>NW_023416330.1:3181533-3781533 GCF_014108235.1 Myotis myotis | reverse complement strand
GTTGTAATTACTATTTGAGGGACATATTCACTATTGGTTCCTCTTCCTGTGTGAAGAGTTGTCTCAGTGTTGGAGTTTCTTCCATTGGTGTGCAGGAAAAAATATACAACTTCTATTTTTAAAACACTTATTTTTATTATTATTTTTTTAATTAAGTCTTTATTGTTCAGATTATTACATTTGTTCCTCTTTTTTCCTCCCCACAACTCCCCTCCACCCAGTTTCAACCCCACCCTCCGCCCTCACTCCCCACCCACTGTCCTCATTCATAGGTGCGCAATTTTTGTCCAGTCTCTTCCCGCATCCCCCCACACCCCTTTCCCCCCCCAAGAATAGTCAGTCCATTCCCTTTCTATGCCCCTGATTCTATTATAATCACCAGTTCATTCTGTTCATCAGATTATGTATTCCCTTGATTTTTAGATTCACTTGTTGATAGATGTGTATTTGTTGTTCATAATTTGTATCTTTACCTTTTTCTTCTTCCTCCTCTTCTTAAAGGATACCTTTCAGCATTTCATATAATACTGGTTTGGTGGTGATGAACTCCTTTAGCTTTTCCTTATCTGTGAAGCTCTTTATCTGACCTTCAATTCTGAGTGATAGCTTTGCTGGATAAAGTAATCTTGGTTGTAGGTTCTTGGCATTCATCACTTTGAATATTTCTTGCCACTCCCTTCTGGCCTGCAAAGTTTCTGTTGAGAAATCAGCTGACAGTCATATGGGTACTCCCTTGTATGTAACTGACTTTCTTTCTCTTGCTGCTTTTAAGAGTCTCTCTTTGTCTTTTGCTCTTGGCATTTTAATTATGATGTGTCTTGGTGTGGTCCTCTTTGGATTCCTTTTGTTTGGGATTCTCTGCACTTCCTGGACTTGTAAGTCTATTTCTTTCACTAGGTAGGGGAAGTTTTCTGTCATTTCTTCAAATAGGTTTTCAATATCTTGCTCTCTCTCTTCTTCTGGCACCCTATAATTCGGATATTGGTACGCTTGAAGCTGTCCCAGAGGCTCCTTACACTATCTTCGTATTTTTGGATTCTTTTTTCATTTTGCTTTTCCGGTTGGGTGTTTTTTGCTTCTTCGTATTTCATATCTTTGACTTGATTCTTGCACTCCTCTGGTCTGCTGTTGGGAGTCTGTATAATATTCTTTATTGCAGTCAGTGTATGCTTAATTTCTAGTTGGTCCTTTATCACAACATCGAGGGTCTCACTAGATTTCTTGAGGATCTCACTACATTTATCGGCGGTCTCACAAGTCTTTTTGAGAGCCTTACTAAATTTATCGGCGGCTTCTAGACAGCTCTTGAAACGCCTTAAAACTGTGGTTTTGAACTCTATATCCAGCAGTTTGCTTTCCTCCATTTCTGTCATTTGTGTCCTGTTTCTTTGTCTCCGCATTTTTTATGCTTTCTTGGTGCACCCCCTTGAGGTCTTTGTGCACAGTCTTGTTGTAGTTAAGCCTTGATTGTTGTAGGTAATACTGGGGGGATTTGACCTCCAGGCCAATTGGCTGTGAGAATCACCTGTGTCTGCAGTGGGAGAACTTCTGTCCTGATCTCTAGGGAGGTGCTAATCTAGCCTCTGCCTGAAGCTATCCAGCAAATGCCTGCATTCAAGGCTTGGGCAGGGCGGGTCCCAGGGGATCAACAGGGCGGGAGGAGCGAGCAGTTATGGCTGCTCTCAGTCCTGCCTTCAGAGGCTCTGCTTCTCAGTGTCCCAGCAATTGCTGCAAGTACCTCGGAGAGAAAGCTGCCCTCGAGTTCTGACCTATGCCAGACAGTCCCGTTTCTCCTGTATGAGTCTGGGTCCCCAGAGACTCGCCTGGAGCTGGAGATCAGAGCCTGAGACTCCCTCCCGATTGAAAAAGACAATCGTGACCTCAGCCCCCAGCCCGCTCCGCATGCACCTCTGCACCTTTGTATTTTACTTCCGCACTGCACCTCCTCTGAGCCTCGGTATGCTTTTCTCTTTCCTTCTAGTTGTAGAATTTCCACTCAGCCAGCCTTCCTGTGGTTCTGGGTGATGTCCGTTCCATCTTTTAGTTGTATTTTTGAAGTGGTTGTGTGAGGCAGCAATTTCCGATGTTTACCTATGCCGCCATCTTGGTTTCTCTCCGGTTAGTCTTATTTGACCTGACTCAGAGCTCAACACAGTGAGAACTAAAACACTTTTATTTTAAAACGAAAATAATTGAGCTTTGCTAACATGTAGAGTATGGATTGACCATGGCACCCTCATGGCCTGCACAGCAAATGGCACCATGTCCTGGCGGGACCTCCACAACAGGGAGGCTGTGTTGCCCTCACTGCTGAGTGCTCAGAATATTATAAGGTATTGGTTTGCATGTCTGGTTCTGAGGAATTGCAGAATATATTACCTAAGTTTTGCTAAACTAAATTCAATCTCACAAAATGGTAACTGGTCTCAAAAGAGTCCTTTTAAATAAAGCATGAATTAATGAGGATGAAAATGCAGTATAAGCAAACCTGAGAAAAATGCGAGAGCCGTCTCATCTGCCTTGTGTGAGCTCTTTGCCAGCTACATTAAAGGCACACATGATAATCTAATCGTACCTGACATGCAAGTGCCCAAAAATGTTTACAAAAAAGTAAGAGTCAACAGGAGAAGCATTTAAAATACGGGTTCCTGTCCACTGTCATTAATGATAAGTGTAATTAGACCTGATGACATTGTAAGTATCCCTTAACAAATAGGAAGACATTAATAATTAAGCATCTGAAACACAAGGAAGACCGTACACATTTTTCTGCAAACTTTTTTTTTTTTAAACCACACACACTAAGCCTTGGTTTGTTCATCTTTCTTTTTAAAAACTTATTTATGGATTTTTAGAGAAAGAGAGAGAGAGAGAGAGATCAATTTGTTGATCCACTTACTAGTATTTATACATTAATTGGTTGACTCTTGTATATGCCCTGACCGGGGATCGAACCCACAATCTTGGGGTTTCTGGATGATGCTCTAATCAACTCGGCCAGTGCTGCAACATTTTGTGTGTGTGGAAAATTTCAAGTGCATGTAAAGTTTGAGAAATGAGTGAAATGGGCCCCGGCCCATCATGTTTACAGAGTCAGGGACTATCCTGTTTCATCTAACCCTACCCACTCCCCTACCCACTCATGGATTATTTTGAAGCAAATCCTAGCCATCATACTATTTCATTCATAAATATTTCAATATTTTCTCTGAAAGATGAGTCTTTTAAAAAAATATAGCATGCCATTTTTGTATCATAAACAAGACCAATGAAAGGCTCCTCAACACCACCCAGACTATTCAAAGGTCTCGTAATGCTTCATAATCATTTTAACAGTTTGTTCAAATCAGAACCCAAATAAAATCCATATAGTGAAATTGGTTTCTAGATCTCTTGTCTTTTATTTTTTAAACTTTGTTTTTTTGAACTGTTTCAGATGTACAGAAAAATGGTGAAGACAGTATAGTGTGTTCCCCTACACCCTGCACCCAGTTTCCCCACTGTTAACATCTTACATCAGTGTGGTCCATTTGTTAGAATTAACAAATACCGATACACTATTATTATTTTGGTTAGTCCTCACCTGAAGATATTTTTCCATTTATTTTAGAAAGAGTGGAAGGGATGGGGAGAGACAGAGTGAAATACCGATGTGATCAGGGCCAGGGATCAAACCTGCAACCTTGACCGGAATCGAACGTGGGACCCTTCAGTCCACAGGCCGCTGCTCTATCCACTGAGCCAAACCGGCCGGGGCTGATACATTATTATGCACCAAAGCTTCTATTTCCTCGTTGTTCCCTGCTGTCCTTTTTCTGTCCCAGAATCCCATCCGAAAGACCACTTTACATTTAGTCACCCGGCTCAGGCTTTCTTGTTTTTGGTGACTTCGGTTGCTTTGAGGCGTGCTGGTCAGGTGTTTTATAGATTGTTCCAAGCGGGATTCATCTGAAGTTGTTCTCAGGTTTAGTGTGGGAGCGTGGGCTCCAAGAGGAAGACCACAGAAGTAAAGCGCCATTCTCATCACATCCTGTCAAGGGAACGTATTCCCAGCATGATTTGTCACTGTTGGTGGTGACCTTGATCACCTGGCTCAGGGAGTGTCTGTCAGGCTTCTCCACTAGGAAGTCACTCTCTCCTTCCCTTTCCATACGGTTCTCTTTAGGAGGAAGTCAGTGTGGGCCGCCCTCGCAGACTGCAGGGCTAAGCTGTACTAGTTCCTTCTGCAGAAGAATTTCCTGTGGTCTCCTGGCAACAAATTTACAATTGATGTATTTGAAAATTGTCTTTATTTTATGTCTCCACTTTTTATTTTGAAATAATTATAGATTAGTAGGTACTTCAAGAAATAATAGAGTTCCCATGTCCTATTCTCTGGATGGTGACATCTTACCTAAATACAGTACAGAAGAGACTCAAAGTCGTACAACCCACAGAACTTGTTCAGATTTCACCAGTTTTACATGCATTAGTGTGTGTATGTGTGTGTGTGTGTGTGTGTGTAACTCTGTTCAATTTTATTACATGTGATTTGTGTAACCAAAACTACATAACTGTTCCATCACCAAAAAGATACCCCTCATGTACTTTTATTTCTCATTTTTGAAGAATTCTTTTTTGCTGGATATAGAATTTTAGGTAGACAGTGGTGTGTATGTATGTGTGTGTATGTTTGTCCTTAAACATGTTCCATTTTCTCCTGGCCTCAATTTTTTTCTGATAGAAACCAGCTATCCTGTTTTTCATGTGATATATTCATACCTTTCCCTGTCTGCTTTGATTTTCCTTTTATATTTGGTGTTCAGAGTTTGACTCTGATGTGTTTGTGTGTAGTTTTCTTGGCTTTTATGCTGTTTAAGGTTTACTAACTTTCTCTGATGTGTGAGTTACTGGTTTTGATCCACTTTGGGAAACTTCCCAACCTGTATTTCTTTAAGTATTTTTTTCTGCCCCATATTCTTTCTCCACTCATTCTGGGACCCCAATTTCATATATACTGGACAGTTTGATAGCTTTCTACCAAAAGAGCCCTTATTCTTGTCTCTGTTTTCCCCTTTCTAATTTAATGATTTCTAAAAATCTGGATAACATATTTTTTAGTTCTAGGGTTTCTATTTGGTTCTTTTATAGTTTCCATCTCTCTCCTAAAATTCTCCCATCTCTACCCAACATACCCATGTTTTTTGTAGGTTCTTTAACATTCTTTTTAAAAAATTCTTTATTGTTGAAAGTATTACATATTTAATACTTTTCCCTTTTCCCCCATTGACCTCTTCCCACCTGCTCCCACCCCCCAGCACAGGCCCTCACCCCCCTACTGTCTGTGTCCATTGGTTGTGCTTATATGCATGCATACAAGTCCTTCGGTTGATCTCTTACCACCCCCCTCCCACCCTCCCCTGCCTTCCCTCTGAGGTTTGAAGATCTGTTCAATGCTTCTCTGTCTCTGGATTTATTTTTATCAGTTTATGTTCATTATATTCTACAAATGTGTGAGATAAAATGTGATACTCATCTTTCTTCGACTGGCTTATTTTGCTTAGCATAATGCTCTCCATGTCAATCCATGCTGTTGCGAATGGTAAGAGTTCTTTCTTTTTTATAGCAGCATAGTATTCCATTGTGTAGATGTATCACAGTTTTTTTAATCCACTCATCTGCCAATGGGCACTTAGGCTGTTTCCAGGTCTTAACTATTGTAAATTGTGCTGTTATGAACATAGGGGTGCATATATTCTTTCTGATTGGTGTTTCTGATTTCTTGGGAAATATTCCTAGAAGTGGGATTACTGGGTCAAATGGCAGTTCCATTTTTAATTTTTTTAGGTAACTCCATACTGTTTTCCACAGTGGCTGCACCAGTCTGCATTCCCACCAGCAGTGCACGAGGGTACCTTTTTCTCCACATCCTTGTCAGCCCTGTCATTTGTTGATTTGTTGATGGTTCTTCAACATTCTTATCAGTTATTTTTAAATCATTTATAGGCCTGCTTTTATTGAATGACTTTTCTCTTGATTATAGGTCATACATTTATTTCTTTTTACATCTAGTAATTTAAGAATGTTTTTATTGATTTCAGAGAGGAAGGGAGGAGAGAAAGAAACATCAATGATGAGAGAGAAAAATTGATCGGCTGCCTCCTGCTACCCCACACTGGGGATCAAGCCCGCAACCCAGGCATATGCCTTGACCAGGAATCGAACCGTCACCTCCTGGTTCATAGATCAATGCTCAACCACTGAGCCACGCTGGCCAGGCAGATCTAGTAATTTTTATTTTATAGTGGACATTATGGGTATGTTTTAAAATTTTTGGATTATGTATCTTCTGAAAACTGTTTAGCTCTGTTTCATATTTGTATGTGGTGAAAGGTATGGAACACAATTCTTTTTTGCATGTGACTACAGTACGTCTTCAACGTCATCAATAGGTTCTTGGAAACCGCGATTCTAAGCAAAATGATGTATAAGGAACTCAATATTGCCATAGGCTAATTGACAAAAAACAAGAGTTAAATTCCTAAGGCATATATCTGCTCACAAAAACATCACCAAAACAAAAACATCAAGGCTCAAAATGCTTCTAGTATTAAACATGAAAATAAATGTGAGCTATACATAATTCAAGAAAGATTAATAAAAACAAGATTTACCAATTTTTAGTGACTCAGTGAGTGACGTGGTTGTAGTGGTGCACTCACACCCCCTACACACACTCACTCAGGCTGGGTCACTTGAGACACAGAAGTTCACCTCACTGCACACCTTCGGGATGGATGTGGGGAAGAAACCAGTTCCCGGAAAAAAACATGCAGAGAAGAACATGCCAACTCTACAGACTGTGGTCTCGGCCAGGAATCAATTTTTTTCTCATGAACACGATCATGATGTTTTTTTGAAGACCTGCTGTATCCAGTTGTTCCAGCACCATTTGTTGAAAAGACATTCTCCATTGAATTGCCTTCGCACGTTTGCCAAAATTCAGTTGCCCGTATATGGGTGCGTCTATTGCTGGACACTCATCTGGTCTGATGTATGTGTCTGTTTTTACATCAACAGTATACTTTACTGTAGCTTTATGTAATAAACCTTGAAATCAGATAGTTTTATCCTTCCAACCTTGTTTTTTTCTTTCTTTTTTTTCCAGAATCGTGGCTAATCTAAGTCGTTTGCATTTCCTTTGAATTTTAGAATCAGCTTGTCACTTTCTACGAAAAGCCTGCTGGGATTCTGACTGGCACTGCTTTGAATCTGTAAGTCAATTTTCGGAGGACTTACATTTTAGCAAACGTGAGTCCTCTGGCTCATGAACGAAGTGTTGTCACTCCACTTACTTAGGCCTTCATTTTCCCTCAGCAGTGTCAGGGCTCGCAGTGTAGAGGTTATGCATGTCTTTTTATCAGATTTACTCTAAGTATTTTATATTGGGTGCTGTTATAAATGGGATCTTCAATGTTTTCATTTTTGATGGCCTGTTGCTATATAGAAATACAATTGATTTTTGATGATCTCTTATCCTTAAACTTTGCTAAACACACTTGTTAATTTTAGTCTTTTGTTTTTTTTGGTGTGTGGAGTCTATTTGCTTATGCATATATACCATTCCTCTTATATCTGGCCAACTAGGAATGGAAAAATTGAAAGCTAAGCACAAGAAAATCTGCATGGCAGTTTTAAATTAAATATAGGGTGTCCCCAAAAATGTCTACACATGCTTGGAATAATTATAATGGCAGTATTTATTAAAATACATTTAATTTCCAAAACTGAACTATCAGCTGTTAAAGTGTGTATACATTTCTTGGGGACACCCTGTATGTGCTATTTAATAATGGAGAGATGTGAAGTTGAGGAATTGAATCATTAAGGTTATTTTTGGATGATGGGAAAAGGATATGGGAATTCATGTGCTCCTTTATTTGGGGAGAAATATCTAAGTGGAAACTGCATATATTATTTTAATTAATATATGCTGAAACACGTGGTATTTTAAAGAACTCCTTTAACAAAATTATAGTTAAGATTTATTTTAATTTTTCAATCTGTAAAACAAACAAACCCCAAAACAAAACAAAACAAAAAACTATACTTATATGTACAATGTCAGCATTTTCAGAGCACTTACACTAGGACAGTGTTTCTCTTCAATCATATGACAGCACTGTACGTGCCGCAATCACATTTACAAAACCACCGCGTCAGCAGTCACCCAGGCAGCATGGTTTTACATTCCACGCACAAGAGAGACGGCTGTCTTCCTGGCTCTCGGCGTCCTCGCCGCGGCCCGCCTGCGGCCCAGCAGAGCAGGTCCCCGCGTGCTTTTAGAGCTTCGGCTTGTAAAACCCACGGTGGCTGTTAGGAGCCACATCCTTTCCAGACCCAAACTTAAATAATGAGAAATTTGCCATTTAAAAATAACAACTGATGGCTTATCAATGGGCATGGTGACATTTACCCGCCAAAAGGGGTGTAAAAAAACTGTATGAAAGGGAAAAATAAATACAGCTGTTGTAAGTAGTCTTGTTTACGCTACATTTCAGAACACTTAAACATAAACGTGCCCTTAAAGTTTTATAAAGTAGCTATTTATGATCAAATTACAACTGCTGGACAAATCTAATGAAGACAAAGTGATTTGGTAAAGGTTCAAAGACTCACGCGCCAGCAGGCATTTCCCCGCGCCCCGCGCCAGCGGCCGCGAGCAGCGTGGTGGCGACCTGCCCGTGTCCGACATAAGGCACTAGGTCTGAGTATGCCGCACACTTGCCTTATGCCCTGTTACCTGTTCCATACCAGTGAATTCTTTGAAATAAAAAAATAATAAACATTTCAGGACACAGTGCACTTTAATGACATACAGCACTTGAAATCTTTCAGACAGAGGTCTGAAAATAGCCTTTTAATGCAAGCCTGACCTTCAAAAACATAGAGTCCTCTTTTTTTATGCTTAGTTTCAACATCACTGGAAAAGATACCCATCACTAAACCCTGATATACATTCTTGGCCATTCTCCTCCCTTCCATGGCATCAGTGTTCATGAGGCAAAGCGTGACCCGGAATCTTAGTTCAAGTCCGACAAGGGCTCCATTCACAAAAGTCATTCAGTTTTCGGCTCCTTTTGTTTGACACCTGTCAGGAGAGGGAAAATGAAAGTTTCAAAGGGACATCAAAACCCCTGACAGCACGTGCTCCTCCACATCGAAGGTCCCCGTGTCCCGGGCAGTGGATGGGCGGGGACTGAGCAGGTGGGCGCCAGGCCCCCCACCCCCACCACCATGACCGCAGCATGCTTTCAATCGGTATAACATATTGTAATTCTGAATATGCGAGGTTTAATTCAGAAGAGGATTCTGCTGCTAAAGGATTGTAAAATAAATGTGCATTTACATTTTAATGAAGATGCAAAGTACTTCCATTGTACATATAAAAGTGTCTTTAAAAAAAGCATTATACACGTTTAGGATAATTGCACATAACACTAACTTGATCTGGCCAGGATATTTCAAAATGGGTTGGGAGGGAGAGTTATTATTTTTCTCATCACAGCAACTTCTCTCCTATTTTCTCAGCAGACACTCAACTTTAGAAAGAGATTAACAATCTACAAAAAAATAAGGGGCCAACCCTGGCAGTGTGACTCAGTGGTTAGAGCGTCGGCCCTCACACTGAAGGGTTGCAGATTCAATACCCAGTCAAGGGCATGTACCTGGGTTGCAGGTTCCCTCCCTGGCCCCTGAGGGGTGTGTGGGAAGCAACCAACTGATGCTCTTTCTCACACCTCTCTCTCTCTCTCTCCCTCCCTCCCTCCCTCCCTCCCTCCCTCCTTCCCTCCCTCCTTCCCTCCCTCCTTCCCTCCCTTCTACTCTCTAAAAATCAATGAAAAAAATACCCTCGGGGTGAGGATTAACAAAAAATAAAAATAAATAAGGGACTAAGAAATTGTGGCTAATGCCCTCTGACTGCTGACTCATTGGTTGTATGTGTAGACACTTAGGTTCATTTGGGGAGTCTGAGTTAAGTGTGACAATGAACTAGCTTTTTGAGAGAGACAATGTCATTATATTGTATCAGTATCCTGCATGGGGAACTGCGCCCATTATCTGGTGAGAAGAAGGACTCTGGCACCTCTTATTCATGTAATAGTGGAAGCTTAAAAAGTGCCTGATTATTCCATAAACATCCACCCAACAGTGCTCTCCTGGGGATGGTGCCTTACTGTGCACCAACAGCTTGCACTCACGGTTTTGGTTTCAACTCCAAGCACCCTGGAAGGGACCGAGGGCCTGTATCGGCCTGCTCATTTCTAGCTGAAGGAACAGAGGGGCCTCATGAGGCGAGCGGCTGGCCCACACCCACAGCTCTCAGGGGTCCCGGGCGGGGCTCACCAGCCAGGCCCTGGGATGCTTATTGCAGGCTGCTCCCACGCACGGGAGCATCAGGCCCTGCTGCTGACCTGTCCCGGCAGCCCCTGCGTTCTGACAGGTCTGCTCCCGGTGTTCGCTTGTCCTTATAGGAACACAGTGCGTTCTCTTAAACAGATGGCATTATGCACTCTATATAATAGAGAATTCTAATTCGGCTACCCCTGTCTTTACCCCATCACCTCTATGGTAACAGACGTTTCCAATTCCCGCTGCACGGCGGGTCCCTCTCCACAGAGGAGCATTAATGACTTAAGTTTTTGAAACAGCAAATCTGGATGGAAATTTAAACCCATCCAGCCCAATGTGCTCATGGTTCAAGACACGAAGGCACACAGAGGATGAAGAGCTGCACTGTTTACTCTGAGTCTGCGATGCACAACGAATCTTGGCTGCAGGGACAGCCGAGGGCCTTGCTCCACCCGGAGAGGGTGCCCTTCTCTGAGCTGCCAGGTTCTGTGCCCACATGGATGCTCTGCCCAGAGAGGGGGCCTCTTCCTGATTGCAGGAAGGGCTGTTCGGCCGTCTGTACGAGTAATCCCTCTCTGGTGGGCAGCTCCTCGGCTGGACGCTGCCTCCGAGGGCTGTCCGCTGCCCACACAGCTGCGGCTCACGGCCACTGCTCGTAGCATTCCACTGCACGAACAGAACAAATCCGTCCATTCTTCTGCTCAAGGATACCCGGCTTGTTTCCAGCTTGAGTTTAATGCTATGAACAATCTCACATTCATTTGTTCTTTTTATCAACATCTCATGATTATAAAGATTATCATGAGCTTCATGTTCCCTAATATCTGAAATTTTAAAGTGACCACACCAGCCCCCATGTCTGGTTTCTGATTCGGAAGGCGTGGGGGCCTCGGGGGACATTTCTGACGAGCCCTGGTGCTGCTGCTGCCCTGGGCCTCGTGCGTCCCTGCCCTACTGGAATCACAACCTTGGGGCTCCCGCTCAAGGGATGCGATGCCTTCTCGTGGGCGGTGGGGCTCCTGAAGGGCGGCAGCTTTAGGTGAGAGGTCAACTGTAAGAACTAGTCTCAGCTAGTTTGATTTCTGAATGAAAGAAAAAATCAATACCGTAACGTAGTACACACACTTGAATGTTTAACTTTTAAGAGTTCAAAGTGAAAAAAAAAAAAAAAAAAAAGAGTTCAAAGTGCATGTCTCTTATCTCCTGTCTTAGCGTTCTTGGACTTGGTCTGTGCGGCCCAAAGCTGGGTTTGTATTTTTTTTTTTTTGGGTTTGTATTTTTTTTAAATATATTTTTACTAGAGGCCTGGTGCACAAATTCATGCACAGGTGGGGTCCTTCGGCCTGGCTGGTGATCGGGGCAGATAGGGGGTGGGGTGGGGACTGGCTGGCTGGGGGGAGGGACCGTGGGAGGTTGGCCAGCCGGCCGCCCCCTGCTCCCCCCCCATCAGGGCCAAGGGGGGGTGGCCAGGGGGAAGGATTGCAGGAGGTAGGCTGGCCAGGGGGAGGGGCCGCAGGAGGTTGGCTGTGGGAGCGCACTGACCACCGAGGGGCAGCTCCTGCATTGAGCATCTCTCCCCTGGTGGTCAGTGTGCATCATAGCAACCGGTCATTCGGTCACTTAGGCTTTTATATATAGAGAGTGATTTCAGAGAGAAAGGGAGAGGGAGAGATAGAAACATCAATGATGAGAGAGAATCATTGACTGGCTGCCTCCTGCACACCCCCTACTAGGGATTGAGCCTACAACCCAGGCATGTGCCCTTGACCGGAATCGAACCTGGGACCCTTCAATATGCAGGCCAACACTCTATCCACTGAGCCAAACCAGCTAGGGCTGGGTTGTCTGTATTTGGGGGCAGGGAGGGGAGGAGGGGAAAGAAAAGGAAAGGGGCTGGTGGGGTTAGGACCCCTACAGTCTCCCACTATTAAACGTGTGCCACAGAAGGAACACGAACTCTTTTCCAAGGCTGCGCCCCCCTGCACGCTCCCGGCTGGGACCTGAGGGCAGGCTCAGAGCGAATCTGGCAAATATGAGTTTAGCCATCGGTGCTGTTTGGCAGTTAATGTGATTTCCATGCACTCTTCATGGAAAAAAGTCTGTTATGTCTTTTGTTTTATATACTCAACACACTAGAAAGTCATTTGTTTGTGAAGTGTAGATGGTGTCAATAGTTAGAACCCAGAGAATTTCCCTCCTGTTTTCCAGTTAGCAGTCCTAAAAAGAAAGCAAAACTGAAGAGCCTTAGCTTTTTAGTGGAAAAGGTCCTGAAGACCTTGGCAATGAATCCTCGATTACTCGGGCACTGCTGGGCAGAGGGGCCGAGTCAGGCTGCTTTCGATAAACTTTTCTCTTGCTCAAGCGGAAGAATAAAACTTCACAACCACAAAGGAAAAGAAAATGGTTCACAGAGGAACGCACAGAAGCCCCCCTCCGGAGGAAACGTGTTCCTTCTGTGGCACACGTCTAATAGTGGGGGGACTGTCGGGGTCCTACACCCACCAGCCCCTGTGCCCTTCCTGTCTCAGGAGGTGAAGGTCAGAACCGGCCTCTGTACCTGGTGGGGTGAGGATGAGGGCTTGCAGAATATCTGACAGGGAAATAATACCCACAATACTATCTGCTTCATTCACCACCACCAGCCGATGGACCTGCGAACAAGAGAAAAGGAGGCCACATAAGCAAGTTAAATAAAACGCCTTAAAATGGAAAATAGGAAAAAAAATATCGTTCACATTCTCTACAGTGAATCCATCCCACAAATCACAGAAAGTAGCAGCATACAGAAACATGGAAAGGTCTTTGGCTCTGAAGCTCAAATGCGGTGCTGATCTGCTTGACTACTTTTTTTTAAATTTTAAACTTTTAGTGATTTTTAGAGAGAGAGGAAAAGGGAAAAACATCAATGTGAGAACATAACATCCTTCGGCTGCCTCCTGCCAGGGATTGAGTCCGAAACTCGGGCATGTGCCCTCACCGGGACTCCAACCAGCAACCTTCTGGTGCATGGATGACACCCAACCAACTGAGCCACAATGGCCAGGACTGCCTAACTACTTAATAAAAAAATAAAAAAATAATAAATAAATAAATATATATATATATATATATATATATATATATATATATATGTTATTGATTTCAGAGAGGAAAGGAGAAGGAGAGAGAAACATTAATGATGAGAGAGAATCATTGATTGGCTGCCTCCTGCACATCCCCTCCTGGGGGATTGAACCTGCAACCTGGGCATGTGCCCTTGGCCGGAATTGAACCTGGGACCCTTCAGTCCACAAGCGGATGCTCTATCCACTGAGCCAAACCGGCTAAGGGCATGCCTGACTACTTTTAAGAACAATTTAGCCAGCCATGTCCAGCTGAGTTTTCAAATTTCACAATATTAGCATATGAAAGATACAACTCAAAACATGAAGTACAATGTAGCTATCATAGTCTCTTAAACAGTTTTTATTTTTAAAAGTATCTCCGTTTCTCACAACTATCAGATTCTGTTTCACGTGGGAAAAGTCCCAATGAGCAGTAACAGGCCACCGCCCTGGGACTGTTTTTTACTTTTTTATCATGTTTCTATGAAGTTCATATATTAATAATACTCAGAGGATAAATGAATAGTAAAGCAAAGTAGGTTACAGTCATGTCTCTTTTTCTTCTTGAAAGTCTTTTATAAACAGGTGGGCCATGTCCTGAGGTATTACGACAGCGAAGCACCCTTAGAGCAGAAAGGAAGGAGAACACCCCACGTCTCAGATTGAAAAGCTTTAGAACTTCCTACTGTCAGTTCCTTCGGAGACCCTCTTCTCCATACGGAACCATTAGCACCCTGGTCCCCCGGTGCAAAATGGGGATGCAGGGAGGAGAAGGGAAGAGGGGGAAGTTGTTTTTATATTTTGTCTTTTTTGTTGCTGTCCACCAGCCCTCTCCCCTTTGGCGACTATCAGCTTGTTCTCTATACCTATGGGTCTGTTTCCTGTCTTATTTATCCATTTGTTTATTTTTTTAGAGTCCACATGTAAGTGAAATCATACGGTGTCTGTGTTTCTCTAACTTATTTCACCCGGCATAGTACTCCCTAGGTCCACCCATGTTGTCACAGACGGCAGGCTTTCATGGCTTTTATTTTTTGGCAGCTGAATAATATTCCGTTGTATCTATGTCCTTCTTTATCCACTCATCTATCGATGGGCACTGAGGTTGCTTCTACATTCTGGCTGTTGTGAATAATGCTACAGACACATGGGGTGCATATATCTTTTCAAATTAGTGTTTTCATTTTCTTTGGATAAATACTAGAAGTGGAATTGCTGGCTCATAAGGTCGTTCTATTTATACATTTTTGAGGCGCCTCCAAACTGTTTTCCACAGTGGTTGTGCCAATTTACATTCCCATTAACAGTGCCAGAGGGTTCCCTTCTCTCCACATTCTCGCCAACACTTGTTGTTTATTGATTTTCTGGTTCTAGCCATTCTGACAGGTGTGAAGTGGTATTTCATTGTGGGTTAATTTGCATTTCCCTGTTGATCAATGATGTTGAGCATCTTTTCGTATGTCTGTTGTCCATATGTACGTCTCCTTTGGAGCAATGCCATCGCTGGTACTGCAAACCCGTCTCCTAACAAACTATACCGAAGCTGAAAACTGGTCTCTGTCCCCCACTGAGAAGTCACCTGGTGAAAGAATTATTTTAATGAGGAAAGTTGAGAAAACGGGTCAATTCCATATTTTCCTCAATGGCCTATTTCATACGACAATGAAGTTTCTTTGTTCACCAGATGAACTTCTAGGACTGGCCAGGTACCTTTTCTTCTACCTGACGTGACAGGTGCTCACAGAGAGCCAGGGACACAGAGGAGCCTGGCGCAGCCGGAACTCTGTCCCCCGGAAGCAGTCCCTGTTACCGCTGTGGTGGGAGTCTTTCTGGCTGCTTTTCTATGTAGATGGATGTGTATTAACACAAAGAGTCATGCTGTTACGTAGTACTGTAATGGGCTTTTTCCTCTTAGCAATATTCTGTTAATGTTTTTCTATAGCATCAAAATTCTTCAACATGAATTTTTATCATTTAAAGGATTCCACCATTTGGATGTCCATTGTGCTTATAAATAGGAAGGATGCCTTACCTATTTCTGATTATGATCTTCAAAAGGCACACAATTCTAAGGACATTAATAATAAAGTTAAGATATATTCCTAAGTCAATTAAACCCCTCTGCAAAACAAGTGGTGATTGGTATTAAATTCAGGTAGAAAAAGGAAAGACTCTCCCAGGCAGTGTTGCTCAGTGGCTGAGCATCAACCTATGAGCCAGGATGTCACAGTTCAATTCCTGGTCAGGGCACATCCCCAGGTTGGGGACTCCGCTGATCAATGATTCTCTGTCATTGATGTTTCTATCTCTCCTCCCTGCATCTCTGAAATCAATAAGAATATATTTTTAAAAAAGAAAAGAAAAAGGGAAGACTTCATATTGGGATTCGAGTGACACACTGCCAGCCGTGACAGTTGGAGCTGGGAGTCACCTCAGAGGCGGACAGGGGGCAGGGCTGGGTGGGTTCCGCAGGCTGGCTCCCAGGATGGAGCACTGCGCCCTGCTTCACACCAAGCTCTCAGAAAGCAAGCTAGTCGCCTGTTATGAGCCTATAAAATAATCAGGTACTTTTATTCTTGGACTGAGCTCTTGCATTTATGATAATCATCAAAGCAGACTTTTCGTCATGAATTGATTTTGCTTAATTAGGGGTTGTTCTAAAAGGAACATAGCTGCATCCTTCAGTCCTAGAGTGACGAACAGGAGAACATTCCTCTCCCTGTCTAACAAGGAAGGAGAAGAATGATTTTAGGAATGGGCATACTGAGTTAGATAAACGTCTAGTAACCTCGTCTCCTGACCCTCGGAACTCATGTCCCCTTATACTTGAAAACCCTACAGGCAGTAAGTATAACGGGACATGAGTGCTGAGGGTCAGGAGACAGGGTTACTAGACATTTGCTATGTACCTAAATCGGGAGGGAGGTACTGGGGGGTGTGTGGGGGGGTGGAATTCCTTTAACTTGAAAAAATCAGAATACATTTTATTATTTACTTTGTTAAAACCATATAATTGCATCTTTTTAACTTTTGATTTGTAAATACCCTATGGAACTTGAAGCTCTTGAAACCTGTTTCCTCCAGTATGTATTTTTTAAACCATGGCAGTACCTTGCCAGTTTACTTGATATCGGGACTTATAAATTGCATTCAATGAATATTTACAGGTGACCTACTATGTGCCAGGTAACATGCTAGGTTCTGGAACAGGGAAACTGTGTCCTCCGACCGAACTTGAAGGTGGCCCCATGGGCTGGTCCTGAGGTTCACAATTCCGGAGGCGCCATTCACTGGTTACAGCTCGTATGACTTGGGGGGTGGGGTGGGGGAAAGGAATGTGGAACAGCCATCTCACCTCCGCTCTTACTATTCTATCCACAATGGTCTCCAATATTTCCAGCTTACTGCACTTGACCACGCCCTCAAAGTACTGGGAACGGTGCTGAAGTGCCTGGGTCACGGTGATATCTAGGTTATTGTATGTTTTTTCAGCAGCAAGGTTCTGTAATAAAGAATCAGAATGCATTACATGCTTTCATTTAAGTTCACACGAGTGACCGCGATTAGTAAGTTTAAAGCCACCTGATTTTAAACACATCCATGCATATTCAGTACCAGCACACCAGCTTGTAATGTGTCGTCGCAGTGATCATTAAAGCTTACAAGGCGGACCTTAATGGTGGAGCGACTTTGTTAATTTGACTGCATGTCCTTCTAAAGCAGTGGTTCTCAACCTTGGCTGCACGTTAGAATCACCTGGGAATCTTTTTAAAATCCTGATTTCTGGACCTCATCCTCCGGAAATTCTGTTTCTTTGTTATGAGGTGAGGCCACAACATTAGTAACAAAGAAACAGAATTTCCGGAGGACGAGGCCCAGAAATCAGGATTTTAAAAAGATTCCCAGGTGACTCTGATGTGCAGCCAAGGTTGAGAACCACTGCTCTAAAGGTATCCCCTCCCCACCAAGGCCCCCTCCTGAATAAGTCGTCTTCTGAGAGTCGGACTAGGGTCGGGTGAGGAAGTGTCGATGGACCCTCCTTAGGAGCCCCTCGGGTTCTCATGAACCTTAGCAGACCCCACGCAGCCAAGTTCCAATGGCCGGATTTTCTGGTGTCTCTTATGTTAAACAGAATAGGATGAAAGAGAGGCGTTGGGGCAGCTGCAAAGGAGTGTTCAAGGCTGGGGTCAATGTGACGGCCCCCATGATGCGCACATGTGGCACCGCCAAGTTTCAGTTCCCATTCTTAGAAGGAATGGAAGGCTCTAAGGAAGTCCATTTCGAATGAACAAGAAAAAAAGCATCACGTGGGAAGGTGGAGCACCGAACTCAACCTAGATTTAAGCCAGGATGCACGTGGGATTTACGTAACTATCTGGTACATTTGCTGTCTTCTTTAGGACAGTTGTCCCCAATCATCAAACAACAGGACGCACGTGACTACAAGTTCACGTGCACTAAGTTCAGATGCACTAAACACGTGCCCGTTGGTGGAATAAACAACATCTCCACATAGAACAAAGACCATTTAAAATATATACGCACGCTGTGGAGATGGACTATACATGTACTGAAAAGACGGAGATTTATAAAATACCGCTAGTATATTATTCATTGCTAAACCAATGACTATTAAAAGTACAATTACTACAGGGCCTCTACGAATTCTCTGATAAGATCTTTACACTCCAAAAAGCTAGAAGTCATTACATGATGGAAAACCACAAAAACGAATTAGTATGTTTTAAATGCATTTTAGATGACAGGTTTAACAAAATTAAAAATACTTACAATTACATCAAATTTGGAATAAATATCTACGACTTTCCCTAAAAATGAAAATATATGTTAGAGAAGTATCTTAGGAACAAAAAAAACAACATTTAAAATCAATCTTAACTGGGCCGTGGTTAAGAATTACATATTGCTAAATAGAACGAGCGTGTCTATTTTTAAATGAACGTGAAATCCTGTATGAATGGAAAGTGTGAGAATATGCAGTTTAAAGTTCTTATTATCCTGAGTGCTCCTCAGGGCTGAATTTATTCACCACGTCTAAATGTTCATTTCCCCCACTTGTCTCCGGGGCGAGGCCATCTGACAGTAACTTCACTGAGATAAATAGTTTTTCTGTTTATGGCCAAACAGACCTGATTCGTCCACAACAGGTAAGGCGGACACTCGTCTCTCCACGAAGACGTTCAGGGCTTTAATGATGGGCGTGTCGGGGTGGATGAAGGCGATGTTGTGGTAAGTCCCGATTCCCAGCGCGTCCAGGTTCTGCTTCATGAAGGCGGGCTTTGGCATATCGGACATCTGAACGGGAGGACAAGTGCAAACGCTCTAGACCCAAACAGGCCTTCTTCACGCTCACATACCCACACGAATGAAAAACTAGCGCGACAGAGTCAAGCCAGTGTTGTCTAACAATCTCAGTCAATACGAAAATGTGACTCTAAGAACTGTCTTTTGTTCAAACCAGTTTAAGTCCAGTATCTCTAACTACTTAGTAAAATATCGCAAAGTACCAACAGTGTAACATTTCCCCCTTCTCTCTGCCCACTGAAAAGAGGATGGAAGGGAACAACAGGTCTCTTTGGAAGTTAAGGCCCAGAAGCCACCAAGAATCCTTATTTGTAAGTATTTGTGGGAAACCCCTGCTCCGGGGCCCTCACTAGGTGATACTTATTAGAGCCCACACATGTCCACACCCAGTGTCTGACGGTGGCTGTCCGAGCTGCAAGCTCGTCCTCACACCATCCGCCTCCACTCACACCCAACTCCCCTCCGGAGAACTCCAGTTTCCGTCAACTAGGAGTAAAGGACAAGCCAACTGAACAGAATTTAAAAATAGTGAACTTTTCTCTTTTTCACGGCTGTTTTAGCGGAGGAGGGAGAAGTCAGAAGAGAGAAGTCTAGGGTCACGTGTGATTAAAACAAAATAGGGTCTATGGTTTCAAAAGTCCACCTTTTATACAGGGTGTAGCTGATTCCATCCTCCTGGAGTACCTTATAATTATCGGGAAAGATGAACAATTAGAAGAAACAAAATGTTCAAGTCAAAGAGTTCATCAATATTCAAATCATGAGACTCCTAGAAATTCAGAGAGAAAAAGAAAGCCCTATTAGGTCATCGAGCCCGCGGTGATGCAGGATAACCCGTTCCACACTGTGCGCTTCGGCTGACGTCAGATGTCCCCAAGGGGAACACTCCCTTTTCTCAAAAATGAGCTCACAGTTCAGTGAAAGTCAGGTTTTGAAACTTCTTTAAAGTTCTGTATTTTGATCAGAAAACCTCTAGCTATTCGGCTATTCTCCTAGCACGGCTCTAATTACCATATTGGCCCAAATACAAGGCGGTACCAGCAGAGGCAACCTCCTCTGGTATTGTTAGAGGAGAAGACACCAGAGGCCCGTCTCAAACTGCTGATCCTTTCCCAAGGCAGCGGAGCCGCGGAAGGTGCCGGAGCCGACCACTGGGCCTCGGAGTCCCTGGACTCGGGGGTGGGGTCGGGGTCAGGGGAAGCAGCGGCCGAGAAAGGCCGCTGGGCGGCCTGCCAGCAGTGACGGTGGCAGTCACTCAGCCTCGCTGGGTTTCATCACTTATAAATGGGATTAATAAAATACCTACCTGAGAGGGTGGTGGTGAGATTAGATTCATCCTGTGACCTGCGTAGGACAGTGCCTACCTTATTGTAAATGCTTAACAGTATTTAGCTCTTGGGATTAGAACTGCTTTAGAATGCTGCCTGGAAGGGGCCAATTGGGCTCGGTCGGGCCTGTGGGCCTTTCGTGCCCGCCCCACCCCGTCCTGTGAACGCTCATTGCGAAGGTGACTTTGTTCCCAGCTCATCTGAGGTCAGGTCTGGCCAACGTAGCACCTACATGTCTCCAATTCTTCCTCCCTGGACCAGCTTTCTACCAAACCTCATGCCTTCTTGTAAATGACTCTTCTCCTTCCTGCCTTCTTCCTTAGCATTACTTTAAACATGAAGAGTGTTACTTTTCCACGTAAACTATTAAAATATGGGACTGGTTTGATGGACAGGAGTTTCTCCCAGTGACTGCACCCTCGGTGCTCTGTCCAGCAGAGGTGGGAGGTGCTCCCCACTCCAGAGCGCCATCCACTGCCTTACTGAAGCTGGGTAAGGAATGGGAGAGCTAATCGGAGGCACATTGTTGATGTCTAGTACCTTCTTTAAAAAAAAACCTCTTCAAGCGATCTCTCCTGAACCATGAATGAAGCCGCCTACTGGTTCTGGCTGACCAATTGCCTGTGACATCAAACTCAGTGCATGTCCTAACAGGAAAAAATCAAATTCCGTGCCTATCATTAAAAGGACAAATTTAAAGCCCTCTTGTGAACACTCGGTCCCTCTGAGCCTCTTTGAAACCTGCCGACCGAAGAGGGTCTAAGCTTTGTATGATGATGAAACCATTTCATTCCAAATGCAGCGGAGAAAACTTACAGATGACACAGCCCTAATTTGGACCAACATGGTATTATTCTCTTGCCAAAATTTTATGTGCTTTGGGTTTTCCTCTCATGGCTGCCGTTAATAAGCTAATTCTGGGGACAGTTCTTTTTGAATATATGTTTCCAAAACCACGATCCCAATAAAGCAGAGTACGGCAATGTGCTATAAATATTGGCCCAATTTATCTTGTGTAGCAATTCCTTAATTAGACTGACTTGCAAATTAGAATATTTTAGGTGATAAAATATTCTAATTTAAATAGAGAATTCCGAGTGTTTTTATTATTTGGATACTTTTTAATTGGAATCAACGTTTGAGAATGTACAATTCAAACAGCAGTGAGTTGAGAAACTGAAGTTTAGAAATGGAGACCTCACAACTAACGATTTCTGCTACGGAGGGCAACAGGACCCAATTTACTTGAAGTAAACTAGTTATAAAGTAGATGCAGCTATGTCTTTAGAAACACTAAAAACTACTTACAAAAAGCTGGAGGAACTTGAGGATTCTTTTGTGGGTAAGTATATAAAGTGCATTCCCACTGATAGGGTCAATAACTGGCAATCTGTGGATTTTATTTTTGATCAACGAGTTTACAGCATCGAAGAGGCTGTGGGAAAAGCCATTAAAGTTGTTAGGAGGCTTTCAGGACAGATTAGAAAGCTCTGGACCACCCCTGCTTTCCAAGCATTTCCAGTGTTTTTATATTACAATCACAAGAGGTCGAATGACTTGTAACAGTGGCTTGGGAAAGTTTTAAACTGGAGATCTCGGTAAATATTCTGGTTCCCTCCCCCCCGCAATCTGTGCTAATAAATCTCAAACACAAGTGTGAGCTACAAATCTCTGGCGGTTTTCTAGAAGCACATTTACTGCTTTTATTTGAGAAATGACAGACGCCAACCCCCAGGAAAGCTAACGGGCGACACCACCAGCGGCAGAGGCAGCTGGGGGCGGGGGGGGGGGGGGGGCAGGCCTGGACCAGCCGCTGGCTGCTTCCTGCTGGGCCAGCTGCTTCTGGGCAGCTCTGGCCTCTCCTGTGACTGCCAACCAGGAGGCATGGTAGGTGTGTCTGTTGGGATTTGGAAATAAAAATACTAAAAATCAACCTTCCACTTTTTCTCGCTGGGGTTCTAGAGGTAAGGATGCTTCTATATAAGCGTGGAAATGGACGAGAGCCATCGCAGAGGCTTGGTAAAAAAATGTCTGGGCGGGAAGACTGGAGAGGGCAGCCCTTCTTCCGGGCCCCCTCGGGACCGATGGCTGAGAGAGACTGACTTTTCAGCTCCACAGCACGTCAGCAAGCTCACATTCCTGGCAACTCCCAGGGACCGTTTCACAGGTGGGGCAGAGCCAGGAGCCTGCAGTCCTAACGAGCTCCCTACAGGACTTCTGCTGCAGGCGACCTGGATTTTAACACTGCTTAGTACGACCAGCTCCCTAGTCCATGATCAATCCCTTCCATCAATAGTCGCTGTGATTTTTATTATCTCTAGACTTACTGAATTCAATATTTGGAATTAAGGAGGCTGGCCCTTATCTAGATAAGAAAAGTCTATTAACCAATCAATCATCGGGACAAAACAGACGGATCTGAGTGAATGTTTTCAAAGGAGAACGACGGCCCATGCTCACCTTGCATCTGGAGGTATATTCACTAACGGCTTAAATGTTTCTTGTAAATAAAGCTCTGTATTTACAGAGAGAGAAGATGTAATTAGTAACATGTTTGCTGTTTGCAATTATTACATAAATTAAAATACCCTTCAATTTGTAGGTAATAGTTAAAGACCCAAATCAAGTTTCATTGACCGAAAACTATCGTGTTAATTATAGTTATGGCTATTTTAAGTCACTCTCAAGCTGGATGTTGCCGCTGTGGACAAATTAAATATTTAAAAATGGTATTACGAGAGATGCTGTAAAGATGAGAAGAAATCGGACAAGAGCGAGGCCGGCAGGGGCACTGGCTGCTGCAGGGACACTGCCCCCTCAGGAGCGGGAACGCGAACGCAGCCCTTCAGAACTAATTTTCTCACGTTAAAAAATGGAAGCTAAACAGACTTTGTTCCCGAAATGTTATTACGTTTGATTTTACCAAACTAATGCTCAAAATTCACTGCATCCCGGGGAAGCTCTCTGGCGTAGAAATCCTCTTTGTAAAGACGAACTAATGAACTTACTGAGGTTTCTATACAGAAGGCATGCAAGGACGTGTCGACATTGTTATTACTGCTGAATAACCATGTAATGTTAAAATGTATATACACTTAAACCTGGTGTAAGATGACTTATACGGTAGAATTTGACAAGAAGTGACTGTCTTGGTGTTAAGTTATATGCATTTTCACATCATCATAGGCAGTGCTGAGATATGGATCCCATGCCGGCTTTGTTTACTCTGAATTGATAACGCCACCATAAATCAAATCTACCATGCAATGGAACTTCCAAATCACATGGCATTAACAGTCCCCTAACCCAGTGGTCGGCAAACCGGGGCTCGCGAGCCACATGCGGCTCTTTGGCCCCTTCAGTGTGGCTCTTCCACAAAATACCATGTGCGGGCGCGCACGTACAGTGCGATTGAAACTTTGTGGCCCATGCGCAGAAGTCGGTATTTTGTGGAAGAGCCACACTCAAGGGGCCAAAGAGCCGCACGTGGCTCGTGAGCCGCTGTTTGCCGAGCCGCAGTTTGCCGACCACTGCCCTAGCCCTTTAGAGAATTCTAACGAATGTCCACACTTCACAGCTAGGCACAAAGGTTGCTTATCATACCAAGCAGATTATGGGAAGTACCAAGCGAAATTTCAATTTTAAATTCAAAATTTTCTTTCAACTGGTCCCTCCATTTCTCTCTAGTTCACCCCCCCCCACCCCCCAAGGCTCCCTCAGTGATTCCCACCAGCCCTGTATCTATGGTATTCCTGCTGACTGTCCTTGCCACCCGCCCCCCTCCAATCCACTGACAGAACAGTTTCACAACTGTGCAACTTGAAGTGGCCCCATTTCAGAAAGGGTACTGTGATTATAAAGGGTGAATTTCAATGTTACAAACAAAACGAAGCAATTGTGACATTATTTTCATGTTATCTGATCCCAATCATCTAGTTCAAGGTTCACTTGTTCTATGTTTCTCCATAATTGGTAAAGAAATAATTATTAACTTTAAGAACAGATCCTTGCTCTTGTTAATCTTAGGCATTCCTTTGGTGCATTTTCCATACAAAGGCAAATTTTTTTTTGGGGGGGGGGTAATACTTCGTACTGAAATGGTGGCTCCATTGGGGGCAGAGATGTGGGTGCTGGTTAACTTACTCATTCCTGGGTTCAGTATAAAGACCTGCTACAGGTTCTCTATACATTTCTATTAAACAGAATGGGTAATATACACAGTAGGATGGCATACTATCAAAACTAAGATATAAACAAATGTTTTAATTAATGCAATTTATTATCATTAAGCAGAGAGAGAAGGATCTATGAAATTAAAACATATACGAAGTAGAACATTTTTTTCTGATAGTAAAATATTTTAAATACCCCACAGTACTTACCCCTCCATGTTTCAATCTTATGTTCCTCTAATTCATAAATCTGTACCTGAAAATAAGAAAAAATTCTTACTTACAAAAGTTAATGTAAGAAAACATTTCATCACTGCTGCTGACTCCTATAATTCAGCAGAGGCAAACAAGATATCCAATGCTGGAAATACAAATGAGAAAGAAAATGCTCTACATTTCTCTGAAGATAAATGTTCTGTCAATTTAAAACATAATAAGCAAATCTAATATATTTCCACTAACCCCTAGAGTGCTGGGGCGCACGATCGCACTCCTCCTGTCTTTCCCCGGAAGTGCCGGGAGCGCCACCGCGCGCCTGCTGCAGTGCCACTATGAGATGCTAGTGGTTCACTCTATTCACAGCTGGCACCCAAGTGCAGAGTACTTGTGATGCCGAATGTTTGCAGTTCTAAAATCGACCACTGGCACTTACCTGCCCAATTTTTTACAGGTACTACGATTTTATGAAGTTTACTCAGATTTTGCAGTAAAGGTTTCCTTAAGTTTTTGAATATGTAACTTCATTTACTTGCGATTCATAATTTTTTTCCTAAACTGCTGTAAAATCAGCAAAAATGCCTTGGCAATTTTAGCATAGTTCCTAGGATATTGGTTGGCACTCAAAGGGTTAATTTGAAAATTTCTGATACGCTTTAATTTTAAAGCACACATGGACATATCCACTCATTCCTTCTTTCTGAGACAACAGAAGATCCTTAGCATCTCTAACTTAAAAAGAAAAAACAACACACTTGAAAAACCCCTACACAACAACAGTCTCAGCTGCTAACTGTCATCCCCAAAGGAAGGAGGGGACAGGAAAATATTTGAAGAAACAGTATCTAAGAGAATAGAGAAAAAGAATATAATTTCAGGAGATACAGAGGAAGCATGTGACACAATTCAACATCCATTCATGATAAAAACTGTCATTAAACCTGGAAAAGTAATATCCTCAACACGGTAACAGCCATCTATGAAAAAACTATAGCCAACATCATGCTTCACAGTGAAATACAGAATGCTTTCCCTCTAAGATGAGAAACAGGCAATGAGGCCTGCTCTCATGACTTCAATGCTCTACTGGAAGTGCTAGCCAATGAATGAAATAAAGCAAGAAAAGTGCCAGGTTCACAGACTGCAGAACTCAATATTGTTAAGATGCCAATTCTCCCTAAATTGATCTACAGACTTTCAATAATACCAGCAAGCTGGGTTTTTGTTTGTTTGTGTGTGTGTGTATGTGTGTGTTTTAATCCTCACCTAAGGATATGTTTTTTACTGATTCTAGAGAGAGAAGAAGGGGGGGGAGGGAGGGAGGGAGGGAGGGAGGGAGGGAGGGAGAGAGAGAGAGAGAGAGAGAGAGAGAGAGAGAGAGAGAGAGAGAGAGAGACACTGATGTGAGAGAAAAACATTGACCAGTTGCCTCCTGTACATGCCCTGACGGGAATCGAACCTGCAGCACTTTGTCACACTGGCCAGGGCCCATCAGGCTTTTTATTTAAGTCACCAAGAGACTATGGTACAAGAGATAGACAAGTAGAACAATGGAGCAGAATGGAGTATAGCAACAGATCCACACTTAAGGCAGTAAAACAATTTTATGACAAAAAGAAAGGCTTTTCAATAGGGTACAACTGATGGTATTTGCAGACATTATTATGTGCATAGAAAAAATCCTGACAAATGCACAAAAAGGCTCCTAGAACTAGTGAATCTTATAGGATAAAAGGTCAATATATAATCAATTGTTTTTATATATGAATGATGAATACTTGGAAAATGAAATAAACCATAGCTTTCACAATAGCATTTTTCTGTATGAATTAAGAAAATGAGGTGAAATGTGAAGAAAAAACGTATCCTCAAGTATTAGCTGCACTTAATAAAAATCTATCCACTTATTAATCATACTCTGTGATTTTGCTAGTCCACAAGCAGAGAGATGACCATTATAAGAAAAAAAAATCACTATTTGCCTGCATTGATGGTATGTAAGAAATCAGATCTATCATGTGAAATACATATGAAATAACTACAAAGTCTTTGGCAAATTTCCCTTATAAGAGTTATGTCTTATGAGGAAACTTATTTTCCCGTTTTATGAAGGAATTTAGTTAGTGAGCAATATTGACTATTACATGTAAAAACAGTATTAACTGGATTGTCTTTTACCTTTTAGATTCCCAAAATAGTACTAGTTAAAGAAACAAAGTATATAATTCTGTCCTTTCCCACCTGTGCAAACAGAAACAGAAGCAACCTCTACCATATGATTTCACTTATATGTGGACACGAACAAACAAAATAGAAACAGACTCACAGATACAGAGAACAGACTGACGGGTGCCAGAGGGGAGAGGGGTTGGGGGGCTGGGTGAAAAAGGTGAAGGGATTAACCAAAACAAGCAGACAAAACCTCATAGACAGCCGACAATGTGGTGGTTACCAGAGGAACAGGGGGGTAAGGGGTGGTAGAAGAGAGCAAAGGGGTGGGGGGAATGGTGATGGAAGCAGACTTGACGTGGGGTGGAGAACACATAACACAATATACAGATGGTGTATTATAGAACTGTACAACTGAAACCTATATAATTCTATTAACCTATGTCACCCCAATAAAGTCAATTAAAAAACAAAGAAAAAACAATAATAAAAACACACAACCCCTCCCCCAATACAACAAAAACCAAACAAGCTGGTAGAATCACGTAGTCAGAGTGTTAACGGCCACTCTTGTCTTACAGAACAGCGGGGCCAGGGCCAGGGCCCAGGGTGTTGTGCCACAAAAATGAACCCCAGAAGTCTTTTTTTAACTGGCAGGAAAATGTCAGTTAAATTTCTTCCATTTTAACTTTTACTTCTTAAACCACAGAATACATATCGTTCTTGTTACAGAATTTTGGGGTAAGTACATGAAGCTGCACTCCCATCAACAGGCCATGAAAGCGAGCCCCATGGTATTCTCATCTCAGAGTGAGGTTGTCACTGGTGACAGCCATCAGACAGGAGTGGTGCCGGGGCCGCCTTCAGTCAGGGCCCAGGCTGCGTCTCTATGACAACGTGCCCATATGCTGTTCCAGGTCATACATTTAGTGAAACCTACAGAACATCTAGGCAAGAAGTCAGCGCATGGAAGTCCACTTCCGGGAACTCCTGAAAGCTGAATAAAGATGCTACAGCCTTTCATTTTCCTGAGGCGACCTTCTTCAGGCTTAAACATATGACTGATTTACACAGAGGTTCCTGCACATCATATATATTTGGAAAAATCAACCACCAGCACCACCCCTGTACCATCTCTCAGCCCCCTCCCCCGCCCCCTCCTCCCCTCCCCCGCCCCCTCCCTCCCTCCACCGCAAATCTTAAATGCACACACAACCAACCCCTATACACATACACAGAACACAGCTCCGATCAGACGAGGATTCTGGTACTTACCATGGGTGATTTATAATATCTATGTAGTATATTTATGAAATCTGTAATTGTTAGCATTCCTGGAACAAAGAATTGTATGTTAAATAGGAAATGATTAAAACACAAAAAAATTGCAAATGACAGGCAAACCCTGGAATAGTTACTGGAACAGCTTCTAAAGTACAGGTCTCAAGCACAGTTTAATATATTATTTAAAGCTATTAACCTGTTAATTATCTACAGCAAACTAAGATACACAAATTTAGCTGAAATTGAACCCGACAGTAACTGGAATTAATCACAGTACTTGGCAAGTCAAGGAGAGAGAAATGAATGATTGTTACAGAACATCACAAAGGACTTGCAGCTACATGTAAATAATTTTAAATACTTTAAAATAAGATCAACCATCCCAGCAGCTCTGGAAACATGGCACTTCTGGGGGCACGACTCTGTGCCAGGCGCCAGGACTGCAAGAGGAAACGGACCATTTCACAGCAGCGCTGAGCGGCGCACACCACTGGCCGGGGACACCCACGGTCTGCCATGGCTCCCAGGATGTGGACTTTTGCAGTTTAGATAGCGTAAGTTACACAATGTTTTAATAGTATAGCCATGATTCAGCGAAGGCATTGACCACTTTTATGCTTCCTTTGCCCTGTCAAAAGGTGTTCGCCCTGGAGGGGCCACGGGTGAGTAACCGTGAGCACAGGTGGCTGACAGACAGACAGACGCCTGACCAAGCCTCCCCGTCACACTCTGGTCCCTGGGCTCACAGGGACCGGTACATAAGATCCTCCAGAGACAACAAGGTGCTGAATCAAAGGAAATTCAATCAAAGTAGGGAAGTGATTTTGAATTACCAGCGGCCCTCCCTTATCCGGATGTAAAAGCAAAAATGTTCTTTAATTTGGTAACATGTTTACTAGAGTGAATTCCAATCAGCACCCATTAAATGCCTTGGGCGTTCTGCTTTGTTGCATATTTTCCTGGGGGTAAGAGGGGCACACTGCTTACCTACAAAACTTTGTTTCTTACTTTCCCACAGTGGCGCTGCTCGAACACCATTGGCTACTAAGGCAAAGAAGGCCTTTTTAACCTGAAGACAAATAAGAGAAACAACACATACTTTTAAATTCCAGGTCAGGAAGAAAAGTGCCTTCAACGAAAATATTCAACCAATCTTATCAGTTATCTTCAACATTAATTTTTCTGTTTGAAAGACAAAAAAGAACCAAATTTATCAATATTAGCAAAAACGCTTTTGTATTATATTTGAAGGCATAAAGGAGTTGGAGATTATTTTATGAAACTGAAACAATTAACTTCAAAAAAATTTTTTTCTTTTTGTATATAAAGACTTGTACACAGAGACTTGATTTAGTAATTAAAACCATATACAATAATTAAACTTCGGAGTTTCATTTTCCTTTCAGTGGTTCTTAGTTCCTCTGAAACCACTGAAGTTAAATCAAATTCCCTGAGAGGAAAATTTGTTTTTTGTAACCTCAATAACAAAACAAACAAGCACACTTTCATGTCCCCGAGGCGGAGAAGGAAAAGGTCTGACAGGTATAATTTATTGGCACTTTTATGGTCAGCCCCTGCTCCGGTTACACTCGCATAAGGTATCTCAGGAACCCTCACGACACACCCCCTGGGAAACACGGCATCAGAGATGATAGTGCATTAAAAGCCAAAGTCCAGGGATGCAAGTGATCCCCTAAATACCAAGAAGAAAGAGGGAGAATGGTTCAACTTCACGAATAGCCAGAAAAAGCCCACATAAAAGTCAAAGCACATTTAAAGTGTCGTGTAGAGCTGCTAAATGCGCCGTTACGTTTTAGCCACAGCACCTGCTATCAGTGCTGTCGTAAGACCACTGTTGGCACCAAAAGTTGTTGGCTTTTGAGCCACAGCTTGTATCAGAAAACACTAAAATATTCGTGTTGTCTGAGCACTTGCTTTTCTCTCTGAATTCTTTACTCACACTAATATTCTAGGGGTAGGATTTCTGAATCAAAGGTGATCCATGTGGCATTTTTTTCTCATACTGAAAAAACGAAGAATATCCATCTACAACAAAAACTAACGTGTTCAATATTGGTGAACCAATGAGCAGAGGCGTCAAATAGCACGAGGATGAAAGCTGTGCTGCAGTAAAAAAACAAAAACAAAAACAAAAAAACCAAATAGCGCATTATGTATGGCAGTGAAAAATTCAGATTATAAAACTACACATTATAATTATATACAATTTATGTTTAAATAGAAAAGATCAAAAAGAAATAAGCAAAAAACAACAACCCTTCTGTATAAGGAGCTGGGGCAGTGAAATCTATTTTGTTGAAAAATTCTTCATGGTTTTAACTAAGAAAGAAAATTCTGTTCTCACTTGCTGTGTTCTACAAACCCTGTTACCTTAATGAAAAGAGGAAATTACAGAACGTGGAGCTTCAAATCAGAGCAGGATTAATAACTCTGTGCCTCTTTGTGCCTTTAACGTGACAGATTTTGCCTTGACTTAGGATGGCTTGTGTAGGTGCCTGTGGGTACGGGGGTCTCGTTAATTAGTCTCGGCACAACCTTAGCCCGTGTAGCGCTGTCCTGAGTACAGCAGGGAGTTCATCTATCAGCTGAATGAACTGGCAGAGAACTGGGCAGAGGAGGAAGTCGAGTCCATCCGATGACATGGACAGACATGGTCACCAAATGGCACCATGAACTGATGAAATAGTTTCTGAACCACAGCCTGTAATCGAGAATTACAAAAAATATCCAACTGTTTGTTAACTAACAGTTATGGCATGCAGGGACGGTGTGCCAGTTTGAATGGGCTATTTCTTTTTTCTAAAATTTTACTTATTTTAGAGAGAGAGAGGAAGGGCGGGAGAAGGAGAGAGGGAGAGGGTGAGAGAGAGAGAAACCGATTTGTTGTTCCAGTTATTTATGCATTCATTGGTTGATTCTTGTATGTACCCTGATCGGAGATCAAACCCGCAACCTTGGCATATTGGACGATGCTTTAACCAACTGCTATTTCTACCTGGATGCTGCTCTGGGAAACCTTGATTGTGTCATAGGAAGTATTAGAAAAGAATATGGGGGAGAAGTCACAAATGTGCAGATGTTAAAACACATGAAATATCTGCTTTGCTGGTCTTTCTGAACTGGCTGGAGCAGGAAGCCAGTAGGGGCACCTGTTAGCAGAGAAAACCAGTATTAAATCATTCATCTCGGTCACGCATCAGAGTGCAAGTGCCCAAAGCTGTCAGGAGGCCATCCGCTCTGGAGAGTTCTGAGTTTGGCCATGATGAAAACAGCGATACAAGGTGGGCGAAACACGCGGATCGCCATCTGAAAGCATGAGCGTGCGTGGCACGGGCAGGGTCTACAATCCTTGAGAGAAAAGAAAAAAATGACTTGAGCTCCATAGTTGCTGTGGGGTTTTCTGAGGGCATTCTCCAAACCATCTTCCAGTGGGTGGGCCTGGACAGAAAACAGGAATCTACCAAAAGGAACTGAATCCCAGGCAGGATAAATGCAAAGAAAACCACACCTAAGCACATCGCAGGCAAGATGCTAAAAATCTGGCCAAGAGAGAATCAGCCAGAGGGAAAAGACATTAGCCTCCCTCCCTCCCTCCCTCCCTCCCTTCCTTCCTTGTTAACCCTCACCCGAGGATATTTTTCCACCGATTTTTAGAAAGAGTGGAAGGGAGAGGAGAGGGCAAGACAGAGAAACACATCCATTGGCTGCCTCCCGCATGTGCCTGACCAGGGCTGGAGATCAGGCCTGCAACCGAGGGATGCTCCCTTGACCAGAATCGAACCCAGGACCCTTCAGTCCGCAGGCCGATGCTCTATCCATTGAGCCAAAACAGCCAGGGGAAGACAGTGCCTTTCAAAGGAGCAACCATCGGATGGACAGGGACACCAGCGTGAGCAGGGGGTGTATTTTCACGTGTAAATGTAAAGAATGTTCTTTCAGAAACAGAAAAACAAATCCTCTTCTCCCCATGAGCACGGCTCTGACCAGCTGGTATGTAAAAGCTACACAGCCCGAAATGCTGCAGAGTCACTCAATGAATCCCGTGGCCAGAATACGGAGACACCGAGAAAAGGATTCCAGCGGAGGCAGACACGTGCTGCAGACACAGGCCAGGGAACGGACGTGGGAAACCGATGGTGCGCTCGGACCAGTTACTTCTGAGCAGAAATACACGGCTGACGCTAAGCAGGTCAATGGCAGGGAGACAGAAAAACCCCTGAAGGAGGCGTCGACGGCCAGGTACCCGTAAGAATTTAAGGTGAGAGGAAAAGGTAAAACAAGCGAACACCAAGGAGGTGCTGGAGTTTTTCCTCGGCTCAGTCTGACCCTCTCTGAGCCTCGACATTGTGAGTGATGAAACGGACTGACAGGGACTGCGGGGTTCACGGGGCTTGTCGTGAAGACGTGCAGCATGGTGTCGGCACTCGGAGCCAAAAAGAATAAATACTTTAATTTTCCACTCTGTGCTGGCCTGCCCGGGAGCAGGCAGAGAAAGATTTACTGCTTTAATTCCCCCGCACGCACCGCTGACATGTCCACACGTCACGGAGGAAGTCACGATTCCACCCCCAAAGCCCAACAGAATACTCCGCAGTGGACGAGACACACACATGCCTCGGGGCGTGTGTCCACCTGTGCCTGGCTGCCCTTCTCTGCAGCAGTGAGGCCGGCCTCGCCTTCTTAAACGCGCGCATGGCGTTGTTTGAGGAGCAATTTAAAGCTATAATTACAAAGCTCTTCACAGTTACAAAGGCACAGGGTGTCACCAATTCGCCGATAAACAGCAGTAAGAAAAGGACTGGGACAATTCCATTCCAACCAGGAAAAACTGGAGGCCTCCAGGACCACTGAGAATTTCTCTTTTCAACTGATAGGCCATTTGCTCAAACTGTTACCAATTTAAATTTTTTTTTTTTTTTTTTTTGCCGGGATGGAGTGGCTCAGTTCGTTGAGTGCCTCCCTGTGCACCAAGAGGTTGCCGGTTTGATTCCTGGTCGGGGCACATACGGAAGGCAACTGATCGCTGTTTCTCTCTCACATTGGTCTCTCTCTCTCTCTCTCTCTCTCTCTCTCTCTCTCTCTCTTCCTCTCTCTAAGCAAGTCCTCAGGCGAGGATTAAAATAATTACTTTTTGCCCCGGACGGTTGCTCAGTGGTTAGAGCATTGGCCTGCTTGGGTCAAAGGGTCTCAGGTTTGACTCCTGGTCAAGGGCACAGACCTCGGTTGTGGGTTCACACCTCACCCCCAGTCGGGCCTGTGCAGTTGACGGGTCTCACAACGATGTTTCTCTCTCCCCCCTTCTCCTCCCTCCCTTTCACTCTCTAAAAATCAATGGGAAAAATATCCTCAGGTGAGGATTAAAAGAAAGTTCCTTTTTAAGAGGGTTTTCAGACAACCAAATGGGATACTTAGATAAAATGGAAAGTTTTAATATAGAAATGATTTTAAAAATTAAATCTTTATTGCTGAAAGTATTACAGATGTTCCCTTCTGCCCCCTTCTAGCCTGGCTCCCCCCCCACCCCCAGGGCCTTCACCACTAGAACTGATTTTTAAAATAGTCAAGCAGGGCCCTCGTTGGGTGGAGACATTCTGAGAATAGATGGCCCATAGCACATCTGTGCTCCAGAAAATGGGAGTCTGGTTCCTCTGCTGCTTTTCCTATCATTTTACATATATTTTTAGTAATTCAATTGATGTGGGGCTTTTAAATGAATGCTGATGAAGAGCTAAAAGCTCTTTAAAGCTGTCTGATTTGGTTTCTTACTTTTACATCAGAGCTTGTCAAATGGGCTTAACAATACCCGACGGCGTCTCTCCTGTCTTTATGGCTCTCCACTGAGTAAAGAGGCCTGGCTTCTTAGGAGCGGGATCCAAGACCCTCCCCTCCACATTCCAGTCCCCCCGCCACCCCCCTGACCTCTGCAGCTCTTGCGGACTCCTTAGTTTCTGAACTTGCAGTGTTTTGTTTTGTTTTTGCCTCTATGTCACAACTAGAGGCCTGATGCATGGATTCGTGCACCAGTGGGGTCCCTCGGCCTGGCCTGCGGGGATCGGGCCGAAACCAGCTCTCTGATATCCCCCGAGGGGTCCTGGATTGTGAGAGGGTGCAGGTCAGGCTGAGGGACCCCACTGGTGCACAAATCCATGCACTGGGCCTCCAACATCCCCTGATGGGTCCAGGGTGCGGGTGAAGCAGATTTGAGGCCGACAGTGCCCCAGCAGCAACCTAACCCATGGCCGATTTGGTGAGGAATCGGGCTCCTTCCTCTACTGATCTGCCCCCTAGTGGTCATTGCACGTCACAGCTACCGGGCGAATGGTCAGGCGGTCACTTAGACTTTTATATATATAGATGCTCCTTCAAGTTCAAACGGACTAACCTTCCACGCTACCGATTAAAACCAATTCACCTTTAACTTTCGACTCCACAACAAAGCCTGCCCACACCACTCCAATCGAAGCTGAGGCCCCGCCCCTGCCCCAGGGGATCTAATCAATCCTCTTTCTGTTGCTATGGAGTGTCCCTCATGACTCCTTAGGTTTAAAAATGGCCGAGTAAAAGCCCTCTGACCACTTTCCCCCTTAAAAAGTTATCCCCAGACTACACGGAGTACAAACTAGAAGCAGAATGAACAAGGAGATCATTAGGACAAAAAGCAGACGGAGAGAGGCGAGTCGCAAGAGGAAGAGCCTTGCTGGGGAGGGGCTGGGCCTGGTGTCGGGAGAAGCACTCGGATCTCTCCCTGGACACAGAACACCCAAGACTGGAGGCTCTGGGTGGGCCCACAGGCGCAGGGATAGGCCTCAAATCAAACAGGACGACTTTCAAATCTGGTCATAACCGCAGCCACTTGGCATCACCATCAAAAGGCTATTTTCTGGAGAAACTGCTCCAGAAATATACAGATAGGAACACTGGGGCTGCCAAGGAAAAGATGACTCACGAGCAAGAAGCCAGCCTGTGAACAAAGCGCACCCTCACACTGTTGGTGTCCACTTGGTTACCCCACCTTGAACGCTTAACACCTTGCGGACCCGTGGTTTTATTGCTAGCTTTACCCAGGGCGAGATTAAGTTTCCACTGAACGAGTACAAAAAAACGTTTTACATTAAAATTAAATACCCATTGCATTTTGAAGTTATTTATTACATGGTCTTACAAGCTCCTATCTTTTTAAAGAATTCTCGTGTATGGAAGGCAACCAATTGATGTTTCTCTCTCATATCAACATTTCTCTCTCTCTCTAAAATCAATAAAAACATATCCTTGGTGAGGATTAAAAAAGAAAGAAAAGAAAAGAGAAAGGAAGGAAGAAAGAAAACAGCAGGAGTGAAACCAGCACCAGTTTTATTGTTCTCTGGAGCACTGAGAGGCTATCCTTTCATCTACTTATGACTGGTCCCAAGAATGTCTTAGCTTGTTGGGAAATTTTCCTGGACACTGATTATTCTCAGCTACTTCTCCTGGGTTCAAGTCATTCGTTAATCAGATGACCTTACAGTAAAAGAATCCTATGGGGTCTGACACGTGCCTTAGCTGGGGGCCTGGGAGGCAGAGCCTGGCCTGAACAGTTTGTTGGGAACGTGATTCCAGGAGGAGGCGTGGAGGATGGAAGGGCTGAAATGGGCCGGCAGGTGGACCAAGATGTGGGTGGGTGACCAGCCTGGCTACAGGTGTGGGCAGACTGACACTCATTACATTCGGATCTTCTCAGGGCGTCCATTCTGAGGGTGCAAGGGAGCGCTTATCCACTGGCTTCTGTCCTCTGTTGGTTAACGAAGCCGGAGGCGGCCGCGCTGGGCTGAGGCTGGTGGTGGATGGAGGAACAGGTGATGTGAAATGGCCCACAAGGGGCCCTGATACAACCAGAAACCTCAATCCAGGCGCATGGAGATTTAATCAACATCCTCTTCAGGTCCACATGAGCTGTTAATTCACTCACTGAGCTGCAAACTCCGCCTCTTATCCATCGGGACATCACGCAGGCCCTGCAGCTGCCAGCGGAACCCAGACACGCCTGGCAGGGCCCACAAGGTTCACCTTCCGTGACCTTTGTTTCCTGTCAATGCAGGACAGCTTCCTAGAGATGATTGCTTCTTCTATTTTTTTGTTAATTATCCATTCAAACGTCTTACCTGGGACTGACCATTCTCCACAATTCCTCTAGCGTTGTAAGAGCTTGGCAGTCCACCCTCATTATATTAGGACCTGACTCATCTGGGCCTGATTTAATGCAGACGGGGGCCCTCCTGTGATCTCCACAGCGACCGCAGGCTTTCATTTCCTCTAATCACCATTTATTATACTTTTTCCACTCTGAAGATCATTTTCCTTGAAAATTAGGAAGTACACCAGGAGCTGAAGAGGGTCACCTCCTCCTTGTTGCCACCTGCGGCCAGAATTCTGAGCAGGCCAGCCCTGCCCTTTCCTCCCAGCTTTTAACATATGCAAGCCCCTCCCCGCCATGGATGATATCCAATCCCAACTGAGATCAGCCGGCAGCCCCGCCTGGTCATCCCTTCTTTGACTCACTTCGGACTCTATGTTCTTCGTCCTATATTTTTTACATTTTGTTCTAAAAACGTGGGCTTGGCAAAAAGTCAATGATTTGGATACTTGCTTGTTTCCCCTTTCATTGGCATAATTAACAATCATGTTAACCGGAATAATTTGAATAAGAAAATAAAGTAGTAATGGATTGTAACCTAATGGAAGATACATATATGTTTACATGCATGTATATATCTTCATGCACCTATACTGCTATAAAGGACTGAATAAATAAAGTGGGGGTGGAGGGGCAAATGCCTTGCAGAAAAATAGCACCTCACTCAGGCAGACATTCTGTCCTCAAGGAGGGGAACTCCCCACCCTGAACACCCCCATTAAACTGCTCTGTGACTGCGTCCTCCTGAGGAAACTGTCCACTTGATCACCGGAGGGCCAACTGCAGCAGCATCTGGGCGTGGTATCTCGGGGACTGGCCACTGTTGCTGAGACACACTGTCCAGGCCCCAAGCAGTCTGCATGACCCTGCTCACTGGATCTGATGTGCAGGAAGCAACAACGCCTCAGATGCCTCACGAGACACCTGCCACCCAGAGGGGGAGGCGCTGGCCGGAGCGTTAGACGCCCTCTGGAAAGTCCGAGTGGCCGCTCTGCACATGGCCTGCGGGGCACCCATCTGGGCTTCTGGAAGCGACACGCACTGACCTGAGCGGCTGCTCCGACACATTTGCTGACGAGCCCGCTGTTCTCAGAGGGACCAGAGCAGGAATGCCCTCTGCAGCAAGTGCAGGCTCCTGGTCCACGTGGCCCACAACCAGCGGAGTCACAGCCAGGGATACGCGCAAAGGAAGCCCTGTCAGGCACCAACAGGGGATCCACAGAGCAGATGCTAGGGATTTGGGGGAAAAATGGCGGAAACCCTGTCTTTTTCTGCAGATTATTTTTTTTCCTTCTGAGAAATGGTTCCTGGCTTCCTCCTGGGCCCTGGTAGAGACTGAACAACAAATGAGGAAAGGCCAAGTGACCATGCAGCCTGAGTGTCCCCATAAACGGGGTGTTATCTGACCTGTCCGGCCACAGCTGGCCATGGTCAGGTGCCCAAAGAGTGAGGGGCACAGGCCCGGAGAGTAAGGAGCTGCCCAGCCACGCCTCCTGCTCCTGCGCTGGTGCCAGCTGCGTCACCTCCTGTCCCCGTCCACAGCCAGAGCCTGGGTGGGAGGGGCTCCTGGGAACCGCTGGTCTACGGACATTCCTCACGGCAGGCTGGCCCTGCATTGTTCATGTATTACTCACTTTGGCTAAATTCTAAATTCAGGAGAAAGATCGTTTCCTGGTGAGGGGGAAGCTGAGTGAGAGCACTCAGGCCGTGGTGGCTGTCATTCTTCTGGTGGCGGGAAACCAGCGGTCAGGACCCGGGTCCTTGGAGAAGTGAGCCTTTGGGGGTGGCAGCGGGTGAGCCGGGCTGACCCAGCAGTTCTGCTGGGGAATTGGACTTTCTAGTTCTTTGACTCCTAAAATCTGTAGTTACAGTGGTAGAGACCACACCTCTAGAGCTGCTGTCCCTTATGTTCCTACTCTAACAGTGTTTGCAGCTTCCTTCTCCTCTTCGGGGTCTAGAGGGTCCTTAAAGGGTCCCTGGTAAGTGAATTTAGCAAAATTGTAAGATATAAATCAGGTCAATTTACAAAAATCAGTTGTATTTCTAGATGCTCATCAAAACCAGCTGGGAAATAAAACGCAAGGAGAACAAGGCCGTTTTCACATTCCTGAGAAGGAATGCAGGCAGGGTGGCCCCAGGAGCCCAGGTGTCCTCTGAAGAAGACCTGGGGCGGGTGAGCTGCTGGAGCGACACAGACCAGGCTGGCGCGGGCGGGGCGCGGTCCCAGAGCACAGACAGAGCGGGCAGAGCCTGGGCGCACCCCTCCCAGGACAGCGAGGTCACCTGGCCCTCACCCTTGGCCTGCTGCCTCGCGTCAGTGCAGCGCCCTCCTGGGGCCTCTGTCTGAGATCTGACCCGCAGGCTTCCGCCTTCCCAGGCTCCCCAGCCCGTAGGGACTCTCCTGGGAAGGACCCTAATAAAGTGCGATTCCCAGGAATTTCTGGCTCTGCCGCTACTTCTGGGGAGAACACAACCAAAGACAATCCTCCCCGGCAAAGACGCGTGCCATAGGCCGCTAAACGCAGACATGCATGTACGGGGGCATTTGCTATTACACTGAATGTCTTATTTAGCACTTTTCCATAGTCATATTGGTAAAAAATGAGCTGTAAAAAGCACAGTTTTAATACCAAAAAGGGCAGGTTTAAATTTTCTGCTAAAAGAGATCAATAAAGTTCTCTCAGGAGATTACCCACCACAGTATTTTTCCCTTTTTCACCAGTGTTATTTCCAATTAATTTGTGACATATTCTACTAAGTAAAAATAAACACCTGACACGCTGAGGGAGGCGTGCACCCCACACAGACTGCGGTCCAGACCCCATCCTCGCCCGCTCCGTGGGCCAGGATCTTACATTCTAGAATCTGTGGTTTCGGTTGGTGACTTAAGCTCTTCCACTCAGAACTTGCGTTTCCTTCTCCGCACGTTCCCCATGAGGCTGCCGTGACGATGAGGAACCCAGACAGAACCTCGGCACCGCGCCGCGCGTGGCGAGGCCCCAGTGCGTGTCTGCGGGTATTTTCGGACTGAAATGACCTCACAAGGTAGCCATCCCCATAACACGCCAACAACTCCTGCAAGCCGGGCACACTTACTTGTAATGTAGTATCAAAGACAACGAGCTTTGAACTGGTTGGGACGATGTCGTAACACTTGTGTGACCTCATGAATCGCATGTAAACGCCACTTTCCGAGTCTTCTGCTAAGAAGGAACGAAAAAGAAAGGCAAATATCAGTAACAATAAAGAACTCCCTTGAAGGGACGCAGAGTACGTATGGAAAGCCTACTGCTGATGGACTTAATGGGAAATATGGAACGTTTTCCCTGTGTGAGTGAGGAGAAGACCTGGGTGTTCACTCCGCTGACCCAACGCCGGGCTGGAGGGCCTCGCTGGCGCCCGAAGGCCAGAAAAAACACAAAGCGCACAGATTGAAAAGGAAAAAGCAAAACTGTTTTAATTTGCAGTCTATATGACTTTCTACAGAGAAAGTACCAAAGACTACAAAAAAGTTTCCAGATCTTTAATAAACAGAGTTCAGCAAAGTCACAGAAGGCAGAGCTAATAAACAAAGAACACGCTATCGTATTTCTACATACTGGCAGTGAACAACTGAAAATTAATTTCATTTCACACGAAGGTACCACTTATGAAAATACCATATGGGAGTATGGGCCCACACAAAAGCACACTGAAAACGGTAACCACGTGGAAAAATGCACATCTTTCTTATTCTCTGTAAACCCACTGTACGCCCTAAACATCTACAGACGCAAGCGGCGGGCTTCCCCACACACCATGCGCGCCTATAGCCGCAAACCTCGCGTACCAACTCTGGTCGCCCAACTTTAAAATCAGACTTGCTAGTGACATCTCTGGGTTTGTAAAGAAAATTCGCAAATATTCCAGCGCATATGGAAGGAATGGGAATGGTTTCCGTTTTGGACGCATGCCAGTTAACTGGTAAAAGTTAGCTGACAACTGACAAAAGGGACGACAGTGTATTGTGGGGGTTTACGGCATATTTATTAGGTAAGAGAGTGGTCCCGCCCCCGACCAATGATACAGAAATCCAGGCAGCATCCTCGTCATATCGCCTCCTTCGCCTTCACCAATTTATCACCCAAACCTATCTATCCATCTCTCTCTCTCTCTCTCTCTCTGAAATCCTCACCTGAGGATATTTTTCCATTGATTTTTAGAGAGAGTGAAAGAGAGCGGGAAAGACAGAGAGAAACATCGATGTGAGAGAAACACATTGATTGGTTGCCTCCTCCACGGTCCCTGACCAGGGTCCGGGCTGGGGAGGAACCTGCAACCCAACCAAGGTACGTGCCCTTGATAGGAATCAAACCCAGGACCCTTTGGTCCATAGGCTGATGCTCTATCCACTGAGCCAAACCGGTCAGGGCTGTCACCCGGTTCTCCCTTAAACCCACCTGTTTCCCTCTACCTCCATGGCCACTGCCCTCAATCTGACATAAATACCCTGACTTCCTAACTGGTCTCTGCTTTCCATCTTGCTCCTTTTCCAGCTGCCCACGTGGCATCCAGAATGGTTTTGCCAGACGCAAATCTAACTACATCAGCCCTCTGCTGAGAACGCAATGGCTCCCGAGGACTTTAGAGAAAAGAATTCCGACGCAGCCTAGGAAGCTCTGCCCGGACAGGCCCGGCCCCCATCCCCACAGGACTTCCTCCAGCCACCAGGCCTTCCCTCAGTCCCTCCTCAATGTCACGCCCTCTGCTTCTGCAGGGGCTTCGGCGGCTGGGTTCTCGGCCTGGAACGCTTTCCCATCTCTTCTCAGCCCAGGTAACTCCTCCTTCACTACCCTCAGCCCACGGACATGACGGAGAAATTGTGGAGCCAGAATTTGAACCCAGATGCCTCTTGATTCCAAAGCTGTGCTCTTCTCGAGGATGATGGCCCTCCTGCCCCGGCCTGCAGTCACCTAACTCCCAGCCTGGCTCCATGGCTCAGCTCAGTGGGCACCTCCAGGACTCTGTGACGCTCTACGGGGCCCACCGCGATCCGTGCAGCGTGGGAAGACGTAGACGACCACATAAAACTAACCAAAGTCCTTTCGCTGTGGAAGGACCCTTGATGTTCTTACATTTCCTACTGGGGGGAACAGTGTGTACTGACTGCCAACTCCATGATCAGCTGGTGAACCTCTGCCAAGCCTGTGTTCAATTCTGACCTCTCTTCCGGGCACTATAATCCTAACGCATCATCCCATCAGCCCCTGGACAGCCCCTCCTCATCTGTCTCCCCTCCTGCTCCTGCACCGCGTCCCACGTCTTGGTCCGGCCAGGGGCCTCGGTGACCCGGCTCCCCTGTAACCTGTTTCCCACGCCCTGTGCTCAGGTCCAGGCAAACAGCTCCCTACTGGGTCCCCTACTGTCCTTAATCTCACTTGCTTGAATTCAATCTGCTTTAACTTAAATATCCTTCTTTGCCTTTTAGTCTCCAATTTCAACCCAACCTCAGACGCCGTCTATGTGCTCACTATGGAACAAGCATCTTCGCACTGTAATACCAGACGTTACATTGAATTACCTTGTTGAATTTATGTAACAACCTTGAGGGCGATGCCTTCATTTCTTCACTTTCACATGAGCAAACTGAGGCTCACAGAAGCGAAGTAACTGGCCCGAAGTCGGACAGTTAGAAAGTGAGCACAGTGGGATTTCAACCGGTCCAAGACTGCAGCTCCTCGTGGAGGCTAAGTGGCTGCATCTGCCCGTGGCCGGGCGTGGCCGGGTGTGGCCGGCAGATACCTGTGGGGCACTGCTGTCTGCTAGGCACTGTCCCTGCTGTTGGGAACAAAGATGAACATGGCAGACACGGTCCCTGCCCTCCCAGCTCACATGCTGGCAGAGAGGGAGGGCGCCTGGTGCCTGGACATGAGCAAAGGGCCACATGGGCTCACACAGGTGGTGAGCATCCTGAGCCAGTGGGTGAGGAATGAGGGGGGCAATGGCCTCCGCCTCTGAATGTACAGCATCCTCTATGCACTTCACACCAGTCGGCACTGTATGTCTCGTTCACAGCGACTGCAAGCTCTAATCGTCTTTCCTTTCCTGGATACTTTGAATGATCGGGATCTTACTCATCTAGTACACTAATTCAGTCAATAACTATTTATTGCATAGGATCTTAGTGTGGGTTCTCCCGAAGCTGACCCTGAGGACAGGGGAAGTGAGCCAGGGAAGGAAACAGAATAGGGCGTGTCAGTAAGCAGGCGGCAGCTCTGGCAGGGAGGGTCGAGGCTGCGGGAGACCTGTCCGTCGGACTGTGCACAGGCTTCAGGCTGTCTTGTTGTAAGAATCACTCCTGCCTGCTTTGGTTAGGAGGCTGCCAAGGAATGCCCCGGGCAGAGATAATGAAATAGGAGAACTTGGATGCAGGCAAGGCCTTGCTACCAACATTTCCGCTGTGCTAGAGGCCAGGGTCCCCTCTGGTTGATGCCCAAATGGAGGAGAGACATCAACCGTCACAACAGCATTGCGGGCACGACCCAGGGCAAATGTGGGATTTATGAATGAACTAGAGGCCTGGTGCACAAATTCGTGCACGGGTGGGGTCCTGCCGGCTGCCCTGATGGGGGCTGATTGGGGCTGGGCCGACGGGGGGGAAGGGACACGGGAGGTTGGCTGATCAGGGCCTCGATTGGGCCAGCTGGCCACCGCAGTATGTGTCCTAGCGACCGGTCATTCCATCATTCTGGTCGCTTGGCTTTTATATATATAGATGAGAGTGGCAGTTGGAAAATGGATGATGAAGTCAAGTCTGTGTGTTCCCATGTTCCCCGGAACACGGATCTATGGGAAAACGGGAGTATCGCATGAGGAAGAACTGAAGCACAGACGCTCTCAGAACAGCTGCACAGGCAGTTCTGACCGTCCCTGCACGCTGTGCCCCCCTTGCCAAGAACACGACTGCTCTGCTGTGACACATGCTGTTTCCTTGCCACCAGCTCAGTGGGGATTGTGCAGACAGTCAAGCATCCTCTCAGCTAATATGTAAGTCACACGTTGCCGGCCACACCCACACTCCTGAGTTCAAATGAATGAGATCCAGAGGAAAACTAACATAATAAAAGGTAATAATCCATCACCCAGAAAGGAAACCTTACAAGATGTTTTGTTCACTAACTGAATCACGCCCTTTCATAAAAGGAGCACACCTATTATAGATGATACTATCTCAATATGAATATCTGAGATACAATCTTAAAATACTATAAAAAGGAATACTCAAACTTTTAATATTTTAAACTCTAAGTTTAGTGTCAAACAAATTTTTAAGGTACATTTTAACTCCTGTTGATTTTTGAAAAATATTTAAATGAACATTTTATTTTAAACAACTTTAGATTTAGAGAAAAGCTGTGATAATGAATCGGTTCCTGGTACACCCCAACCCCCCAACACCAGGTTCCCCCTGAAGTGAACCTCTGATATTACTGTGGCACATTTATCACAACTAACGGACAACACTGACACGTTATCATTCAAGTTCACACTTTGTTGGATTTCCTAATTTCCCTAATGCCCTTTATCGGATCCAGGATCCCAAACAGGAGGGCACATTTAGTCACCAGCTCCTTGTTCCCCCAGATGGTCACAGCTGCCAGACCTTGTTTTTGAGGACCCTGACTGTTTAGAGGGGTATTGGGCATGTAGTCTGTAGCTTGGCTCTCATGATCTCAACCTTGGGGCTGTGTGCTGGGAGGAAGACTGCAGGTAGAACACCCCCTCATCCCACTACATCGAGGGTGCACCTGCTGTCAGCATGACTGGCTCACCTGGCTCAGGTAGAAGCTGTCTCCACTGTACTCTCCCCCTCCTTCCACACTGCAGGAGCTTCTGTCTGTCTGCCTCAATGTGGACGCATGACGTTTACTCCATACTCTGAGCTATAACCCAGTCCTACGTGAGGACTGGTCGGAGGTGGTGCGCACGCCGGCAGGGCGCTCCCCTCCGCTGACGGGTGTGGGTGTAAGCGTGGAGCACAGTCCGAGTTCCTCCAAGTCTGCCCTGACTTTGACTTCTCCCACGTCCTCCCGGAACTCCCCGGCTTGTACCTGCAGCCTCCACGTCAGCAGGGACCTGCCGGGGGCTGGGCCTCTGGGTCCTCTGTACGTGTGTGTCCACGGGAAGGGAGAGTGGTGTGGGAGTGGGGCTCCCCGGGTTCTGTCCTGAGCATCCACCAGCCCCCCAACAGCGAGAGTCAGGTCTCCTCCATCACTGACGTCTTACATTTGTTACAACTAATGAACCGATAAAATAATAGTGGACTAATTATTAACAGAAATCCATTCGTGACTCAGATTTCCTTAGTTTTTAACTCCCCAGGACAGCACATAGCGTTCAGCCGCGTCTCCCAAACAGCTCCTGTGGCTGTGACGGCCTCGCAGACCTTCCCTGTGTGGGGGCTCGGGTCCTTCTGAAGGGGGCCGGGCGGGTCCTGGGAGGACCCCCCTCACCCATGGCTGATGTTTTTCTCAGGATTAGACTGGGGTTCTGGGGCTCGAGGAGGGTGTACAATACTTTTCTTAAATGTAGAAAGCTTGACTCAACAAGGCAAAAGGAAAATGTTAAATATGTAAAACAAATTACAACAAAATTTATTTTGGTTCTCAGTATGAACAGATTGTCATTAATGTAATAAAACAACATCAATGACAAAAGTGTCAGCATTTAAGTCAGGAAAAGAAGGTAAAATGTTCTAAAATGTCATTGCTTCTCCACGCACAGAACAGCTTTCTGACGTTAGGTGGCTTCGTCTGTGTGACTTACGCTACGATGAAGCCCTTGTTGAGTCAAGGCTGAGGGCACACACATTCACTTGAAGGGAAAAATACACAGAAATAGTGAAAACTAGAGTGATCTGGAGTTCAACCAAAAAGAAAAAACAACAAAACCTTTCAACAATAACAGGTTGTTTGGAATGCATTATAAAATTCCTGAGCAGGCACGAAGTTCACATTCTCATTATTCAGCAGGTAACTGGGGTTAAGATAGTATCTCAACGTTCCATTCTTTTGTTATTTTATAGCTCACTGGGTAGAAGCATAATTACAGGGTATTCTATTGGCACCTGAGCTACTGGTCTACCAGGGGAGGCTGTTTGTGGAATGACATGACATCTCACTCCCCTTCCAATAACAATATGCTAACCCAACATCATTGTTCAAGGGAGCTGCTGAAGAATGCCTTTGGGAAGCAGAAAATATGTGGTCAAGTGTTTAATTTGCAAAGGTTAACAAAACAACTTAAAAATGCCACACCAAAGTTTAAATGCAAGCGATTAATACACATTTTTCTTTCTAAAAGATGTGACTACATACCACCCTTGGCTCAATAATTCCTGACAGGTCCCACTACTACACCCCCAAAGCCCCCTCCCTTCCCCCACCACACACACACACACACACACACACACACACACACTCATCATTTCATGTTTCTAGGAATCGAACTGTAACCCATCACACCCCCTAGGAACCTTAATGTCGATACTTCCTTTGGGAATGTGACCCTTGTTCCCGTGTCTGCTGTGTGCCTGCTGGCCTCTCCTCGAGAACAGCGCGTCCCCATCCCACTTGCCTTTCTGTCGTGGCTTGAAGAGCTATCTCCTCCTGGCATGTCGGAAGGAGACCTTATTTGGAATAAAGGTCTCTGATAATTAAAGTAAGGATCTTGAGATGAGATCATCCTGGACTAGGCTGGGCCCTCGGTCCAATGACCAGAGAGAGAAGAGGAGAACGCACAGACAGACCCAGAGGAGATGGCCCTGGGAAGACGGAAGCAGAGATCAGAGTGATGCAGCCACAAGCCAAGGACACCAGGAGCTATGGGCAACCGCAAAAGCCGAGAGAGGCCTGGGCAGAGTTCTTCCTGAGGGCCGCCAGAGGATGTGCAACGGTGGCCTCAGGAAATGACTACACCCTCAAAGTTCAGTTCAAAGGCCCACAAGACCTTCCTGAAGACCCTCAAGTCTCAAGGAATCGCCCCAGTTTTGACAGTTCCACTAGAGTTTTGTGAACCACTCACGTTTGGAGTCGTCTGCCTTGTACTAACATCAGGTCTTCCTTTAGACCACAGATTTCCGAGGCAGTGGCCGGGCACCCAGCACGGTCCTCCTGGGTGCCAACCCAGCCCCAGGCCTGCTGACCTGCATGTCACTGGCAGACACACTAGTAAATGCAGACGACCAAGTATGAGTCCGAGATTCCTGTATTACATTTCTAACCTCAGAGGGAAAAACAATGTACAGGCATTCAAAAGAATACTAGTGGTTCTAGATTTAATGATCAGTAAAGAGGCTTTATTTATAGACCTTTGTAAGATTGCAGGATTGGAAAGGGATGTTTTAGTCACAGAAATAATGCATCTATGGAAATGCACCATCATTTTTTGTTAAAGCAAAACAGCATCGATCTAAAGCTTTAACAGTATCTGCAGGTATATTTTATATTGAAGTTTTTTTCTATTGGACAAAAACATGTAATTAAATTGAGTTAAACTACTGAAGACCTTAAAATGTTCACACTATTGTAAACATATTTTAAAAACCTGAAAATACAGCAAAACAACTTTACAGTCATAAATGGCTTTTTCTCAAAACCATGTACACTGAATCTTAATTTAAAATCTGTAAAAAAATGTGTCCTAAGATGGTGTGGTTCTGAATGAAAAGGAACAGAACAGACTGCCACCGACCATTTGTTCATCTGAGGAAGGCGAGACCGAGGGAGGGGACAGAGAGGACGAGAGCAGGAGGAGGGGCCGGTGTGCCCGGGTGCCACCGGCTGCCGGTGCCCACAGGACGCAGAGGGACACGCTCCCGAGGGAGGGGACAGGAAACAGCAGCGCTGGGTTCAATAAACCTGGCTCCGTAATGACGCCGCCTTCGGCAGCACAGGGATTTAATTCTGCTCTCTCTGGGCATGCGCCCCAGTGAACTCGGACCCCGGAGATTTCAAGTCAAAGAGCATAATTAAAGCCTCTGAGTACAGAACAGTAAGTAGCTGCTCACTTTGCTCAGCTCCTGCTGCTGTGAAACGGCGGCTAGCCACAGGGCTTAATTTCATTAAAAAAATTTTTTTTAGGGTTTAATTTTAAAATAATTTTTTTTAATTTTTATTTTTTAATATATTTTATTGATTTTTTACAGAGAGGAAGGGAGAGAGATAGAGAGTTAGAAACATCGATGAGAGAGAAACATCGATCAGTTGCCTCCCACACATCTCCTACTGGGGATGTGCCCGCAACCCAGGTACATGCCCCTGACCGGAATCGAACCTGGGACCCCCCAGTCCGCAAGCCGACGCTCTATCCACTGAGCCAAACCGGTTTCGGCAAATTTTAAAATAATTTTTTTTAAAGATTATCAATAATGTTAGTTATTTTTAAAATGATCTTTCATACTTCATTCCACATTTAGGAACACAATTTTACTATTGCATATAGTATCTTTTCTTTTAGAAAACCATTTTAAACAGTTGAGCAAGAAATAGGCAAAAAAGAGGACCATGGGCCCTGGACAGTGTGGATCAGTGGTTAGAGCATAGGCCTGCACACTGAAGGGTTGTGGGTTTGATTCCTGGTCAAGGGCACGTACCTGGGTGTCAGGTTTGCTCCCCACCCAGTCGGTGTGCCTGTGGGAGGCAACCAGTCAATGTGTCTCTCTCACATCAATGTTTCTCTATCCACTCCCTCCCTCCCTGTCTGAAAGGCAATGGAAAATATATCCTCAGGTGAGGATTAAAAAATAGAAATAAATAAATAAATAAATAAAAAAGGGGGACATGGAAGTTAAAAGTATATGGAGAAGCCTGGTCAGTGTTGCTTAGTGGTTGAGTGTTGACCCATGAACCAGGAAATCACAGTTCAATGGGTTTCGGGCTCGTGCAGGAGGCAGCCGATCAATGATTCTCTCTCATCATTGATGTTTCTATCTCTCTGTCCCTCTCCCTTCCTCCCTGAAATCAATAACATTTTTTAAAAAAGTATATGGAAAAGATTAAACTCGTGTAAACTTTCCTAAAGTGCTGAGAAACATGAATATTCACAAAGTCAAAGCTTAACTGTCATTGAAAGGACTTACAAGGCAGCAGGACAAATAAAAGGCTTTCGTTTCCCTTTCCATGCTTTTGCATTTGGTTTCAACTGTCCACTGAAGAGGAAAACGCGTATACTTTTCCAGATTAGGGGCAAAGAGGTAAGAGAAAAGAAGGAAAAGTGTAAGTAAGGAAAGGCACACATTCCCCAAGGAGGTACTTCAAGGAGCTGCAAGAGATGCCCAAGGACTGTCTCAGACAGACAAAGCAGTGACCGTGAAATTACACGTGACTCCCAGCAGAGTTTTAAATGGCTCCGTGTGGAATTCTAGGGACCACACGACTGCAGCCTCCATCACAGCCCATGTTCCCTCTTTTTCAGGAAACAGACCCAAATACTGAGCTGCAACAACAACGAGGACAAGGTCGGCTCACAGGGCTGAAGCTCCGAGCACCAGGCAGGTCAGGAGAGTAGGACCCCCTGGGCAGACAGTGCCAGGAGCCACACTGCCAGGCCCCCAGGCAACGTGCTTGCAGCAACGGGAAGAAGCCGCCTCGTCTCTCGAGCTGATGGCGGATTTCGTTACAAGAGCGTCCACTGAATTTTATCCACTGCTGTTCCAGTATCACTGGGATGCCCAGAGGTCTCTCTCCTTCAATCTGCTGGCATGCCTTCCTTGGGGGGTTTCTTAACAGCGAAGCCTTCCTGCATTTCTCGGACAAACCTTGCTCGCTCACACAGCATGGCTCACTGTGCTGATGCTCAGCTGGGCGTTCGACCCGTCTTCCAAACCGGTTACTCACTTGTTTTCTTCCCCGTGTGCTGGCATCTGACTTTGATGTCAGGATCAAGCTGGCCTCACACAACGAGCTGGGAAGCTGCTAGCCTTTCCTGTGCCCTAGCACAATTCAAACAATGGAGGCATTAACTGTTCCTGGGCAAGCATGCCAGACTCAAAGGCTAACCCGGCCAAATAAACAAGGTTTAAGTTTATGTGGCCACCAAAAAACAAAAGCTTCAATTTCCAAAGAAACGTAGGTTTATTTTACAGAGACATGCTGAATACAAAGGGCTGAAATAAATGAGTCATCGTTAACATGAAATAGAACATTTTAGTAAAAATTAATATTTTGTCTTGAACATTAACTTACCAGACACTGAATAACTGCACTAATTAATAAGCGTCACGCAAGTAAACCTATTTTTCTTGTTCTCCAAAAGCGAAATATTTCCTGTTGTGCATACCAAACAAGTCAGTCCAAGACTAATGACGTGGCCATCGGCTGCTAAAACATTCGCTGCTAGTATTAGTGGAGAGAAATAGTGTGCCTGCGCGTAAGGGAAATGAATGCAACATGATGACAATAATCAGTCAGTAACAAACGTTGTAGTTCGTTATTAATAATTATGTATAACAGGATACTGTAAAATTAAGTTACGAAATTTTTATTAAAATGTTTCTTATGTACTGTTATATTGGCTGGGCCACAAAAATATTTGTTGTGGGCCACACGCGACCCGTGGGCCTTGAGTTTGACATGCTTGCCGTAGGGTTTACAGAACTCACTACCGACAGGCGGAATATCAGGCATCTTTGGCATGGGCAGAGGAAGGGTGAGGACTTTGGTAGATAACAGCTTTATTGACATATAGTCACATCCATACCATTCTCCCATTTCAAGTGTACAATTAATGACTTTTTAATTTCTTTTAAAAAATATTTTATTGATTTTTTACAGAGAGGAAGGGGAGGGATAGAGAGTTAGAAACATCGATGAGAGAGAGAGACATCGATCAGCTGCCTTCTGCACACTCCCTCTCCTGGGGATGTGCCCGCAACCAAGGTACATGCCCCTGACCGGAATCGAACCTGGGACCCTTGAGTCCCAGGCCGACGCTCTATCCACTGAGCCAAACCGGTTAGGGCACTTTTTAATTTCTTTTATGGTGATTGATTAAAGGGATAATCAATTAACCAGGAAAAAACAAATTTATAACTTTATTCAAAAGTGGTAGAGAGATTTTTAAATTTATTGGTATAGTTTGATATGTACAGGTTTCTTTTAATGTTATTTTCAAAATCTCTGCATTTATAATTAAAAAGCCCCTCTTATTTCTAAGGGGCTTTTCCAAGAACTAAGCTTTTGTTTTTGTTCAGCGAGACTACATTCTATATTTGATTTCACTGACTGCTGTCAGTTCAGTAGGATTTTAGGAGGGAAGAGGGGTAAATGAATATATTCAGCAAACCATCCTGAATCACACAAATTCAGCCAAATTCAGTCAGTTGTCAGGTGATGCCACCAAGTCCCCACCATGCCCTGCAGTTTCCGATTCCGACAGGATGTATCCTCACTTGCTCAGACCGACACATCTCAGGTGACCAGAGCCTAAACCTAGGTCCACAAACGCCTGCACATCTTGGGGCTTAGCAATTGATAAATCCTTCCACTCTGGGCCTTTGGCTACCCCAAATACAGCACGCCACGTCCCACAACATCAGGAAGCACCGTGAAGAATTATGATTTCAAATCAAAATATGATACAACGACGTGCAGAGTAAGATGCTGGAACAGGCGTTCCCTTTATAAGCCCGCAGGCCACGGGCCCTTTCTTCAAGTGCGTCAGGTGGGAAGGAGCCAGCCTTCTACACGGGGGCTCCGGGCATCGGGTGCCCAGGAGTGAGCGTAGAGGCGGGCAGATCTAGACCAAACCTGGATCGGAATTGCCATCACCTTCAGCGTGACCTTGAGCTTCATTTGTCAAGTGGGGATGACACCACCTTTCTCGCAGGAGATTCTGAGGAATGGGGACGGATCAACAGCCCATCACAAATGCTGCCGCCTGGACGGGCACAATATATTCACGCGGAAAAGTCTGGCCGTGTGGACACTGAACCTACCCCTGGATGGGCGGCTGTGGCTGGCCAGCGCACTCATGGTGACGCTGACTTCACCTGTTTGCTGAGCCGCCTTTCCGGTCCTTTCTTCAGTCACTATCGCGGTCACATTCACGGCGAATACTCCGGGGCAGGTACTGCAGGGAACACCATGCTCATGTTACTCGACGGACATAGAACCCTACCATCCGGGTACTGTTATTATTCCCCGCTTCCACACGAAGAAGGTGCGGTGGAAATACTTGCCCGAGGTCTCACAGTTTTTAAGTAGAAGAAACAGGACTCCGACCTGAGTCTGACTCACGCCCTTAACAACAATGGCTCTAACTACGTCTGAGACTTAAAGGGGGGGGCACACCCCAAAGCTAGAGTCAAGGCGAACGTGAGAGCCAAACGGAGGTATAAACAGACACCCGAGGATGTGGACGTGGGTGTTGCTGACAAGTCTTAATGGAATGAGTAAACACTGCATTTCAAGGAAAATACGGTCTATGATCTATAAGATGGCAGTTTCCTGATAGCCACCTGCTGTTAGTTACAAACGACCCAAGTATAACAAAACGCATGAGTCACAACCTTCAGAAACAGCAGTGAGGTTAGGTAAGTGTAAGGACACAGGAAATAGCTCAGAACGAGGCAGAAACAGCCAATTAAACAGGTTTTCAAAAATGACCAAAATTTAACCCAAAGGCTCCCAAATGAGTTTCTTCCCCCAAAAGGTCCGCCCCCCCCCCACCCCTATTACTGGAGGTATGTTACACTCTTTCCTCCTCACATCAGCACAAGTCAACCATAGAAGGGAGACCTAAGACTTTACCCAGATCACATAAGCAGTCGTCACATTTCCGTGCCCTGTTCCCGCCTTTCCGTTGTCCCCTCCCTGGTGTAATAAATACATTCGGTCTTGCCGAAACCGGTTTGGCTCAGTGGATAGAGCGTCGGCCTGCGGACTGAAAGGTCCCAGGTTCGATTCCGGTCAAGGGCATGTACCTGGGTTGCGGGCACATCCCCAGTAGGAGATGTGCAGGAGGCAGCTAATCGATGTTTCTCTCTCATCGATGTTTCTAACTCTCTATCTCTCTCCCTTCCTCTCTGTAAAAAATCAATAAAATATATATTTAAAAAAAAAATACATTCGGTCTTCCTATTTACAGTGGGAGACACACAAGCCATAGTCCTTTCCTCCGTCCCTCCCCCGTGACCCTGCTTTGTGATAAGCACACAGTAACTAGGTGAATGGATGTCCTCTCATTGCCTCAAACAGAAAGGCCTTAATTATTATTACTAGAGGCCTGGTGCACAAATTCGTGCATGGGTGAGGTCTGGATGGCCCATCCCGACCGGGGGCCAATCGGGCTAGGCCAGCCAGGGAGAGGGGATACGGGAGATTGGCGGGCCGGCCTGCCCCCAGTTGGGGTAGGGTGGGGGCCGATCAGGGGCAGGTCTGGCAGGGGGGAAGGGCCATGGGTGGTTGGCTGGCCCCTCCCTCTGGTCGAACTCCTGGTTGAGGGGACAATTTGCATATTAGCCTTTTATTATATAGAATTACTTTTTGTTTATCCTCACCTGAGAATTTTTTCCATTGATGTTTAGAGAGAGTGGAATGGAGGGAGGGGAAGAGAGACAGAGAGAAACATTGATGTGAGAGAAACACGACTAGTTGCCCCCTGCATGGCCCCGACCAAGGCCGGGGGTTGAAACTGCAACCCAGTTACGTGCTCTTGACCGGGAATCAAACCAGACCTTCGGTGTGCAGGTGGATGCTCTACCACTGAGCCACACCAGCCAGGGCAGAAACGCCTTAATTCTTTATAAGAAAGAGCATGAAGCCTTTGAACTGCACTAAGTCTAAGAGGCAAAGGTAAAGTTAAAGCTCACATATGTGTATACACACACACACTCTCCAAATATTTACTAAACATGAAGTCTCACGCATCACAATGTCTTTGAGGCCTGGTAAACACTAAGTTCTCAGTCCCCATCCTCCCGGAGCTTACAATTCAATGGCAAAGGAACGTGGGTAAATGCATTCCTCCTTCACAACCCAGAGCCATTGTGAGGGCTCGTGAGACCACACGTGACGTCCTGTCTGGGACTCTGGAAAGGCTTCTCCAGGCACGTGACACAGGCTGAGATCTGGTGGCGGGAGGAGAGGGAAGAATACTCCAGGGAGAGGGAACAGCCTGTGTGAGGTGCAGATGGCACAGAGGAACACGGCAGTTAGAGGAACTTAAAGACAAGGAGAGCTGGAGGGAAATGCAAGGGGGAGACAGGTACCCAATGAGGCGGGGGTTGGGGGAGCAGGTACATGAGGGAACAGCATGAGAGACGTGGGCTCCAGCAAAGGAAAATCATATGGACACCAGGTGATTAGGTAAATGTTTGTTTGTTTTTTCAAATATATTTTATTGATTTTTTACAGAGAGGAAGGGAGAGGGATAGAGAGTTAGAAACATCGATGAGAGAGAAACATCGATCAGCTGCCTCCTGCACACCCCCTACCGGGGATGTGCCCGCAACCAAGGTACATGCCCTTGACTGAATCGAACCTGGGACCCTTCAGTCCGCAGGCCGATGCTCCATCCAGTGAGCCAAACCAACTAGGGCTGACTAGGTAAATGTTTTTAAAAAATATCTCTAAGGCCAGGCCAGTGTGGCTCAGGTGGTTGGGCATCGTCCCATGCCCTGAAGGGTTGTGGTTCAACTCCTGGTCGGGGCACATACCCAGGTTGCAGGATGGATCCCCTATAGGGGAACATACAGGAGGCAACTGATTAATGTTTCTCTATCACATTGATGTTTCTCTCTTTTTCAAAAAAAAAAAAAAATCCCTAAGTGCAGCACTTGTCGAGGGGCCTGAGCAGATGCTAGGAGAGATCTGGCTACTAACGGTTCAAGAGAAGATGCCGACGCCTGGCCCACTTGAGCGTCACATTTAGGAAGTAAAACTGAGAGGATCTGATTACTTGGGTGGGAGAGTGAGAGAGCCACAGTTAGGCATCATTCTTGTTAACAAAACCAAACCCGGTGGATGTGGTGCCATTTACTTAATCGGGCCGGCTTTTTCAAAGAGGAGGTGGGGGCGGGAGACTAGGACAGACAGGCTGTGACACGCATCAGGCAGAGATACTGAGCAGGTAACTGAATACTCAGCTGAGGCTGGTGAGGTATCGATCTGGGATCCACGGGATAAAAACACTGGGCGACAGGTGTCACAGTAACTAGAGCCGGGAAGGGCATAAGATGGTCTAGGACAGTGGTTCTCAACCTTCCTAATGCCGCGACCCTTTAATACAGTTCCTCAGGTTGTGGTGACCCCCAACCATAAAATTATTTTTGTTGCTACTTCATAACTGTAATGTTGCTACTGTTATGAATCGTAATGTAAATATCTGATATGCAGGATGTACTTTCATTGTTACAAACTGAACACAATTAAAATATGTAATTTATCACAAAAACAATATGTAATTATATATGTGTTTTCCGATGGTCTTAGGCGACCCCTGTGAAAGGGTCGTTGGACCCCAAAGGGGTCGTGACCCAGGGGTTGAGAACCGCTGGTCTAGGATGAGGGGACAGGATGAGAAGGGGCCCAGGACAAGGCCATGAGGAAGTCCCATGTCTAATGCTCAAGAAAGAAGAGCAATTGTGCAGTATGAAATGACTCACTCAGCCTGTCACCAAACCAAAAAAAGGAAAAAAAGGAAGAAGAGTAAAAACCATCAAGAAAATAAACAGCCAGACACTTATGAGGAATGCTGTGTGGGCGGAGGAGCCAGTCATCTCTGTTGACTGGTCCTCGGGGGACTGGTACGTGTCCCCTGGAGTCTGCAAAAAGGAGCCATGGGTGAGCACCCCGGGGAGCCTGGGTGGAGTGTGGAAATGGGCTGAAGCATGAGGAGGTGAGAAAATGGAAAGACGTTTCCAAATAAAAGCTATTTCCTCTGTCATGCTCAGCCTGTGCTTGAAACCTTGCCCTGAAGCAATTTATTTAACCTCTTACTTTCTTGCTTTCCTCCTCTCTGAAAGGGGGGATGCTAAAAACATTTCCCCTTAAGGCTGTTCTGAGGATTAGATGAGATACATGCAAAGGACTCGGAACAGGACCTCACTGTACTTAGCATGTGCCACCTATTACTTTCATCATAAAAAAGGATGTAAAAATCCTCCATTTTTCCCCCAAGTAAACGCCAAATGCTTTGTTGTATCAACAGTTTTCCAGCTTTAAAATTCCCAGGTAAAATGTGACGTCGCAGGGAACCTGGTATAACAACGTTTCAGGGTTTGCCCGCCCCACCAAGGAGGAGGGGACCACCCCAGCCAATAGACAGGTGTCTGACCCATCGGTCTGGACTCCGGGCAGCTGACTAGTGGGGCCACAGAAAGGTGCCCACCAAGGAGCAGACAAAGTCGGTCTTGAGAGGGAAGGGGGTGGAGACCCTTGTCATGGAGATGAACAGTGTGGTCTTAGCGCCTGACCACTGTCCATGTCGTGGGAAGCCCAAAGAAAACCCCACTTTTGGGACCCCCCGAGACCTCCCGCAGTCTCCTTTCCTTTGTGCAACAGCAGGGATCTTGCTGCTTCAGGTAACAAAACGCCCTGGGTCTCCAAGACAACCATCCTCTCACCAAATATAAGCTTCCATCAATGTGAAGCTATGTCCTGACTTCAGAGACAGTAAAAGGTGGACCTAAAAATTGACTAAACATGGTAAGCTTTTACTATGAGGCCAGCTAGAGAAGAAAACATTTACATCCTTATTGCTGGAACTATTACATATGTCCCTCCCTCCCATTAACCCCTTCTAGACCGCCCTGGCCCCCCTGCCCTATTGTCTGTGTCCATGGGTTGTGCCTACCAGGTATATGCATTCAAGTTCTTTGATTGATCACTTCCCCACCATTCACCCTCCCCCGCCTTCCCTCTGAGATTCCCCTGTTCTGTCGTCTATGTCTCTGGGTCTATTTTGTTCATCAGTTTGTTACTTAGATTCCACATATGAGTGCGATCATGTGATACTTGTCTTTCTCTGATGGACTTATTTCACTTAGCATGATACTCTCCAGCTCCCTCCATGCTGTCTCAAAGGGTAAGAGATTCTTCTTTTTTTTTTTACAGCTGCATAGTATTCCATGGTGTAAATGTACCACAGCCTTTTTATCCATTCGTCTACTGATGGGCACTTGGGCTGTTTCCAGATCTTAGCTATTGTAAACTGTGCTGCTATGACCATAGGGGTGCATACATTCTTTCTGATTGGTGTTTCAGGTTTCTTAGGATATGTTCCTAGAAGTGGAATCACTGGGTCAATGGCAGTTCCATATTTAATTTTTTGAGGAAACACCATGCTGTTTTCCATAATGGCTGCACCAGTCTGCATTCTCACCAGCAGTGCACGAGGGTTCCCTTTTCTCCACATTCTCACCAGCACTTGTCATTTGTGGATTTGATGATGGTAGCCATTCTGACAGGTGTGAGGTGATACCTCATTGTCGTTTTAATTTGCATCTCTCTGATGATTAGTGACTTTGAGCATGTTTTCATGTCTCTCCTGGCCATCTGTATGTCCACTTTGAGGAGTGTCTATTTAGGTCCTTTGCCTATTTTTTTAACTGGATTGTTTACCTTCCTATTGTTAAGGTGTATGAGTTCCTTGTATATTTTGGATATTAACCCTTTATCAGATGTATCATTGGCAAATATGTTCTCCCATACAGTGGGCTCCCTTTTCGTTTTGTTGATGGTTTCTTTTGCTGCACAGCTTTTTATTTTGATGTAGTCCCATTTGTTATTTTCTCCTTAGTTTCCTTTGCCCTAGGAGATGTATCCGTAAACATATTGTTATGAGAAATGTCTGAGATTTTGCTGTCTATGGTTTCTTCTAGGATTTTAATGGTTTCATGACTTACATTTAAGTTTTCTTTCCATTTTGAGTTTATTTTTGTGTATGGTGTAAGTTGGTGGTCTAGTTTCATTTTCTTGCATGTATCTGTCCAATTTTCCCAACACCATTTATTGGAGAGACTGTTTTGTCTCCACTGTATGTTCTTGCCTCTTCTGTCAAATGTTAATAGAACATAATTGTGTGGGTCGATTTCTGGGGTCTCTGTTCTGTTCCATTAATCTATATGCCTGTTCTTGTGCAAGTACCTGGCTGTTTTGATTATGACGGGTTTGTAATATAATTTGATATCTGGTATTGTGATTCCTCCAACTTCATTCTTCTTTCTCAAGATTGCTGCAGCTATTTGGGGCCTATTTTGGTTCCATATAAATTTTTGGAGTATTTGTTCTAGATCTGTGAAATATTCTGTTGGTATCTTAATGGTGATTGCATTGAATCTGTAGATTGCCTTGGGTAGTATGGACATTTTAATGATGTTAATTCCACCAATCCATGAACATGGTATATTCTTCCACTTGTTTATATCTTCCTCTATCTCTCTTTCCAACATCCTGTAATTTTCCAAGTACAAGACTTTTACCTCTTTGGTTGAGTGTATTCCTAAGAATCTTAATTTTTCTGTTGCAATGGTAAATGGGATTGTTACATTGCTCTGAGACTTCATTATTGGTGTTTAAGCCATTGATTTTTGGATGTTGATTTTGTATCCTGCTACAATGCCAAACTCATTTATTAAATCTAGTAGTTTTATGGTGGAATCTTTAGGGTTTTCTATGTACAATATCATGTCATCTACGAATAATGAGAGTTTTACTTCCTCCTTTTCAATTTGGATGCCTTTTATGTTTTCTTTTTGTCTGTGGCTAGGACTTCTAGTATTCTGCTGAATAAGAGTGGTGATAGGTGACATCCCTGCCTTGTTCCTGTTCTTAGGGGAAATGGTTTTAGTTTTTGCACACTGAGTAAGATGTTTGCTGTAGGTTTGTCATATATGGCCTTTATTATGTTGAGATTTGATGCTCCTATTCCCACTTCGCTGAGAGATTTTATAAAAAAATGGGTGTTGGATTTTGTAGAATGCTTTTCTATGTCTATTGATAGGAACATGTGATTTTTGTCTTTCAATTTATGTGATGTATCACGTTTGTTGATTTGCGAATATTATACCAGTCTTGCATCCCTGGAATAAATCCCACCTGGTCATGGTGTGTGATCTTTTTAATATATTGCTGGATCCAATTTGCTAATATTTTGTTGAGCATCTATGTTCATCAGGGATATTGGCCTGTAATTCTCTTTCTTTGTAGTGTCTTTATCTGGTTTTGGAATTAGGATAATGCTGGTCTCATAAAAAGAGCTTGGAAGTATTCCTTCCTTTTGGATTTTTTGAAATAGTTTGAGGAGTATAGGTGTTAGTTCTTTGAATATTTGGTAAAACTCTCCTGGGAAGACATCCGGACCAGGGCTTTTGATTGCTGGGAGCTTCTATTTCCTCAGTTGTTATTGGCCTATTCAGGTTTTCTGATTCTTCCTGATTCAGTTTTGGAAGATTATATATATATATTTAATTTGTCCATTTCATCCACACTTTCCAGCTTATTATATACAGTTGTTCATCGTTCTTAGAATCCTTTGTATTTCTGTGGTGTCAGTTGCTACTTCTCCACTTTTATTTCTGATTTTATTTGCGTCCTTTCTGTCTTTGGATGAGTCCGGCTAATGGTTCATCAATCTTATTTATCTTTTCAAAGAACCAGCTCTTGGTTTCATTGATTTTTGTATTGATTTTTTTTGTCTCTATGTCATTTATTTCTGCTCTAATCTTTATTATTTCCTTCCTTATACTTACTCTGTACTTTTCTCGTTGTTCTCTTTCTAGTTCTTTAATTCGTAGGGTTAAATAGTTTATTATTAACTTTTCTTGTTTTTTGAGGTAGGCCTATAGTGCTATGAACTTCCTTCTCAGGACTGCTTTTGCTATGTCCGAGATTTTGGGTTGTTGTATGTCCATTTGTTTCCAGGACAGTTTTTATTTCTCTCTTGGTCTCATTAATAACCCATTTATTGTTTTTTTTTTTTTTTATTGCTTAAAGTATTACAAAGGGTACCACACATGTGTCCATTTTATCCCCCCGCCCCAGACAGTCCCCTAGCCTCCCCAATCCCCCCATGTCTTATGTCCACTGGTTATGCTTCTATGCATGCATACAAGTCCTTTAGTTGATCTCTTACCCCCCTACCTCCTGCCCCGCAACCCTCCCCGGCCTTCCTGCTGCAGTTTGACAATCTGTTTTAGGGAGCTCTGCCTCTGTATCTATTATTGTTCAAAAGTTTATAATGGTCTCTATTATCCATGAATGAGTGAGATCATGTGGTATTTTTCCTTCATTGACTGGCTTATTTCACTTAGCATAATGCTCTCCAGTTCCATCCATGACGTTGCAAATGGTAAGAGTTCCTTCCTTTTTAGAGCAGCATAGTATTCCATCGTGTAGATGTACCACAGTTTTCTAATCCATTCATCTACTGATGGGCACTTAGGCTGTTTCCAGATCTTAGCTATGGTGAATTGTGCTGCTATGAACATAGGGGTGCATATATCCTTTCTGATTGGTGTTTCTGGTTTCTTGGGATATATTCCTAGAAGTGGGATCACAGGGTCAAATGGGAGTTCCATTTTCAGTTTTTTAAGGAAACTCCATACTGTCTTCCATAGTGGCTGCACCAGTCTGCATTCCCACCAGCAGTGCACAAGTGTTCCTTTTTCTCCACATCCTCTCCAGCACTTGTCGTTTGTTGATTTGTTGATGATAGCCAGTCTGACAGGTGTGAGATGGTACCTCATTGTTGTTTTGATTTGCATCTCTCGGATGATTAGTGACTTTGAGCATGTTTTCATATGTCTCTTGGCTTTCTGAATGTCCTCTTTTGAAAGGTGTCTATTTAGGTCCTTTGCCCATTTTTTGATTGGATTGTTTATCTTCCTTTTGTTAAGTTGTATGAGTTCCCTATAAATTTTGGAGATTAGGCCCTTATCGGATATGACATTGGCAAATATGTTTTCCCACACAGTGGGTTTTCTCGTTGTTTTGTTGATGGTTTCTTTTGCTGTGCAGAAGCTTTTTATTTTGATGTAGTCCCATTTGTTCATTTTCTCTTTAGTTTCAAGTGCCCTAGGAGCTGTAACAGTGAAGAAATTGCTTCGGCATATGTCTGAGATTTTGTTGCCTTTGGATTCTTCTAGAATTTTTATAGTTTCCTGTCGTACATTTAAGTCCTTTATCCATTTTGAGTTTATTTTTGTGTATGGTGTAAGTTGGTGGTCTAGTTTCATTTTCTTGCATATATCTGTCCAATTTTCCCAGCACCATTTATTGAAGAGACTATCTTGGCTCCATTGTATGTTCTTGCCTCCTTTGTCAAATATTAATTGAGCATATTGGTTCGGGCCGATTTCTGGGCTCTCTATTCTATTCCATTGATCTATATGCCTATTCTTGTGCCAGTACCAGGCAGTTTTGAGAACAGTGGCTTTGTAATACATCTTGATATCTGGTATTGAGATCCCACCTACTTTGGTCTTTTTCAGGATTGCTGCAGCTATTCGAGGTCTTTTTTATTCCAGATGAATTTTTGGAGAGTTCGTTCTAGATCTCTGAAGTATGCCGTTGGTATTTTAATGGGAAGTGCGTTGAATTTATAGATTGCTTTGGGTAGTATGGACATTTTAATGATGTTGATTCTACCAATCCATGAACACGGTATGTTCTTCCATCTGTTTATGTCTTCCTCTATATCTTTTTTCAACGTCCTGTAGTTTTCTGAGTAGAGGTCTTTTACCTCTTTAGTTAAGTTTATTCCTAGGTAGCTTAATTTTTTTGGTGCGATGGTAAACGGGATTGTTTTTATAATCTCTCTTTCTGAAAGTTCACTATTGGTGTATAGAAATGCCTCGGATTTCTTGGGGTTAATTTTGTATCCTGCTACATTGCCAAATTCATGTATTAAGTCCAGTAGCTTTTTGATGGAGTCTCTAGGGTTTTGTATGTATAATATCATGTCGTCTGCAAATAAGGACAGTTTTACTTCCTCTTTTCCAATTTGGATGCCTTTTATTTCTTCTTCTTGCCGAATTGCAATGGCTAACACTTCCAGTACTATGTTGAACAGGAGTGGTGAGAGGGGGCATCCCTGTCTTGTTCCTGTTCTTAGGGGAAATGGTGTTAGTTTTTGTCCATTGAGTATGATGTTGGCTGTGGGCCTGTCATATATGGCTTTTATTATGTTGAGGTATGATCCTTCTACTCCCACCTTGCTGAGAGCTTTTATCAAAAATGGGTGTTGAATTTTGTCAAATGCTTTTTCTGCATCAATCGATATGACCATGTGGTTTTTTTCTTTCAATTTGTTTATGTGATGTATCACGTTTATTGATTTGCGGATATTGTACCATCCTTGCATCCCTGGGATAAATCCTACTTGGTCATGGTGTATGATCTTTCTGATGTACTGCTGGATCCGATTTGCTAAGATTTTGTTGAGGATTTTGGCATCTATGTTCATGAGGGATATTGGCCTGTAATTCTCTTTCATTGTGTTGTCTTTACCTGGTTTTGGTATTAGGGTGATGCTGGCTTCATAGAATGAGCTTGGAAGTGTTCCTTCCTCTTGAATTTTTTGTAGTAGTCTGAGGAGGATAGGTTTTAGTTCTTCCTTGAATGTTTGGTAAAACAATAACCCATTTATTGTTTAATAACATGCTATTTATCCTCCATGTGTTTGAATGTTTTGGGTGTTTTTATTGTAGTTGATTTCTAATTCCATTCCATTGTGATCTGAGATGTTTGATATGATTTCAACCTTCTTGAACGTGTAGAGACTTGTTTTGTGTCCTAACATGTGGTCTATCTTTGTGAATGACTCATGTGCACTTGAGAAGAATGTATATTCTGCGGCTTTGGGATGAAATAATCTATAAATGTCAATTAAATCAATCTGATGCAGTGTGCCATCTAGAGTCACTGTTTCCTTATTAATATTTTGTCTGGAAGATCTATCCAGTGAAGTCAGTGGGGTGTTAGAGTCCCCTACTATATATAACTGTATTGTTGATCTCTCCCTTAAAGTCCTCTAAAAGTTTTTTAAATATATTTAGGTGCTCCGATATTGGGTGCATATATGTTTACCAAGATTATATCCTCGTTTTGGATCGATCCCTTTAGTATTATGTAGTGACCTTTGTTGTCTCTTATGATGGCCTTCATGAGGAAGTCTATTTTGTCAGATATGAGCATTGCTACCCCAGCGTTGTTTTTTCCATTTGCATGGAAAATTTTTTTCATCCTTTCATCTTCATCTGGTTAGTCTTTTGTCCTGAGGTGGGTCTCTTGTAGACAACATATATTTGGGTCATGTTTTGGTATCCATTCAGCTACCCTATGTCTTTTGATTGGAGCACTTAATCCATTTACATTTAGGTTATTATTGATAGGTACTTATTTATTGCCATTTTAATTTTGTATGCCTATGTTTTTCTCTCTACTTCTTCTCATTATAGCAGTAGTCCCTTTAGCATTTCTTGCAGCACTGGCTTGGTGGTGATAAACTCCTTTAGCCACCATTTTTTTTTGGGGGGGGGGAGGGGGGGTCTGGGAAGCTCTTTGACTATTTTAAATGATAGCCTTGCAGAATATATGTTTCATGTGGTTCTACAGCTTCCTTAAGCTGTTGTCCTGTTTTGTTTTTTAACATATTTTATTGATTTTTTTTTTACAGAGAGGAAGGGAGAGGGATAGAGAGTTAGAAACATCAATGCGAGAGAAACATCAATCAGCTGCCCCCTGCACACTCCCTACTGGGTATGTGCCCACAACCAAGGTACATGCCCTTGACCGAAATCGAACCTGGGACCCTTCGGTCCACAGGCCGATGCTCTATCCACTGAGCCAAACCGGTTAGGGCTGTCATCCTGTTTTTTAATTGTTTTTATTTCTTTTTGGTTCTCTGTGTGATTTTTCTACCGTCTTCTAATTCACTAATCCAATTCTTGGCTTCCCCTAATCTGCTGTGTATTCCGCCCACTATGTTCTTTATTATGTCATTCTTAATAGTTACTATATCTTTTCTCATACTATTGAGCATCTTTGCCATCATTATTCTGAACTCTATGTGAGATAAATTTCTTATGTCCATTTCATTTAGCTCTTCATGTGGAGAATTCTCTGTTCTTTCATTTGGGTGTTTTTTTGTCTCTCCATTTTGGCTGCCTGTTTGGGTTTGTGATTATGTTTTAGATAGATCTACTATGTCTCCCAATCTCTAGGGCAGGGCAGTGTCAAATGCTCTTTCTCACTAATTATATCAAGTAAAGGCTCAAAGTCTCCAGAGACCCACCTCTGCCACTAACTGGATTCAGTCTTGAGTAGCCTCAGGCAATTGTCCCATCTACAGGCTGGGCAGGCAGGGCGAGAGGTTTTCCAACAGGGTGGGTAATTGCTTCTGCCTGGAGGCTAACTGTTATTCTCAGTCTCTTAATGGGCCTCAGAAACTCCACACAGTGGGGCAAGGTGTTTTCCAATAGGGTGGGTCAACTGTCTTCCCCCTCCAGGTAAAAACCACCTGGATAGCAAAGGCCTGCCTGAGAAAGGTGTCCTCCGCAGCGTGAGGGAGTGACTCAGCACAGGAAACTGGTATGTCTGCCTTCTGAGCTCTAGAGCCCCAACCCTGGCTTCTGCTCACACAGCTCCAGTCCACTTTGCCCTCCCTCTGCTGGAGCCCAAGGTGAGTGGCTGCACACAAAATTTTGTGCGCTAGCCCTTTAAGAGGGTGCCTGCATTTCTCTCCATCTCTCCCTGGCAGACAGCAACCCTGCTGCTTTTCACAGCCAGGTGTTATGTGGACACCTTTCTCAGTTCTGGTGCTCTGGGGGCCCAGCTGGGGGTTAGGCCCAGATTTCTCAGTGACAACCCTCCATAGCTGAGAGAGCTCTCCGGAACTTCAGCTCCAGTCTCTGGGAACCCGGCCAGCCCTTCCGCACCTCCGCCCTCCCTACCAGCCTCTGTGGTCTCCCTTTCCCGTCCTGGGTTATCAGGGTTCTCCAGCTAGTCTTCAGTTTATTATTCACGATGGTTTTTCATTTTTGTATTTTAGTTGTAATTTCAGTTTGATCCTGGGTGCGTGTCTGTGTAGCATACACTTACTCTGCCACCATTTTTAATCTCTTCAAGAAGAAAACATTTAATCATAAGTATTTCAAGCCTGAGTTGTGGTTTGATCCCGTCTGGGAATATTGAAGGCAACCGATTGATGTTTCTCTCTCATATTGATGTCTCTGTGTCTCTGTCTCTCTGTCTCTCTCCCCCTTCCTCTCTAAGCATGTCCTCAGGTGAGGATTACAATTTAAAAAAAATATTTAATAAAATTATAACTATTTTTATAATTGAGAAAATAAGCCTCTTGTCTAACGGGAGAATGGAAACGCAGAAGGAAGGGCAGCACTTGGATGACAGGTGAGAGAGCTGTTTAATGTAGTACCAGGTCACACAGTCAAGGGGCAACCAGCTGGGCCAGCACCACAAACCTGACACTTGATGTCTCTGCCACCAGAGGTCAGTACCTGCCACACTGTCGTCAGTAACCATCCAAGTGCACTCGGGAGCTTCCCTGAGCAGCTGCTGGCAAGCTCAGTGACAGGGAGCCCTTCCACAGGTCACCACAAACACGCAGACGCAATTCCCCTAGAGCAAATCGGGCAGTGCTTTCCAACCTTCCTGTCATTATCCATCTCCCCTCTTTTTATAGTTTCCCCCTAATTCCACAAAACTAACACCACAAATATATATCTATATCTATATCTATTTATCTATATATATCTATATCTATATCTATCTATCTATATATATATAGATAGATATAGATATAGATATAGATATAGATATAGATATCTATCTATCTATCTATCTCCTATCTGTCCATGGACTGTGGCCCTGTGCATGGCCACAAACCACTCTGACTGACTAGGCTGACTAATCTTGCAATAAATCTGAATTTGGACACATGTTCTGAAAAGGTTACGCTTTGGAAGATGCCTTGCAGGTGAAGAAGGGACAGCCAGGACAGAACGGGTCGCCTGGGAGGAAGGAAGCAGGTGGGTGGGGGCAGGGGAGAGGCTGCCGGCAGGACAGGTGGGCGAAACGACCACAGCACATCAGGGAAAACCCGCATTACCGAAGAGTCTGTGACAGCTGACACTATAAGAGGGCAGCCAGGAGACAGCACGGAGGAGATTCTTCAAGTGCCAGAATGACAGAGCATTAATCACGAAGAAGCTGCTGAAGACTCACCTACTTCAAAGAGCATTCATGGGTCGTGTTTCCGCACTTAAAAGTGCTTGCGCTTGCTCCGGCCACTAAGTAAGCTCAAGACAGTTAATCCTGATGAATACACAGATATGACTGACAGAGCAATAAAAACACTGAATAGCAAACACAACTCTGGGCTAGACACTGTTCTTGTCACTTTGCATATCCGAATCCAACGTCCTCAGAAAGCAACTACGGCCATACCCCTCATCCACAGGCTTGCCTTCTGTGGTTTCAGTTACCCACGGTCAACCCCGGCCCCAAAATATTAAATAGAAAATTCCTGAACTAAATAGTTCATTTCAAACTGCATGCCATTCTGAGTAGCATGATTCCGCTCCGTTCTGCCCACGAAGTGACTCCTCCCCTTGTCCAGTGCCTCCCCACTGTGGCTGCTCCTGCCCGTGAGTCACTTAGCCATCTCCATTATCAGACCAGCTGTTGTGGCTTCGCAGTGCGTGTGCTCAAGTCACTCTATTTTACCTAACAACTAGAGGCCCGATGCATGAAAGTCGTGCAAGAGTAGGCCTTCGCAGCCGCAGCAGCTGCCTTGATCCCTCCCTCGCAGCTGCAGGCGGTGGTCTGGATCCCTCCCTCGCAGCCACGTAGCCTGCCTGGTTCCCGCAGCTGCAGCCCTGGCTTCGTCCGGAAGGACGTCGGTCTAATTAGCACATTACGCTTCTATTATTATAGATTACCCCAAAGCGTAGTGAAGCGGGCAATTTGTATATGCCAAAGAGAAGCCATAAAGTGCTTCCTTTAAGTGAAAAAGTACGTACATATAGGCAAAAACATAGCATATATGGGGGTTAGGACTATCCATAGTTTTGGGCATCCACCGGGGGTCTTGGAACCTACCCCCTGTGGATAATGAGGGACTAAGGTATAAACTTTCACTGTCTGTATTCATTGAGATACCAAGACACTGCTGAGCCCCTACTATACGCCAGCCACATCAGACACTGGGAAGAGAGATGAATTAGAGACGTAGAGAAGGGATTTGGGGCACAGCTTCAAAGAGACAGTGAGCTTTGGGTTGAGCCAATGAGGCAGTGGCAAGATTGGCAGGGTGGAGAAGGGAGCAGAGAAGAGCTTACCCTCAAAAGATGTAACACTGAAGGCACAGAGACACGAGGGACGCACCAAGACCGTGAGGGACACACAGAGCAGACTACACCTGTGGGCCAAATCCAGCCCTTTTTTGTAAAGTTTTATGGAACACAGCCCTGCCCACTGGACTGATTTGATTTCCGGCTGCCTCCTGCCTTGCTGTGGGGCACAGGCAAGCTGAGTAGTCATGACAGAGCCGGAGGCCAGCTAGCTGGCTCTTTACAGAAGTTTGGGGATGCCTGTTCTAGAGCCTTGTTATTCGGAGGTGCGGGGGTGGGGTCGGGGAGGAGGGGTTCTGTGAAGCAGCAGCACCTGGGGGGTTTGGCAAAGATGCAGACACTCAGGTCCCATCGCAGACCCACAGAACTAGAATCTGCCTCCTAAAAAGATCTCTGGCAAAACATTAAAAAAAAAATGTTTTTATTGATTTCAGAGACAGGAAGGGAGAAGGGGATAGAGAAATATCAATGATGAGAACCACTGATTGGCTGCCTCCTTGCATGCCCCCTACTGGGGATGGAGCCTGCAACCTAGGCACGTGCCCTGAATGGGAATCGAACCGTGACCTCCTGGTTCGTGGGCTGATGCTCACACCAGCCAGGCTCTGGCGATTCTTATGCTCAGAAAGCTCTCCTGTCACTGGCGTGTGGCCGGGAGGAGGTGGTGAGGCTGCAGATGCAGAAAGGCATGCACTTCTCCTATAAACAGTCAGACAAGCGCGGTAAAGGTTTCCCCACAAAGGAGTGGTGCCATCAGTCCACGCTCCAGGAAGGTCCCTGGGTCACAGTGTGACGGTCAGAGGAGTTGACGTCTGAAAGCAGGTGGGCAGCGGGTGTCAGAGCCCAGGCAAAGACCCACACTGTGCAGGGGACACTGCCAGGCAGCTCCTTTTCTTCCCAGCAGCAAATGGCATTCTAAGAGATTACTCCAGTTTCACTAGTGCCTCCGATTTGCTTCTAGCAAATACAGCACCAGTTATAATTCACGAGGAAACAAAAAAATACTTAGTAACAAAATATTAGTACTCATGTGTTTCTGTGTACACAAAATGTATCTCCATCTAAGTAATGCTTCCGGACCGTAATACATAAATTATGAGATTAACTGGATGAGAAGGAAGCTTAAAGATTAAATGAGAATCAACTTGACAGCTATCTCTTATGTAGACTGCTAACACATCAGTTCCCAGGATATTTAGAGGTGTAATGTCTTGTTAGGACTCCCCCTTCCCCCCCAATAAATGCACAATTCTGCTTGATATTCAGTTTTTCCACATTTTGGATGAGTAAGCAATCTAAAGTAAAAAACAAAATACAAAGAAAACCAAAGCAGCATTTTAGACAAAACGCCAACACCACTCCTCCTAGCTCGGCTAACAGCTTCTGAGTGATTGCTTAACATTCTTCCTCCTTAAAAATCTAGAAAAGTTTGACAGGGTTATTTGTGGGATTCAGTATGCTTTAGCATAATGAGAGCAATATAGATAAAAATAGATTAGTGAAAATGGGAAATTCCTTTTCTTAGATGCTTAGGTTTCATAGTTTACATGCATTCCATTGACAGAAACAATGCAAAAGAAATAAGGCTTGTATATCTGCTCTGAGAAAAGAAGCATAATTAAATCAATATATCTCAAGTAAGAAAAGAACCCATCAAATTCATGTTGAGAAGAATCTCTATGTTAAGATTCATTGACAAAGCCTTAGGAAAGTCCACAAATTCAGTATAATGGTTAATGGTATTTAAGAGATAATAGTTAATAACATTTCCTCTGGGTTTACACTGCATTAAATATCATCACATGGACTATTTCATTTAATCCTCAAAATACCCTGATATTAGCTCCATCTTATAAATGGGCAAAGTAAGGCACAGAGAGGTTAAGTTACTTGTCCAAAGTCACACAGCTAAATAAGAAGTGGAGCTAAGATTTGAAAGTGGGCCTGTGTGTTTGAACATAACTGTGGTACCTCTCTAACTGCATCTGCTGTCCACTCTCCTCTTGTCCCCAGGTGAATCTGCAAGAAGTTTAAATGCAGGGGTCTCTCATTGTTACTAATATCAGAGACAAAGAAAACCCGTAGGATTTAGGCATTCGAAGTCTTAATGGAAAAGGGGACACACCATATTGCCCTGTGGACAGTGGCCAAAATTTGACCTGTGATATAATAAAACCAAGGAAAAATGAGGTGGATTCCTCAGCAAGATAAAATGCAAATTAAGTCCCAGTAAAAGTCTGAAATCAAGTAAGCGCTTGTTAATAAGTATGGATGCAGGCTTTCAAGGATAATTACTGTGAATGCATTATTTTCTAGCTAAGATGCTCGTGAAATGCTATGGAGAATCTAAAACATAAAATACCCGTGGGCACTGGCCTAATGCTACCAGGTTAACATTCCCAGCTGGTTGTTCCTGTATGTCATTTAAGTAAGTGCCCGACTGTCAATGACAGAAGAACTGAAGCAAGGCTGGCACCGGGCACAGCACCCACATGGCACATTCTTTGTCCCAGGAGCTTCATTCTATCAAGACTCTTGGGAGAAAGAGAAGTCACTGAATAAATAATGCAAGTCCGCAAGGCAGTGTGCAGGTCTTTCCAATTTTTCAAACTGTCAAGCATCTTATACAAAGTTCTTTTTCCACTTTAAGCTCATCATCTTCCATTTAAAATACTAATTTTGCCCAAAATCAAGCCCTGTATTTCCCTTCAAATTTGAACAGTTAAAAAAAAAAAAAAAGACCCAGGTTTTAAACATTAATTTGGCCAAAGGACAAACTCATTCCCTTCACATTTTAACAGCTGCAAAATAAGATCCAGGGAAGCAAGACAAAAACAGGGCAGGGGGAAAAGCCAAGTGAGAGACGAGGCGACAGCAATGATGGAGTGACAGTCACCTGAACTCCCATTCACTCGGCCGCTTCAGGGTTTCCCACCGAACTTTCCCCATTTACAAGGCGACACGCCTGGCGGCGGTCTTCTCACAAACACAAATGAGGGGGCAGTTTGCGTTCTCTACAGGGTGGACCCTGAGCACAACTCGGGGATACCCAGCGCGGACGCGGCGCGACGAGCAATGACTACTGCATGACACCTGGCTCCCACGCGGGTTCAGGCTGCTGAGGACAAAAGGAGCGACCATCCTCGGACCCTCGGCTTCGCCTGCGGAGGCACCGCGAGCCGCTGCGGACGCTCCGCTGGCCCCGCGCCTCGGATGCCGGCGGCCGGGCGGCCGGGCGGCCGGGCCGGGCGCGCGGCGGGGCGCGCGGCCTCCGGGCGTGGGGACCCGGCGGCCGGCCCCGGGCGCAGGGGCGGAGCGCGGTGCAGCGTGGGGCACTCACCTTCTTCTTCCAACTCGAATTTCTCCAGCATGCCGGCTTCCACGGGTCCCGGGGCCGCCAGCGCCGCCTGAGGAGGGAGGACAGGGGTCAGCACGCGCTCGGCGGGCTCGTCCCCGCGCGGGGCGGGGGCGCGGGGCCGGGAGCGCAGCGCGGGGGGCGGGGAGGGGCTGGGCTCCGCGGCCCCGCCGGGCGCCGCGGCCTCGCTGGGCGCCGCCGCCGGGAGGAGGGGCCTCCGCGCGGCCGGAACGGAACGGAACGCGGCCCGGCCCCCGCCCAACCCCCGCCCGGCCCCCGGCCGCCCCGCCCCGGCCGCGCCTTCCCGCGCCCCCGCCCCGAGTGGGCCGCTCCGCCCTCACCCCGCCGGCGGCTTTGGTACGGACCGGCGGGGGAGACGCGTGGGAAGGGGACCCCGGGGCGCGGGCGGGCGGCCCCCCTCTCCGGCCTGGTTCCCCGTCTCCGCCGGGCCGTGAGCGGCCATTAGCGGGGAAGGCCCGCGTTCTCATCGCCGCCTCGCCTTCCCACCGCTCAGCTCCCCGCACCCACGGCCGGCGCGTCCCCGCGGGTCTAACCTGCGCAGGTGTGGTCGGGGCAGCCGGGGGTGGGGCGCGAGGGGCGCGCCGAGGGGTGGGGGTGGGGCGCGGGGGTGGGGCACAGGGGCGGGGCGGGGGCCAGCGGAGATGACACCGTGGGCCAGGTTGATTACATTTCTGTTTTAAATTTTAGGTTTAACTGCCCCTCCCATATTAAAAAGAATTGTTTCTCGGGTTTTGCCTACTGCGCTTGCATTTCGTGGCTGTCACTCTCCCAGCCACGGAAGTCTTATCTCGCTTCCTCTCTTCACCCACGATCGATTCCCTTCTTTGGGCGAGCCGCTGCCAGGAGCGCACCAAATCTAAACCGGCCCTGGCCACCCTGTCGCCCTGGATCTGGTATCTGAGACTCTCCTGTTGCCAACTCAGGTTGGCAGGCAGCATGGCTGGCAGCGCAGAGCTGCGCGGGAGAGCAGCGCGGCCCGGGAGGTACAGGCACCGCAGTTGGTGTGACAGCAGTGTCTGCACCATCTCCAGGGGGCCCACGGCTCACTCCCAAGGCCAGGGCCCTGATAACGAGCCTCGCTCTCCAGCGCTGGTTAGAGCCCAAAAGGGGCCCCAACCTCTGGAAAGGAGCTTGGTTCTATCAGGCCTGCAAGCCTCGCCTGGAGGAGAGGTACTGACGCCTCCTTGGCGCTTTCTTTTTGCTCTGTCATCCCAGCTGGGCCAACCCCCAAGTCTTAAGCTTCTTAAAAGGAGGGAGGTGGGAGGTAGGGGAGGAAAAAAAGACAAATTACACTTTGTAAGAGGATTGGGGGTAAACACCTACAGCCATGTCATGGGTAAAGACACAGCAGAGGACTGAATGTGTTCCCCCAAGAGCAGGAACAAAGCAAGGATGTCTGCTTCCACACTGTCCTGACTCTACACAGGACTGGAAGTTCCGGCTGCTGCAATTCGGCAAGAAAACTCACCGAAAGGCATACACGTTACAAAGAAAGACACAAAACCATCCGCGTTTGCAGAAGACCTGGTTGTCTGCCTAGAAAATCCCAAGGAGTCTAAACACGAATGAACACACAAACAAAAACCTCCCAAACTAGAACCAGTGAGTTCAGCAAGGTCATAGATACAAGATCAACAGGCAAAAATCACTCTCATTTCCATACACTAACAGTGAACATGTAGAAACATATTAAAAACAATACTATTTATTATCACTGCCAAAGAAATTAAATACTTAGGTATACACTTAAGAAAATGTACAAGATCTGTATGCTAAAAATTATAAAATGTGGATGAAATAGAAGGAAACCTAAATAAATGAAGAGGCATCCCATATTTATGTACTGGAAGACCCAACATAGTAAGGATGTCAGTTCTCCCCCAAACTGACATAGAGGTTTAATGCAATTCCTGTTAAGACATCGGTAAGTTTTTTTGAAGACAAGCTTAGTTTAAAATTGATAAGGAAGCCCAGCCAGGGTGGCTCAGTGGTTGAGCGCTGACCTATGAACCAGGAAGTCATGGTTCAATTCCTGGTCAGGGCACAAGCCCAGGTTGGGGCTGTTGCGAGCTTGACCCCCTGGGTGGGGAGCATGCAGGAGGCAGCGGATCATTCTCTCTCTCTCATCATTGATGTTTTTATCTCTCTCTCCCTCTCCGTCTCTGAAATCAATAAAAATATATTAAAACATAAGGAAAGGCACAGGCTCTAGAATAGCTAAAGCAACCTTGAAAAAGAAGAATGAAGTGGGAGGAATCATTCTACTCCATATTAAAAGCTTACTCCAGAGCTACAGTAATTAAGACTGTGTATTGCATATGATTTCACTTATATGACGAATCTAAAGAAAATAACTGAACAAACAAAACAAACAGACTCAGATACAGAAGAACAGACTGATGGTTGCCAGAGGGCATGGGGGTTGGGGGACTGGGTAAAAAAGGTGAAGGGATTAAGAAGTGCAGATTGGTAGTTACAAAATAGTCATGGGGCTGTAAAGGGCAGCATAGGGAAGATAGCCAATAATACCGTAATAACTATGCATGGTGCCAGGTGGGTCCTGGAAATATCAGGGGACTATTTGTAAAGGCTGTGATTATCTAACCATAACTTGAAATGAATACAGAATAGTATTGAATGTCAACTATAATTGAAAGATAACATTTAAAAAGAGACTGTAGTATTGGTGGCAGAGGGACAGACATGTAATCAATAGAAACAGGATCTGACCCACATAAATGTGTCAAACTGGTGTTAGATGAAGGTGCAAAAGCAGTGGTGCTCGAGCAACTGGACCTGAAAATGGAGAGGCAAAAATTAAACCTCTTTGTAAGCCTCACACACCACACAAATGAGCTCAAGTCAGATCACAGTCTTAAAAATAAAATGTAAACCATGAAACTTACAGAAACAAAGCGGACAACCTCTTTAGGACCTATTGCGGGGAAAGCGGGAGACCTGATCTCTAAAGCATGAGCCACAGCCCGAGCCGGTTTGGCTCAGTGGATAGAGTGTCGGCCTGCGGGCTGAAGGGTCCCAGGTTCGATTCCGGTCAAGGGCACGTACCTGGGTTGTAGGCTCAGTCAGGGCACGTGTGGAAGGCAACCAACTGATGTGTCTCACAGCAATGTTTCTGTGTGTGTCTTGCTCTCCCTTTCACTCTCTCCAAAAATCCATGGAAAAGTACCCTCGAAAAGTATCCTCCGGTGAGGATTAACAATAAAAAACCATGATCCACAAAAGGAAAAATTAATAAACTGGACCTCCTTAACATTAAAATGTTTGCTCTATGACAGACACTGTTAAGAGGATGAAAAGGTAAGTTACAGAGTAAAAAAAAAAAAAAAACACCACAAAAAAACTTGCAAACCACACAGTAAATTACTAGTATCTGGAATCTGTAAAGAACTCTCAAAAAGAAAATCCAGTGAGAACATGGGCAAAAATATATGAAGAAACATTTCAGTGATGGCAAATAAGCATCTGTAAAGATGCTCAACATCACTAGCCAGTAGGGAAATGCAAATTAAAATCACACTTAAGTGATCACTGTACACCCATGAGAATGGCCAAAATAAAAATAGCAAATGCTGGTGAGGATGCAGAAAAACGATCACTCCTCCCTTGCTGAGGGGATGCAAAGTCGTACCACCAGCCTGGAAAGCACTCTGACAGTTTCTTATAGAACTAAACGTGTAACTGCCACAAGACACAACAATGCATTCCTGGGCATTTATCCCAGATAAATGAAAAGTATGTTTACTTGAAAACCTTGTATATGAATGTTCACAGCAGCTTCATTTGTAATAGCTCAACCTGGAAATAACAGATGTCATTCAACGGGTGAACGATGAACCAAACCACAGCCATGCTCCACTTAACAATGGGGATATGTTCCGAGAAATGTGTTGTTAGGCGATTTCGTCGTTGTGCGAACATCATAATATGCACTTACACCAACCTAGATGGTCTACACCAGTGATGGCGAAGCTTTTGAGCTCGGCGTGTCAGCATTTTGAAAAACCCTAACTTAACTCTGGTGCCGTGTCACATATAGAAATTTTTTGATATTTGCAACCATAGTAAAACAAAGACTTATATTTTTGATATTTATTTTATATATTTAAATGCCATTTAACAAAGAAAAATCAACCAAAAAAATGAGTTCACGCGTCACCTCTGACACGCGTGTCATAGGTTCGCCATCACTGGTCTACACATACCTAGGCTGTATGGTACAGCCTGTTGCTCCTGGGCTCTCAGCCTGTACAATAGGTTACTGGACTGAATACTGTAAGCACTTGTGTATCTAAACATAGAAAAGGTACAGTAAAAATATGGTATAAAGATAAAAAATGGTACAACTGTTTAGGACACTTACCATGACTGGAGCTTCCATTTGTATATTTCTGGAAGCTGTTCTGGGTGTCAGGGAGTGAGTGGCGAGTGACTGAAGGCCTAGGCCCTAGGACATTACATTACTGCGCGCTACTATAGAATTTATAAACACTGTTCCCTTAGGCTAAATTACATTTATAAAATAATATTTTATCTTTCTTCAATAATAAATGAACCTTAGTTTACTGTAAGTTTTTTAAAATATATTTTATTGATTTTCCACAGAGAGGAAGGGAGAGGGATAGAGAGTTAGAAACATTGATGAGAGAGAAACATTGATCAGCTGCCTCCTGCACACGCCCCACTGGGAATGTGCCCGAAACCATGGTACATGCCCTCGACCGGAATCGAACCTGGGACCTTTCAGTCCGCAGGCCAATGCTCTATCCACTGAGCCAAATCAGTCAGGACTGTAAGTTTTTACTTAATAAAAATTTTTAAGACGTTTTGACCTTGTAATAACACTTAGCTTAGAACACAAACATAGTGTACAGCTTTACAAAAATATTCTTTGTTTATATTCTTACTCTATGTTTTTTTTCCATTTAAATTTTTTTTTAACTTTTTAAACTTCTTTGTTGTTTAATTTTTTAAAAAGTATGGTGGTGCACAGTGGTAGTGTCAATCATTTAAATTTTGAAAAGTCTATTTTAATTTCTTGCAGTAATTTTAGAATAATTTTAAAAAGAAATCCCTCTTCGTCTATTCAGAGTGCCATCAATTTCACCTGTAGTTGTGATGAGTTGGTTCTGGGGACAGAAATGGGCAGCTGTGGGCGTGTGTATTTTGGGAAGCTGGCAACTCTGCAAAAGTGGTCCTCAGACTAAAAAGTCCCGTTCTGCCCTAGCCGGCTTGGCTCTGTGGGTAGACCGTTGGCCTGCGGACTGAAAGGTCCTGGGTTCGATTCTGGTCAAGGGCATATGCCCGGGTTGCGGGCTCTATTCCCAGTGTGGGGTGTGCAGGAGGCAGCCAATCAATGATTCTTTCTCATCTCTCCCTTCATCTCTGAAATTAATTTTTTAAAAAGAAAGTCCCTTCCCATTACTGCAGATGTTGGTAGTGAACAGAAATGGAAACAAATTCATGTGATCCCTTCGGTTTGACTTCACTTGGTAGCAGGTGTGCGGGAGGAGGCCGAGGTAGAGGCCTTTCTGGATCATGCGAGCGAGGCTGAGCTTCTCTCCATGGATTGTTCTCACTGAGAAAGCTCATGTCTTCTCCTTAGAAAGGAGCTCAATCTGGACACTAGGAAAGGGCAGATGAAACTTCTCCGAGACACATGAGGCCAGCTGCAGGGACCGGGGCCTGCAGGCGTCTGAGGTGTGCACATAATGCTGACAGGGTCAAGTGGTGATGGATTTCTTAGCACAAATAATTTAAAATTGGTGGTCATCAGTTACCCATTCATGGTGATGTTTTCTTGAAGTATGAACAGACCTATCTGCTCACCTTAATTTTAGCTCTTTCAGGCAGGGCCAAGCCTGGAGCGGCCTGGGCCATGTTCTGCATCTGTGACCCTCTCTCTTCTGTCTTGGGAACTCTGTGGAGTTTTCAGTTGAACTTTAGTGAGTGAATGCCTGAGAAACTTGGAGTCATTGCCAGGTGGGACCTTTTGGTTGGTAGACAATGTGATATTACTAATGTCTGTCGAACACCATTGTGCCCAGGTGCAGCAAAATACAGTATTTTGAAGGACTCTTGGGAGGGAAAACTTCAGTCTGAAAACCTAATCACAAAACGACTGCCACAAAAGCTTTTCTTTATGCACTGAGGTTACATATGAGTTCATTTTGCCTTAATATATATACTAGTGGCCCGGTGCACGGATTTGTGCACATTGAAAGGAAATTAATTAGAAGAAGGATTCGTGCCGTAATTATGTTACTGAAAAAAATTACATGTCAAGATAGTATATATAATATAGTATTATAAAATTAAAACATGTGTGCGATTGGTGCCAGTGAGAGCTTTGTATGTATCACGCATGCGTGAGTCAACGTTTATTTTTAAATTGCCAGTGTGCATCATATGCAGCAGCCGGTCGGTCAGTTGGACGGTTGTATGGTTGGTCACTTAGCCTTTTATATCTATACTAGAGGCCCAGCACATGAAATTTGTGCAGCGGGGGTGTGTGTTCTCAGCCTGGCCTGCACCCTCTCCAATGCGGGATGCCTCGGGGGATGTCCAACTGCCGGTGTAGGCCCCATCCCAGTCTAATTAGCATATTACCCTTTTATTAGTATCCTATCTAATAAAAGACAAAAAGGGTAATTGACCGTACCTTCCCTATGCTTCCCATTGGCTAATCAACGAGATATGCAAATTAACCCAACCAAGATGGCGGCCGGCAGCCACGCAGCTGAAGCGAGCAGGAGGCTTGCTTGCTCCAATGATGGAGGAAGCCAAGGTTCCCCGCCTGCAGCAGCCTGGCTCTGAGCTCCAAAAGCAATACAGTTTCAATTATAGAAGCTAAACAAACCCCAGATACCTGCTTTCAGCCGGCCGCGGCCTCAGAGCTGCAGCGAGCAGGAGCCAGCTCTCAGCTCCAGTGATAGCAACAAAGTTTCAATTATAGAAGGTAAATAAATCCCAGAATAAAAAAAAAAGAAAAAAAGGAGAGGCTGGGAGCTTCAGTCGCCGACCAGCCTGAAAACGGCCCTCAGCCCCTCACCCAGACTGGCCAGGCATCCCACTGGGGACCCCCATCCTGAAGGGGGTGTGGCCAGCCTGAAAACAGCCATCAGCCCCTCATCCAGGCTGGCCAGACACCCCAGTGGGGACCCCCACCCTGAAGGGGGTGTGACCAGCTGCAAACAGCCATCATCCCCTCACCCAGGCTGGCCAGGCACCCAAGTGGGACCCCCACCCTGATCCAGGACACCCTTCAGGGCAAACCAGCCAGCCCCCACCTGTGCACCAGGCCTCTATCCTATATAGTAAAAGGGTAATATGCAAACTGACCCTAACAGCAGAAAGACTGGGAATGACTGGTCACTATGACACACACTGACCACCAGGGGGCAGATGCTCAATGCAGGAGCTGCCCTCTGGTGGTCAGTGTGCTCCCACATGGGGGTGCTCTGCTCAGCCACAAGCCAGGCTGATGGCTGCCAGTACAGCGGTGGTGGTGGTGGGAGCCTCTCCTGCCTCCTCAGCAGCACTAAGGATGTCCGACTGCAGCTTAGGTCTGCTCCCCGCTGGCAAGTGGACATCCCCCATGGGCTCCTGGGTTGCCAGAGGGATGTCTGATTGCCATCTTAGGCCCAATCCCCCGGGGAGCACGCCTAAGCCAGCAGGTGGTCATCCCCCGAGGGGTCCCAGACTGCGAGAGGGCACAGGCCAGGCTGAGGAAATCCCCCTCCCCGAGTGCACAAATTTTTGTGCACCGGGCCTCTAGTAGATATATAAAAGCCCAGCGACCAGAATGGCAGAACGACCAGAACAACCAGTGGCTATGATGTGCACTGCGGCAGCCAACCAGCCTGATTTGGGCCCTGATTGGGCCCCAACACCCTGATCGCGAGCAGGGCCAGCCAGCCAACTGCCCGTGGCCCCCACCCCCCACTGGCACGGCCCAATGGGCCCCCATTGGGGTGAGCAGGCCAGACCTCACCTATGCATGAATTTGTGCACTGGGCTTCTAGTATATAGATAAAACCTTAAATAGCTATTGCGAGAAATCAATCAACTTTAAATACTGGATGAGTGGCTCCTGAGTAACTCAGGGCATGGGACCCACAGCTCTGATGTTTCCCCCACTATCTCTGAACTCTGACTCTGCTCTGCAGAGATGTCCTCTGTGAGGTGGGAACCTGCCACCAGGGCCAGGACATGAGCTTTGTGCCCTCGAGCAGCTTTTACCCCCACCTCTGGGCTGACCACTCCCAAGCCTCCATCTGAAGCTGACAGCCCTCTTGAAAGAAGGCCATCTCCTGGCCATTGCCATTGAGCTTTCTACAGACATTCACACTCCTCCGAATCCCTCCCTGCATGCGCTCCCTTCACCACCTCAGAATTCTTTGCTGCTGCCCCACGGGGCCGCATTTCCACTGTCACATGCTTGCTGGCTGGATCAGCCCCAATTCCTTCTGTGTCGCCTTCTCTAACCTGGAGCCAGCGTGACCTTTTAGAAACACACACTCCTGTTCCTCCGTGTGTGGAACCGCTCAGTGACTCTCAGGAACCGTTAGGAATGCCACTAGCTCCTCAGCTCAGCGGGGCCTGAGCGGTTCATTCCTATACCTTCTCCCGCCCTGCAGCCCCCGCACTTGAGCCTTAGGCATGTTCCTGCCCACTGTGCTCAGGGGTTTGAACATTCTGGCTGGTCTCCCTGCCACGTGGCTGGCTCCTATTCACTCACTCCTTGAGAATGAGTCTTATGAAAAAGGCTCAGTCTTCCTGATTCTTGGCCTCTTCTCACAGTTTACCTGGTTAATTGCTTCTCTAATCTACACACTTAAAAAATATATATACATATATATATATTTCAGAGAGGAAGGGAGAGAGAGAGAAACACCAATGATGAGAGAGAATCACTGATCAGCTGCCTCCTGCACGCCCCACACTGGAGATCGAGCCCACAACCTGGGCATGTGCCTCGACCGGGAATCAAACCGAGACCTCCTGGACGCTGGCCGGGCTAATTCACACACTCTCCTAAGGCACTTACACAGGGTTGGGGTTTGCTTTTCAGTTCCCCGAAGCCCCACAAACTCTTTGAGGGGAAGACTGGCTGTTTGGTTATCCTGGTGTCGCTTGTGCCTGACACGTAGTGGACGTTCCAAAAATAGTCGAGTGAAATGAATTGTTCGTTATTAGCGAATCACTGGAAAATGTGGTGGGGAAATAGTTGATTTAATAGTGAGAATGGTTCAGGGATGATTTCATGCCATTTACTCGTGCTCCTCCTTCATCTCATTCCTGTTTGGACATATTGCACCAATTTTCCCTTGAGCCTTGGACCTGACATTTAAAAAAAAAAGTGACTATGCTAAGAAATGACGCAGCAAACATTTTTGTTGGAACATGCTCTCCAAGGCCTAGAGGTCACTGACACTCTGGGTTGGGTATTAGCAGAGAGCTCTGCTGGCTCTTGACCCCACCCTACCATTTCCGTTTCTGTGATGTGACTATTGATGTTTTTGTTTTGTTTTGTGAATCCTCACCTGAGGATATTTTTCCATTGACTTTTAGAGAGAGTGGAAGGGAGGAGGAGAGACACACACAGAGAGAAACATTGATGTGACAGAGATACATACTCTGACCAGGGCCAGGGATCAAACCTGCAACTGAGGTACGTGCCCTTGACAGGAATCAAACCTGGGACCCTTCAGTCCATAAGCCGATGCTCTATCCACCGAGCCAAACCAGCTAGGGCAGTGGTCGGTAAACTCATTAGTCAACAGAGCCAAATATCAACAGTACAACGAATGAAATTTCTTTTGAGAGCCAAATTTTTTAAACTTAAACTATATAGGTAGGTACTTTCCTATTAACTTAATTAGGGCACTCCTAAGGCTTAGGAAGAGCCATACTCAAGGGGCCAAAGAGCCACATGCGGCTCGAGAGCTGCAGTTTGCCGACCATGGACTGCTAGGGCATGACTACTGATTTTTTAAAGTGGTATAGAAATTTGATAAAAACTCAAAAAACATTGGAGACCACAACTGTTCAGTCTCCTGATCCATTGTAATCAGTATATTTTTGGGGAAAAGTTTTGTTCACTTTGATACTTTTCCAAATAACAATTCCAGATGCTTTTAATAAAGTTAGTTCCTTCCTAACATTTTTTTTAAATTTATTGCTTAAAGTATTACAAAGGGTATTACATATGTGTCCATTTTATCCCCCCGCCCTAGACAGTCCCCTAGCCTCCCCTATCCCCCAGTGTCTTATGTCCATTGGTTATGCTTATATGCATGCATACAAGTCCTTTAGTTGATCTCTTACCCCCCTACCTCCTGCCCCCCAACCCTCCCCGGCCTTCCCGCTGCAGTTTGACAATCTGTTTGAGGCAGCTCTGCCTCTGTATCTATTATTGTTCAAAAGTTTATAGTGGTCTCTATTATCCATGAATGAGTGAGATCATGTGGTATTTTTCCTTCATTGACTGGCTTATTTCACTTAGCATAATGCTCTCCAGTTCCATCCATGACGTTGCAAATGGTAAGAGTTCCTTCCTTTTTAGAGCAGCATAGTATTCCATCATGTAGATGTACCACAGTTTTCTAATCCATTCATCTACTGATGGGCACTTAGGCTGTTTCCAGATCTTAGCTATGGTGAATTGTGCTGCTATGAACATAGGGGTGCATATATCCTTTCTGATTGGTGTTTCTGGTTTCTTGGGATATATTCCTAGAAGTGGGATCACAGGGTCAAATGGGAGTTCCATTTTCAGTTTTTTAAGGAAACTCCATACTGTCTTCCATAGTGGCTGCACCAGTCTGCATTCCCACCAGCAGTGCACAAGTGTTCCTTTTTCTCCACATCCTCTCCAGCACTTGTCGTTTGTTGATTTGTTGATGATAGCCATTCTGACAGGTGTGAGATGGTACCTCATTGTTGTTTTGATTTGCATCTCTTGGATGATTAGTGACTTTGAGCATGTTTTCGTATGTCTCTTGGCTTTCTGAATGTCCTCTTTTGAAAGGTGTCTATTTAGGTCCTTTGCCCATTTTTTGATTGGATTGTTTATCTTCCTTTTGTTAAGTTGTATGAGTTCCCTATAAATTTTGGAGATTAGGCCCTTATCAGATATGACATTGGCAAATATGTTTTCCCACACAGTGGGTTTTCTCGTTGTTTTGTTGATGGTTTCTTTTGCTGTGCAGAAGCTTTTTATTTTGATGTAGTCCCATTTGTTCATTTTCTCTTTCGTTTCAAGTGCCCTAGGAGCTGTATCAGTGAAGAAATTGCTTCGGCATATGTCTGAGATTTTGTTGCCTTTGGATTCTTCTAGAATTTTTATGGTTTCCTGTCGTACATTTAAGTCCTTTATCCATTTTGAGTTTATTTTTGTGTATGGTGTAAGTTGGTGGTCTAGTTTCATTTTCTTGCATATATCTGTCCAATTTTCCCAACACCATTTATTGAAGAGACTATCTTGGCTCCATTGTATGTTCTTGCCTCCTTTGTCAAATATTAATTGAGCATATTGGTTCGGGCCGATTTCTGGGCTCTCTATTCTATTCCATTGATCTATATGCCTGTTCTTGTGCCAGTACCAGGCAGTTTTGAGAACAGTGGCTTTGTAATACAACTTGATATCTGGTATTGAGATCCCACCTACTTTGTTCTTTTTCAGGATTGCTGCAGCTATTCGGGGTCTTTTTTTTATTCCAGATGAATTTTTGGAGAGTTCGTTCTAGATCTCTGAAGTATGCCGTTGGTATTTTAATGGGAAGTGCGTTGAATTTATAGATTGCTTTGGGTAGTATGGACATTTTAATGATGTTGATTCTACCAATCCATGAACACGGTATGTTCTTCCATGTGTTTATGTCTTCCTCTATATCTTTTTTCAACGTCTTGTAGTTTTCTGAGTAGAGGTCTTTTACCTCTTTAGTTAAGTTTATTCCTAGGTAGCTTAATTTTTTTGGTGCGATGGTAAACGGGATTGTTTTTATAATCTCTCTTTCTGAAAGTTCACTATTGGTGTATAGAAATGCCTCGGATTTCTTGGGGTTAATTTTGTATCCTGCTACATTGCCAAATTCATGTATTAAGTCCAGTAGCTTTTTGATGGAGTCTCTAGGGTTTTGTATGTATAATATCATGTCGTCTGCAAATAAGGACAGTTTTACTTCCTCTTTTCCAATTTGGATGCCTTTTATTTCTTCTTCTTGCCGAATTGCAATGGCTAACACTTCCAGTACTATGTTGAACAGAAGTGGTGAGAGGGGGCCTAACATATTTTAATGATTTCCTTTAAACAGCGTTTATTCCACAGCAGCTTTTCAGAGTGTGGCAGCCAATGTATATGGTTCAACAAGTCCGATGAAAATGTTTGATACCAAGTATTGTTAAGAAAACAGAACCAAAAAAGTCCTGTTTGTCTGGATCTTTGTGTTAAGTTATCTTCTAACTTCCCCAAAGTAGACAATGTTAAGATTTTGAAGAGAGTCATTCAGCAAATATTTAGTAACTGCTACCTGCCAGGAGCCATGGCAGGTGGGTCCATAAAATATCCAGATGATGAGAAATTCGTATCAAAGATATGAAGTAGGAACCCTACCCATACACAGGGTCAGTTTGTTACTGATTCTGGGGAGCCTGTCAGTCAGGGTCTGAAGCTGGTATTTCTCTTGCCTTTCACAAGCAAATCCAAATTAGTTTTCCTTTATTGCTACTCAAAGTATTTTATTAAGTTTGTGTTTAACACAACTCACTGGGAGCTAAATACATTCTTCTGTTGACACTTATTCTCCCATAATATTTTGCCAATAAAAAAAATCAGTATTGCTCCCTAAGCTCAAGAAACCTTTCAGTTCTTGAGGCATGAAGCCATAAATTTTGAAATGTGTTGTATTTCTAGGATAAAGCAACACAAAAAAGGGACATAAAGTCACAAGGAAGTCTCTCTTCACTGTTCTCTACTCTCGCCCTCCAGCTGGCCTGCTCATCGACCCTGCTCACCGGAGCAGACCCCGGTGAGTCGTTTTCTCAGCCCTTTCATCCCTGCATCTATGGGAACTCTGGCCATACAACTGGTGAAAAGTTACACAAATGCTTGAGACAGACTGCTTCCATGACTGTGTGTTTTGTTCTACATAAAGCCATCAAAAGGAAGGACAATAGTCGAGACGCAATTAGCCCTGGCCAGTACTGCTCAGTGGATAGAGCTTCGGCCTGCTCACCAACGGGTCGAGGGTTCAATTCCTAGTCAAGGGTGCATGCGGGAAGCAACTAATTGATGTGATTCTCTCACATAGATGTTTTTTTCTTTCCCCCATTCCTCCCTGCCTTCCACTCTCTAAAAATCAATGGGAAAAAATATACTCAGATAAGGATTAACAGAAAAAGAAAAAAGTATGAAATTAAAGGGCCCTGTACTTGCTTCTGATAAATTCTGTGATCTTTATTTCCTATCTAAGGTACAATGCAGCTAACCAGGATGGATTAGGGTGAGCCTGGGATAAGGAGCCAACTACAGGCAGATGTAGGACTGGTGTGCCTCCGAATGTAAATTTAAAATATATATATTTTAATTTATATATTATATTATTATATAATTTATATATATTTAATTATATTATTATATAATTTATATATATATTCCAGAGAGGAAGGGAGAAGAAGAGAGAGAGATAGCAATATCAGTGATGAGAGAGAATCATTGATCAGCTGCCTCCTGCATGTCCCTCACTGGGGATCAAGCCTGCAACCCACTGGGGATCAAGCCTGATTGGGAATCGAACTGTGACCTTCTGGTACATAGGTCGACGCTCAACCACTGAGCCATGCCAGCCAGGCACAAATGTAAATCTTCTAAGAAATATTCTGTGTCTCTTTTTTATGGTGATATATATAATTTACCTGCAACAAACTGTATCCATTTCAGGCATACCACTTAATGAGTCAACATAAAACCATTGCTACAATCAAGATACAAAAACATTTTTTTTACCCCAAAGTTTCCTGGTGCTGCTTTGTGGTTCATCCCTCCCTCTCTCTGTGGCCCGAGGCTACAGTGACCTACTTTTTGTTACTATAGGCATTTAGGCTGAATTGCACACCCTCATCATCACGGGCCCTCGCATGTGCCGCGCTGCATTTAGTTGCAGGGGTACTGTTGTCCCCCTTGGCACCGTTTCCTCTTCTCACCTTTTCTAGAATAACCCCCTGATTTTGTCACAGTGCGCACTCTTTCCTTACATGAGCATTGACATGATGGGGACAATCATTCCCACGCTATCCAGGGTTAGAGGGGAGGATTTCTGGTTGGAGAGAGCCAGTGCCCACATGCGTGTGCGCACGTCCCCTTCCCACCCTCTGTTCCTGCCCTGACCGCACGTAGTCCTGCTACTGAGGACCAGCTTCCAGCGGAAGCCAGAGCAGAGAGACAGAAAGACTGGGGTCCGTGGCGACATCACTGACCAGGCCTATACCTCACCTAGCCTGGGCCGTCCTACCTCTGGACCTGTAATAGGGGACAATAAATGCCATTATCCTTCGAGCCAGTTTGAGCTAGATTTTGTCTTACTTTGCACCAAAAACATCCTAAGTGGTATTTTGGGTATTAATATTCGGTACAGGAGATGATATTCTAACTCCAGGCAGTCATATTCTAATTGTGGATATATCTGCATATGTAACAATGCAAAAAATTACGCCACCTAAGTGAGCAACTGTGGCAGCTTCGCAGTGTGCATCCGTGCTACGGGCACCCTGGGAGGGAAGCCGCCTCAGGAGCTGCACTGAGGCCGATCTGGAAGGAAGCGAGGAGAGGAGAGCATTTCGGATGATGGCGGGGGCGGGGGAAGTGCTCTGCAGGCAAAGAGGCTTGCGTGGCCTTTATCCGAGAGCACAGGGGTTTTTGTTTGTTTTTAAATATATTTCTAGTGTTGATAGAATTAGAGATATCTCCCATCCCCCTGTTTGTTTTTAAATTTTTATTTATTGATTGATTTTTAGAGAGAGAAACATACATTTGTTGTTCCACCATTTATGTTCATTGATTCTTGTATGTGCCCGACCAGGGATGGAACCCCCATCCTGGTGTATCCGGACGATGCTCTAACCCAGTGGTCGGCAGACTCATTAGTCAACAGAGCCAAATATCAACAGCACTTATTCAAAACAGACTCGCCCAGGCCGAAAACCGACTTCTGCGCACGGGCCACGAAGTTTTAATCGCACTGTACGTGCGTGCCCACACGTGGTTTTTTGTGGAAGAGCCACACTCAAGGGGCCAAAGAGCCGCAGGTGGCTCGCGAGCCGCAGTTTGCCGACCACGGCTCTAACCAACCGGGCGACCCGGCCGGGGCAGAGTTGAGTGTTCTTGTGAAGTTAAAGAAAGACGGACACCAGTGGCAGCTAAAGGAATCAGGTTTCACACGGTGGGACAGAGGACGCGGATGTAAACTCCCCCAGCTGATTCTGGGAATGCGAAAGACCTTACTATCTGTGTAGAGTCAGAGGGGTGGATTTGAGAGGCCCCGGATCAGCAGGAACGTTTAAATGTCCTTACGACGAAGGCAGAAGTTAAGTGGGAAAGCCTGAGAAGTGCCGCAGAAATAAAACGGGCTTGAACGTGGTATTTCAGTGAGTTAGGAAGTAAAGAGGAAACAGACCAGAGTAATAATTAGAAACAAGCACGGAAAGGAGCCTTTACACAGAGCAGCGGAGTCCTGATGGAAGCAAAGAAAAGCCAGCGAGGGCGGACGACGGGGTCCCACCCGCCGCCCAGGGCTCCTGAAGTCACTGCTCACTCCTCAGAGCCTCTGCCCACACCTTTCATCGCCTGGGTTTCAGAAACAGCGGCTTTCGTCTCGGCGGTCTATTCTGTTTATGACTCTCCTGAAAAGAGTGCAACTTGGAAATTCAGTTTCGATCAGTGCTGTTTTCCTGTAGCAGTCCTAAATAGTGTACAAAGTTTGCTTTGTTTTAAACAGTCTATGACAAGATTTTTAAATTTTTATTTTGTTCACTTTTATTTTGTCCTCACCCAAGGATATTTCTTCCATTGAATTTTTTTTTTTTTTTTTTTTTAGAGTGAGAGAAAAAAAAACATTGATGTGAGAGAGACACATCGATTGGTTGCCTCCCATACGAGCCCCAGCCGAGGCCGGGGATCAAACCCACAACCCAGGTATGTGCCCTTAATTGGAAATCGAACCCTTGACCTTTTTGTGTGTGGGCCAACACTCTAACCACTGAACCACACTGGCCAGGGTAGATTATTTTCTTTAAAGCTTCATGATGCCTAGCAACTGAGGACTTTTTCTCTCCCCTCCCTGCCCTAACCCAGACCAGCCCCTTATTGTGCCTGCTTTCATGTTGCTGGAAGGTGCTTTACAAATGAGGTGACATAGGCTCAGAGCAGCCAGGAGAACAGGGCAGCAGACGCAGGACAGACATCGAGGAAACTCGGTAGGTGCAGAATTTCAGGTTTTAGAAGCACAACGATTATGAAGGGTTGCCTGGGAAGGAACTCGCTGCAGGTGCTTTAGCGTGAAGGGGCAGGCTGCCGGGCAGTGGTTAGCGATCTCTCCCTCACTCTTCCCGCCCCGTCTGATACCTGAGGCAATGCCGGGACAGGACGTGGAGACAAACGAGGAGGAGGCACGTCAGAGAAGCTCGGGATGTGTTACTGCTGTTGCTGAATTTACCCTTAAAAATGAAATTATTCCCAAATTTAACCTGGGAGAGTTGCCCAAATTCCAGGTATTGCTCAAATAGGTGAACAGGTAATTTTTAAAAAAATATGTGGGGTTTTTTTTTGCCTGGCCAGTGTGGCTCAGTGGTTGAGCATCGACCTATGAACCAGGAGGTCACAGTTCCATTCCCGGTCAGGGCACATGCCCAGGTTGCGGGCTCAATCCCGAGTAGGGGGTTTGCAGGAGGCAGCTGATCAATGATTTTCTCTCCTCATTGATGTTTCTATCCCTCTCACGCTCTCCCTTCCTCTCTGAAAAAAAAAAATGTTTTATAGAAATTGATTTTAGAGAGAGAGGGACAGTGAGATAGAAACATCTATGAGATTAAAACAAAAACATTGATTGACTGCATCCTGCATGCCCCCTACTGGGGATCAAGCCTGCACCTGGGGCATGTGCCCTGACTGGGAAGTGAACTGGTGACCTCTTGGCGCATGGGTCGACACTCAACCATTGAGTCACATCAACAGGTAATTTAATTTTCTGCCAATGTATTGTTTCCGTGGGCAATTTTGTCAGTGAATAAGCCATGACAATTGAAAACTCAGTCTAAACCTGCCACCTCAGCAGCTCCGCGCTTGGTGGTTAAGTTAAAAAAGTTAAAAGCAGCTTTGTTCCTCATGGCCATAGAGAAATAACACATTTGTCTGGTGAGTCAAGAAAAACTGGAAATAACCAAACGTTTAAGGAGGATGACAACACAAGCTACACTTCAGGACAACGAGCAAACCCACCGTCCATTTCCTATGCAAGAATCTCAGTCCAACAGTGTATTTGGCTCGGCACAGATCCTTGCAGGATCGGATCCACTTAGAGCAGCGGCTCTCAACCTGTGGGTCGAGACCCCTTTGGGGGTTGAACGACCCTTTCACAGGGGTCGCCTAAGACCATCGGAAAACACATATATAATTACATATTGTTTTTGTGATTAATCACTATGCTTTAATTATGTTCATTTGGTAACAACGAAAATACATCCTGCATATCAGATAGTTACATTACGATTCATAACAGTAGCAACATGACAGTTATGAAGTAGCAACGAAAATAATTTTATGGTTGGGGGTCACCACAACATGAGGAACTGTATTAAAGGGTCGAGGCCTTAGGAAGGTTGAGAACCACTGACTCAGAGGGTCTGAGTAGAGAGGCCAATGTCTGGGACAGCACGTGTGAGTAAGGCAACACCTGCCTCTTGTCTCCTGTCTGAGGAAAGGAAAGTGACTGTATTGGATCAGTACTTTGACTCACGTAACATCACGGAATTCCAGAGCCAACAGGGGTACAGATCTCCAAGGGGTGCCATCAGCTGCACGGCTTTTTATTAAGATCTCAAAGTCAACACGTGTGACCAAAGCATAGAAAAAAGGACGCAACCCAACAGCGCGGCTGGGAGCAAGCTCAGGCTCTGCCGCCCCCCAGGGCCCCAGCTCCGAGTCCCGCTCGGCCACGGGGGTCTGTGCGCCCAGCACGGCGGTCTCCGAGCCTCAGGCCCATGTGTGCTGTGCGCCTGGTACTGTCCTCTGCTCAGGCCTGGTTCCCATTCATGATAGCTCTTCTCAGTGTGGGGCAAAATGAGAAGAACACCAGGTTCAAAGGTAGGCCTCCATCCGAACCATGTCTCTACCATTTACTAGGCAAAGTCTCCAGAAGATGAGTGCATTTCTCTAAACCTTGATTCTTTTTTAAAAAAATTAAAAAATATATATATGTTACTGATTTCAGAGAGGAAAGGAGAGGGAGAGATAGAAACATCAGTGATGAGAGAGAATCATTGATCAGCTGCCTCCTGCATGCCCCAAAACCTGGGCATGTGCCCCGACCGGGAATCGAACCATGACCTCCTCGTTCATAGTTTGACGATCAACCACTGAGCCACACTGGCAGGGCTAACCTTTGATTCTTCACCTGAAAAATGGAGATAATAATATCTCCTGTGCAGGGCTGGCATGAAAACGAAGAGAGAAACATTGATGTGAGAGGGAAATATCTATCGGTCGCCTCACACATGTGCCCCAACTGAGGGTTGAACTGGAAACCTGGGTTTGTGCCCTGATTGGGAATCGACCCTTCGACCCTTCGGTGTACAGGATGACACTCTAACCACTGAGCCACTGGCCAGGGCTCAACTAAATGGATTTTAATTGAGTCCCTAATTTCATCACTTGGCAACCAGGCAGGAGGGACCAGCTGCTCAGTGTTGGGAAGTCAAAGAACCTGCATTTGCTGTAGGAAATCAATGTGCTGAATGCTTGCTTTTGCTTGTAAAGAAAGAATAATAAACTATTTTCAAAGAACGGTGGGTACATTTGTTCCATAGGCCCCAAAGCCTGTTGTCTTCTGCCTTCTCCAAATCCACTGAAGATCACTTTAAGACTCAAAATGACATTTTCGTAAGTTACTTGCCATCAAATGTACCTGATCTAAGTCAGTATTAGGTTGAGAACACACACAGAAACACAATAAAATAGGATTGTCCCAAACACATTAGTGAGGGACATATTGTTACAAGATGACTTATTTATTTTTTTTGTTGGTTTTGGAGAGAGGAAGGGAGGAGGGGGAGAGAGAGAGAGACAGAGAGAGAAACATTGATGTGAGAGAGAAACATCCATCGGTTGCCTCCACAGGACCAGGGATTGAACACACAACCCGGGGATGTGCCCCGACCGGGAATCAAACCTGGCACCTTCTGGTGCAGGGGACGATGCCCCAACTAACTGAGCCACGGGCCAGGGCTAATTTACCTCCTCCGCCATTCAGTGCTCAGATCAACAGAAGTGAGCGCATTCACATCGTTGTATAACTCATTTCCAGGATGCTTTCGTCTTGGAGAAACGCTATTTTTACAGGAGGTGATCAAATAATTCTCCAGATAAATCTAATTTTTAAAATCAAATGCAAAGAAGATAAATGGAGCGACTTAATCAGGCTAAACCAAGATAACTGAATAGGCTTACCAACCCGTGAATGAACACGGTATACGCAATGGTCTTTTAACGGGCAGAGCATAGCAATTGGGTCAGAATGTTCTCTGTGTAGTTCCTTAGAGCCACCTGCTTAGGGTTCCCTTTTCTGAATAAACGACACCCCTTCTTTAACCAGCTCAAGTGGCCAGATGCCATTCTTACTCAGGATCCACAATAACGTTGGTTTTGGGTTCCACACCAAGCCCCCCAAATCGTGGGGAAAGCATGTAACCCACACAGCCCCTTGAAACAGGTTCCCCGGGCACCGGGGAATTCGGGCAGTCACTCATTAACAGGTTCCGCACCCCACTCCCAGACAGACACCCAGCAGCCGTGTTCTAAACTTTTCCACCGTTTCAGCGGCTAAGTCCTACCGAGTCATTAAGGGAACGCTATTAATACTGCTTTTATGTTTTGTGTCGCTGTTGTACCAATGATACTGCACGAGCTCAAGTTAATGCTTTTCTAAATGGCTGTGAGTGAGGGCAGTCCAGGTTCGGAGACGAAAGAATTTCCATCTAAATGCAAATCAAGACAAGCCTGACTGGAATGCGTGAGTGGGTACAATGACTTCCCATCCAGTGGTCAGCCCCCCTCCCCCCCCACCGCCCCCATGCATGTTCACACAACTGTATTGGTGCAGAGGTGTCCTTGTTAGGGAAACCATACTTTTTCCTTCCCTGCGCCCGCAATGACATAGGTAAAGGTGTTCAGAGTCTTGACTTCTTTGACTTAATATATGGCAAATAAAATGGACAAAGAGGACCTGGCCCCGGAGCACAGCTGGTTAGAGCATCATCCTGATATGCCAACGATGCAGGTTCGATCCCTGGTGAGAGCACATACAAGAAACCACCAAGGAATGCATAAAAAAGTGGAACAACAAATCGATGCCTGTCTGTCTCTCTCAAATTAATATAAAAAATAAATGGACCAAGAGAATAATTTTTTCTACTCTCTGCTTCTCTACTCCAGGCTTACATATCCAGGCCCTCGATGTCCCAAAAGAATCAAAGAAAGTGTGCCCAAGATAGAACTTATCCGTCTCCAGGTCTGCATCCCCTTCCTAGTGTAAGGACACTGCCATCCATCCATCCTTTCTCACCAGAAACCAGAGTCACCGAGACTCCTCCTCCCCCATGGCCCATGTCTGCGCTTCAGCCCATGATATCTCTTACCTACGTTCACCAGGACCCCTTCCTCTGGACCTTCCCTTCTGTGGCCCGAGTTCACCCCTCTGCCATCTCGCAGGGGACCAGTGTTGATTTCCTTTACGAGGCTTCTCGCTCAGTCTTTCCCCATGAATTCCAACCACGAGCTGCCTCTGGACTGACCGCTCTATGGAAAGGCAAGTCTGACCAACTCTCTCCTCCACGCCGGCGCCCGGGCAGGCCGTGGGACGTCTGTGACGCTCCTCCCGGGCTTATGTCTAATGCGCGTCCCCTCCTCACTCACGGGGGTCAAGGGGAAGAAGGGCCATCCCACCGTGGACTTACATGGCTCTGCGTTTCCCCAGTCCAGCGGGAAAGCAGACTGTGTGACTTTATCAAGCTCTGAGCGTGGGGAGAACACTTAGCCGCCGGTCCTCACCTTTGGCCAACTTTACGGCCAGTGCAGTTCCTGGGCCTCTTGGGGACAGGACTGACGACTGCTTTCACTTGCGGTCTCCCGTGGGCCCTGCTCCGCGTCCTCAGTGGGGCAAAGCTCTACGGCTTGTCCCTTGCCTTTCTGGGGACCGGTCTCATTCTGCCACTTTGCATGGGATGACCTACCAACTCATTGGATGTCACCGATGCATCAGGGGCTGGCAATTTTTTTCTGAAGAAAAGGCCAGGTAGTAACTATTTTTGGATTTGCGGGCCATCCAGGCTCTGTAGCAAACACTCACCCGTGCTGTCGTCGCAGGAAAGCGGCCACAGAGGGTGCATAAATGGGCGCGTGTGGCTGTGTATTAATAACACTCTAATCCCACGCACGGACGGTGAGCCATTCTGACCTACAGGCCCAAGCGTGCCGGCCTCTGAACTGGGATACGTGTGCGCTGGAGAGGCTGAGACGCTCAGGCCAGAAGTGGTTGGAAACCATGCCCAGAAACCATGGAAACCATGGCGCTCAGTCGCCTCGATCCCAATCCTGACATTCGTGTTGCTAGCTATGGAGCCTTTGGGTAACTCCGCACAGATGATCTTGCTTGATCCTCACCACAATCCTCAGAGGTAAACACTGTCTTCCTGGGATGGAGGTGTGGGTGGAGAGGGGTCAAAGGCTCAGGAACTTGTAAGTCCTTTCATCAGCGCACACCCGCCCACCTTTTAAGAGAAATGCCCCTGGGCCCCCTCCGCTACAGCCCCGACTCCCAGCTCCTCTTCACACCGAAGCCCTGATAAAGCTGTCTGCGTCCTCTGTCCACACTGTCATCTCACACTCACTCAGCGGCTCTGCAAGCTGCCCGCGGCCCCAGCGTATCAAAGTCACGATCAGCTTCTGGGACAGAGACGCGCGGCCTGTTACATATTTAGCGACGGCTTTCACACCGCCAGCCCAAGTGCGAGGAAAGGATCATCACGGTGCAGTCTCCTCCCGGGAGAGGTGCTGCTGGAGATCACCCGGACCAGCTCCTGTGGCCACCCAGCATTATAACCTCTGCCTCTCCCAGGTGAGGCAGGGCTGCTCTTCGACGGGGGGAACGTCTAGAGCAGCGGTCCTCAACCTTCTGGCCCTTTAAATACAGTTCCTCATGTTGTGACTCAACCATAAAATCATCTTCGTGGCTACTTCATAACTGTCATGTTGCTACTGTTATGAATCGTAATGTAAATATCTGATATGCAGGATGGTCTTAGGCGACCCCTGTGAAAGGGTCGTTCGGCCGCCAAAGGGGTCGTGACCCACAGGTTGAGAACCGCTGGCCTAGCTGCACCCCAACGCGGCCTCTGTTCTCATGGCAGATTCAACCACAAAAAGTGTTGGCTCCATCGACCAAGACAGCAAATGACTCAGCACTGGAAATGGTCACTTTCACCCACATTTGTGTCCCTATTATCTCAGCAATGCCAAGCGCATGGCCCTGGGACCTGCAGATCTTTAGAAGCACCCCCCCCCCCCCACCCCCGTTAGGCTGTGACCTGGAAGTCATGAGGTGGGAGGTGCACCATGACACCCGAGCTCCGAGGTCCTGCTTCTGCAGGCCTCCCTCTGGCCGGGACCCTCCTGGGGGCGGGATTACCTCCACTCCCACTGAGTACCCAGAGATCAGGACAGTGCTGGGCTCACGACCGGATCTTGGGAAACTGTTGAAGGAATGATTTCCTGGGAGGGGACAGACGCAGAGCATTTATCAAGTTTTAAAGAAAATCTTGGCCCTGGCTGGTGTTGCTCAGTGGTGAGCGTCAGTCTGTGCACTGAAGGGTCACAGGTTCGATTCCCAGTCAAGGGCACGTACCTGGGTTGCAGGTTCAATCCCCGGCCCTGGTCGGGGTGCATGTAGGAGGCAACCAATTGCTGTGCCTCTTTCACGTTAATGTTTCTCTTTCCCTCTCCCTCTCCCTCCCTCCCTCCTTCCCTCCCTCTCTTTTCTACTCTCCCTCCATTCCACTCTCTCTAAAATCAATGGAGAAAAATATCCTCAGGTGACGATTAACAAAAAACAATAAAATCTTGAGGCAGAAAGATCCAACATCCTTTCCTTGAAGCTCATCTACCCTAGGGAACAGAATAGACAAGAACCTGAAGACCCAGGCCCCTGCTCCAATGGGCCAAGCTCTGAGCCAAGGACCCTCTCTGATTCGGGCTCTGTCTTCTCTCCGATCACTGAGCCAAGCCTCCAACAGCCAGGAACAGGGAGAATGCCAGTTACAAGACCATGGCCCGACCGCGGGGAGAGCAGCGCCTCTGCCTGTCTCATCACCACGCAGGCAGCACTTGTCTGCACCCGGCTGTCAGGATCACCAGCCCTGCCGCTCCCACTCCTGGGCCCAATGTGAATTCCCCCCCAAACTATTTTTAAAATATCTAATCTGTTGTGAGCAACAGAGTATGGGACTGTTACTTTGCCATTTCTGGGCAGATAGTTTTAACACCGGGCCTTATTAGGTTGTAACTTGGTATTTAAAATGGTGAGACAGGAATATAAAAGCAAAGTCATGCATTTACTCCTTAATGTCAAGTGATTTGAAAATATTTTTAGATTTTTAAAGTGCTTCCCTATTTTTAAAAAAGGTAATTATTCTAAATAACAATCTCGAAAAATTGGTTAGTGATTTCCGTCCAAATAGTCATCCTGGGAAAAGTAGGAATCTTGGAGACGGATTCAGTGGAAAGAGTCAGGTTTAAGAAAAAAACCAAAGTTCATGAATTCATTGAGTTACATCACCTCCCCACATACATGATGAAACAAGTGCTAGTTATTCTTATTTTTAATTGGTCTTAGAGAGGGGAAAGGGGAGAGGGAGGGAGGGAGAGAGAGAGAGAAAGAGAGAGAGAGAGAGAAACATTGATTGGCTGCCTCCTGAACGCACCCCAACCGGGGATTGAGCCTACAACCTGGGTATGTGCCCCGACAAGGAATCAAATCATCACCTTTTGGTGTATGGGACGACACTCTGACCAACTGAGCCACACCAGCCAGGGCAAGTATTAGTTATTTTTTTTGATACAATAACAAATCACTCCATACTCAGTGGCTTAAGATAACAACAATAATTTATAATCTGGTATGGGCTAAATTGTGTCCTCCTCCCAAATTTATATAGTGAAGCCGCAACCCCCAGTGTGACTATATTTGGAGACAGGGCCTCTGAAGAGGTTACTAAGGTTAAATAAGGTCATGTGGGTGGGGCCCTCAGCCAATAAGACTGGTGTCCTTATAGGAGGAGGAAGAGACACCAGGGATGTGTGTCAGGGAGGAAAGACGGTGAGGACACAGCGACAAGACGGCCACCTGCAGCCCAGGCGAGAGGCCGCAGGAGAAACCAGCCCCACCAGCACCTTGGTCTTGGACTGCCAGCCTCCAGGACCGGGAGCAGTAAGCACCCAGCCTGTGGTATTCTGTATGGCAGCCCTGGAGGACTAATAAGCGGCGTCCATGGTTTCTACGGGTACGGGATTTGTGGGCGGTCCAGCTGGCTGGTGCGGGGCTCTGACCAGGTCTCTCAGTCAGTGCCAGGGCTCTGCTGCGTTTGAGGCCCCAGCACACCCTCCATGTGCTCCAAGCGCAATGGAACGCACTCCCCTTGCTTCCGGATGCTGTGTGTGCCTGCTTTCCTGCCTGCTCTCCCAGCAACTCGGAATCCTTGTCCTTTGTTTGTCCCTTGAATGTTCACCTTTTCCTGGCTTTCTTCTCCCGCCACACATCCCTCTCTTTATTTCATCTACTATGACGGCATAAACGACCGCTGCTCTGATGATGTTCAAATGTTAATAATTGGCTCCAGCCCTGGTTGGTGTGGCTCAGTGGATAGAGCGTGACCTGCGGACTGAAGGGTCCTGGGTTCGGTTCCAGTCAGGGGCACGTGCCTGGGTTGCGGGCTTGATCCCCGGTGGGGGGTGTGCAGGGGACAGCTGATCAATGATTCTCTCATCATTGATGTTTCTGTCTCTCCCTCTCCCTCTTCCTTCCTCTCTGAAACCAATGAAAATATATTAAAAAATAATTAGCTCCAGACGCACACAGCCAGTTACTCTTTGACCACCTCCTCTTGAGTGTCCCAGACACCTTATTGTGCCGCCACCACCTACACACACACACGCACACACATGCACACACACGCACACACGCACACACGTACTCACACGCACACGTGCGCACACACGCACGCACACATGCATGCACACATGCACACACACGCACACGCACACACATGCACACACACGCACACACGCGCACACGCACACATGCACGCACACATGCATGCACACACGCACACACACGCACACGCACACGCATGCACGCACACGCACAGACATGCACATCACATATGCACACAGACAGCCCGCTCCTCTTCCTGTTCTGTTCTCTCCGCCAGAAAACGTTACGACACCCATCCAGTTCCCAAGGGAAGACCTTTGGGGCCCTCCTTTGATTCTGTGCTCTTTCCTCCGCAACTAACCAATCAGCACCTTCCAGATCCCTCTCAGTGCAGCCTCTTAAACAGCTCTTTCTTTCGAACTCTAGTCCACTGCTTTCCACCTTCAGCCGCCCCAGACCTGCCTCATTGCCCTCTGCGTCTCACCCGAGCTCCGTGCCACACAAATCCAACCTAATCCACGCCCAGCCCGGAGGGATCACCCCGACACGCAGGGCTGATCACTGCTCTCCGCTGCTCGGCTGGCTGCTCCACTCACGGACACTGGGCCGGGCTCTCCTCCCACAACAACTACACGCGTTCTATCAGTTCCACTGCACCTGCTGGCCTGTCTGAACCTCCAAATGGACACACGCTCCTTTTGTTCAATGAGCTATTAGCTGTCTCTCAGATCCCTCCAATGCACAATGTGTTGTGAACCAAGTGGACAGAGCAGACTCTGTTCCTGCCTCGGGAGGTGGCTCACCTTTGTCACCCATCGCCCTCTCCCAGCACTGCTTCTGGCACATCCCAGGTGCTTAATAAGAATTCGCTGAGAAAATGAACGATGAAAGGAGAGCTCTCTACTACAGGCTATCCACCCTCACCCCCTTTCCATTTCAGAATAAAATGCACGGGAACAAGTTTGATGAAAGTGATCTTCGTGGTTCCTGTTTACTGGAAGCGTCTTTTTATTCCGAAAGGCAGAGCTATGTCATAGGGAAATATTTCCAGGCTGACAGATGTCTGTAGGCAACTCCTGTTCCCCCAGGAAGATGATGCTGGTGGCAAAATCAATGAAACCAGCCAAGCTCTTAAGGAACTGAGCACACACGTTAAAGACACTCCACACAACCCGATTATAAAGAAACACACCTTAGATGATCTTGAAACTGTCATGGGTGGGGTGGAGGGGGGAGAAGGCAGCCTGGAGGCCTTGGGTGATAACGTTTACAGGTGGATTAAGGCCTTGTTTGATGTCAGGCAGCTGGTGGCAATGCTGTCTTCCAATTTTGAAACATACCATTTCACAACGTAAGGGGGAGCCTCAGTGATCATCCTGATTTTCTGAGGCTCAAACTATATAACCACTGTAGCTTTGATTGGAGTATTTTTTAAAAAATGTGGTAAAATAACATACATAACATAAAACTTTCCATTTTAAAAAGAGGACAATTCAGTGGTATTAAGTACACTCACTGTCATGTAACCATCCCCACCACCATCCCAGAACGTTTGTAATCTCGCAAACCTGGAATCGGTCCCCGTGAAACGCTAACCCCATTCCTCCCCAGCCAGCCCCCGCACCACCACCCTGCTGCTGTCTGTGGATCTGATGACTCCAGGGGCCTCACAGAAGCGGAGTCCCAGTGTCTGTCCTTTTGTGACGGTTTATGTCACTTGGCATGTTGTCCTCAGGTTCATCCACACAGTAGCGTGTCTCAGAATCTCCTTCCCCGTGAAGGCTGGGAGTGGCTCACTGTATAGAACGACCGCATCTCGTTTATCCGCTTGTGACCTCGGGATCATTGCTGAAGCCCCACTGTACTGCCAGTGCCCCTGACCGGGCACATGGGCCATGCCCATCGCTGAATGTGGACCCAGCTGAGCGTGCTTTCTCTCTGGCCCAGACCCACCCTGGGGAGCCTGGGAGGACCCACGCTCGCTGGCCTCAGTGTGTGAAGTATTAACAGGTAAGAACATCACCTTTAGTCACAGTCATGGCAGAAAGCTGACCTGGACTGAGAGCTCTCTCTGGATTCGTTTCTATTTCAACTGGGAAAGACTGCAGCGTGCCCGAGCATAAAACTTCTGCAATAGGGAACAGCCCTGTGTCTGGGCCTGTCACCATCACGTCCAATGACCTAGCAAAAGCACCCCTGCTTTCTCTTCAAATAGAGCTGTTCTATCCATCATCATAGCCAATGAGAAGCAGCAGTACTTTGAGGCGTTGTCTCCCACAGCATTTAATCCTCTCTAGGGTCATTCCCCCCTTTGCTCCCTTCCCTGGCCTTCCCCCTGCTCCCGCTCCCACAGGCTCTGTCTGTCCCAGGCCTCCTGGCTCGCTGGCCTCGGGGTAGGTCTGGCACAGCCGGTGGGCAGGAGCGGGGGAGATGCCAGGGTAGCCATCCCTCTGCCTCAAAGGGCGGCTCCGGCCAGTGGCTGCTTCTCCTCAGTGCTCCAGCTCCGGCTCTGGCTCTAGCTCGGGCCAGGCAGCCCCCTGGGGTTCCACTTCCCACAGACGGGCTCTGCACCTCCTCTCCCTGTGCCCTGGCCCTGGGGCGGGTTGGGGGAGGGGGAGGTAATGGCTTCCTGTTTCTGATCACGGTTGGGCTGCCTCCTCATTTCTTTCTTGGATGCTTTTGTGTCCTATCATCTCTATCACCACGTCTCTTGGTTACATGCACAGGGACACAGAGACCTCTGCGGTCCACCCTTTCTCACTCACACCCGAGAACACTGACAACCTTCCTCCTAGGCCCACGCTCCAGGGGGCGTCACTGCCTTCCAGGGGTCTCCCTGTCTCCGAGTCTGCTACCAGGTCCCACAGCCCAGACAGGCCCCTGCCCACTGCTCCGGCACCACGGCCTCTCCTCCTCCGGGCTACACGTCACACTCATTCCTACCCCATGTCGTGGCTCATCTTTCCCTACAAGGCTCTCTCCCTGTCCCCTTACTGAACCCGACCAGCGACTCAGGCCCAGCTCAGTGGGTACCTCTGCCTGGGAGCCTCCACTGCCCTGGGCCGATGCGATTTCCCCTCCTGCAGGACGACTAGACTATTGGCTTCACTACATATCCCACCAACTTACTTCTGCGTTTGCCTCGCCTTTCCCCAGGCTCATTCTGCCCCGGTGAGGCTGCAGCCCTGGAAGGTGGGAACAATAGCTCGCCTTTCCCTCAGCACTGAAAACACACAAGTCCCTGCAGAGCACAGAGCTAACAGAGCGGCCACTGAGGGACAAGGAGAGTCGCAGGATGTCCTCTGCACAACGGCACATCTCCTTTCTCCCACAGATAACTGTTCCGGACGGGTCGTCACCCCCCCCCCCCCTCCGCCCCTCCGACAGCCATGCTGAAGCCCTAACCTCCGACACCTGCGAACGTGACTGTATTTGGAAGTCAGGTCTTTGCAGATGTCATCAAGCTAAGATGAGGTCATACTGGGTCAGGCTGGGCCCCGGTCCAATATGACGGGTGTCCTTATAAGAAGAGGAAAATCCGGGCACAGACAGACAAGGAGGGAAGAAGCCATGTGGGCGGGAGGCAGAGGGCAGAGTGACGCTGCTGTGCCCGAGGAAAGCCTGGGGCCACAGGAGCTGGAGAGACCGTGAGCCCCAGAGACCTCGGAGGGCTCGGTCCGCCAACGCCCCGACGCCAGCCTTCCAGCCTCCGGAGCCGAGACAGGCTTCCTGTTGCCATCAGGCCCCAGCTCGTGCCTCTAGGTCCCGCCAGCCCCAGGAGAGGAAAACAACCGAACAGAGCTGTATCTGCACAGGCCGATCTTAGCGGTAGGTCGTACGTCCTTGCTGAGCACAGACCCAGCACAGAGCACCTGCGTACGGACCGCGGCCAGGCAGGCGAGAGGGACGGAGCCCCGCGCCCACGTGCAGGGCCGCGTGTGGGGCAGCGGGGGCCCCTCCGGGAAGCCTCGCCGATCTCCTCGGAAGGAGCAGAGACGCTGCTCCCCTCCACCAGGCAGGCTCCCCTCTCAGCATGCTGCCCCCCTCCAGCGACGGCAAATTCATATCAGAAAACTCTAGAAGCACATTCCCATTTTTAAAAGCGGTGTGTCTGCTTTTTGCTTTGCCTGTAACTTGTCACGTTAGTCTCCCACTCAAGATAAATGCAAGCAAAACTTTTTTTTTTTTTTTTTTAAAGAAGCAGAGGGAACAAAGAGCTGGTTCTGGTCATGTTCCAGGTGTTACCACTTGTCATGGGCCTTCCATCCGCCCACTGGGCCCTCCCACTTTTTCTCGAAGCCTGTGATTCCCGATAAATAACCCACGGCTGTCAGGAGCCGCAGCCCCAGCTCCAGGGGAGCACACTCAGACTGGGCCCTGCCTCCCAGGCCGGTCGCCGCGCCCTGACTTACGGTTCTGGAGGGAGCGTAGTGAGCGGGGGACGCTGCCGGAGGCCGGGCCGGGCTGTGGGAGGCCGGGCAGAACCTCTGGCCCGTGTCCGCAGGGGAGGACGAGGCATAGATGCGGTTTTCCAGTCGCTCAGGCTCCTGCTTATAGGACTCGAGGGGGAAGGAGTGCTGCTTGGCCACTTGGGTGGGCGTCGATGGCGAGGAGGAGAGGCCGGAAGCTGGGGAGGAAACCACACGGAGCTGTTAGAGGTCTTGGGGGGGGGGGTGTGGGTGCAGGTGGGGGGGGCAGAGCGAGGCTCCCCCACTTCCAAGAGCCCAAATCTCAAGAGGAAGAATGAGATGATTAAACTGTGAATTCTGGGACCAGCCTCTACACACCGATGGCTCATCCCTGAAGGTGAGCGTGTCCAGAAATCCCCTCGTCATCCAGCGGGGGTCGTGGCGGCCCCCTTGCCTGAGGGTGCTCGGCCGGGTCAGAGTGGCCTGGGCGAAAGGTTTCTCGCGGACACACACCAGATGCTGTTTTCTCCCATTTGGTCAAATACCGTTGGCCCCTGTCCTCCCTACAGAGCACGGTGCCCAGGCACACGGCGAGGAACCAGGCTGCCCGAGATAAGACAGGGACGTTCATAAGGTATTTGACAGGGACCGCGGTCAATGCTGCAGCCATCACACGCCAGCGTACGCTAAGGACCAGACGGGACAAGCCGGTGCTGTCAAAATGTACAGCACGAACGTGCCCCTGAGTCCGCAGGTGAGAATTCACGGCGAAGGTGCTGGGGGGACTTCAGGGCGGAGGCAGGACTGGGAAAGGGCCTTGCAGGGTGACGGTTTAGGGACAGGAACCAGGAGGAAGCAGGCGGGAGACGGGCTGTGACGTGCCAGGAGTAAGAGGTTGTCCACTCGGATGGGGCGCAGGCAGGGGGTCATCATGCTATGGCGCTGACTCTGCCGTAAGACCAGTGTTCTGGTTGAACTGTGTCCCCCAAAGAGAGAGGCCGACGCCCTAACTCCCAGGCCCTGCGAATGTGACCTTACTTGGAAATAGCGTCTTTGCAGATGTCACCAAGGTAAGATGAGATCAGACTGGAGGAGGGCGGGTCCTTACCTCAAGGCCACGACTGTCTATGTAAGAAGAGAGGACCCAGAGTCCCACACCCGGGGGAGAAGGCGGCGGGTGACAGGCAGACCCTGGGGTGCGGTATCTACAAGCCACAGAATGACAAGTGCCAGAAGCCGGAGAGGCCAGGAAGGATTCGACCCAGAGGCCCCGAGGGAGGGCGCCCTCCAGAACTGGGAGCGTCCACTCCTGCTGGGTTTGGTCCAGGACACGGACACACAAGAATGTGTCCGGATACTGATTTCGTTTTCCAAGAGAAACAATCGGGATTTGGGTCTGGTCTCTCACATCGTCCAGGTCACTGAAGGAACATTTTATTTTAAATGTGTTATTCAAACTATTTAAATCACGTGAGTAAAAGCAAAGATGCCCCGGACACGGCTAAGGCTACCCACTTGCTGCTTCTGACCTAGACAAGGACTGGTCAGCCACGAAGCTGCAGCCGTGCTACTCCGTGCCACGCCCCAGACGCCTGTCCCCAGTCCCTGCGCGCACTGTGTCCCCTCTCCTGCTCCCGTCCTTACTCCCCACAGGGCCTCCACTCGGGCCTCACTTCGTCCAGTCGCCTGACCTCGGCCTGTGAGCCTCCCTCTCTGGAAGTCCCCCAGCAGCTCCACCTGTGGGCAGCCAGCCGTCATCCGAGGCGTCCAACATGACACCAAATGTGCAGGATGTGCTTTCCTGCCCCCAGGCCCTGCCCAGGCCCGGGGGGGGGGGGGGGTACTGGGGAAAGGCTGGCAGCCCGGGGCAAAGACAGGAGAGGGGGAGGGGTGAGGCTCAGGCTCAGTTCCAATCCCCTCTCCCTCTGGTGCCCAGAGAGTGTGGGGCTGCATGTTTCCAGGGTGGCCGTTTCGGAAGTAACCAGTGAAAGGAGGCGTGCCTTTCCCAGGGAGCCCCCTAGACCACGAGGTCACCCCGGGAACCTCCCCTCCAAGCCCAGGCTGGCCTCTGGGCGCAGTGGGACACGGGATGCTCCACAGGAGTCCGCAGGTCTCTGAATTTCCGACATGAAAGGCCTCCCACGCAAAGCCCCGAATGCTTCCAAAGGTCTTGAGAAGCAAGGGCTGCCTCGAGGGGAGGCTGGAGGCTGAAGAGGGGAGGGTGAGGACCGAGAGCAGGAAGAAGCTGATGACTTGGCAGCTCCTCAGGGGAGACCAGCGTCCAGCAGGCAGGACAACACGGGAGGCACCTGGCCCGGGCCCAGCCCTCCTCCGGCCAGGCCCCGGCGTCGTGGCACCAACACTCCCCAGAGACGCCCAGAGAAGGGCGAGGAATGCAGATGCCAGCCCGGCTCAGAGCGTGCGGGCTGCCAGAGTGGTGTCTGGAACCAGAAGGTGTCTGTGGGGCCTGCGCACCTCCCTGGCCTCAGGCTCCCGGGGTGTGTGTGTGTGGGGGGGTGGGGGTTGTCCATCAGTGATTCTTCCAGTGGGCGAGTCCTCACAGGGGCACCAGCCTGGTTGCTGTCGGCGACGCCAGGACAGGCTAGTTCCCAGCGCCACATCCAGCAGAAAATGTTGTGGTTCACGCTCCTAACTCTTGCTCTGGCCACTGGACACAGGCTTTCCTGGGGGCCTTCTGGAGAGGGGGTGGCGTTGGAGACCCGACGGAGGGGCAGAACAGAGCAGGCTGAGATGCGGGCAGTTTAGGGGTAACCACATCCTAAAGCCTGCAGAAGCCCTAGGGCAGAGCCCCTCTGGGCCTTGGTTCTTCATGTACAGGGAGGCCTGGCCCAGCGAGCTCTGGCACCCCTTGGTGATGGCGAAAAGCACCCAGGTCTGTCCTAACTTAGGGCACAGGCTGAACCAGCCCTCCACCGGGCCAGTGACCTCACTCAAACCACCCATGAAGGAATGATCGGGCCCAGAGGATATCGGCTCCTCTGCGGAGGCATTTTGGCAAGATGGACCGAAACCATCAGTGCACGCGTCCTCGTGATCCCACTCTGTGACGTCTGCAGACAGAGCTGTGGGATAGCCGAACGGGCTTCGGAGAGCACACGGAGGCGGGGCTGCCTGTCCACGGGGAGAGGTGAACCAGGTCTGGCTCATCCACACCGACAGCCGCGAGTTTGGATCGGTGTGCGAGCCCCTCAGTCTTCTCATCTCTGCGACGGAGTGGGGGGTGAAAAAGCGAACTGCACAGCCATCTGTGTAGAACAGTACCGAAAGGGAAGAACACACACGCACACGCACGCACGCACGCACGCACACAAGCACACGCACGTGCACACACGCACACATAAGCACGCAGCACACATGCACACACACGCACACATGCGCGCGCGCACACACACACGCACGCACACGCGCGCACGTGCACACGCTCACACACACATGCACGCTCACACACATGCACACGCATGCACGCGCATGCACGCGCACACACTCTGCCTGTCTGCATGCGCCCAGAGTGCCTCTGGAAGGATCTGGAAACGCTGTCACCAGGCAGTGGAGCAGCCGGCAGGAGAGACGTCTGTCGCATGCCCTTTTCTACTTTTCAGCCTTTGTTATCTGTTCAGAAAATTACTGTTTTCAGGCCACCGTTCTGCTTCCGAGCAAGAGGCTGGCTGACGCGGTGAGAGCAGGAGCCTGCTGCCCCTGCCAGGCCCCAGCTGCCCTGCTCCGTGCAGGTCTGTCTGCGGAGGAGACGAAGAGGGGCTCAGAGGCAGGGTCCGGGCTCCCAGGACAGGCTCCCTCTGCTCCAGGACAGGCCTCCCCCTCACCCTGCAGGGACCATTCAGAGTGGGCAGGCCCCTCCTTGCTCGTCCTTTGGGTACAGAACGTCAACATCTCAAGTGGAAACAGCTGAAGAGACCTGGACTCAGCGGCTGGCCTCCCCCCCACCCTCTCCCCCCTCAGGCTCCTCCTCTGGCTCCTCTATCCCCAGGCGGTGCTGCCACCATCCCGACCCGATCCGGCCGAGGACCACAGAGAGGCTGGGCGCTAAGAGCGCAGCCCTGACAGAGCCTCGCTGGACGCCCGGCTGCGGAAGACGAAGCAGTTTTCCTCGGGGGTGGGGGGTGGGGTGGGAACAAGCTGTTCCAGGTGGAACAGAAGGATTCCTCGCTGCCCTCAGAGGAACTTCTCTCACTGAAACCTTTCCAAGCTCAAAAGATGCTTCCCTGACCCCCACCTTGGCCTTCCCGCCTCCTCTCTGCTCCCTTCCCAGAGCAGGTGCCCTTTGTGGACCAGCAGGGGAAGGGCGATTGTGAGGGAGGGGACAAGTAAAATGACATGTGAATCAGGAGTGTGGTGTTTAGGGTACAGGGGAAGAACCTTCCGGAACCAAAACTACGCCCCCTCGTCACTGCTGCCTGAAACAGCCTCCGAGGGGCAGTGTCTGGCAGTAACAGCCTTGCTGTTTGCCAAGTGCTCTCCACACGCTGTTCCACGTGCTCCTCGCAGCCACCCGCAGGGGAGGGGGCAGCAGGGTTACACCCACGTTTCAGGTGAGGACATGGGTGACTGGAGACGTTACTTATCCCAGGTCATTTAGGGGGCAAATGGCAGAGGTCACACCTGAACTCGAGTGTCCTGACTCCACATGCGAAATCCTTTAGCCAGGATTCAACAGGACATCGCCAAGAGAAAGCACACAGACGCCACACCAGCCCTGGGTGCGTGATGGGCGCGGGGAGGAGAGGGTGGGCTTCCCACCATGGGCTTCCCCGGGGGGCTTCTCTCCAGCATCCGCCAGGAAGGTAGCCGCGGCCAACCGACAGGGGACTCAGCCTACTTACCAGTGTGTGTGTGTGTGTGTGTGTGTGTGTGTATGTATGGCTATCTTATAAAAGGATTGTGGGGCTGGCAAAAATAATATAGGTAAATTCTTTTTAAAAATATTGGTCTAATAATTCACAAATAAAGAGGAAAATAGAGAAATGCAGACACAATCCCCCATTACTTTTTAAAAAATCCTTACCTGAGGATATTTATTTCTTTATTTTATTATTATTATTTTTTAAATCCTCACCCAAGGGTATTTTTCCATTGATTTTTAGAGAGAGTGGAAGAGAGGGAAAGACAGAGAAACATTGATGTGAGAGAAACGCATCGATTGGTTGCCTCCTGCACAAGCCCTGACCAGGGCCCAGGCCGGGGAGGAGCCTGCAACCGAGGTACGTATCCTTGACTGGAATTGAACCCGGGACCCTTTGGTCCACAGGTTGACACTCCATCCACGGAGCCAAACCGGCTAGGGCTATTTTTACTTATCTTAAGAGAAGCATCGACGATTGGTTGTTTCCAATATGCACCTGGACCGGGGATTGAACCCACAACCTAGTTATGTGCCCTGACTGGGAATCGAACCCACAATCTTTTGGTGTACAGAACAACGCTCCAACCAACTGAGCCACCCAGCCAGGGCCCCCATTACTCTTAAATAGAGCAATTTATTTCTACCCGTGTCTGATCAGCAAGCAGAGGCGTGGAGTGGGGAGCATGTTATGCTGAATCAGAGAGTCCCACATTATGATCTGGTTGGGGAAAATGTGACAAAAACAAAATCCAAACCCAAGTCGACAATACCGTGCAATAAGCATCGAGAGTCAAGTGCAGGTAGCCCCAGGCCGGAGGCGCTCAGAGAAGAGCAGAGCTTGACCCTCAGTCTTTTCATCGCTACCTGACTTCAAATTATCCTTGTTTAATCCTGGCTAAAGGATTTAGCATGTGGAGTCAGGACACTCGCGTTCAGGCTGGCGGGTGGGAAAGCTCCCAGAAACACAGGGAGGCCTGCGCCTCCTCTCCAGGCAAAGGAAGCAGATCTGCCCCAATTAGGGGCCTTTCCGACGGCCCAGAAGGACGGACGGGTTCCCCTTGTGTTCTCCTGAGAAGGCTTTCCCTCCCTCTTCTGGTCCTTAAAGACTTTGTTCAGGGCGGCTGTCGCCTCTGAGAGGGACAATGCCTTTGATTCTTCATGGGCAGCAGCCAGGGCAAGTGAATGGGCTCAATGAGAGAACAGAACCAGCTCTTGGCAGCCACACAAGACACTAGGCAAGTGGCCCCAGACACCAGGGAGCCGGGAGCTGGTGATTTCACAGGGCCAGGCTGTGCTGGCATGAGCTGTGTCTGGAGAGAAGGGGGAGGGTGCAGCAGGAGAAGAGGGAGCGGCGGGAGGAATGTGAGCAGTGGCCTGAGGTTTCACCACAAGTAGCCGTGGCCTTGAACTAGCCAACCCCTGGCCTTGGTGACATAAACCAGGTAGACCAGATGGCCCTGTGGTGTGCACATACACACATTCCTCCTCCCCTTTCACCCTGTTGGGCAGTGCCAGCCTTGTTCATGCACATGGTCTAAAACAACAAGAATGAAGGAAAAGTTCATTTTGTTTCTGATTTCAAAATGCCCTTGCAGACTATTGTTCCAGGAGGCACAGGTTGAGAAAAGCACCTTTTCAGTTTACAGTGAATGAGGGGTTGGCTACAGATTTAATGAAATCCCCATTAAAATCCCAATGTCATTTTTTAAAGAAATTCAAAAATTAGAATGAGAAATTATCAGATTTGTATGGAACCACAAAAGACCCTGAATAACCAAAGCAATGCTGATAATAAAGAACGAAGCTGGAGTTATCACACTACCTGATTTCAAATTATACTACAGAGCTATGATAATCAAAACAGCATGGTATTGACAGAGAAACAGACACACAGATCCATGGAACAGAATAGAGAGCCCAGCTATAAAACCACATGTATGTAGACAGATAATTTTTGACAAAGGAGCCAGAAACACACAATGGAATAAAGATACTCTCTTCAATAAATGGTGCTGGGAAAACTGGAAAACCACATGCAAACAAATGAAACTGGATTACAGTTTGTCCCCAAGTACAAAAATTAATTCAAAATGGATCAAAGACCTAAATATAAGACCCAAAACAATAAATTACATAGAAGAATAATATAGGTACCAAATTTAAGGACCTTGGTCACAGAGAACATTATGAACTTGACCCCAAAGGCAAGGGGAGTAAAGACAAAAATGAATGGGACTAAATCAAACTGAAAAGCTTCTGCACAGCAAAAGATACTGACAACAAAACAAACAGGCAGCTGACCAAACTGGAGGTGATATTTGCAAGCAGTAGCTCCGACAAAGGTTTAATTTCCAAAACACATAAAGAACTCATAAAACTCAACACCAAACAAACAAACAGCCCAATCAAAAAGTGGGCAGAGGACCTGAAAATACACCTCTCTCAAGAAGACATACGAACAGCCAATAGATACATGAAAAGATGTTTAACCTCACTGGCAATCAGGGAAATGCAAATCAAAACTACAGTGAGCTACCACCTCACACCTGTTAGAGTGGCCATTATCAACAAGACAAGCAATGACAAGTGTTGGAGAGGCTGTGGAGAAAAGGGGAACCCTCATCCGCTGCTCGTGGGAGTGTAGACTGGTACAGCCACTATGGAAAGCAGTCTGGTGACTCCTCAAAAAATTGAGAATAGAGCTACCATACGATCCAGCAATTCCTCTCCTGGGTATACATTCTAAAACCTCAAAATCATGTATTTGCAAAGATATATGCACCCCTATGTTCATTGCCGCATTATTCATGGTGGCCAAGACATGAAACAACCAAAGCATTCCTCAATAGAGGACTGGATAAAGAAGATGTGGTACATAAACACATGGAATACTACTCAGCCATAAGAAGGGATGAAATAGTGCCACTTGCAACAGCATGGATGGACCTTGAGAACATTGTGTTAAGTGAAATAAGTTAGTCAGAAAAAGCTAAGAACCATATGATTTCACTCACATGTGGGATATAAAACTGAAAGTTGTAAAAGCAAACAGCAGTGTGGTGGTTGCCAGAGGCAAGGGAGTGTGCGGAGAAGGGGTCCTGATATAAGGAGACAGGAGAAGAATTGACTTTGGGTGGTGGACACACAGGGCAATATACAGACCTTGTAACATAGAAACCCATGCCTGAAACCTATATGTTCATGATGACCAGTGTCATCCCAATAAATTATCTATCTATACATATAAAAGACTGATATGCAAATTGTTCCCTTGGGAATTCGACCTGACCACCAGGGCGCGGAATGAAGGAAGGCCCCGGCCGGCAGCCAGAAGGCCCTGATCGGCTCTGATCGCTGGCCAGGCCTAGGGACCCTACCTGTGCACAGATTTAACCAGGCCTCTAGTCCTATATAATAAAACCCTAATATGCAAATTGACCAAATGGCAGAACAACTGGTCACTATGACTCGCACTGGCCCCTGAGAGGGAGTTGACTGCTGGTGGTGATCAGGGGGTGGGGCTGGCCAGCAGGCGGGGCCAGGCTGCCAGCCAAGGCAAGTGCCAGCGAGGCCCCCCGCCCCCTTATCACCCCGCCTGCTGGTCACCACCAGCAATTGGCCCTTATCGCTGGCCAGGCCTAGGCACCCTACCCTATATATTGGGAACAGTCTCTTAGATTTAAAAATTAAAACTTGGCAAGGCTACTCTAATACTGAAAAAACAGCGATGACACGCATGGACTCTGGTTTGCACATTTTGTGACCAGCCCTGATTATGACACTTATAACTGTGTCACAAAGCCAATTACTTAACTTCTCTCTGCTTCAGTTTTTCCACCCCTAAGATGGGGAAAATGGTACTACTGCCTCAGAAGGATCATGTTTGTACTACTTTCTATAATCAGGGCAAAAAAATGTAGCTGCCCATACAACAGCAAGATGCCTTTCGCCTGTATAAAAAGTATGGTCACTGGTGCATGCAGTGTCCTAGATTGCGAGAGGGATCGGGCCTAAACCAGCAGTTGGACATCCCCCGAGGGTTCAGGCTGGGCTGAGAGACCCCTCCCCCCCCACCCTTGTGCACGAATTTAGTGCACCAGGCCTCTAGTATATATATAAAGAAGGGACAGAAAACCCCGGGCAATACCAGAAACACTTTGGAGTGCATCCATGTGGGGGAACTGCCCACCACACACTGTTTTGCTGAGGGTGCCTTTTTTCAAGGAATAATTTGCTGTTTCAATCTGTAACCTTTTCTGTCCCAGCTTTCTCTGTGCCTGGCTAGCTGCTGCTCTTCCCTGTGTGAGGCCTGGTCCGTGGACACCAGGGTTCACAAAGTCCCACAGGTCCCTGCTGCCTGGAGGGTTTGTTTCCAAAAGATTGCCCATCGGAAAGATATTGTCCTGCTGCCCTTCCCCGCCCCCCCCCCCCACCCCACCCCACGAGGGCCCCCTCACTCTCAGGGGTGGAGTTTCTTGTCTTCTGACTCAGGACTGGTCTAGATGGTGTTACAATCCATCAGCATTGGCAATGGCCATACCAGACCTTCATGTATTATACCCTTAATTCATGTATTAAAAGGAGTAAGATTTCTGGGCTACAAGTTTTGCTTATGAACACTTTTAACAATCTGCTCTACAACCTTTCAGAATTCAAAATATTCAAAATATGTTGGGGAATGAGGGAGTCATCTTGGAGTCACAGCATTATGGAAATGTGTGGGTGAAAGTCTATAAAAACAAACGAACCGAACTTCTTTTAGGACATTTCCTAAGGTCTTAGTCTTCTGGAAGGAATCCAGGAAAAAATACCGATTTTATGGGGCTTTCTGTGTCCAGTCATTCATGGTCGGCTCTGGCACGTAGACGGCTCTGCACAAGGACACAAAACCGACCTCGGCAGGGCTCACTTTTGACCGGTCCCTGCAGTGGGGACCCAGCCTCTGGGGGGCCCTGGCCTTAGGGAGAGCCCTCCTCATGCTTATCTGGGGTCCTGGGCTTGGCTTCAGGGACCCCATTATGACCGTTGATCCTCACTAGAGCTGGAGATAACAGCACCCCTCCTTTGCATGTTGAAGCTCAGAGACAATCCTTGGGGAAGGGAGGAGAGAAAAAGTCTTCAGTCGCTTCTTTTTTAAAATAATTTTTTTAAAATTGATTTTTACAGAGAGAGGAATAGAGGAGAGAGAGAGAGAGAGAGAGAGAGAGAGAGAGAGAGAGAGAGAGAGAGATGAGAATGAATGAGAGTGAAACATTGATTGGTTGCCTCCTGCATGCGCCCTGACTGGGAATGGAACCCAAGGCCTTTTGGTGCCTGGGACAGTGCTCCAATCACTTAGCCACACCAGCCAGGGCAACCCTCGGTTGCTTTGTGAGACAAATAGATTCCAGAACAATCCATTTCCCACATAAAACCATTTCTGAAAAACCATGTGTTCATAGTTCTCTAGTGAAGGGGAAAGGGCCAGGCCAGCCCCCTGGTCAGATGCTCTTAGTGGAATCACAAAGGCAGCAGGTGCCATTTGGTGCCGCCAGATGAATTTGCTGAACGGGCAGAATCAGGATGGCCCCGCCAAGGAGTCCTGACCCGTGAGTGACCTTCGTGGACAAACACCCATGACCCCATGTTAAAGTGAAAGACTTGCAGGCCTTGAGGGTGAAGTGTCAGGCCCAAGAGCAACAGCGAGACCAGAAGCGGGGCCTGGGTGACCCTGTGCCAGGAGGCGTCTCAGACCCACCTCCACAGCCATGCGTGTGGCTGGGAGAACCCCGGGGGAGCAGGTACCTGAAGTCACGGGGGGAGGGTGGGGCCTCGGGGCACCCTCCGTGCCCTCGCGCTACACACAGGCCCTCGCGGCCGGATCGAGGCTCCTCTCCCCGGCAGGCACGTCCCGCTGGCCAAGGCGGCACAGGGTGAGGGCAGTGGGTGGCCGCGACCCCGGCATGCTGGCCTGGGAGAGGGGGAGGAGTTCAGGAGACTGGGGTCAGGGTGGTGACTGCCATTTCCCACGAGGACACAGGGCAGCACACGGACCCACTAGGACGGCAGGGTTTCACACTCTTGGGTTGATGCCAAGGTGCCCGGTGGGCTGGGGAAGGTTTCTCGAGCTGCCCACAGGTGAGTCCAGGAGCCCCCACTCCTACCCCCTAGTGCCCTGTCCTGCTCATCTACACTCTTAGGACAGGACCAGGTTTCTATGCAAGTTCAAGCAAGTCTTCCCAGCCTGGTGTCTCCGCGATGCCGGTTCTAACAGCATCGTCCAGGCAGATGGTTCCTGCGGAGCCAGCCTGTCCGGTGCACATAGCTGTCATGTCATCGCAGGTCTGGTTTGGGGGTACATGTGATTAACCCGCTGAAATGGGACGGGGTCAAGATTGGGGATCTCCGTCCCCCCACTCTGTGCCTGGGACGCGGCTCTGTCTCAGCCCCTCTTGGAATTCCTGGGAGCCCATCAGCTGCTTATTATTCTAGCTGCTGGGGACATTCCCCAGAAGCTGGGAAGGATGTGATCCTTCAATGTTTGTGGGTCCCAAGACCCTCTGATAATCTGGTGAGATCAATAAATGATGCGTGGACACACAAACTACTCTCTCTCTCTGTAAATAACCTCAGGGCAGTTCCAACTCCCCAAAAGCCAGGCTTTAAGAATCTGAGTTCCAAGGGGCCTCCAGACCTCCTCTTGGTCCTCATTCCCACAGGTTGCAGACTCACACCGTGTCAGCTTCCACCCGTAGCTGTGTCCACGCGGAGGGACCAGAACAGGAGAACACGGAGCCTGAGACGGGGGCGGGGGCAGGGGGGGAACCCACGTGCTGACCGAGAGAAGGCAGGGGGCACACCGCACTAGGACCTGGCTCCCAGAAGGTCCTGGAGCGCCTCCTAAGATGTGGAGTCACACCGTGAGTTTTTTCTCTACTTTCCGCAAGGTGGGCGACTTGAGCCCCTGAGAACCTGGGCAATGGCGCCCTGCCACCTCCAGGAAGAGCGCTGTGCCCTGGGCCCTTTCTGATGTCGAGTCTCTGACCCTCAGATGCCTGTTCTACCGGCACATGGGCCCTGGGAGCACAGTTTCCAAACCTCCACTCTGGGAACAGGAGGAGGAGGTGGGGCTGGGGCGACGGCTGCCTTCCTTCCGCTGGGTCCCTGCCGGCCAGGTGGTGGCTGGCAGCCAGTCCGGGCATTCCCTTCCCGGTGCCGGCTGCAGCCAGCTGCCATGGGACTCCGACCAGGGCTCTCCTGTGGGTCTGTTGACTCAACACATCACCTGACATCACCCTCCTCTGGGTGTGAGGTGCTGGGGAGACAGGACGGGGTGCAGGCAATGCCAGGGAGGCCTGGGGCCAGGGAGGCACCGAGCTGGGCCTCTGCCCAGCGCCGGTCTTCATGGGCTGCTCTCCCCACTCACTTCCTAGAGAAAAATACAAGATGACAGCCTCATCCTGGACTCTTCCCTGTGCTTTGGGAGAGAGGTAACAGCTCTGCCAGAGGAATTGGGGATGGAGTCCTTCTGGGGAGATCAGAATCCCTTACCTGCCAGCCTCTGACCTATAGTGACCCCCAATGCCTGAGCTGTTTTATGTGCAGGGAGAAGACAGCCCCCTATTAGCATAATTGTAGGGTTTGAAGAGCCCCTGCCCCTCCCAAATACCTCACCAGTCCCCCGTGTGGCACACTGTGTCACCTGGAAGGCTCTGTGCCCTAATGCCCCTGGCCACCTGCTGCAGGCTGGTCCCAGGAGCAGTTCCCGTGCGTGTGACCTCGAGGGGGGCCATCACTGGGGAGAAGCACGGGCCCGGGCTCAGGGGTACTTAGTTAGCACCCTCTGCCTCCAGGGAGTTTAATCTTCTCCCTGGTCTCCCTCCCTGGTTTCCAGACGGAGTGTGAGCAATGGCCTCAGAAGGCTGTGCTCAGGAGAGCGGGTTTCCTCCCGTTTGCCTCGGATTCACCCCACTCCTTCGGCATTTATCCTTGGCTAACTTCACCTTTCATAAAGCCTGCCCCGGTTTCTAGAGCTAATTATCCCTGCTCTGCCTGCGTCTGGCACATCCAATGCTGTAAAGTTACAGCGTGCTGCAGCCACTTCTGTATTCCTCGCCCCGTCTCCTCCGTGAGCCCGGGCCCCAGAACGCAGGTGCCAGCGCACACGCCCCACCAATGCACCGTCGCTGTGCTTCTGAGGCTCGTACTTTGTTCAACAAAGTGCTCAACAAGCACTGCCCACAAAAGAACAAATGGAAAAATCGAATTTCATCAAAACTTAAAACTGAAGGTCTTCAAAAGATACTGTTAAGAAAATGAAGAATGACAAGTGACAGGGAGAAAATATTTGCAAAACACATCTGTGATAAAGGACTCATCTCCAGAATATGTCAGCAATTTTCAAAACTCAGTAATGAGAGAACAAGTAATTCAATAAAACAACTGCCCGGAAGATGAAATGGGTATTTTGGCAAAGAGGGTGTGCCGATGGCAAGCACATTAGGAGACGCTCCACATGTTAGTGAGGGAAATGCCAATTAAAACCACATTGAGACACCATGACCCACCTGTTAGACCAGCTAAACTGTTAAAAACTGACGATACCAAGTGCGGGCGAGGATGCGGAGCAGCAGAAACTCTCATCCGTGGCCGATGAAAATGCAAAATGGAGCAGCAGGTTTGGAAAAGAGTTTTACAGCTTCCTCTGAAGTTAAACACACATTACCCGGCAATGCCACTCATTGGAGGAAGGAAATGTATCTTCCCAGAAAAGCCCGATGCAAATGTCTATAGTGGCTTCATTAATAGTTGCCACCAAACTGGACATGACCCAGATGTCCGCGGGCTGGTGAGTGAATAAGCAAGCGGTGCGTCTGTCCAGGAGAGAACAGCTCAGTAGCGACGAGGAAAGAACCACAGGTGCAACAACTCGGGTGAAGCATCTCAAAGGCTTTGTGCTGAGTGCAAGAAGCCAGGCCCGCAAGGCTGTGTGCGGCATTTGTCCATTTATATGACGTTCTGAGAAAAGCAACATGACAGGGGACAGGAAAGGGATGGGTTGCCAGGGGTTGACTGAAGGAGCATGAAGGAATTACATTTTGGGGGGATGATGAATATGTTTGTCAAAACAGACGCTAACATGGGTGAATTTGACTGTCTGTAAACTCTGGGCCAATAAGCCTGGCTTTTCAAAGTGCTCTAAGGCGAGTCTGGGCTGTCAGTGTGGCCTGGGCCAACCAGCCTGGTGCCGTGCTCCCTGGGCCTGGAGCATGGAGGGGCCGGGCCTGGGACTCCTCGCTCTGGGGCCCTCGATCTGCTTAATAAAAACAGCAACTGGCATCCCCGCCCTCTGGCCCAAAGGTCATCTCAGGAGCCCACCAGGAGCCAGCACTGCCAAGCAGGGAACATATGTGAGGTCTTGACTCCGTGGTGCCTGGGCCTGGGCCGTAGGCTCAGGCATCGCTCTCCCGTTCCTGAGGACCGGCAGCCTGTGCCCTCCCCCCAAGCCCCCGGAGGAAAGAGAGAGACTTGCAGGGAGCTCAAAAGTCAGGCCGGGGAAAAGGGAAGAAGGTCCCTGCAGAGTGGGCAGGGAGGCCCTGCCGACAGGCTCACCTGACCCATGGCCTTGGGCCCATCAGTGAGCCTCCCATGGGGCCTGGCATAGGTCTGAGCACACAGAGAGCCCCACCCCCACCCCCATATCCAGCTGCCCAAAGGCAGGCCAGGGGTGTGGGGCCCCCCGGGGGTTCCAGAGCAGAGATGCAAGGGTGAGGTCCCGCAAGTGGCTTCTGAGGAGGGAAGACCCGCCCTCTGCCCGGGCTCCTCTCCCTGGCGCTCTGCGTCGCCCGGGAAGCCAGGCCAGGCCAGTGGAGGGGTCGGTGCCACGGCACGGGCAGTGCTCTCTCTATTTCAAAACACCGTGGCAACGTATGGTGTTTTATTTGGTGCTTTGAACTCCACCAGGTAGCAGGGGACCTCAGCTCCCAAAGCAGAAAGCCGCACAGAACATAACTTTGACCCTCTTAACCATTTAGGTGCACAACTCAGTGGCATTAAACACACACACACTGTTGGGCACCCGTCACCACCATCATTTCCAGAACTTCTCATCTCTCCAAACCGAAGCTCCCAGTTCCCCACCCCAGCCCCTGGCACCAGCAGTCCACGCTGCTTCTGGAATCTAACGACGTCGGGGCCCTCTCAGAAGTGGAGTCACAGTGTTTGTCCTTTTGTGTCGGTCTTATGTCGCCTGGCAGAATGCCCTCAGGGTCCATCCGCACTGTAGTGTGTGTCAGAATTCATTCCCTTTTAAGGCAGAACAATACTCCATCATATGGACGGGCCACAAAGAGCTTCCTTTTACAATTCCCTCCCCACGTGGCTAGGGCTGTTTCTCCTCCCACTCCTCCCTGCAGCCGGCCCGGCTCCCCGTGCCTGGAACAAGGAGCCAGGGGTTTGGTGCACACGCCACTCAGACTCAGACTCCGGGGGACACCCTCTGTCCCTCTTGGTCAGAGACTATCCTTCTTCGCCGGCACCACGGCCTGTCCCTTCTTCCGGGCTCTGGGCGTGTGTGGGATGCCGGGCCGCGGTCACAGGAGCCTGGACGGGTCACCAGGCCTCCGGTGGAAGGGAGTCCGGGGCGGTGTCACACATTCCTTGCCTCCCCGAAGCCAAGTTTCCGACGTGCTATCTGAGAGGCTTGCCAAGGGTAATGTGACATTTACATGACACCTGGTGAGGCTGTGGGTGACATAACTGGGGGTGTGATCCCTGGGCACCGAGCCTGCGGCTGGGCACGGCCCGATGACTCGGTGTTGTGTAAATGAAAGCAGTCACCTGCTCTCCACGTCTCGGCTCAGCCTGCTCCCCTGACGTGAGGCAGCATCACCGTCGGTCACCTCCACCTTCACTCTTCAGCCTCCCTGTCCTCACCAAAGCCACTGAGCAGACACCTACCAGCTCCCCCGGAGGCTGAGGCCACCGCCTCCTCATGAACTCCCGTGAGGGGCAAGCCTTCGCAGCAGGCGCCTGGGACACGCCAGCTGCGGATTCGTTCCCAGTGAGCTGGCCGGGGCTCCTGAGCGCTGGCTGGAGCCGGACACTGTGCCAGGGCTGTGAACGCCTTGGGGGAGGCACAGCCCACCCCCCACCTTTCCACGTACTCTGCAAGGAGTTTAACAACAACCTCCCAGGTCTATTGCCCACAAGGGCTGCTCCCTTCCAATCTGGCCTCAGTGCAGCCATCAGTGAAACGAACACATCAAATGTGAACTCCTGCAGGGGTGGCAGGGAACCTCAGCTCCCAAAGCAGAAGCTGCACCCAGTCCCGGGGGCCGGGCAGAGGCTGTGCGGCTGGCGCTGGCCTGGCCCTTAGCCCACGTGCTGGGCACCTGGCCCGCACACCTGCACATTCCGCCCTGGTGGCTCCAGTCCTGTGTGGACAGGTGGGAACAGCAGGCACTGCCCCTGTCCAATGTTCATCTCAGCAGGAACCGTCTGGGTTCATCTGGTGGAAAAAGTGACCCCCACTCTGTGTACCATCGCCCCTCCCAGCTCTTCAGAGGCTTCCTCCTTCCCTGCTCCCTGTCTTTCCTGTCAGATGTGGCTCTGAGCCTCAGCCAGGCTAACGCTGCTCTCAGAGAAAACCACAGCCCGTCTGGGCCTCTCACCACCACATGCGGCAGCCTATAGTGTCGGGTGAGCCAGGGCCCCCAGCCAGGCTCCGGCGCAGCCCGACACAATGCGACCTCATCATGGATATAGCAAGTGGCTGCTCTGGTGGCCTGGAGCAGGTGGAAAAGTCGGGGTTCGGGGGGACAAATCTAGGCCTTCCGCACAGCGCAGCTGTCAGCTCTGCAGGCCTGGGTCCCTGACAGCCGTCACCAGTTATAAAAGGTCACGAGAAGTCCCTCCCCCAACCTGCCATCCGCCATCATCAAACTTTCAAAAATGGATAGAGAGCCAGGGGAGGACAGGGCTGGGCAAAGCCTCCCCTCCGGTCCAGCCAGGTGACAGGAGCACAGCTGGAAGGAAGGGAGGGAGGGGCAGCCTGGAGGAAAGGGAAGAAGGAGCCAGCCCATCCTTGTCCCGGAGCAGAGCAGTCCTCCGCTGGGAAGGGACAGCCTGCGCTCCCCAGGCCTCTGGTCCCACCGGCTGCTGCCGCCTGCAGGCTCAGCCCCTCCTCTGGCTCACCAGCCACAGCCTCTTTGTGTGACAGATGAAAGCGTGGGCCCTGCCGTCCACAAGTCTCGGCTGAGAGAGGCAGTGCAGTGGGCAGGTGGTCCGTCACATCTGGGTTGGAGGGACCAGATGCCCTAGTGCTGGGGAGGACCGCCTGTAAGGGGCCGGCACGAGGACGGCCTCTAGGAGAACAGCAGCTACGGGCCCTCTGGGGCTGCGTGCAGGGAACCCAACAGCCTGAAGTGGTCAGGACACAGTGGGCCTTCGCTGGGGCCACTCCGGCTCCCCTACTCCTTCCCCTGAGAGCTGTGAACGCGATGCTGTGTAGCCAAGATCCTGCGGCACCAAGTGAACATCCCAATGACGCTTGGGAGGGGTCCGGCCTGGTGACGGTGTGAGTCCCCGCGAGGAGGCTTCCTTCCTCCCAGGGGGGCTGCAGCCGATCCAGGCCCGGCAGGAAATGCCGCCCGGCTGGCCAGATGCCTGAGTGGTTATGGACCAGGTGATGGTCTCAGCCCCTCGCTGAGAAAGAGAAGCTGGGGTTAACCACAGGGACCGGGGGTGGCAGTGCCATCTTCAACCTCTATCATGGAGGAGGCGGTATAAGGAGATGTTTATTTTTTTTACTAAGAAACAGCAAAGGGATTTTCAGAGTATTTTTGCTTTGAAACAATCAATAAGACCATAAGTATTCACTAGCTACCCACTGCACACTGACCTGTTTGGAGGGGATGTAAAAAGGCATGAGCTTGGCCGGTGTGGCTCAGTGATTGAGCGTTGACCCATGAACTAGTAGGTCGCCAGTTCGATTCCTGGTCAGGGCACATACATGCACATTGAGGGCTCGATCCACAGTCGGGGCCATGCCTGAGGCAGCCGATTGATGTTTCTCTCTCATCGATGTTTCTGTCTCTCTATCCCTCTCCCTTCCTCTCTCTAAAATCAATAAAAACATATATATTTTTTAAAAGCTACGAGACACAAAATCTGTGCTTAGGATAAGGGACAATGGGATGGGCCGAGGAGACAGAAAGAAATATATGAGCCCACTAAGCCGCTGCAGTGAGGAAGCAGCTGGTTAAGTATGCATAAATCTCTTCTGGAAAAAGAAAAGGTGTCATAAATAAATGAAAGCCGGGTAAGATCAGGAGCTGGTACAGAGTAGAGCACCGTGCTGTAGGCACTGGGTGGGGGATGCTCTGGGCAGAGGCTGGACTCTGGGAATGATGAGAAGAAGATAAACTGGGGGAGGTGGGGGTAGGGAAGCCAGCGGGTGTGGAGGGGGAGAGGGGCCTGCTGCCATAGACTGTCCCAAATCAGTGCCCCCAATTGCAAAAACCCTGTGCCTCAGTGGGAGACGGCTGTGCCTGCCAACATTTTGCTGCATCCAAGATTAATGAAATAGTCCCACTGAAACCTTGCAATGCTGTTCTGAGCAATGTGGCTTTTGTCTTAATGCTTAGTAGGAAAGAGGTCACTGAATAAGTCATTGCAAAATGGTTTCTTCCCCCACAGAGGGGATAGGAGCTGCTTCTATGGCACCCAAATATTTTACGGGGACTGAATGAGGCACGTTATTTGCAAGGCTCTGTTCTGGGTGTTGGAGACAGTGAGAAGAGGCCCAGCCCTCAGGGATCTAGATGTTTAGACTCCAGGGACTCGATGGGCAGAGGACAGCATCCCAGGAGCTTGTTAGACATGCAGACGCCCAGGTCCTACCCAGCCCCACAGAATCCGAACCTGCTCTCTAGCGACCCTCACGCAGGTTAGAGGAGAACCGGCTGCAGGCCAGCCGTGCAGAAGGTAAGCAAGGACGAGATCCCCTGAGGGCCTGAGCGGGCAGGCTCTGGGCCTCACTCCTGGAGGTGGAGGTGAGGTGTCTGGGGCAGGGGCCCGGGCTCTGCATTTCTAACAATTCCCAGGTGATGAGCTGGTCTGAGACCCACTGTGAGAGCCAACTGCCTGGGGTTCTGGAGGGCCTGAGACTCTCCTGGCCCCACAGACAGGAGAGGCCTGATGGCGGCTTCCCTGAGTGGCCAGGCCCTAGTTCCTCACTCTCGGCACCGTTCCCCCATCCAGGAGCAGCGCAGCTCTGTGCCCAGCCCAGAACCCAGTCTGCCTGCCCGGGAATCAGAGGAGAGTCATGCAGACGAGGCCACAAAGAATGAGAGCAGCCCTTGCTGTGCCAACTAAGTCACAATGTACAACAGAGTGCCAGTCCTCTCCCCCCCTCTGCCAGAGGTGAGAGGTGTCCCCTCCTGCCTCCTAGTCCTCAGGGGCTGCTATCGGGGAGGAAGACCCATTGGTGCCAGCAGACACCTGCTTGGACAGGGTGGCTCTGACCGAAATGCTGAATTATCCAAACTCTCCCTCTGTAGTCTGTAGCTATGTGCTCCAGGAGCCAGTCACTAGCCACATGTGGTCATTGATATTTAAAATAAAATAAAATAAAAACTTCAGCCCCTCATTGCTGTTATGGGTTGAACTGTGCTCCCCAAAAGTATATGTGGAAATACTACCCCACGACCCAAAAAACCCTGTGAATGCGACTTCATTCGGAAATAGGACCTTTACAGAGGTAACCACGCTAAAATGAGGTCGTTAGGGTGGACCCACTCCCATGTGACCAGTGCTCTTAGACAAAGAGGGGGTCTGAACCCAGACACATTCTGGGGAGACTGCATGTGAGGATGGAGGCGGGGCTGGGAGCGATGCATCCACAAGCCAAGCATCACCAGCAACCGCCACCCGGGAGGCAGGGATGGAAAGGTGCTCCTCGGGGCCCCCAGCAGGGGCCAGCTGCTGACACCCCGACTTTAGACTCCCAGCCCCTGGAACTGTAGGAGAGGAATTTCCATTGTTAACAGCCGCCTGGTTGGTGATGCCCAGACACCAAATCAGATGCCCTGTCCGTAGTTCTGGTGCTCGGTAGCCGCCGGTGGCCAGGGGGGACCCCAGGGGACAGCACAGGCAGAGGGCTGCCGCCTCTGCACACAGTGCTGGACGGGAGATGTTGAAATACTCCCACCACCCAAATATCTGTCTGCCTTTCTTTCCAGAAAGAAGCAGAGCTTAACAGCCTGATTTTCAGGAAAAGCCAGCTTCTGCTGGGTTAGCCCGACCTCGTCTTCCGTATTCTCCGCATCCTTCGTGCCCGGCCTTCAAAAGGGGGAGACACCCTCGTCATCAAAGGGAAAGCAGTGGCTCTGATGGGCTCTCTTCCCGGACACAAGAAAGTAACTGACACTGGGGCAGAGTCCTCACAAACGCTGACCGCAGCCAGCTGGGGTGCAGGTGCACTGGGAACCCGAGACTCAGCCCCCAGCACAGGCCCACTCCTGCCAGGAGTGTCCCCATCTGCTGTCGCCCTTATCTCTTATCTGTCTGCTCTCCTCATCCGACAGTGAGCCCTTCGGGGACACCCCGGCTCATCGACAAATGCAACTTTGAAGTTCGACACTCCCCTGTTAATAATTTATTCCTTAGGACGATGCAGTCATAGCCCCAAGAATCTCAAGTTAACACATCCAAATTATTGAATAAGACTGTGGCACGAATGAAGGATCATGTGAGGCTGGAGGAGCTCAGCCCCAGGACAGCGGAGCTGACTCGGGGAGTGAGGTGACGGTGAGGAGGGGAGACCGAGGCCCAGGTGTCTCCTGGGAGGGGCGCACGTCCACGACTGCAGGCACGCCCCCCAGGCCGGAGCCGGAGGCAACAGCCTGAGAGACAGAGCAAAGCAGAGTTGAGGCTGAACGGCACACATTTGCCTCCGAGCATTCCTGCCTGTCCTTGTCACTCAGCCCCCTGATGCTCCTTCCTTTAGTGGAGCACAGCACACACCAGCGGGCCCCAGAGACCAGGGGAGCCTGGGGGAAAGGCGCCCCACCTGCCTTCCCCGGGCCTCTCACACGGCCTGCTGCTGAAGGTGGTGCATCTTTCCTTACAGCCACTTTGCATTCTTTCACTGACTCATCAGCGGAGCCAGAGGCAAAGGAGGGAAAAGAAGGGCCCCCTTTGCCACGTAATGAGTAAGTGCTAGGAAGGGAAGGCAGCTGCTTCGAGCAAGAAAATCTGTTTGCAGAACTCCTGCACGGTCCAGGTGTCTCTACTGTGCTGACCAAAGTGCAGATGAGCCGGTGTTTCACCCACTGCTGTCCCTGCCTGGATGGCAGCAATTCTGCTCTCCGCTCTGGCCCAGCTCCTGCTGGCTCTCTCAAGGCCTTGATGCAATGAACTCTGACTGCACCCTCCTCCACATCTTGCTGCCTGGATTTGTAAGAATGTTTTATGGGAGAAAAGTGCACACATCGTGAGTGTACACCAGGGAAAAGGCAGGCCTGTGGCTGGTGCTGGGACTCAGGATGGGGCCCCACAGCCTGGGCCCTGCGACTGTAGGCGGCAGCTCTAGAAGGCACTGAGGGTGCTGACCGTTTGGATGAGTGGCTTGCTTTCTCTCTGGGCCCTGGTGAACACCGACTGTGCCTGACTCTCCGTCCCCTTCTCTCTGAAAAGTCCCGGCTTCACTTACCCCTGCCACAGCTGCTCGGTCGGCCAGACCCGGCCAACTCCCGTGTCCCCTGACATAACTAAGTGAATCAGGACCCGGCCGGCCAGCACCTCTCTCCCTGTGGCCTTTTCCTTGATGTTCCCACACAGCTTCACGACCTCGCCCCCGAGCTGCCGAGGTCAGTGCTGTTGAGAGCAGGGTTTCCAGCCCGCAGCCCAAGTGCTCTGAGTGCTGCTTGCTTATCAGGGTAAAGACGGATGGCAACGTGCGTGGGCCTGCCTTGCCCGCCGCAGGCAGGTCGGAAATAGTGGCGTCCTTCCCTGGAGGCAGCGGTTAGAGACAATGGTTCTACAGTTTTGTGTGAGCCAGCACAGTAGCTCGTCACAGGGAAACCCAGCCCGAAGGGGTCTACTGGGCAAGGGGAGCCCCAGATACCAGGCGGCTTCCAGCCCCTGGAGCCCTGTCACAGGCCCCATTTCTCAAGCCAAGCAGGGCCTTCCCCGATGCTGAGCCCGTCTCGGCCAGCCCCGGGGACACCACTGATGGAGCACAGCTACAAACCACGAAAATGACCCGTGACCCGGGACAGGAAGCGACCGAGACACCTCGCAGCAGCCACACCTGGGGCCTCCTTGCCTTTCTGCAGCCACAGCTATGAGGGCAGGGCTTGATGCCACAGTGGGCCTGACCCGGCGGGAATCCTTGGGGCTGTGTGGCATATTGGCTCTTGCCACAGAATGCCACCTGGCCTGCTCTGGCTGGTGTCCCAGCTGCTACGACAGGCAGAAAGCCCGAGGGGCCCAGGGGAGCTGGAGGGAGCCTGCCTACAGGAGACCAGGCCAGACACAGCCACTCAGGGATGCTCCTGAGTCATGAGCAGAAGGCTCATTGCGGCTAGCTCTGTCCTGTGCTGCCCCGGAAGTCAGGGCCAGGCTCCTCACCAGCGGCCGCTCCACCCCTCAGCCCTGAGGCACCAGCAGAGAAATGAGGCTTTACCTGGAGGCGGTGATGACTTGTTAGAGGTGAGGGTGCCGGTCGCCTGCTCCAGGAAGTAGGGCTCCCACCTTGCCCTGCTTTGAACTGGCCAGGTCCTCAGGATGCCCATCTTCCCTGGACTTCCCAGGCCACGAAACAAGGGTCCTCAAGGTGTCAGAGCATCTCCCCCGACAATGATGAACCACAAAGGGAGCCTTGGAAGACACCACCTCTTCAAGTAGGGGTCGCAGGAGGTGGGCGCGTGTGCAGCCACCAATCTGCCTCCTAAGACACAGCCTCAAAATGCAACTCCAGCTTCACAACGTCACCAGCTGGAGTCCTCCTGACTTCCTCCCGGGAGAGCATTCCAAGGACAGACACAACCTGTGGCTGCCTCAGGGCTCGGTGACAGGGCTTACGCAAACGCTCCGTACAGGCTGCCTCCAGAACATGTCTGGCAATTACATCTTCTTCTCAAACCTCACCTTGAGGCCACCATGGCTCCCAGGCCTCTCAGCCCGGTGCAGCCAGCTAGCCTGGCCCGAGTTCGGGAGAACAGGGCCCCTGAAAGCACACCCCAAAGGTGTCTACCTATAGGGCAGAGGCGTCGTCCAGGCCCAGCCCACGTCTGCCTTGGGACACACCAGTGGCCCTTCCATCATTGGAGGTGCTGGGAGCGCCAGCCTCACCCCAAACCCCAGGCCACGCGCACCTGTTCGGAGGACGAGCTCACACACCTGGGGAACAACGGGGTCACATCACTCAAACCGCGTCCTGCCTCTCAGATGTTCCCAAACTTGAGGAGCCTTTGTCCGGCCAAGACAGCATTTTGCTGGGCCGAGACCTCCCAGCTCTGCACCCATTTGACAGCCGGGCTGGAGAACCCACTGAGGCAAATCCTGGGGTGGCGGGGGCGGGGGGGGGGGCACGGAGCCTCGGGCAGCGCCGCTGAGCTGCAGCTCCATTTCCAGGGCCCCTCCCTTGACTAGCCTGGGCCTCGGAGGCCTCTGCTGCTTCACGGGACCCTGAGGGACCTTCCGAGAGACTCACATGTTCTCCAGCCCGTGTGTCAGCTTCCCCAGGACCTCACACAGGGTATCGGGTGTTGCCTCTGGGAGAGAGGAGTGGAAATTCAAAGGCCAAAGGCTCTCCTCCCCAGGTAATCCTCTCTCTCCCGGCAGGGGAGCCGAGGTGACCCGGTCTCAACCACCGTACCTAACGCAGCCATTCAGCTCAGAGAAAGGGGCCCAAGCGGCCGGGCCCTTGAGGAGTCACGCTTCCCTGCAGCCAAACAGGATGCACAAAGGACCGCACCTGACCCAGAGCCAAGTCACACAGGCCAGCCTGGGAGCTGGGCCCAGGGCAACAGAGGGCTCTGCAGGGGGCCAGCTGAGCCTGCAGATCGCTGACCCCAGCAGCCACTGCCAGGGCCCAGTGCAAAGTCCGGGCTAAGGCAGCGCTGGTCCCTGGGCAGCTCCCACAGTGAACAGGTTCGCTATTTAGCCAGAAAACTCTCACCAGACCCCAAAAGGGTGGGGTAAGGGCATGTAGGGACAAGGTGCAGAGCTTCACCTTGGCGAGGCACTCTAACACACCCATGTAAGTGATTCTGGCTACCACCCGCCACAGGGCGGGTGTTGCCTGCATTGTAAAGTGGAGAAACCCAAGTAGGAGGAGGTGGAGTTACTTGCTCAAGGTCCCTTGGCTGAGCTGGATTTGAACCCAGGACTATCTGGCTCCAGAGCTTAAACTGTCTGTCTATCTCCTCAAACTCTCCCAGAAGGCAGCCAGTGTTTACCATTGTGAGGGAAAACCATAAAGATGATCATTTCCTTCCTCCCTTCCCTCCCTCTCTCCCTCCCTCTCTCCGTCTGTTTCCTCCCTGGGCTCGGAGAGGCCTAATTAAAGAGCTCAGAATTCTAGTAACGTTAGCACCTGGGCTTGCCCTCAGCAAAAACTGCTCAGCGAGGCATTCTGTTGCCTCCCCATCGTCCGGTGTCAACCCGAGACCTTCCTGCCGTGAGGAGAGTCGAGCAAGGGGACATGGAGAATGTAGGCATCGTCTGTGAGGAGCACGAACGCTGTTTTAGGCCTGTGACCCTCTCATTTGAACAAAGGGGCGCATCTGTGAGGATGGGTTTTAAGGGGCCGAATCCCAGGTGCGGATCTCGGCAGGGGCTGGTGGTGCCCGGTGCCACACTCCTTGGCTCTGGCTTACACTGTTTGCGTTGAATCTCTTCCCATCGTCTACGCCAGCTGTTTCCCAAATCACGCTGGCAAAGACTAGGAGATGGTGACATGTCCGGACACCGTGACAAATTCTACCGGGAACCTGAGCACAACACAGCACCTGGCCAAGCGCAGGACAGCCACGGCTCGTAACTGCACACACGGGAGTCCTCAGTGATGTGGACAGCTGAGTTCCACGCGAGCCCACAGCGCGGCGTGGTCGCCGGACGGCCAGGGTAGCCCTGGGAAGCTCCAATTAAACAAGCGCCCATGAGCGCTCCCAACAGCTACCCTCAGTTCTGGGTGCTGGGGACTGGGCATGGGATGCCGACTGCGTGGGGGACCCGGTGGCCACCTCACACGTCAGGGCGACTTTCAGAAGTGAAAGCGTTCACAATTTCCCAGTAGGTAATTATTGAGCACATTAGTCTATGCACGTAAGAAAATATTTGCGTGAACATTCAATGGGCTAATGTGTTTAAATACTTTAAGTCTATTTATTTAATGCTCACAAGTGATGAGGAAGATGTTATAATTTCCATTTACAGGTGATGAAACTGAGGCACGGGAAGGGTGAGTCACCACAGACATTTAACTCATCTTTGTGGGGTGGATGCGTCGGTGAGCAGTTACCCGTCAGCAGAAATGTTTAAACAGAAGCCCAGGGCGGCTTGTTCGGGTGTTGAGAGATCAAGAGCATCAGGTAGAGTTTTCACCAGAGCTACCGGCCGGTCTGTGGCTTCTCCTGCATCCTGGAAACGCTAGACCAGGGACTCTTCCTCCCCAAACCCCGGGTGCAGGCCGAGTGCTGGTGGGGTGTCACGGGCCGGTTCGGCTGCATCACCCCAGAGGCCCCACCTTCCCTGAGGGGACCAAGGACTGGCAGCAGCCTTAAGACTTTCTGGTGTTGCCCCTGGGATGACATTCACCCCACCTGGTGGCTGGGTAACAAGCAGCTGGGAAGACCAGTGTCTGGGTGTGACTGGCCACCTGGGACCCAGCCTTCCTCCTGTAGCCTGCCCATCACATGCTGGAATAGGACTGGGCAGCTTGATGTGACCCCCGCCTCACATGCCCCCAGCTGCCCCAGCTATGCCAGCTCTGCTGTGAATGGACAGGAAGGGACCTGCGTACCTGAGCCTGGACCTCCCGTGCGCTGGCTCAGAAGTGTCCACAGCGGCTGTCACTCCCTGGTAATAACTGCTCTCAGGCCCCACGGTCTGCAAAAGGCCACTGTAGGGATGGCCCTGCAAGGTCCCTTATTCTGGTCCTGAGAGAGAGAGAGGGCCTGTCCCCACTGATGAAACCAAACAAGCAGCTCCTCTTGGCTCTGACGAGCTGATGCCCTCCTGGAACCAACCCTGGCACTGGGGTGGGGGTGGGTGGGAGGTCCCAGTCGCCTGACCAGGAGGCAGTTCCCAGGGCTGCCGGCTGCAGGAGGGCAGTCAGGCAAATGAGGCTCCTGCTACCAAAAAAGGGAGTTGCTCCCGGTTACACTCAGAGCTGTCACTGGGGCCACATTTGCTGAGGGAAGATGTGACAACCCCCGCCTACCTCGACCTCTGTCTTTCATGGAGATGTATACACCGCGATGACATAGCGGAGAGAAATGGTCTCCGGTCATGCAAATCCATTCCACTGGTGTCCAGATTTCCCATTGCCCACTGGGGTACAGGGCATTTTCAGAAGACTCCAGCACCCAAGCGAATCATGTTTATGGGGCCCCCCTCTGCACGTGGGGAGAGTGGCTGAGCCTCAGAGGAGAGGGAGCCAGCACAAATACTCTTTCCCCTGCTGGGTGGGCCTCTGTTTGGAGCTGAAGTAGTTTCTGAATTCTTTTTTTCTGTGGCTGAATAATGACACTGAGGCAGGATGACAGGATCTGTTGAACGGGGAGAAAGAGGACTCAAGAGCAAAGTCCCGGGAGGGAGGAGGTCAGTTAAGGAAGAGCTGGGAGCCTAACAGCTCAGCAATCTGAGAAGTTCGTTCACAAACCTAAATGCCTCTGGGAGTGGAGAGAGTGCAGAATTTGTTATCCTTTGCTCCGCTCCCTCCCCTCCAAGGAAGACTCCATTCTTTTATTGTGGTTTTTAGGCCACACCCCTGACAGCAAGCCAGGCTGTGAATCAGCAGGTTTTAATCCTCACCCGAGGATACTTTCCCATTGGTTTTTAGACAGAGTGGACGAGACAAGGAAAGACAGAGACATATTGATGTGAGAGAAACACAACGATTGGTTGCCTACTGCACGAGCCCCAACCAGGTACGTGCCATTGACTGGAATCGAACCCAGGACCCTTCAGTCCACAGGCCGATGCTCTATCCACTGAGCAAAACTGGCTAGGGCCGTCAGCAGGTTTTAAAAGGACGCAGTGCCAGGGCACATACATACGTAGGATGCAGCGTTGTTTTCTTCACTTCCCAGTGTGGAAACACTTGACCACTTTTAAAGTTGAACAGTATCTGAGCCCCCATTTCCCCCTCACCCAGCTTCAACAGCTATCCACGAAGACAGTGCGTACACATCACCAGCACATCACGCCTGCACCACTTAGAAGTCTTGTTAAAGAAGAAAATTCCTGGACCCCACCCCAGACCAATATATCACAATTTAGGAGTTAACATCCCAGAATCTGCGATTTTCCCAAACACCCCCAAAGGATGCTCACAGACAGTTATGTGTGGGGTTATAGGGGTAGACCCCTAGGCTTGGTCCCTGCTGTGCCATTTACTAGCTGGGTAACTTGAACAAGTTTCTTACGCTTTCTTTGCAACACCTCCACCGGCATACAGATATCATGGGTTGCTGTGAGGAATAAACAAGATGGTAAAAGAAAAGTGCCAGACGGCCCTGGACGGTATGGCTCAGTTGGCTGAGTGTCCTCCCATGCACCGAGAAGTTGCTGGTTCGATTCCTGGTGAGGGCACATGCCAGGGTTGCGGGCTTGGTCCCCAGTAGGGGATGTGCAGGAGGCAGCCCATTGATGTTTCTCTCTTGCTCTCCTTCTCCTTTCCTCTCTCTAAAATCAATAAAAACATATTAAAAAATAAAGTACAGAGCACACAGCTCATGAAACACCCAATGCTGTCATTTCCCTGCTTCACTATGATTGGCCTCCAAGCCCCAAGGAAAACATACCCCCAAACGGAGGTTTTTGTGGGGGATTCCAGAGGGAGTGCCTCCATCCAAACCCATGAGGCCCACCATCTCGCTGGGAAGGTCGAGCTATGGTTTAGAGTCACTGACCAACAATGGACAAAACAACACACAAACTGGGGAGTTCACACTGTCGGTCGCAAAGGGGCTCTGTGATACATCTAACTGACCTTAACCTCGGAAGGTGAGCTGTTCATAAATCCCTAACAGGTAGGCCCAGTGGGTAGTCACACCCAGGAGTATAACGCCTGTAGTAAAAGGTTGCCTCTGCCTTGGTTAAGCAAGCCCTGTCCGCTGTTCTTGTGCATCTAGGTTAACACGCCTTCGAAATGCCTCTTTTTCAGACCCCTTAAAGCAGCGGTTCTCAACCTGTGGGTCACGACCTCTTTGGGGGTCGAACGACCCTTTCACAGGGGTCGCCTAAGACCATCGGAAAACACATATATAATTACATATTGTTTTTGTGATTAATCACTATGGTTTCATTATGTTCAATTTGTAACAATGAAATTGGGGGCCACCACAACATGAGGAACTGTATTAAAGGGTCGCGGCCTTAGGAAGGTTGAGAACCACTGCCTTAAAGCGTAACCACCCTCAAGGGAGCACATAACCGTGTCACCTGTCCTGTTATCTGGATTCCCACCTTGCTTTCTCCCACCTCCAAGTAATCTCCCGACCCCACCTTCATTCCAAATGCATAGAAGAAGCCGTGAAACTGCTGTTCTCCGGAGCATTTGAGATCTTGTTTCCCCGACGCTGTCGTCAGTGTGGCCCAAACAGACTCTTAAAAAATTCTCTGCAGGTTTAGATGCTTCTTACGGCGACAAGATGTTGCTATTAGCTGCCCCCGCCCTAGGGTCACATATGGCGTTAAACCCGAGATCCCCTGGATCTTTATTAAGAAAACTCACAGGAGGACGAGGGAGGGCGCTCTTACTATGACATGTGCGGACCCTGCCAAGGAAACGGATAGACTCTGTCATGTCATTCTGTCCCCCTGTGTGATCCTCTTCCATTGAAGAAGGGGGGCGGGCAGAGCAAGGTCCCCTCATCCAAAGGGGGCTGAATCCACCTGCCCTGGTCCCAACAGCTCAGGGCTCAGACTGCCAGAGTGCACCGGTCACGGACCTGGTTGCAGTGTCTGTCGCCCGTGAGCGCAGCCCAGTCTCGCACAAAGCAGATGCGCAATGAACACAGGACAGACGGGGAGCACGTTTCCCACTATATCGACGTGGAAACTGAGGCGTAGACATAGTGAAGCCTATGGTGTGGATTCATTTTGCAAAGCACGGGGACCAATACAAGCCTTTCAGTGGGTGGTTTGAATTCCTGCAAGGAAAACAGTGTCTAAAACACAGAGCACTGGGGAGGGGCCGCTGTCACACCTTCAGCCTCCACAGCGTTTCAGAGAAATGGGTGCTGACAGTGGCACGGGCAGCAGGAATGTGCCCGCTAAGAATCTGGGGGAACAAAAGAACAAAAGAAGGAAAGAAGTTGCCCTTATAAAGTCAAGTTTTGAAGAACACATAAAAAAAAAAAAAGATGTAATTAGCCATTGATGACAGTTACCCAAGAGACGGTGATTATATGCCTAAAGAATTTGGGAACACCCATAACTCCACTCAGGGTGACCTGGGTCACCTGCAGGGAGGCAGAAATAATATTTTACTCTAATTTCATAAGCAGGAACTTTTTGGAGAAACTCCAAAAACAGAACAGTGGACGGATGGTCATTTAAAGGCACAAAACAGGAAACTCCGGAGCCCTTCGACACACGGTCCAAGGGGAGGGTGGCCGAGTGCCAGCCCCAGCCCAGGTCACACTCTTGATCCCTCGGCAGCCGCTGGTCTGGCTCCCTGCGGCACTCAGCCGTGTCCGCACCTGTGCCCATCACCGGCGCCACTTAATGAGAAAGCTCTGGACCTGGAGCCCCCAGGAACCGAGAAAGAGGTCTGTTCTTGGCGTGTGAAAACGGTCATCTTTCGGAGCCTACAAAGCTGATGACCCATCCTGAGACTTGGTGACTCACAGAGGAAGAGTGACCACTTGGCAGGGTTCCCCACCTTGCTTGGACCTCCCTCGGAGTCCCAGTCCCAATGACGGGAGGACGTCTGTCATTCCGTTGACCCACCAGCATCTTTACAGCTGCCCTGTGCTTGGCCTCTAGAGTGGGAGAGGGACTCCAATGTGGGGAATTCTCTCAAGACTCTGCCCGGCCCGCTGTGGCGACAGCACGTCACCATGGGACCTAGACCGACCAATGGCTGTCCGGGCTCAGACTCAGCATCCGCTGCACAGAAGCAGGTGCCAAGCAGGAGCAGACAGGGGGCTGCCTCAGTCTGCCACAGCGAAGTGTCGCAGGCTCATGGCTTAAAGAGCAGAAATGTACTTTCCTACAGTTCTGAAGGCTGGGAAGCCCAAGATCAAGGTCCGGTGTGGTCAGGATCTGGCGAGAGCTCTCTTCCCGGCTTGCAGATGGCTGCCTTCTCTCTGTGTCCTCATAGTCCTCTTTTTATAAGGCCGACAATCCCATCCTTATGACCCATTTAACCTTCATGATGATCTAAAAGCCCCATCTCCAGGCTGGCTGGCGTGTCAGTGGTTGAGCAGTGACCCACAAACCAGAAGGTCACAGCAGGATGGTTGTGGGCTTGATCACAATCATCGAACTGCGTAGGGGGCGTGCAAGAGGCAGCCGATCAATGCTTCTCATCATTGATGTTTCTATCTCTCTCTTCCTCTCCCTTCCTCTCTTTGAAATCAATAAAGACATTAAAATGAATGAATAAATAAATACCCCATCCCCAAAGACTCACATTGGAGGTTAGGGGTTAAGGCTTTAATAGATGCACAACGCAGGCCACAGCCGTGGCAGAAGCGCTGCTGGGGCACCCAGCCCAGCATTGGGTCTGGGCGTGTCCAGCGCTGCGGCGGGGCCATATCCCTGCTCTGGAAGTGACTCTGGGCGCTTCTCAGGAACAGCAGCCTCATTCTTCGCATCCTGGGGTTCTGTGAGCTGCTCACTGTTCTTTAACACACTTCTTCTTGTCCACCTAACTAGCTGTAATGAATCTCCGGGCCTGGGACTAAGAACGCTAACTGATGCTAGGCCAAATGGGGCCTCCTTCCATGGAGTCCAAAGCTGACTTCTTTGAATTTCCAAATAGGATTCTCTAGTTCTTGCTCAGCGGATCCCGAGATGGGCCTGCCCGACCTCGCTCCCTTTATGTTTAAGGACTTGCAGCATCTCTCTTTTCAGCACTGCCTGGTGCTGCTGCCTGGGGCGCTCGGGGCCTGTGGTGTTTTAGGGACAAGTCGAGAGACAGACTCCCTGCCCTCGCTCCTGGGGGGGATGCTGGGCGGATCCGTGAGGCAAGGAGCTCTCACAGGACAGGGAGGGGCGTCTCTGTTGGGACGCCCTGAAATATTCCTGGATAAGGCGAGGGTGGGCCTGAATCAGTGCTGTCTCGTCCGATTGCAGCACCAAGCGGTTGTAACTCAGTTCTGAAACCATCACAATTGAGAAAGACAAAAAAGTCATGATAGATAAAAAGTGTGTGGTGAGGGTGTGGGTGAACTGAGCTCCCATCCAGGTGGCAGTACACGTCACACACCCTCCCTGAGGGAACATGGCAATAGCTAAAAAAATAAATAAATAAAATAAACACATGCACTCTTCGACCCAACAATTTACTCTCAGGAGTGTGTATCACAGATATATTCACGCATAAGCGCAAAGAGTATGTACTTGTTGCATTTTTTTAAAAAATCCTCACCAGAGGATATTTTTCCATTGGTTTTTAGAGAGAGAGGGAAAGACAGAGAAATATAAATGTGAGAGAAACATATCGATTGGCTGCCTCCCACATGCACCCGACTAGGGCTCGGGCCAGGGAGGAGCCTGTAACCGAGGTACGTGCCCTTGACAGGAATCGAACCCGGGACCATTTGGTCCATAGGCCAATGCTCTATCCACTGAGCCAAACCAGCTAGGGCACTGCAGCATTTTTTTATAGCAAAGAACTGAGAATGGCTCCATCAACAGAGGACTGGTTCAGTACTTCCCTGACTCTATAGAATGGAGCACTAGGCAGCCATGAAAAAGAATGATTGTCAGCATAGACTGGTTAAGGGGTTAAAGGCAAGTGGTAGAACAGTATGCATGAAATGCTACCCTTTGTACAAAGAAAGCTTGGAAATGCATAGAATACCTTTGAAAGGATGTGAGATCAGTATCGCCGGAAAAAAGGAGGCCAGGGTCCAGGGTGGAAGAATGTCTAAATGTACAAATTAGTACATTTTGAATGTTTTAACAGGCACATATTACCTATCCAATTGCATATGTATTTAAACAAAACAATATTATCCAGGATTAGGATTGTTCTGTGAACTTCTAGCATGGTCAGTTACGGGGTGATGTGTAAATCACGTAATCTGAGCCCCAGACGCCTGTGTGTAAAACACGCGCTGTGATATTTCACCTTGTAGCTCCTTCTGCTCTAAGATAAAACCCCTTATGGATGGAGCGGAAAGATGGAGCGTCTTGGTGGAGGGTCCCAGGACTGTCTTGTGCAGGGACCTCTCTGAGCCAAAGCGAAATGCTACTTACTCCCCAACGGCACCTTGTGGGGCCCCGGGCCCAACGCTGGGCAAAGCTGTGGAGGGTGTCAGGGTGTTTGAAAACTCCTCCTTCACCCTCTGCCCGCCCCACCGAACCGCCAATCTTTTCCTCCGACACAAGGACACACCGCCCTTGGGCCCCTCCCCTCCCCTTGGCACCAAAACCTGCCCCAGCAGAGGGGTCTGCTCTCAGTCACTTGTGCCCCTCCCTCCGCGGGGCTCCTCCTGGCCTTATCTCTCCCGGAGAGAGGCTTTGCTTTGATAAAGGAAAGCTGGTCGTTACCAGGCAGGGCAGGAGGCGGGACAGCTCTGTGCTCCTGGAACCAGCAAGGTCCCGGTGGGACCAGTGGAGACACAGCCTGACGCCCAGGCTCCACCGGGGCCCGAGAGCGCGCCTCTGCCTCGTCAGCCACAGCTCAACACCAGCCGGCTCCCGGGGGCCGTCACTGGCACTGCTTGTTGTGGATGTGCCGCTAACACACACCACCCAGGCCAGACAGCCGCAGCCCCAGGTCCTCGCCCAGGGACCTTCCTCACCGAGGCCTCGGATCTTCCAATTGGCTCCCTATCTATCAGCCCCTCCCCTCCTCCCTGAGGTCTCCGCCCCCAGAAAGAGGGAAACTGAGGACTGCAGCCAGGAAAGGCTCTGCCTCCGTGGAAACTGAGGAATTCCACGCAGAGCTCGCCGGCTCTGTCCCTCCATAAGCTCCAGCGGGAAGGTGGACGCCAGCCCTGTCTCAGCCTCCTGGGACTGGAGTCAGTGATCTGGGGAGAGTCTAATGATTCCCTTTCCCCCAACGCAGTCGCGCTGGTACAGGCCACAGCCACCCCTGGGAAAGGCCAACAGGATGTGTTTTGGGAGCCCAGGGCCCTTCCCCCAGGGACCGGCCTCCCCTTTAGCTGGGGCTCTGGGTCTGTGAACGGCTCGAGTCAGGGCATCGAGGAGTCACCACTCTGTTTATGGTCCGAGTGAGGCTGTGGCTCAGCTGCCCTGGAACCACCCTGCATGCTCAGATCGAGGGAGACGGAGTTCACCTCTAGGACCAGCACGATCGGGCAGCCAAGGCCACGGCCCGACTACTCGCCCCACCGGGTTGACTGCATCCCCCGTGGTAAGCACGCCCGTCTTGTCTGGGGTGATTGCTGCCCCTTGGCCCCTGCCACCGGGATCCAGTGACCCCCGTCGCATTCAGGGTTTCAGCTCAACGCCAGCAGGCCCATGCCCTTCCTGCCCGACAGAGAGGAGTGACCCAGAGCCCCAAGGATGCTGGGGCTTCCCCGACACGTTCCTTGTCGCGGTCTGTGAGAAGCATGTCCTCCGGACCCTCCCGGGCTGGGGGCGGGGGAGCAGGTCTCACATGGTGATCTGTGCTCAGGTTCCCACCTCCCCACGCTCTTAGACAGCTTCCTCTGCTCCATCTAGGGAAGGCCACCTTTGGGTCCATGTTTCAGCCACACAAACCAAACGTCAGGCCCTGCTGGTTCCCAGAGCCTTTCTTAGTCCTCTTGGCAGGCCCAGGAGTGAGCGCCTCCGCGGCGAGGCAGCCCTCCTCCTCCCCCAGCATCGCACCCAAGAAAGGAGGGGCTCTCAGAAGCAGGGCTGGGCCTTCCTCACCTGTGACACATGCCAGGCACTCATCCAAGTCCCACGCTCCCTCCCCGGCGTCTGGGGCCCTCTCTACCAGCTCTTCTAAGGACTCTGCCCCCCTCCACCCCCCCCCCCTGCCACCTGGGGCCAGTGCTCTAACCTCATACACCTCCCCACCCAAGGTCAAGGTCCTCTCATTCCCAGCACCTCTGGTGTGAAAGGCTAATTCCAGCTTGACTGAAGTGCTTGCACAGAGGCCTCTTGGAGGGACAGCGTAGCAGAGGATGCTGTCAGGACCCAAAGCACCCAAGCATGTCCCTTTAGAAAGTCAGACTGTGGGGACTTGGGGTGCTCCCTGTGGCCCTCGGATCCCACTGCAGGTGGCTGTGACCTCAGATCCCCACCCACCGAGGCACCTTCTTGTTAGCACAGCGATGGGTGTCCTGAGACCCTCTCCCCCGTGGGCGTCGCCTTGGGAGCAGTGGGGCCATTCATATGGCCGCCCACGAGAGGGTGCCATGTGGGAGGTCCTGGGCCAATAGGAATGAGGGTCCAACCTGCCTGAAGGGCCCACGCTCTGTCTGGGTGGGAGGACAGGGTGGCCCCATCTACGACAGATGAACGGGTGAGCAAAAGGGGCATCTGCGCACAGTGGACACGATTCCGCCTCAGGAAGGAAGGGGATCTGACAGATGCCACAACAACGAGCCCTAGGACAGCATGCTAGTGAAAGACGGCGACACTATGATTCCTGTTCCATGAGGGACTGGACTCCTCAGGTTCGCAGAGACAGGAAGTGGGGCGGCGGGTGTGGGGGCTGAGAGCGGGTGGGAGTTAGCGTTTAATGGGGACAGTTTCGTGGGGCAGATGGTCTGATGACGGCTGCACAGCAATGTGAATGTGCTCAGTGCCACTGCTCTGAACCCTTCGGGTGGAAACGGTGCGTATGATGTTATGTATGTTTTACAGAATTAAACGATGCACAAAGAAGGAGCGGGCTAATCACTAGCGGTGCCGTGTGGACTCACGGACAGGGAGGGCTCCAGGGAGGCAGAGCGGGGCTCCTGAGAAAGGTCCGAATCCAAGGACCCCAGGGCCCCCTCCCGCCCTGGCCGGGGCGCAGACGGCTGCTTCCTGCGCCTCCACGTGTCACGCTCCTTTCTCATTCTCACACATCTATGTTCTATTCTGGCCTAAATCTCAGAGCCAGGCCCTCAGAGAGAGCTCAGTAAACCTCCCACCTGATGCTCAAACACTCACCCTCAGCTGAGTAACATGCTGCTGGGGGCCTACTGTGTGCAAGGCTGGTGCTCAGGGAGCCACCTGAGCCTTCGCAGCCACCTCTGGGGGACCACCACCCCGCTCAGCTGACACCGTGGCCCTCCCTTCCCAAAGCAGCCACCCCCGGAGCTCTGCACGCGTTAGAGCAGTGGTTCTCAACCATGGCTGCACGTTAGAATCACCTGGGAATCTTTAAAATCCTGATTTCTAGGCCTCATCCTCCGGAAATTCTGTTTCTTTGTTACTAATGTTGTGGCCCCACCCCATAACAAAGAAACAGAATTTCCGGAGGCTGGGGCCCAGAAATCAGGATTTTAAAAAGATTCCCAGGTGATTCTAATGTGCAGCCAAGGTTGAGAACCACTGTGTTAGAGGCTCTCAAAGACATCAGGGTGTTGTGGATCCTGTGAATCTAGGGGATGTCTTGCAGCTTTCAAACATTTAAAAGGGCTATTTTACTTTATGATTTCAAAAACGCAGTAAAATATAAATACATACAGCCCTGGCTGGTTTGCTCAGTGGTTAGACTGCCGGCCCTCTGACCAAAGGGTCCCGGGTTCGATTTCTGGTCTAGGGCATGTACCTCGGTTTCAGGTTCAGTCCCCGGCCCTGGTCAGAGCTTGAGTGAGAGGCAATCAATTGCAAATAATCGATTTGTCTCTCTCACATAGATGTTTCTCTCTCTCTCCCCCACTCCCTTCCACACTCTCTAAAAATCAATGGTGAGGATTCAAAAAATAATAAGTACCTACATTTTCAGGGGGGGAACAACTTCTCCTTTGCTTCGGCAGAGCAGCCCGTCGAGTATTAGCTCGCGCCTGTCTGAGCCGGCACCTCCAGTTCTTTCAACTCCTTTTCATACCAGGGTTTTGAGTTCTCCTACCACCCAAATTAAGTCCTTGACCTTGAAACCATTTACAATCTCATAGAAAAATTAAGATGAAAGATTAAGAAACTGAATAAAGTCCAAACACAGTAAGATTGTTTATAATTATTATATTTTGTGGTTCAGACTATAAAGAAGACAGCTGAGGTTTAAAGCGATGGGAAACTTCGGGGTCCCTGCGGCCCAGTTTGCCACCCCACCCGGCCCTGTCTGCTTTTTGGGGGGCAGCTGGTTCAAAAGGCCCCGAACAGCTATGTGGCTGAACCTCGAAGTCCGCCTGGGGTCTTGCAGCTGGGTGGACCCAGCCCTCCCCCACTTTGATTTTCTTAGATTTTTCTATCCTGGGGATGAAGGTGATCTATTTTTAGCGAGAGGCTGTGTAAGCCAGGAGTTGCTATAGCGACAGCTGGTGGTTACAAACCAGGACCTGCTACAGTTCCCAGTCATAAATAAACCCCAAACGCTGAGCCCTGGAAGAACGCCGCCTCAGAAACAGGAGCTCCGCCCTGGCGCATGGGCTCCCGCCTGCTGCCCGCAGGGTGTGCTATCAGCAGGCGCTGGGCGCTGGGCTCTGCCGTTGAGAGCAACCCGGGGGGGGGGGGGGGGGGGTGACGCTCAGCTACCAGGCGAGGAAAAGCACCTGCGTCTGCTTGGCCCTGGGCGCTGGGCAGGAGGCGGTGGCTGTGCCGGGTAAGCACGAGGCTGGGAAGCCCGGGAAATGGAGACGCGGCACCTGATTACGGACTGGCCCACGAGGCCGACGCGCGCGCACACTAACGCTGAAACATCCACCCAGCCGGCCTCGAACGTGTCCAACAGAAATGAGCAACACGCACAGGAATACTCCCAGCAGCTGTGGGGGCCCCGACCTGGAAACCGCCCAGGCCCCGCCGGATGGACTGTGGTCCCTGCCGATGAGGAGCCTTGGTTACCCAGCAACTGAGGGGACTTCAGCCACAACCGGGGCCTCGTCGCACCTCCCACAGTTCACGTGAAAGAAGCCGGACAAAGAAATAAATCTCGTCCGGGCCCAGTCTGTGAAGTTCCAGACCAGATCAAGTAACTTGGGGGAGGTGCCTGGCGGGGAGTGCGGAGGCTTCTGCGCTTGGCGGTTACGTGAGCACGCAGCGCACATTCGCTCTGGTTTGTACGCGCCTCTGCGTGCGTCCACTTAGTGAGACACACACACGAACAAGGTTGTGAACGTGGGCACTGCGTTGGTGAGCCCATGTCAAAGGCATCTGGTGCTGGGAGAGTTCGAAGTGAAAGTTCATGGGTGGGGACCACCCAGGAGGAGTGGAGCCGGGCCCACATGGTCGCTGTCAGGTCAGGGCAGGATCACCCAGACGTGAGGACCAGAGAGCCCCGCCACCTGCGAGGGGGCCCCTGCCGTGGGGGATCCTGAGAAGGGAGGCTGGTGGATCAGAGGCTGGAGAAGGGGGACCCTTGAGGGGCTGTGGAAGGTGAGGGGCTGCCCCTGTGGCTTAAGTGTGCCTGGGGGGCGGGAGCTGGCCCTCAGGCTCAGCATGAAGACAGTGACTTGCTCATCTTTCTGTGGTGCCGTCGGGGCTTCTCTCAGCCACGGCCACAGCTGCTGCTGGTGACCTCCAGGCTACAGCACTTCTGCTGTCCGACCGACCAGCTCGGGCTGCTCTGTGTCCAGGCTGAGCCACCAGGAATGAGGAGCAGAGGATAGAGGGCCTTCTGACTCAGTATCCCCTCTGACTCATGGCCAGCCAGGGTAGCAGCCAGAGGGTCGGGACGAATGGGACAGAGAAATGATGCTTTTTACGGCCCTGCAGGAAGGGGGGTGAGCGTGGTCCACCTCAGGCCAGGAGAGCACTGGCCCAGCGCCGCTGGACGGGGGCTGGCACACAGCTCTCCCTCGGCAGGGCCACATGGGGCTGACAGGTCTGCTGGCCTCTCTGGGCCTCAGTTCCCCCTCCACCACCTGTTCACCTGACTCGACAGAGTTATCGAATGTAAAACACTGCAGAAGCCACCACATGAGACATCATCAACGGCGAACAGTGACGTCCCGTCCACCAGGCCAGCGCTCCGGTCCCCTCCCTCCTCGCACTGGCCTTCCTCTGCTCCCCGACGACGCTCTCCCGGTCCTGGCCGGCTGCTGCACAGCCTCCCACAGCTCATGTCTGTCTATCAGAGCTGGTGACTCGGGGCCCGCACAGGGCGGGCGCTGGGTGACAGAGGAGTCGCCAGGCTTAGGGCGATGGGGCTGCCACAGCAGGCGGCAGGAGGTGCGGGGAGGAGCTCCCCCACCCATGTGGATTCTGTAGGCTGGCCACAGGTCTGACCAGGGGCCTGCGCAGGAGGGGACACGCTCCCCTCTGGGGACCTGTACCCTGGATTACTACCACTGTCATGGGATACCTGTGTGGCCTACTGTGCCAGGGCCAAGGCTGGGCCATGGGCCACAGTGGTACGAGAGGCCAACCTGGCCCTCAGGGAACATTCATGTTGATTCATTCCAGAGAATATTTGGACTTTGCATATTATTTTCTTCGTAATCATTAAAACAAATATTGCCATGACCAGTGTGCTCAGTAGTTAGAGTGTCAGTCCATGTACCAGAGGATCTTGGGTTCAATTCCCCGTCCAGGGAACATACCTGGGTTTGGGCAGGAGGCAACCAATCAATGTGTCTTTCTCATATCGATGTCTCTCTCCCTCCCTCCCTTCCTTCCACTCTAAAAATCAAAGGAAAAAATATCCTCAGGTGAGAATTAACAAAATAAATAAGCAAATAAGTAAAAAAATACATACACTGATAAATAAGTACATTAAAAAACCAAATTATTGCTTGAGGATAGAATGCACCTTGTTCTTCTATATATACTAGAGGCCCAATGCACGAAATTCATGCAAGAGTAGGCCTTCCTTCCCCCGGCTACCGGCACCGGCTTTCTTCTGGCATCTGGGACCTGGGCTTCCCTTGCAGCCCCAGCTTTGTCCAGAAGGACTTCTGGTCTAATTAGCATATTATGCTTTTATTATTATAGATAAAAGGCTAATATGCAAAGTGTCCCCTTGGGAGTTTGACCAGGAGACTGGGAGTTGGATTGCTTGCTATGACATGTGCTGACCACCAGGGGCGGCACAAAATGAAGGAAGGCCCTGGTCGGCAGCCAGAAGGCCCCGATTAGCCCTGTTTGCCAGCCAGGCCTAGGGACCCTACCTGTGCACAAATTTCATGCATTGGGCCTCTAGTTAAATATAACAAGCTCTTGATCTTATCTAGAAGCTGGAGGGCCACCTGTCGCTTTCTGAGTGCAAGGCTCCTGGGCCCTCAGCCCCAGCCCGGCCAGGCTCTGCCTCAGAGAGTCTGCATGTCAGAGCAGGAGTTGCCCACCCAGCCTGGCTCTCCAGCCCGGAGCCCGGTCACAGACCCTGGGCGGTCTCTATCACTGTGCAGTCACTGTCTAAACTCATCCTCTTTCACAACCGTCCTTCTGATTTCTCTGTTCATCCCACCAGGCTCTGCGATCTTGTCTTACTGTCAGTGACACTTTCAGATATCCGTGGCCCTGGAATCATTTGTCCAGTGTCGGGGTTCTCCACTCAGGGCTCCCCAGAGGAAAGCAGCTGCCAAAACCATGTTTCTCACAGCCTCACCTGGCATAGCGAGCACCTGGTGCAGGTGCACCCACTTTGCTGACTGCCCCATCATCACCAGCCGTGTCGCCAGACCTTCCGAATGTGCTCTCTGGGCACTGAGCGCGACGGCCCCGCTGCCACTGTCCCCTCCGACCCCCTCCCCGACCCAGTGGGAGCTCAGACATTCCCAGAAAGCTCCCACCTGCCGCCTGCGAGGGGCCCTTGTCCAGGGGCCGCCAAGCAGTGTTAGCTGCCGGCTCCATAGAGAAACAGGGCAGTGGGCCTATGAGCTCTTCCAACAGGGCTCAGGGGGCAGACGGGGCTCAGGGAGCAGATGGGGGTCAGGGAGGGCAGATGGGGCTCAGGGGGGGCAGATGTGGGCAGACAGGGCTCAGCGGGGCAGACGGGGCTCAGGGGGCAGATGGGGGGCAGATAGGGCTCACGGGGGCAGATGGGGCTCAGGGGGGCAGATGGGGCTCAGGGGGCAGATGGGCTCAGGGGGCAGATGGGGCTCAGGGGGGCAGATGGGGCTCAAGGGGGCAGATGGGGCTCAGTGGGGGGCAGATGGGGCTCAGGTGGCCTACGGGCCTCGGGTGACTTCTAGCCGAGCCGCATCCCTAAACCCTGTGCTCTCCTTGGAGCACTGGGGAATGTGCCCTCTGGTCCCAAACACCCGCCATGACGGTTACAGCATCTGCCCCGCCCCCAGCCCCATTCTGGCCAAGGAGACACAGCACCTCCAGGGTCCCCTGTGTGACAGGAACTCGGAAGGGAGGTCAGGGGTCCGGACCTGTGGCGGGGCTGGGGGCCAGGCTCCTGTCCCAGCGCCGCCCTCACTGTCCCAGGGTCCTCAGAGCCCGGCAGTGCTCCTCCCAGGACCCCGGGCTCCTCTGCAGCAGGTGCAAGCCCAGCCCTCCCTCCACACTCACCCGATGGAGAATAACCTGGCTTCCAGGCGCCCTCCCACCGGGGCCCTGACCTGGTGCTCCACTCTGCTTCCTGCTGTCCGGCCACACGGGCCTCTCATGTGACTGGAACACACCGTGGTCTCCCCCCGAGGCCTGGAAGGACCGACCCCAGGTGCCCACAGGGCACACTCCCTCCTGTCACGCAAGGCCAGCAGGGGAGCCCCGCCCGGCCCGCCGGCTTGTCCACAGCACTCGCCACCTCCTGGCATCGCAGACGACCGACCGTCTGTGGAACTAGCCAGACCCCGAGGACAAACACTGACTCCACTCATACAGGGCACCTCGAGGCGCCAATTCATCGAGGCAGGAGGTGGAAGGGGTGCCAGGGGCTGGGGGTAACGGGGGCAGCTTTCAGTTGGGGATGATGGGAAGTTCTGGGGATGGATGGTGGCGATGGCTGCCCAGCAGGTGTAAATGCACTCAGTGCTCCTGAACTGTATGTACACTTACAAACAGCGAAGATGCTAAGTCTTGTCCTGTATGTGTACCCCAATTTAAGAAGGTGTGTGCCCCGGGAGGGTGGGCTGGTGTCCTGCTCATCACGGTGCCCCCGGGGCTGGCACAGAGCAGACGTTCGGACGCTGGTGGGATTGGCAGAGCGTTGGCCACTGTTGAAGCTAAAGGTGAGGACCAGCACACCAGTCTCTCTACTTCTCCATCTGCCTGCGAATGTCCATTATGAAAAGCTAAAAACATATATTTGAATGAATAAATTTTGGGATCTTTCAAGGCAACCCCACTCAGGACTCCAGGAGCCAGGCAGGCAGGTGGGGAGACCTGGAGGGGCCGGGCGGGGAGCTGAGGGGACAGAATGGATAGTGGCCTTCTCTCCAGCTCTGCCTGCTGCGTGAGGCCAACTGGACTGGCGACTGGGAAGGCAGCGTTGGGGGACGAGTGCCTGGGCACGAGGGTCTCTGGAGTGCTGCTCCAGAGCCGGTGGTCTGTTTATCCCGAGAAGGGCGGACTGGAAGGGCGGCGTGGCCTCAAGCCAGGACTCGCCATCGTTCTGGTCTGGGTGTCTGTGGACTCCAGCGGCCTGGGGACGGTGTCAGCCCGAAGCACCTGGCACGTCCTCCTCCAGCGCCCCCTCTGGGGATCTCTGTAGACTCGAGATTGTTCTTCACAGCTCCCCTCTAATTGTAGAGGCGAAGAGCTGCTACAGTAATTTCCTTTTTTTTGCTGATTAGCATAATCCCCTCTGATCTTCCTTTTCCCTTTTTTTTAATCCTCACTCACCCAAGGAGTGAGGATATTTTTTTCTCCATTGATGTTTAGAGGGTGGGAGAGAGAGAGAGATTGATGTGGATGAGACACATCGCTTGGTTACCGCCAGCTCCCACCCCGAACAGGATTGAACCTGCAAGCGAAGTACGTGCCCTTGACTGGGAATCGAGCCCTCAGCCCCTCAGCCCATGGGCTGACACTGCAACCACGACGCCAAACCGGCCAGGGCTCTTTTCTATTTTTACTGTGATTGCTACATGCGCTCAGTCCACATGCTCTGCAATTCTGTTGACCAAAGAGGCTAAAAGAAAAGGCTACGGCAGAATGGTCGCTGTCTGCCCTGTGAGGTGTGAGAACTAGAGGGGCCCGTGCACGGAAGCCAGGGGTGCAGCTACACATGGAGGCCCAAAGGATGGGCTTTTCTTGAATCAGAACTTTTTAAAAACATGTTTTTTACTGATTTGAGAAACACACATAGAGAGAAACATCGTGTGAGAGAGAACACCGATCAGTTGTCTCCCACATGCACCCTGACCAGGGATTGAACCTGCAACCTGGGTCTGTGCACTGATCGGGAATTGAACCAGCGACCTTTCTGTGCACAGGACGACGCTCAACCAACTGAGCCACACCGGCCAGAGCATGAATCAGGGTGTTTTATCAAGGTGTGAAGTGTTCAGAATTCCAAGGAGAGCCGAGTACTGCAGAACAACAATGCCACCCAGGGGCAAACACAAATGCTGACCTGCCCACCTTTCGGGGTCAGCTGTGTGCGTGTGCATGTGTGTGTGCGTGCGTGCGTGCGTGTGTGTGTGTGTGTAACAAAGAAGGTGTGTCTCTCAATCTGAGGAACTCCGGGGAAACCAGCCGAGGAAGCAAAGTGTACCTTATCCCCTGAGGAAGGGCCCCGCCTCCCACTGCCGTGGGCCAGTGCCGATCCCTGGAAGAGACTGAACCAGCCACAGAAGCAGCAAAAGGGCCCAAGGAATCCACACCGACCACCTAAATGCACTTGATTTGGGGGAAAGGAGGACACGGAAAAGACGGACACTTTCGCGGCCCTCGTGGGAACTTTCCTAGGGGGAGGAAGAGGCTCCTCTACAGTTCCTTTGGCTACAGGAGTAACTACAGGAAGGAGAGCGAGGGGGTGAGAGGGAATTTAAACCCCCAAGCCCCGAAGCCGTGCTTACTCGAGAAGCATGGGTAACGGTGGAGTGGCTCCTTTCCCAGCTGCCCACAGCCAGCCACTCGGTAGGGACAGCTGGTGACGCCCCAGGTGTTGGTTTAGAACGATGGGCGAAACGCTCCTTTGGGGACATGGTCCTGGTCCCTGCCAAGCCAGGAGGTCCCAGGCGGGCGATGGGGATGGTTAACCTGGGTCTTGGAAGGTGGGCCAGGTTTGGACAGGCTGGGGCTGGGAGAGAACGCTCAGCCCACCGTCTCTGTTTGGGCCTCACTCGTCACATCCAGGCCAGGCGCTGTCAGAGGGGCCAACACCGGCCCTCTGGCCTTGCTCCTGGTTCCACTCACGGAGACTCAGGAAAATCAGGACACACCTGGACACTGGGCTCCGGTCACCTCAGGTGGCCTCACCGACCTCCCAAACCCCAGGAAGGTTCTGCCGGGAGCCGTGATTTCCCTGAGCCCGTGGTCGGCGCCGGCATTTGCATGTGAGCGCTTGCAGGACTTGGTCGACATGCAAATATCCGTTTGCTCTCAGAAGAGTAGCAGACAGGCAGACCGCCAGATTTACCTCCCCAGGGAGAAGCTGCCGTCGGGCAGGCATGTCAGAGGCCTTTACTAATGGGCCCGCCCTCCCTATTAGCAAAACCTGACTTTTAGTTAAACAGTAGGTCCAGACTGAATTCTAGAGCAACGAAGGGTTTATTACTGTATTATTTAAAGTAAGGCTTCTTTTTAAAACATGTCTACGAATCCAGCCCAGGGTGCCTGTGATTCCTCCGTTGGTTAGGGCAAGGCACCGTCTGTGTTCCTCTAAGATTCACCTTTGTATCCCGTCAGATCGGTTCTCCAGTCCCTCCCCAAGGCTCGGACTCGCGGAACTCCAGAGCTGCCGAGTCCTCCGCTCACACCGCCCAGGTCACCAGCGTCACCCAGGGCCCACCATCCGGAAGTAACCGGTTAAGCTGAACATAGCTAGGCCGTAGGCAAGTTTTCTGACTGCCTTTTCCTTGTCTTACTATCCCATTTCTCATGTTCTGCCCAGATGTCTCCTTACCACACATTACACACATCACATTGCACTCAGGGGCCACAACATTTGACACACCCCTTGCTGTCTCATCTCTAGCACCGCTGGGTGCGGGAGCCTGTTCCACCTTGCCGGGGCGCTCGGGACTGTCCGTGTCGTACCAGCAGTGTGACCCCCCTTCCAACAGAATGAAGCTCCCCTCCCATTTGAGTGGCAGGTCTTGCAGGCTCCAGGAAGCTAAGAATGCTTCGGAACCCACCCACCTGGCTCCAGCCACGGGCACGGCACAGCCCACCCCAGCCCGCAGTCCACGGACACCCTCAACCAGAGATGCTTCCCACCTTCTGGCTCCCTGGTCCCAACCCCTGCGCCTGGAGAAGCTGGAGGAGCCCCAGAAGCCAGGGAGACTACAAAACAAGCTCCTCTCCCCTGGGACACAGGTCAGGCAGGGGCTGGTCCCTGTCACATGGATCCTAGGGCCCGACGGCTCAGCCACAGGACGAAGGCGCCTGTGGAATTCCTCCCCCGGTCCCCACCGCTAGGCTCCTCTGCGCGCGCGCGTGCACACACACACACACACACACACACACACACACACATCACTTCTAACAGCCGGAAACAGCAGTCCCCATCCATCCTTACTTTTCCCCAAGCCGCTGGCTCTGCCTAAATGAATGACTGTCCAACCGATCACTAACCGCATTAGGCCGGTGGGCAAGAGAGGCCGTGGCTGCAGAGGAAGGCTGTGGGGCAGCTCACGGCAGCTGCTTTGCCATCAGTACGGAAACACACCCCACACACACCCATCTGCTCCTCTCACTGCTGCCTAGCAATCACATCCACGGCCACAGGGAGAGGCTGCACCCTGCACACACACACACACACACACACACACACACACACATACACACATGCCCTGGGTTTCCCTCCCCCACAGGCCCAGCAGAGAACGGGCAAAGGGCAAAGGGCAGCGTCCTACCGAAAAGACCATGGGGCTCCGACTGGCGCCTCTCGGTGCTCCGGTTCGTCTCCTTGTGCTTCTTCTTCCCCCTGAGGCTGCCGAAGCGCTTCATCGGGAGCTGTGGCCACAGGAGCGGCCGCAGGCGACCATACCAAGACCCTCGGGACCCCCTTCAGCCCCAGGCGGCGGGGGGCCAGGAGAGGTGCAGCATCAGCCCGCAGGTGTCTGGAGCCCGGCAGTGGGCCACCAAGAGCTCAGAGACAGCGGGGAGTCCAGGCGAACTCCCGGGGGCCCCAGGCGAACTAGGATGGGTCCCTCTCCGGGGCGCAGCCTCAGGACACACAGCGGGGTGACCCCCGTGCAGCCCTTCCTCCCGCAGGCCTCCGGCCGCAGCAGCTGGGGCAGCCCGCTGGCCCGGAGCGGCAAGGAGCCGCCGGCAGCACAGGCAGAGCCTCGCCCGTGGGTCTGTTTATGGAGCTCAGGTCAGCTGTGTGCTCAGACACCCCAGGGGTTTCTCCCTCTGTACAGTAGGAAGGAGGGAGGACGAAATAGGCAAACGGAGCACGGGCCCGCTGGTCATGTGCGGGTCTGCGATGTCTCTTTAAAAAGACTGTAAAAGGAAACCACGCTGGGCAGACAAATCCTTGGCACCAATTGGCCGGAGCGCACTCCCATTATGACATGACATCACACAACTATTTTGATTCATGTGTTCCAGGGGCTCAGAAGGCTCCGGCGCTTCTCCATGGAGAAGTCACATGTCCCTGGAAATCGCTGAGTCTACTTCAGCTCAGGGCTCCTTGCGATGAAAGAAGCAAGACCACCTGTAAGTGGGGGACCTGGGGCCCCCTGGGGTTCACCGGAAGGGCCAGCAAATTTGCTAAGAACTGTAGAATGACAGAGCTCAGAAGAGGTTGTAAAGAGGGTCTGGTCCAACCCCTCCCGGTACAGATGGGGAAACTGAGGCTTGGGAAGGAGATGGGACTGATCCAAGGTCCTGCAGGTAATGTCAGAACCAGGGCTAGAATTCTAAGCCAAACCCACGACCTAATTAAACAAACCAAAAAACTTTCAGCTTGTGTTTTGCAACTGTGAAACAAACGTTAAAACCACAAGAGGGAAAACAGTCCCCCCACCCCCGCCACCCCCCATATCTTCGCTAGCCTACAGGAAGACACAGGACCTGCTGACTTGCTTCGTGACCTTGAGAAAGTTTCTTCCCGCCCATGGGCCTCAGTTTCCCCCTCTGTGAACCAAGAGGAGTCGTGGACATGTTAGGATCTAGTCTGTTTCTCAGCCGGAACTTCCGATGGCCGCTCAGTGTGCCTTCCTTTCCTGCTGGACCCAAGGGCAGCTCAGTGGCCCAACATTTGCTGCAAGGATGTCTGAACCCACACACCCAATAGGCCTGGCCCTCAAGGAATTCCCCAAGGACTTGGAGAGACAACGATAAGCTGTCAAGCAACACTAACTCATAAAGAAGCTGTATGAGAATGAGGTTAAGTGGCGAGAATGGGCGCGTGTCATCAGCACCGATGGGTGGGAGGGTCGCGTGGCCCAGCGTGGAGAGGAGGGCACGAGCTGGCCCTGAGGGTTGAAGGAAAGGAGAGAGGCCAGGCCCCACCTGGGGGGAGCTGAACCTCCAGAACAAGGTGTAAAACCTACCTCTGGCCAACTCCCCAATGTTCTAGTGGGTTATCTCCGTGGTTAAATATCTCAGCCCAAATTTACTGCGATAAACTCTGAAAAAGACTAAGTACGTAGGTTTGGAGTTCCACATTTAGAGTTCCCTTTTTTTTTTTTTTTAAATCTATCCAGCTGTTAATGGAAATTGAATGTTCTGATTTAAAAATAAAGCTGAACTTCTTTAGCAAAAAACCGCTAAACACGTGTTCCAGTAAGAAAAAGCGGGGCATGTTTGATTAAAAGGAAAATGAGATGTTATATCTAAGCCAATATAATATTCTTGCCTTAGTGACAAAGTATGGAGCAAGAGAGAAGATTTCAGAGCCTAGCAACGAAAGATGAAAATACAGCAACGTGGTTAGGCCTGCTGCTCCCTGCTCAGTGCACATGGCCACTCACTCATCACACAGTCATTAAACCTCCGTCAAAGGCAAGGGCAGGAGCTGACGGAGGGGATTAGTGTCCTGAATAATTCGAAGGCATTCTTGTCCTCTAAGAACTCCATTTTAATTAGTCAAATAATAACTCCCATTTGTGGAGCGCTTCCCACATGCCAGTCGGGGTGCTGGTCACCACACGGTTATTATTTTATCTGGTTCTTCCTACAACCTGTGGGCAGGTGTTAGTAGCACCATTTTATATAAAGGTGAGTAACGCAGAGTCAGGGAAGCAGCCTGACTGGGTTCACACGCCTAACAAGTTGGAAGACCGTGGACTTGACCCTTATTTATCTGATTCCAAATGCACATCTTGCCCTGCCGCACCCTCCTTTCTCATACACAGGCACAGGGAAACCCACCAGCCGCAAGGCAAGGCCTGGGCAACGCCCGGGCTGGGCCCTACAGGACCCTGGGGTGGGGCTGGAGCGATTGGGAAGTTCCTCTCTCTCCACTCCCACTTGTAATTTTTTTATTTATATGTTTTTATTTATTGATTTTAGAGAGGAAGGGGGAAGAGAGAGAGAGAAAGAGAAACATCGATCTGCTGTCCCACTTATCTGTTCATTCACTGGCTGATTCTTGCATGTGCCCTGACCAGGAGTGGAACCAGCAACTTAGGCGATTCGGGACGATGCTCTAACCAACTGAGCTACCAGGCCAGGGCCTCCCACTTAGAGTTTTGATCTTGAGGCAAGAGAGAAGCACCATATTTGAAAGTCTTTGTTCCCATCACAGTTCATCTTGTAACACCGGCCAGCCGAGCGGGTGTCTACGCAGAGCTGACCTGACCCAGGCTGCCCGGCTCTGGGAACACCAGGCAGACCGCTCGCCTTCCTGAGGCCGCGCCCAGGCTGCTGAGCACGGACGGGGCAAGACCCCTGTCCCCCCTGCCCTGCGGGCCCAGAACCCGGGGCTGCCACCAGCTCGGCCCCACGCTCCGCGGGCTCACTTGTGAGAAAGGTCGGTGCCCTCGTAGAGCAGAGCCAGGGTCTGGCCGAGTGAAGAGAAGGACCACCCAGACCGCTCCGGGTCCCGGCTCTGCCACTGAGACGGGAGCAGAACACTCCGAACAGAGATGCTGGCGCTGGGCCGACTCGCAGACGGCCGTGTTTGCCTACACAGTTCGCTGTGGTCAAGGATGCGGACAAGCTTTTGTGGAAGGAGCTGGGAGCGGTGTGAAGGGCAGCTTTAAGAAAAGCTAGGTGACCTTGAGAGTGGACACCGCCCCCCCCCCCCCCCCCCGAAAGACCCCACCTACAGCAACATGTACTTTTGACCTCAATCAAGATGTTCTCCCTGGAGTCGGGTCAAAGCCTCACGTGCTGACGGGGTTTCCGAGCAGCTGCTCTCCTGGACCCAGCCCCTGCCGCTCTCCCTGTGCACACACTCCGGCCGTGGCCCTCTCCTGGGTCCATCGTGGCCAGCACTGGCTGGCAAAGTCCCTGGGAACCTTACCAGGCGCTCCCACTGGTGTTCCTGCCTGACCATGCATACCTGAGATTCCTTAACTTGGGAGTCTCCTCAAGGCCTTGCCTTCCCCGGGGGCCCGGACGCTGCACGGGGCAGGCGACATCCACACTGCGGGAGAGGGACCTGGGACCACTCGCCGGAGTCCGCAACCTTCCCGACTGCACCGTTCCCACCAGCGGGTGGTCCCAAGGGCACGAGGGGGCCTCCTCCACCAGCTGGGACTCACCCTGGGGCGCTGGGGAGTTTTTTTAAGGGAAGGGTTAATAAAAAAGGAACTGCTGGCTCCCAAGACAGAACCGTATTTGCAAATGTCTCTCAAAGGGCCAGGCCTTTCTGGGTCCGATGCTCACCTCTCGGTTGGAACAGGACGGGTCACTGGAGCGGCAGACACCTCGCCCTGCAGCACGTCCCAGGCTGAGGGGCAGCCCCACCCAGATCACCACTCCGACCCGTTCCACAAGGTCTGGGAGGGGCGGACTCCAGGCCATTCGATCTGTGTGCTTTGTTTTTCTTGCTGTGGTTTTTCTAGTTTTTCAGCTATAAAGCAGTTGACAGCTAGAAAAACGAAGTGACACCAGAGAGTACTTCTGGGGACATTTCACACCGAGCGCAAGCCATGCTCCCGCCCTGCGTGTCCCGTCCCCAGCCGGAAAGCTCCGCGGCGGGCCCAGCACCAGGGAGCAGGTTCCAGCTCGGGCTCCTGAGCTCAGAGGTGGGGCAGGACCAGGAGCAGGTGTGCCCTGCACCGGTCACCTGGGCAGCATGTCCTGTCCGGGCACCCTGGCCCTCCCCCCTGGAGCCGCGGGAGGCTGTGACACCCCTCGCTGCCCTCTGCGGGGCTCCAACGTGGCTCAGCCACGGCTCTGCATGTCCCCCATGCAGGTCCAAGGAGCACAGGCAGCGGCATGCGGGGTGGGGGTGGGGGAGGGGGGGCAGGTGTCCTGATGCTTGCATTTCACCAGGTGTTGCCTCCGCACCTCCAGATACTGCAAACCACTCAGCAGCCAGAGTGCGGCACACACCCTGAGGCCCAGCTTCTGTCTGTCACCCCAGCCAGTGCTCGCCCTTGCGCAGCGGCAGGAGGCCCCGAGATGAGGGGACTCGTGGGGCCACACGGGTCCCGAGGCAGTGCCACGCCTCCACCGAGGCCAGCTCAGCCGGGGGGACTGCCCACAGCAGCAAGGCTCCTGGGAGCCCTAACTGCCTCTGGGTCACCAATTCAAGTGAAAAATGAAAAGGCCCCAATCCGTCCTCATCCCGAAGCCGCGCCGGTGTGGTGTTATATGCAGGGGAGCCGGGAGCCGCACGGACGGGAGCAGCTGCAGAGCGGAGCCGGCTGGTGGAGCCCCGAGTTCCCAGTGGAGTTCCCGGTGCCGTCCGTCTGTCCCAGCTACAGCCTTTCCCAAAGCGCCCTCCTCACCCCTTCTGTGCCCAGCCGGGGGCAGGGCGGCCAGCCAGTCCTGCTCGGCTTACGAAATAAAAAGGAACAGAGGTTCAGAGAAGCAAAGTGATTTGGCCCAGATCCCCTGGGAGGGGAGCCAGCGGACGGGGTGGGGTTACCTCCTGGGTCCCCGGCCCCCCATCCAGGGGCCCAGACTGCCGCTTCTCCGTCGGGAGTTGACAAAGTCAGTGGACGCACGTCCGCTGAAACCTCAGAGGATCGTGTGACAACCTGAAAAGCACCCAGGTCTCCGGGAGACCGCGGGCCCAGCACAACCCCCTTTCGTAAGAGGCCGCGGGGCCGGCGGCGCCAGGGCCACTCGTTAGCACGATTTGCTGGTGCTCCTGCCGGTTGCAAAACCCTGTGTCAGATTTCACGGCAAGTCCTAAAGGTCACGGCGGCACGTGACTCTGAGTGCGATCCCTGCCGCCTCTGGGGCCTCCGCGGCCCTGCCCCCCGGCCCTGGATGAGCTCGGGGCCCCTGACTCAGGCCCCCATGTCTGCCAGCACCCTCCGCGTCACCCACACACTCACCGTCACGCACAGCCCCGTGGCTCCGGGGCCGGAGTTGACAGCCTCTCTGAGTGACAAGAGGGTGGTTTCTTTGGGCAAAGACAAAACTCCTCAGCTTGCAAGCTCATAGGCGTGACACCCAAACCCAGAGACAACAGGGGTACCGTCACTTTAAGAATACAGAAAAGCCTAGAAAAAGTGGAAAACCACTTTTGGGCAGGAATTATTTTAGCATGCCAACGTGCAGCACCCCCAAAATGTGGAATCCTGAAGTATCCTGAGCCTCTGGAAGGGGCACCACAGGCCCACGGGAGGGCTCAGCAGTCGGGGGTGGGGGGCTAATTTAATCCCTTCAGGGGCCTGCAGTCCCTGGGGGTCCATGCCAGGCCAAGGGCTCGAAGACCAGGGTCCGCTGCTGCCTGCAGCTCTCCTAGTGCCCCCTCGGGAGTCACAGGACGGGCGCTCAGAGATGCCAACGGGTCTGGCGGCCACGCCCCAAATCCCTGTTTCTCTGCGTTGTCTTAGACCAAGAGATACAGGAAGCTGCGAAACCCTGGGCAAGAGTCAAGGTCGCGATAAGTCACCTGCTGGGCAGGAAGCTGCAGTGTGGCCACCTGGGCCCTCACTCCCTGCACCCAGCAGGGTTCCGGCCCCTGGACCTGGGGGTCCTCCGGGAGGACCCCGCGCTCGGCACCGCCTCACCTGCAAACACTGGCGTAGCCCCTGAGGCCGGGGCGGCCTTTGCCTTTGGCCTGTTTCTCCTGACCAGCGGAATGCAGCACCAAACGGGGGAAGAGTCGTGTGTAAAATACTGGGTCAAGCGTAGCACTGAGAGCAACCCGGGTTCACTTCGGGCCGGCGATTCTGAGCCAAGTACTTTATTTGTCTATGTTTCCCATAAGAGAGATCAGAGTATGGCCTTAGCCCATTTCACGGGCTTTTTAAAGGAAATCACATGAGATAAAATAGCACAATTACCCGTACTCTGCAGAGCATTTTACGCGGGAAGACGTCGCCTGTCCCAAAAGGCATCCCAGGGGAAACCACAGTGCAGCCTCCGTTACTGACATTCGGGTGGCGGCCCCGGCTGACCAGCGGCACCCGGACCTGCACAGGAGCCACAGGGGCAGTTCCCGCTCCAGAGCCGGCTCTGAGAAGTCGGAGGTTAGCGAACAAACCCCGCTCTTCTGCCAATGTCCTCGATCCCAAACATTTGATTTCTCAAATGAGGAGCCGAGGGCCGCTCCTACTAACAAGTTCCTCTTTGTAGCCACACACACCAAGAGCACGAGTTTTCTAGCAGCGATGGGAGGAAGGGTGCTGCTCAACGCGAGAGCTCTGGGGTCACCCACGGAGCATGGAGGAGGGGTCGGGGGTCCTTTAGCCCTGAACTTGGTCTTCGAGCATCCGTGGTGGCTGGATATGCCCATGGGCGCCACAGGCCAAGCTCGTTAGGACCCTATAGCATCTATAAAGAGTGACATTATATTTAGTGTCTTTTGAATAAGAAAACCGCAGAGTGCCTGATGCATCTAAATGGGTGCTAAGTGGCTTAAGTTGCAGACATCTGGGAAGGTCACTTATGTGGTTGGTTCGCCTCTGTGGCTGGCTCATTTCCTGAGGCTGACAAAATACAAAGCTCACATTCTATCACTCAGACTGGCCTTCTCTCAGATTAATCAATGCTACTATGCTCACTAACATCCCTCACCTCGAAGTCTTTTCTGTGTAAGGCATCATTCCCAAGGGGGAGATATTGTGCCTAAGGGGGTGAAGATGGGCTCTTGGAGAGGCAAGGTATTCTATTTATATGTAAAGCACAAATAAGCACACAGTACTAGTATATAAATAATATGTAGTACATCTGTTTTGATTAAAATTGCAAGGGGGTGCTTAGAAAATTTTTCTAAAAAGTCTCTGTATGAAAATAAAGGTTGATTGATTTTTTTATCATCCCAAGAATAAACCTCACCCCCCCCCAAAAAAAATAAAGGTTGATTAATTTTTTAAAAGAAGGTAGAAGGGAAATTGAGGAAGATGTGGAAAGTGAGTACTCATCATGCATGGTAATTAGACAACAGACGAGATTTAACATTGATGAGCCATAAATTAGCTGAATTTGTATGTAATTTAAAAGGTCCCTTTTGAGTTTTGGTGGAGTGGGGCAGGGGACTAGAATGTATCACTTTGTTTTGTCTGATTTCATGATGTTGTGAGTGACAGCGAGGGGGGGATGAGGCAGCCCCTTGTCTGTCAGCCTGTCCTGTGTCTCATTCTCGCAGGAGAGAGTTATTCGTAGGAATAGACGAATTGTGCTCCCCAGTGTCCACTCCCACATCCATCTGTCATGTCAGCAAGTCTAAGTGTCTCTATGGATCAAGTACAAAGGAGCAACACATGAAGGTATTTTTGTCATTGAAACTTGTCCATGAAAGGACACTATTAAGAGAATGAGAAGATAACTCATAGAGAGATAACACCGGAAAATTACACATCTGGTAAGTGTCTAGTATCCAGAATATATAAGAAATTCCCACAACACAGTGACAAAGAGAGGACCCCATTAAGAAATGAATAGACATTTCCCCAAAGAAGATATACAACGGCCAACAAGCACATGAAAAGAGGCTCAATGTTATCAGGGAATCGGGAACCAAAACCACAATGAGAGACCACTTCACAGCCACCAGGGTGACACTAAAAATAGGGAAAGTGCACGTGTGGCAGGGTGGAGACACTGGAACCCTCACACGTGGATGGTGAAACTGTAGCCCGGTGTGGACGCTGTGGAAAAGTTTGGCCGTTCCTCGGCCAGTTAAGCATAGAATTACCAAATGGCCCAGAAAGTCCACTCCTGGACATTTACCCCAAATAACTACAAACCAGCGTTCAAACAAAAACTTGTACACGAATGTTCATCGCAGCCAAACGGCGGAACAGCCCAAGGGTCCCTCAACGGGTGAATGGCTAAACACAATATGGCATGCACGGACAATGGGATGTGCTTGTCTATGAAAAGGAACGACGTTCTGACACACCACAACATGCATGAGCCTTCAGAACAGCAGGCCGCACACTGCATGAGTCCACTGATATGACCTGCCCAGAACAGGCAAGTCCTTAGGGACAGAAAGCGGACTCGTGTTGGCGAGGAGCTGAGGGGGGAGGGGGAATTGCGGGGGTGGGGGGAGTGGGGAGTGATGGCTTCCTCTTGGAGTGATAAAAGGTTCTGGAACTAGATGGTGGTGATACGAGAATGTTCTTTGCCATATTGGCTCAAAGACACCATCTTTATATTGTTTACAGCTCCACAGTGCTCCACGGTGTGGATGTCCCTCCTTTTATTTTTCTCCAGCCACTGGCCAGTCTGTTCACTGGGCCTAGAGGCAATGACACCCCAGTAGCAATGAGCACAACTGGCACCTAGATCTTATTTCTAAATAGGATTTGACACTAAAAGTCACAAGGGCTCTTTGGAGAAATGGCTGATCCAGGGCCGGGCAGAGGAAGGACAAGACGAGCCTGGGGCCAGCTGGGAGGGGCGCCCGCTGGCCAAGTCGAACAATTTGGGCATCAAAATGTGAAAATGACAAACTAAAACACATTGAGTAAAATCTGAATCCACGAGTCTATATATAACACAGGGAGAAAGGGAAAATGCTTCCTGAGTAGAATTCTACCAATCCATGTAGAATAAGTGACAAAATCAGGAAAAAAAGAATCGCCTTTTGGCAGACACCATACTAATAATTCAGGTAGGAATAACTGACTGATGCTAAAACTAGCAAGGGGAAGTTTGATAGAAAGAAGATACTTACACAACACCCAAGTCGGTGCCCATGAACTATCTGTTACCCACCAAGAGAAAAGTAACACCTTCCTTAGTGCGGAGAGCTCTAATGCGGCAGACACACCTCTTAACCGAGCCACCAGTCCCTTATCACCAGGCATGGCTCAGGGAGCTGTCACGTGCTCCCCCTGTGAGGCCAGGAGAGGGCACAGGCCTGTGGCACCCCTGCCCGACCAGCAAACCTGAATGCAATTAGGAGGAACTGTTGGGCTCAGCCGGAGTGAAGGTCAGGCTACACAGCAGCTGGCCTGTGTCGTCTAGAAAAATGTTGAGGTTGTGAAAGAAACCGAGGGCTGCTCAGGATTAAGAGGGACTGAGAAGAAAAAGGACAACCAAATGCAATGTGGGACCCCAGATTTCTGCTTCCAAGAAAAAAAAAGGAGAGCTATTGAGACCATTGGTGAGCTGTGAATAGTCTACGGCTTCGCGCAGACTCTTACATTGATTTAACTTCCTGAGTTTGGTAGTTAGACTGTAGGTAGGAGAACGTCCTAGTTTGTATGAAATATGTACTGAAGGATTTAGGAGCAAAGGAACATTATATCTGCAACTTATTCTTGGTGGTTTAGATTTCCTATTAACACACACACATTTGTATTGAGAGAGAAGCCATAAGCAAACGCGGTAAAAAGTTAACATTGTTAAAGTAAAATGTGATTTTTAACAAAGGGAATTAAGAAATGAAGTGGTCAGGCCGCGCTCATCAGCATCTCCTTGGACCCAGTCCTGGGGCTCCTTCGGGGACACCTGCATGACAGCCACCAGAGGGCGCTCCCCCAGGGGACCACACTGGGTGCCCGGCCACATAGCTCTGCAGAGTGTTGGCTGGACTTTTCAGGAAACTCAGATGCCAGGCATACCATTCCTTTCTTTGTGGGCAGGCAAGAGGAGTCACGTTCTTCTGCAGTCTGCTCAGCCCCAGGAGTCAGACTCACCCGCTGCCCGGATCCAGCAGGCTTCCGGCCGCTTCCGGCTGCACAGGGCCCAAGGCCCTGGCTTTGGCTGAGCCAGGGAAGCTCAGGGGGCAACTGCAGATGGCTGGGTGCCCTCTCGGCCTCAAAGCCAAGCCGTGGAGCACGGCGAAGCCAGGCACAGGGTAAAACTCAGACAATGCTGGGTTCTGGCAACATGTGGAGACAAACCCAGGGCCACTGGTACAACTTCCATGAGCAGGCAAAGCATTCGTCCCCAGACCTAACTCGTGCCAACCGGTCCTCAGGCCTGGCTCAATCCTGCCTCATTTGTTCATCATTCATTCATTCATCATTCGCCCACTCCCTCCTTCCTCCTTCCTTCCTTCTTCCCACTGGCCACTCCGGCCTCGGGACCCTGGAGTGGAGGACTGAAGGGGTGCACCTGCTAACCTGAAGAGGAGTCGCAGGTTCCCCAAGTGGCAGACTCTGAGATGGAAACTGACCTGCCGGACGCGTGTTAGGAACGCTCTCGGGATCAGCATTCGAGACAAGGAAAAGGAAGAGGCAGGGTGGGGCTCAGGACGAAGCTGAGGTGCATGCACACTCAATGGGACCCTTACAGAACGTTCGGAGCTGGGGTGACCCCCCACAGCTGCTCTGCTTGGTGCATGGGGCTGACCCTGCAGCCATGACGCCTGGCCCCCTTTCTCCGCTGGCTTGCAGCCTGGAGGTGGGGGCTGGGGGAGAGGCTTTGGGCGGCATCTCCAGCTGTGGCTGCAGCCGCCCTTGTCTCCGGATCCTGCCACACAGACCGACTCTGGGCTCCCACCAGGTCACCCCTGCGGGCCCCTCCCTGGGGCCCCTCCCTTGTCCTCTCCGCCCAGGGAGGCAGAAGCTTCCCCACTGGTCTCTGGCTGGCTTCTCCATCCTCCTCACCCTCATAGCCTTCGTCTGCTCTACCTGCAGAGTGTCCTGTAGGCAGGACCCTGACTGACATGTCAGGGAAACGGGCTCCTGAAGGGAAGCCAGGGAAGGGTCAGCACGGAGCTTCTGCAGAGTCACCGCCTCACGTGCGGACCCACCGCCCGGGGTGCTAGAACCTGGAGCGTGACCCTGCTCTGCGCTGGAGCGGACGGGCCGTCGCACTCCTGTGCTGGCCGATTGCGGGCCAGCGGGGCAGGCGGGCCCAGCACCGGGGGCCCTGGCAGGTGGAGCAAAGTCCTGGAGGCTCCAAATTACAGTCTTAAAAGCCCAAGTTCATCCTCCACACGCAGGATAAGACCTTTGGCATTTTATGGGAAAACAGACTTTTCTTTGAAAAATGAACTGGATTGCTGGGCGAGAAAGGAAGAGCCAATACAGAGATGGGGGGAAGGGCCGGAAGTCTTAGATGTGAAAGACATTTCAAAGCTCATTCCAATTTCAAAGGGTCCTCATGACACCCTCCGAGGCCAAGCCTCAGTTCTTGGTTTCAAGAACTGAGGTGCAGCGACCCGCTCCTGGGCACAGCCATCCACGGGGTGTGTGTGTGTGTGTGTGTGTGTGTGTGTGTGTGTGTGTCTGCATCGTAACTTAACTACGAACAGAAAATGACAGCTACTTGGGCGTCCAAAGCGCACAGACCTCGGTCACGGTTGTGAGCTGGTCTTAGAAGTGGATCCTTCCAATGTCTGCCCTCCCACCTCTGGCCAAACCCCAAGGTTTCCTTCCGTCCCCGGCTCCCTGTGCCCGAAAAGTGCCAGCCCCACTTGCTTCCAGCCGTTCCAACCCCGTCCTGCTGCTCCTGACCATGTAGGGCGGCCTTTCCCTAAGTGCCAACGCCCCGCCCGCTCCTGCCCGGGAAGCCGACGTGGGTCCTGGGTCCGATGGAACAGCTTTGAAAACAAACAGGCGTCGAATGGATAGCAGAGGGCAGGGCAGGGCCAACACCGCTTCACGAGAGAGGGCTTTCTCCGCACACCACACCGTGCGTGCGGGATTGCGGCATAGACTGTACTCCTTCCTGGGGCCGCAGTCAAAGAGGTTCCAACCCGCTGCTGTGCTCAGAGGCACATGGGTCCTTCCCTGGCGGGCGGAGCCTCCTGCATCCCAAGGCACCTTGCCGCCTTGTCCTTCTGGCCTGTCCTACGGACACCAGGGTCGCGACCTAGAGTGGCCCTCAGTGTCATCAGACAACCTGGCCGTCTGGGTCAGCTGTTTTCACTGCCTTCTTTCTTGTAGGACAAGAGAATGTCCCAGTGCCCAGCGGGGCCCACTTCTGTCAGCGGCGATGGCTCAGTGCGGACTGCCGCCCAGGGAGGACGCGATGCCCTCTTGTTCAGCAGGGGGCCAATGGCACACTGCCACCGTCACAGCCCTGGGAGCTGCTGCCACCTGACTGTGCGGTTCTGGGAAGAAAACTACTTCCAAAAATATCTGTGGCATCTGGTTTTTCAGAATCCTCACCTGAGGATATGTTTTTATTAATTTTAGAGAGAGGACAGGAGAGAGAAACGTTGATGTGATAGAGAGAAGGCGCCCATAAGAGGAAGAAGACAGGGGGAGCTACAGGGTCCCCCAAATCACTTTGCCCCCCTGCACAGAGATGGTGATGAGGGCCAGCCCTTTCTTCACAAGTTCCAATCACTTTCATTTCATCCAGATGCATACACACCTCCAGAGCACTCAGCTGGTCCTGACCTCAGCCATGCTCACACCTGGAGCTGGGTTGCATGGGGTTCTGGCTGGCACTGGGGAGGGCCTCAGAGAGCTGGGGAATGCGGGGCAGGCCCCTGAAGCCTCAGACACCCCATCTTCCAAAAGACAGAAGTCACACGAGCAGTCACGGGGACACACAGACTGCGCAGACACCTGAAATAACGGAGCTCGGCAGACGGCTCACGGCAAGCCTATCAGGCAAGGCGTTCTGGTGAAGGCAGGGCCTGGAGGTCCCAAAGGAGGCAGGAGACCACCAGCGGATCCTCAGGTCTCTCTGGCGGCCCTGCTGGCCCCCCCCCCCCCATCTCTGTGCTCTCGCAGCACAGCAGCCACACTGTGCCTCCAGGTGCAGTCATTCCCTCGGCAGCGCCCGCCCGCCTGCTCTCATCCCTGCTCCGACGCCTCCACCCCGAGGCCTCCTGAAGCAGCACCTGTCCCTTCACCCCGAGATGGTTCCGTGCGCCACCGCATTTCTCACGGCTCCCCTCCCTAGAACGTAACCCACAGGGGCAGGGGTCCTCGCCCGCTGCTGTGCCCGGAGGCTGGGCCACTGTGTTCAATGTGCGACCACTCCCCCAGGAAAGGCCTGGGCAGGCTGCTCCGTGGGCAGGGACAGCCCTCCTCTGTGACATTGGCTTCCTTCTGTTCGGGAGGTACACTGAAGGCAAACATCCCAAGCTGGAAACCCATCCAGGGACAGTGAGTCTGCCCCGCCCCCCCCCCCCCCCCCCCGCCCCCCAGGGCCTGCCTGTGGCCGGCATCAGGCTCAGCAGTGAGGCGATGTCGCTCTCTAGTGGTCACTCAGCCACAAAGCCAGGAAAAGACAGGTTTGCAGAGCCTGGCGGGGCATACCCTGTGACGCCCCGTCTATAGGGGAGTCTGGTCTCTCCCAGCTTCTGGTGGCTGCTGACACCCTTGGCTTGCAGACACAGCACTCCAATCCCTACCTGTGCTGTCACACGGCATTCTTCCCAGGTTTCTGTCTTTACGTCGCCGCCTTCTCATTAAACACCAGTCGTACCACATCAGGCCCGCACCGGCCTGAGCTGACTTTATCTCCACTAATTCCATCAGCAATGGCTTCACGTCCAGATCCCGCCGCATTCGGAGACCCCGGGGGTTAGGACTTCAACGTGTCTTTTTTGAGGGGACACACGTCAACCAATACCCGTAATTATAAGGATTACATGAGACTGTGTTTTTCTGATCTACGTAGCAGTGCCTGAAATCAATTCTTATCTTGCCTGATTCCCCAACTAGCCCTGGCCTGATAACCTGGCCGCAATGCCCGCGTGGCTCTTTCATTCCTGACCGGTCACCGGGCTGAGGGCAGGGCCTGGTCACCGGGCTGAGGGCAGGGCCTCCTCACACTCGATGCGCAGCCCCCAGGGAACGCCAGGCTCCGGGGGCACTGTGATGAGCGGCAACTGCAGGCTGTTTTACCTCCTTGTTCTCAGAACATTTTAACATTTAAATGTTAAGGTGTTAAAATGTTCTCACCTCCTTGTTCTCGTGACCCTCATGACATCAGCCTCACCAGTCGCCAGTGGGAAAGGACCCGGAGACCCGCCCTCATTCTCACCAGCGGTGACGGTTGGGGAGGGATTGGAGAGGGAAACGCTGCCTGCAGACCTGGCCCCTGCCCTCCCCCCCCGTCACTCTGGCTGCACAGCTGCAGGCATCGAAACTCAGCTCCTTCTATTGCAGCAGTTAAGGAGGGATTCTGCAGGAACGCTGAGGTGGGAAAGCAGGAGGGTGGTGTGCAGGCGGGAAGAGAGGCCACGCAAACGTCACTTCCAGACGCCCGTCCCCTCCTTGCGGGGTCAGCAGCGGCCTCTCAGCACTCTTCCTTCTGGGTGGTTTGCACTCCATTCCCTCCCAGCCCAGGCCTCCTGGCCCGGCCGCTGCTCCTTGGCCTGGGTGCTGGTGCCCCACCTGGGAGACTGAGCGCCCAGGAGGCTAAGGGTCCTGCTGGGAAGGTGCAGAGCGAGGTCCCATCGCTGGGTCCCTGCTGAGACTCAGTCACAATTATTCAGAGGAGGAAGCAAGGGCCGTGGTTTTCCTAAGAGCCTGGCACTAACAAGAGCAATGGTGGATGTGTGAGCAAGGCCAGGCCCAGCGGCAGCGCGTCGGGGCGGCCGGCCCGTTAAACGACCGAAATGCTTCTGAATCAGCCGGTGCACAGCCTGGCCCAGAGGCCTCCGGCCGTCCCTCCTGGGCGTCCATCAACCCCACCATCTGGCAAAATGCTCACCCAAAAGGTAACCTCCAGGACAAGGTACCTCTGTGCCGAGGCCAGAACCCCACTCGGTCCCCAGGGCCAGGTGCTGGGCCGCGCTGGCTGGTAAGTGTTTGAGTAGCATCCAGGGTAAATGGTCGTGGAGGGGTGTGAGGATAAGGGACAAAGATCAGGATGGCATCTGATGCCTCGAGCTGGTTTATGGCTTGTCAATGAATTCGCAAGCTAGGCGTCCACTCCTATGACCTTCAGGACAAGCAGCGTGTCCTCAGCTCCTCACAGCCCTACAGTCATTGGGACTTCAAGGGAAAGTACAGGGTGTTTCTCGGTGGTGTGCGGGAGGCAACGAATCGTGTCTCTCTCTTACATCGACGTTTCTCTCCTCTCTCTCTCTCTCTCTCATTTAAGCTTTGTTCCTTATGGATGTTACTTTGATATAACCAATGACTGAGGAATCACCTCTATATTTTTTCTCCCTAAATGGCTAATTGTACTATCACTGGCTTAACATTCCTAAAACCCACTCCTCTAAAGCAGAGCCTCCCATCTGGGTTGAGTGGATTGGGGCCCTAGTTGGTTTCGCTCAGTGGTTAGAGCGTCCGCCCAAGAACTAAAGGGTCTCGGGTTTGAGTCCTGTCAAGGGCACACCCTGGTTGCAGGCTCAATCCCTGGCCCCTGCCAGGGTGCGTGCAGGAGTCAACCAACTGATGTGTCTCTCACATCAATGTTTCTATGTTTCTCTCTCCGTCTCTCCCCCTCCCTTCCACTCTCTCCCTCTCTAAAAAAAAAAAAAAAAAAAAAAGGAATGGAGAAATACCCTCAGGTGAGGATTAACAAAACAACACAAAAAAAGTTTAAAATAAAGTGGATTGGGGTGTGACACCACCTCAGTTCAAAGCTTGGTTCTGCCACTTACCGCTGTGGGATCTTTGCTCAATGGCTTCCCCACTCTGTGCCTCAGTTTCTACTTTGATGAAGATGGTAAAAATATTACTTCACCACCCTTTTATGAAGATTGAAACAATAGTCACTTACAAGGCAGTTAGAATGCATGTGATAGGTATTTATAATTATTTATGATTACTAGGTTTATTATTTATAGTATTATAATTATTGCCAATGACGAGGGAGCAGTTTAGTAACATTAAATTAAATCCTTCTTGAACAACTGACTGGTTCAGGGATCCTCACCGGGCTCATCAGACATCCAGGAGTGAGGAGTGTAAAATGGAAAGTGGAGAGACACAAAGACAAGTAGTTCTCTGGGCCTCACGGGACGACCCATGAATTCCTGCTGCCGAGGCCGCCGGGCCAGCCTGCTTCCTTCCCTCCCTGAATCCTGAACTCTTCTTTGAATTCTGTAAATACCCCCACATCCTTCCACAAAATTGTCTGTCTTTGTCTTAAAAAAAAATAGTGGTGTGAAAATAGACCAAAAATGGATTCAGCAATAAGGCTGCAAACATATCCCAGAATGCCCGTGTACAGACTTGGCTGTCAGCTTCCTAGCGAGCAGCACAGGCGGGAGGACTGGGCCATTTCACCACGTGTCCACTGAAGGCAAAGGGCCCAGGTGCTCACACCGGCGGGCGCGTCCCCCGGGGCCCTGGTGACGGACAGGTCTCCGGGGCCTCCCTCTGGTGGAGGCAGCAGGCTTCGGGCTGCTCCTGCCAAAGTCCCTCCTTACAGACAAGTGACGTTACCTCCAAGCTCAGCACGGAGAGTTAGTCTGGGGCCGTGGGGAGCGATAGACAGTCTGGGCGCCTTGACCCAGGAGCTGACGGAAACACGAGGAAGAGCAGAAAGACTACACGCCCTCCACTCCCTGTCCCTGTGATGCCCACAGGTAAGGAGCCACGTGGCCAGGAGCCGATGGTCCCCCTGTGAAACGGGCATGCTCCCCCTGGACCCGGGCGAGACCTTCCCACTTCACCCCGACCAGGCTGGGCAGGGTTGGTTTCCCATTTAGGGAAAGTCTGGTCTTGGGCTCAGAGGTTCCGGCAGCAGCACGGACAGCGTCCTGGGCCAGGAGTACCCTGGCCTAACGATGCCGGTGTTCAGAGCAGCCGGTCCTCCAGAGCCATACTGAGCCCCGCCTCCAGCTGCCTCCCCGGACGGCGGAGAAGCACCTGCGCAAGCAGCCCACACCTAAGCCGCAGCGTCTTACAGGCAGACCTCTGAACTGGGTATTTCCTGGCCAAGGATGCCGGAGAGCCTCTTAAAAGAGCCCGCACAAGGCAGTGACTGCCGTCTCCCAGGGCGTGCAAAGTCCGGCCCATCTTCATCCAACATCCCACCTGCGGCCTCTCCAGGCCACCCAGACCCCTTCCTGCCTTCAGAAACGACCCTGTCTTAACACATTGTATGCGGGAAACGTATTTATACGTTTTATGTATTTATACGTTCTACCAGTGTGGTAGAGCGCAGGACACATATTAATACGTTTTTTATAGACTAGCGGTAGAATGCGGGTAACGTATAAATACGTAAACTAAAGTTATCGTAATTTTACTGAACGTTGCCATTTGCGCAAAAAATTAGCAAAAATGGCCCGCGCCACCTGTTAGCGCGCGATAAAAACTACCCGCAAACAATGTGTTAACAGGCGGGGCACCGGTAACTGCAGCCTCTGCATCCAGCCAGGGGTGTGGCGGCGGATAGCGGCTTTTCCTAGGTAACATGTGTGCTGGGTTGAAGTGTTCGCCCCAAACTCACACCTTCCCAGGAGCCTCATTTGTGGCCTTATTTGGAAATAGGATTGTTGCCGATGAAATGAAGATGAGCTTGTGGGCAGTGGGGCCCTTAACCCGCTCTACCGCTGTCCTCATGAGAAGAGGAGAGAAGCTCTCGGACACAGACACACAGAGGGACAGCTCCATGTGACGAGAGGCAGCGATGGGAGGGATGCGCTGCAGGCCGAGGGACCCCAGGGGTTGCGGGCGACACCAGGAGCTCAGAGACAGTCAGGGGACAGACCATTTTCTCGACCCTCCAGAGGGAGCACAGCCCCTCTGACACCTGCATTTGGAACTTCGGCCTCGAGAACCGTGAGGGAACGCACTTCTGATGCTGAAGCCCCCAGTCTGGGGTCCTTTGTCACACGGCCCCGGGAAGCCTAGCTCTCTGCACCCACCACAGGCACGATGCGCCCCTGCTGAGAAGCAGGACCCCTTGCTGTTGGCCTGGTCCCCTCCTCTGAGAGGCGGCACCTGGGGAATGCTGGAGAATTTCGGGGTCCCTGCCAAGGAGGCTGGGCAAGCTCCCTCGAGCATCGGAAGGTCAGTGCTAACGGGCCTCCGAATAGAGTTCCCGACTCCATGTCTGTGACGTCTGTGAGTTTACACTTTGGTTCACCCCCCATCGGGGATGACTTCGGGGTACTTGGAACAATACCCACACCACCAAGAAGGAAAAGAAAAGAAAGAAGAGAGACAGCCGCCCTTCCCTTGTAAGTTGCGGAGGCGGAACTGGATGCTATGGCCCAGCTCCCAGCTCACACTGCACCGACGGCAGGTTTCGATACCAATGACGCTGGACGTAAAGCAAGACCACCCCAGACCTGTGGTGCCTGAGGGCAAGTCTGTTCTCCAAATCACTGTCTTCCTGAGTGGGACCTTCCTAGTCGCCAGGAAGAATCGGGGGAGCAAGGAGACGCGCTAAGACATGAGAAGAGAAAGTCCACTTCAGAGTTTCCTGGTCTATTACGCACTATGATTGCGGTGCTCCATCGAGAACGGTTTGCACTCAGACCACACATATTTACGACCCTGAAGAACTCTCTCTTAAACACAGTCTGTCGGAAAGAGAGACCCTCAAATCTCCCAATATCAGACACAGGCACAGGCCCACTGGCAGCAGCGCAAGGGCTGGGCCGGCCGGCACAGGACAAACCTTGGCCTCGCGCCGCTGCTGTTCCTCAGAAAAGCCTGGAGGCCGAGGCCTCACTGCGCACCAGGCGGCTACAGTTCAGCCCAGGCGGCGGGCGGGTTCGTGTGTGTGTGTGTGTGGGGGGGGGACCGACATCGCTCTGGAGGGAGACGTGTTCCTGGGACAGGCACAGGGCGGGCGCTCAGCACCAACGGAAGCCCCGGCCCGCTGTGCTGCCCCTGCAGGGGGCTTCGTGGCCGAGTGGCAGAGGAAGGGCCAGCAGCCGCACCCGCCTGGGGAAGAGCAACAGTGCCTTACTTTTTCTGGAGCGGGAGAAGAACCGGATGCCCCCGGGCGAGGTAGACGAGCTGGACGTGGGGGACGACTCTTTGGACGAGGAGCGGAAGATCCCGCTGAAGCTCATGCGCCGCGGGGAGCGCGGCGGGGACTCCTGGTAGGAGAACGGGAACACGGTTTTGGGGGAGCTGGGGCTGGTCTTGGGCCTCACGGGAGCAGACACGGGGCTGGACGTCCGGCGCGGGGGGCCTCTGGAGAAGAAGCCTTTGGAGGGGCTGCCGGAGCCGAAGGGGCTGTCCACCTGCGGAGAGACCGGCACAGGGGTGGGCTCGCTCAGACCTGGCCCCGCCCTGGGCCTGTCACTCCCACCTGCCGCTCTCCCCGGGGTCCTCTGGCACCGAGCTGCTCCTCCACGGCACCCTGCCCGAGAAGCAGCCCTAAGCTCTTCTACAAACAGAGGTGCCACCAGTGGCCTGGGGAAGGCAGCTGCCCCCACCACAGCCCATCCGCAGGCTGGTCAGCACTACCCAGAGGCCCATGACCTCTGCCCAGCTCTCAGGAGGGCGTCCTGGAGGAGGCGGGGGGATGGCAGGCAGAGGACATGGCTTGAAAGGCTGTCTCTTCTCCCTTTGACCTGCTTGTGGGTCTGTCTCCGGTCCTCTATGCTCAAGACCTCACGTGTGACCTCCTCGAGGTCTGACCACACGGGACAGTGTCCTCCTGCCCTCTTCACAGGAGGAAACAAATCTCTGTGGTCTGCACGCTGGGCCTGGGCTCCGTCCCGAGAGGCCCCGGGGCTGGGGAGTGATGCATGTTTCAGCTCCAAGCCGCTGTGGCGCTGGAGTGAGGGGGCCGCTGACAGCTCGGAAGGGAACACGGCCGAAAGCCTCGGAGGCTGGCTGCATCGCTGGCTTGTCACAGGGCGCCTGGGGCAAGGACAAGGCCTGGCGGGGACAGCCCAGTGTGCCGGGAGGTAGGTGAATGCACACACCCAGAGGCAGGCAGGCAGCCTCCGTGCCCACCGGCCTCTGTCCACTCCGGGTGCCTGTCCGACCCATGACCCTGTGAGTTCTTCTACCACCAGAGGGCGCCCCCAAACAGGGCTCGAGGTTCCTTAAAGGCTGTGATGCCCTCCTGGGGACTCCACCTTCAGGGACCCTCCACCGCAGGCCCACCCTCTGCCACTCCCCGGGCCGCACGGAGGGCCAGCATGGCCTCAGGGAGATGCAGGGGCCGTGCCCGGCGAGGAACCACAGAGCTCAAGCTCACCCCTCACAGGGTCCGAGCTTTTCTTTTTCTAACCATTTAACATGAAATGCACTTAGATTCTCTGTCTGTATCCAGTTTCGCCACCAAGCCACCTCCCTATGGGACTCAGGATTCCCGAGTTTTGTCTAATCCTCGAATAATTAACAAGGAGAAGCTCTGCGTGGTGGGTGGTGGGTGCCTGTGGACGTGGCTGGGCAGTGGGAACGAAGCTGACCCGACAGCAGGGTGGCACAGCAAGGCTTCTGGACACAGGACTGGAGTTTGAATCCCAGCTATTTCTAGCAGTGTGACAGGTGCCTTAAGCTTCGGTATCCTCACCTTCCCAGTGAGGACACCAGGCCGAGGCACAGGGCTGCGAAGGTGACGGGATATACCCAAGGGGCGCAGCTGGCACAGTCCTGGCCCATATGTAGCTCAAGGAGTTTAATGGGAAGCAGAACTGCCAAGGTTCTAGAGTCAGGAGGAGGCCATGTCTGCCCTCCAGGGATGGTTCTGGGACAGGAGTGAGGAGACCAAGGAAAGACCAAGAACTCACAGTGGTCATGGGTCTGACAGGCACCCCAACAAAGGCTGCATTCCTCTTCCCCTCCAGTTCTCTACCTACCATCCACACAGCTTTCACCTGAGGCCCTGTCTCCAGGCTGCACCAGGAGACCACCAGATGTAGGAAACAGATACAGGGGGACCTGCAGGTGGAAGTGCGGGTTGGAGCACAGGTGGATATGCAGATGGAAGCACAGGTGGGAGCAAGGTGCAGCACAGGTGGGAGTACAGGTGCATGTTCAGGTAGGAGCAGAGTCATAAGAGCACAGGTGGATGTGCAGGTGAGAGCAGAGGTAAGAGCATAGGTGCATGTGCAAGTGGGAGCACAGGTGGATATGCAGATGGAACACAGGTGGATGTGCAGATGGGAGCAGAGGTAACAGCACAGGTACATGTGCAAGTGGAAGCACAGGTGGATATGCAGATGGGAGCACAGGTGCATGTGCAAGTGGGAGCACAGGTGGATGTGAAGGCGGGAACACAGGTGCATATGCAGGTGGGAGCACAGGTGGATGTGAAGGCGGGAACACAGGTGCATATACAGGTGGGAGCACAGGTGGATGTGCAGGTGAGAGCAGAGGTAAGAGCACAGGTGCATGTGCAGGTGGAAGCACAGGTACATGTGCAGATGGGAGCACAGCTGCATGTGCAGGTAAGAGCACAGGTGGATGTGCAGGTAAGAGCACATGTGGATGTGCAGATGGGAGCACAGGTGCATGTGCAAGTGGGAGCACGGTGGATATGCAGGTAGAAGTGTGTGTGTTGGGCACTTGCTGAGGAAGTCCTGCCTTGCTGGCACCACAGGTGAGCTGAGAAAGGTGACCTTACCTTATGAGAAGAGTGCTTTTCTGAACTCTCCAGGTCTCCATCCAGGTGTGGCATGGCAAAAGAGCTCAGGTCCTAGGATGGAAACAGAGCACGTGGTCAATGGCAGTGGCACTCAGGTGCCCATCTGCCTCCTCCAGGGGCTGCACATGGCTCTTTGTGTCACCTCCCCATCCTGATCCTCCTCCCATATCAACCATTAGGAAGGGGGCATAGATGGCAAACGGGTGGAAGAAGTGGGTGACGATGCACTAACCACTCAGAAATTCTGACCACTCTCCACATTCCCTTCCAGAATAGGAAGTGGCTGCCTCTGGTCACCTGTCACCAGGTCACCTGTCGCCAGGGAGGAAGGAAGAAGAAAGAAGAGGCAGGGACTAAGGGGCAGGGAGGGAAGGAGCCAACAGGGAGCGGGAATGGAGGGGAAAGGCCCAGCCTTGGGGAGCAGCCAACGGGCAGCACCGCGGCTCAGGCCTGGCTGCCCGTTAGAGCTCCCGGGGCACGGGCATGGATTGGTCTGTGGTGGGTGCAGGCATCACAGAGACTGGGCCAGCACCCCGGGCAGACGGCTGGGCCCCACGGATGTGCTGGTCTCTGCAGCCTTGTTTTTCATGTGCCCTGTGCCCTGGCTCCTTCTTTTAGCAACAGCCCAGGCAGACCCTTTGTGGTTTTCCCAAACAAGGCTTGTCTGGAACGCTGTTTTAACTGCTCAGACACCTCAGTTCAAGGCCTCTCAACCGATTCCCGGGACAGCCCCTCCGGGACAGCCCCAGCCTCAGCGCTGTCCTCTGCCCGCTCCCACCCTTCCCTCCCCCAGCCCTCCACCCCCAGCCCCAAATCCGGAGTCAGAGAACTCCTATGTGTCATGCAAAGCCCAATTCACAGCCCAGCTGGTCCCCATCCTCGGGCAAAATCAACTCTTCTTTTATCTGTGTTCCCACCGGCCTTGAGATGCCCCGGGCCATGGGCTGCATTCCACATGCAGTCCACTTCCCGGAGACTCACTCCTCGGAAGGCAGGAGGAGCTGCTCACCTGTGTCCTCGGCCTGCCGGCCCAGCATATGGCAGGTGGCAAAAATGTTTGAATGAACCCCTGGAAAAGGCACCCCCTTCCCTGGTCCCAGCATGAGGGCTGCCCGTGTGCACTGACGGGCCAGCGAGAAAGCTCAGTCCACGGGGAGTGAGGAGCAGCCAGGCGCGGGGCACCTGCCTCCCATTTTAATGAGAACAGTCCTCTCTGGTCTCCAGTAATCGTCACCCTCGAACGTTCGTTCAGCACAAGTTTCCACAAGCGGAAGCCTTTTCATAAACGCTCCTGTGTTCCTCCCCCAAGAGCCCTGAGAGCCATCACGCTCTCGCTACCCAGGCCCTGGCGGTTCAGTGACGCACGTCAGGACAGTCTTAAAAGAGCCGAGCCCAGGACGCCGCCCCTGCTGTCACAGGCTGCCGTGGCGGTCCCATCAGCTGCTCCCAACCGAGCGAAAGCATCGCGTCCACCAGCCACCACCACACGCCCACTCCGGGAGCTGTGTTTGCTCGGTCCAGCAGCCCAGCAGGGAAGCCCCTCGGCCCGCGTGGAGGCCTTTGCTGGAAGGCTCCCACCCCGCAGTCCCTGATCTAATCTCCTGGATGCACCAAGAAAGCCCGCACCGCGAGGCCGCTGTGGGCCATCTCCAGCTCCGGCCACAGGGCCATTACCAGCTGGAATAATGGGGACCAGGCCGCTCAGGAGGGCTGACCTTGCAGAAGGCCCAGGCTGTGGAGCTTGTCCCGGCTTCAAACTCCCCCCAGAGCCTCACACTCTCCTCACTGCTTCACTCCCTCCTCCCCCTCCTGCGTCCTGCCAGCCAGCCAGGCAGGCCCCTGGGTGCCGAGTGGGCATTTCCCTGGGCCACACTGAGGCACCATCGTGGCTTCTGCCAAGAGACAGCTCTATACTCGGGGCTTGTCATCAGACCTGGCCCCATGCCCTGCAGAGGAGCATCAGGGTATGTGGGGAAGGCAATCTTCAGGATTTGGGCTGATGACGTCACCTTTAGGAAAGCATCTGGACAAAAGAGAGCAGCCCCAGGTTTGGGGAAACTCCCGAGCTGTGAGCTGACCGAAAAGCAGCTCCCTGAACCCCCAGCCCTACCCCTCTTCAGAAGTGCAGGCAAAGGTCCTGAGTCCATCACAAAAAAGCAGGGTGTCAACAGCAGAGCCGGCACTCATCGGCCATTGGTGCGTCCTTAAATCTTCCAATCGTTGCCTCATTGGTCCCTAGAGCAGCCCACGCAGCCAGGAAAGCTGAGTGGTATCATCTCAGTGCACAGATGAGGAGACGGTGGGTCAGAGAGGTCATTAAGCCTCTTAGCCAAAGCCAGGCAACCAGACAGAGGCGAGCAGGCCCTACGACCCAGGTCCAGCCACTCGGAGCGCAGAGCCTTTCCTGTTAAACTCCACTCCCTCCTTGGGGTGGCTCAGGGCCAGGCATGAACGCCAGCTCGGTGTCAGGGCCTGTGAAGACAGCTCTGCCATGGAAAACGGGTTTCCCCGGCACAGGGAGACCACAGGGGAGGGAGGACGGGGAGGACTCGCACAGTTCTAGGATTCCTTCCCAAGGTGGCTGACGACACCAACTTTCTCTCAAAGGTTTGCTTCTTAACTAGAGGTAATTCAGGCGCTGATGCTGTGAAGAAGAGAGTGTCCAGTATCCCACCACCAATGCGGTCACTCACACCCTGCACGTCTGCACTTTGTATAGTTGGGGTCTTATTTACAGCCCCCCACTTATCCCAACCTTTCTCCATGAGATAATAGAGTTTACGCGGTTTACAACCAGCCGGCGTGTGAATTCCTGCAGGGTGGGCTGTTTCACTCACAGCGCAGCCCTGGTGGAGGGGCTGGTGCCTGCGGACCAGGTGCAGTCCTGCCCATTCAGCGTTTCTGACGCTCGCGGCTCGGTCTTACACAACTCCTCTGTTGCTGCAGCTGGGCTGCCCCAGAAAGAGGCCAGATGGGAGCACAAACACAGGACAAGCAGAGAGGCTACCGATGCCAGGGCACGGCCTGCACCTGAGGACCCGCCAGGGGGCTTCAATGCCGGGGTCACGACTGAACATTCCTACGAATTACTGGCCATGTGATTCCTGCCCAAGAAGGAACACATCTAGCGAGGTTTTCCTTTCCCACCCGCGACGAGCAGACCCACGGCACCCACCGCCAGCGACAGCGGGAAGGGGCTGCGGGACAGCCGGGGAGGGTCGGCTGGGCACACCCGGGGCCCGGCCCTCGGCAGGTCTGAGCGCGACCTGCTCACAGGGACGGGGCCTGAGGCCACCTGAGCCCCAGCCCTGCTGTTGACTGCTGGGGGACCGTGGCACGGCTGAATTCAGGTTCACGACTGTCAGATGAGAGGGTTTAGCCGGATAATTTCAGAAGGTGCCTTTACGCCCCCACGTCCTCTGTTCTTACCTGTTGAACAAAGCAGCAGGTGGGGTTACTATCGGAGGAGAAGGGCCCACTGAGTAAACTCAGCTCTCCCCTCCTGACTAGCCAGGAAAACAAGCTTTTCCGCTCCTCACCCACCAAGTCCTCTCCAGGGCCCTCGAAGCTCAGGGCCTCCAGGCAGAGCCTCCAGGAACCGGCCACAGCAAGGGCAGAGGAAGGGCGTGCCCTCCGCGTATCCCTGACAGTTCACACAGGTGGCTACCCCCCAGCTGGGCCTGTCGCTTCCTAACTGCCGTGTGCCTCCATCAGCTCCTTAGTGCTAAGCCTCCGGTTCTCGGTCGATTTCTAAGGTCCCTCAGTCTCTGGGTCATCAGTAAAACGGCAGGTGGGTCCTGGTGGACGCTCTGTGTGATTCCAGAAAAGCCGTGAGCGGCATCTTCTGAGCTGCAGGTCACTCAGGTTCCCACATGGAACCCCCATGCCCGGCCCATCTCCCCACTCGCCCACTCCCAGCCACAGGGCTCAACCTTGTCTGCGTCTGACCTGCTGGGATCGAGGCTTGGCGCTCGCCCCGCAAGCCCTCCGGTGGGAGGCACAGGGAGGTGTGCCCGGGTGGACTGACTCTGCACAAAACCTCAACACCACCAAACAGGATTCCTGGTACCACGGTAGGGGTGGCGGCCGCAGCCACGGCCAATGGGAGCCTTTGGAAAACACTCACGTTATATAACGGCTCTCGGAGAAAATAAGGAACAAGCCCGGAGTCACTGGAGCTCGGGTGGGACGGGGCCAAATTAGGGAAGCCTAGACTGGGCTCTCGGAGAGGCGCCAGGCTTCTCCTTCTCCAGGGGACACCGTGGCTCCTGACTGCCGTCTCAGAGACGTCCTGATGTTAAAGAGAAAAGAAAACCACAAGTTTTCAATCCGGGGCCCCCGCCTCCCCTCCACCTGGTGGTCCCGACGGATTCGCACGCTGGCTCGCCTCCCGCCCGGCCCCTGGCCAGCGGCCTGGGCCTTCAGCCTCCGATGAGCTGGCCTTTCTCCAAAGAAAGAAGCCCTGGGGGTGCGGCCCGAGCCCCCGTCCCTCCCCCCACCCCAGCCCCCACCCAGGGGCTCCGCTGGCTCAATAGCACCAGACAGTAAACTTCTCTCAAACCACGTGGCGACAGATTCCCAGATCAGAGTGGTTCCGGGCCTCCACGTCCCCTCTGCTCTCTTGTGTGTAGCAAGTCATCTTAGCCTCCAAGGACCTCCTGGTAAATGAGTCCACAGTGCCTTCGGTGTCGTCGGGGGAGGTTGAGAAAACCATATCAGATGACACAAACCAAGGCCCTTCCAGCGAGAGTCCTCGCGCCTGGGGACCAGGACGGCCACCCACCAAGGACACTCTCACCAATCAGGCTACGGGGGAGAGGGCCACAGGGTGTCACCCAGGACACTGCCCTGAGCCCTGGTCGCCCGACTCCTGCTGAAATCCAGCTGCAAAGGCCGCAGAGACATGCACTGCCTCTCCTGAGCATCAGAGCTGCCTCTGCCCCCTCCCGGCTAAGGCGGTGGGTGCTGCACGGCCCGCATGGGGTATCCTAGAGGATGGACAGGTTGCTCTGCCCCTTCCCAGCTAAGGCGGTGCTGCACGGCCCGCATGGGGTATCCTAGAGGTTGGACAGGCTGCTCTGCCCCTTCCCGGCTGAGGGCAGGTGCTGCACGGCCCGCATGGGGTATCCTAGAGGACGGCAAAGTGCTCTGGAGACGCCTCTGCTTCTTGTGAAAAGGCAGCTGGCCTGCCCTGCCTGTGGGCAGCCTGTGGAGGGATCTACACGCAATCTCAGAAGGGCCCGTGGCCCCCGGTTTACAGCTGAGGATGCCGTGCAGGCTCTCTCAGGCCCCTCCTCACTCAGGCCCCAAAGTGACCCTTGAAGGCAAAAGTTGCAGGCCAGGCTGAGCTCAGCCTCTGCTAACGGCGATGATTAGGAACCTGAATCGGTGTCTTGCCTTCTTCCGGCCCTAGTTCCGCCTGGAAGCAGGGAGTGTAAGGGGCAAGTTGGGTGGAGGTGACAGGGGACTTGGGTCAGCTCACACCTGGAGGGAGGCAGGTGCCTGGAGGGGCCTCAGAAGACACAGGGGAGGAGCCGAGCTGCAGGGTCTACTGCAGCCTCTCCCCACAGGCCACCCACAGAGGCCTCCCCGCTCCTTCAGCAGGTGGGATTTAGGCCACGTCAGGGGATGGGAGGAGGGAGATGTCACAGAGGAGGGAGTGCTGGGCTCCCTGACCAGTGCCACCATTGAGTCGGTGACGGTTCAATTATGCGTGCACTCAGCCAGGCCACCGCACCGGTGGCTTAATCAAGGTTGAATCTGGAGGCTGCTGTGACGGTGTCTGTGGGTGAGGTTAGCAGCAATGACCGTGCCTTTCCTTCCGTAGGCAGATCCCCCTCCATCGAGTTGGCTTCACCCATCGGCGGAGGCCATACAGTGAAGCGGAGGTTTCCAAAAGCAGAAGACACTCTGCCTCAGACGCCAGCTCAGCTCCCGCCACTTTCCCACCTGATGGCCGGGCCTGTCAGTGAGGCCTTGCCACTTAAATCCCTTAGTATATGTACTATTTAGAAACATATTTATACCAGAGGCCTGGTGCATGGATCGTGCACCAGTGGGGTCCCTCAGCCTGGCCTGCGGGGATCAGGCCGAAACCAGCTCTCGGACAACCCCCAAGGGTCCCGGATTATGAGCGGGCAGTTCTCGGGTGATGCACCCTGGAATCAGGCTCTGTCCTCTCTGGTTCCAGATGCATCACCTGAGAACTGCAGCTGCCAAGTCACAGCAGCTCAGCAGCTCCTGCATTGAGTGTCTGCCCGTGGTGGTCAGTGCGCATCATAGCTACTGGTCAGACCATCTGCCCCCTGGTGGTAATTGCATGTCATAGCTACCAATCAGATGGTCGAACGGTTGGACGGATGCTTAGGCTTTTATATATATATAGATATTAGGTATACTTACTACATTAACTTGTAAATATATATATATATTATACTAGTTGCCCAGTGCATGAAATTTGTGCACATTAAAAGGGAATTAATTAGAGGAAATATTTTAATATTGCTATTTGCCCTTTCTTTATAATAGAAGTGTCAGAGATGAAAGAAAATTAGTAAAATATATATAAAAATCTCCCTCCTGTCAGAGTCTGGGGTGCACCGTGGGACCCAGAGTCAAGTCCTTGCCCACTCGCGTGTCTCAAAATCGAGTGAGACCCAGACCCGGCCAGTCCCACCCCCACTGGGCAAGATCCAGACCTGGCCAGCCCCACCCCCATCAAGCCCTGCAAGGCTGGGGGTGCAGCCTCAGGTTCCCCGGCCCAGTGCTGGGTGGGGGTGCAGCCTCAGGTCCCCCGCCAAGCCCCGCTGGGCCGGTAAGAGCCGGGATGCTGCCCCGAAGGTGAGTGGGCGCACTCAGGCACCAGGAGTCCCTGTACACAGAGCGGGACCTTTGCTTTGCCAGGCGCTGCAAGAAATGCCCAAAGGAAACAGGTGGACGGGAGGACGGAGACGAATGAGAGAGGCTGTGCATCCTGCTACGTGAGTGACAAACAGGAAACAGTCCCGACAGGCCCATTCTCACCGCGGAAGGACAGACCAGCAGGTTTAGAAAAGTCCCACGCTCACCCTGCAGCCTCCCCTCTGAGCTCACCTGGAAGCGGAGGCGACGCAGTGATGTCACCGTCGGGTAAGTGTGAGTTTCCGCCAGACGTGGATCAGCTGTTAGAAGTGAGGCTCCCCCCCACCACCGCACCCCAGCAAGGCCTGTCGTGCACCTGAGGGACGCACTCCCCCAGTCCCCCGCGCACATGGCCGGACTCTGGTGACGGATGTTCTGTCCCCTGAACGAACGATCCTGGCAAAGGCGCTAATGAGCCTGTGCGTCCTGACGCATGAATGACATGACGGCTCCGAGTGCGGCGAAGAGTGAGACCCGGCGATAAGAGAATGACGCTGACTGGGATGTCGTGGTCACTCGGGCCTTCTCAGGGACGGATGGACGGAACCCGCGAGCCGGCCCTGAGAGGAGGCGGGCCTTCCTTCCCAGGACTGTTTGCAGCCCTGATGTTCTGTGATTTTACTAAGACAAACCTCAGGTTACCACAGGGTCTGAAAAGACCAGCTCTGGGTCTTGGGAGAAGGTTTATTTAACCACAAAGAAAATGCCAAACCACGAACGAGACTGTGGTAGCCTTGGTGTTGACGCCTCTGTGGGTTTGTCCCATGACCCCCGATGGCCTCGGTCAGACCTGAGGCCCCGGATGACCGGCCTCCCCATTGGCCCTGCCCAGAGCCCCGCAGGCAGTGTTGGCACCACAGGGGAAAAAATCACGTGGGTTTCGGTCTGTGTTTGAAGACAAACTGCAGGAGGGACACCACACATTAGAATAAAATTGGCACCGAGCGAACTTTTGTACAATGTCTCAGGGCTGTTGGCGGGCTCTGGCACACCTTCCTCTATGCAGGGGGGTCTGCGTGGGTCAGGGCTTCGAGCCCTCCTCCGGCCCCTAACCAAGTACCCAAGGTGGCTCTGGACTTGGCCCAGGAGCTGGGTCCCCAGTGGTTTTCAGCTCAGAATATCAGAATATCAAATGTCCACATTTATAAAACCGAAAGATTTTATTGGATCGAAAGATTCTTCCCTAACACTTGCTCCAGGAGCCCAAGGGGTCTCCCTTCCCTCCTCGCTGGGTCCCGCAGCCCCGCTCTGTGCCGGCATGGGATAGACGGAACGTACGAGGGTTCAGAGGAAGCAGAGACGCCAAGGACCTGGAAAGTGTGCCAGGGTTTCGCACACGACGCCTAACGAACACCAGGGCCTCGGCCCGTCGCCCCCTCGCTTCCATCCTGCAGTGAGCTGGCTGCTCCAGCTGCACGTGGCCGCAGGTTTCAAACGAACAGCCCGCCCGCCAGGGGGTCAGGGCTGCGCGGGTTCCACAGAGGAGTAGGAATGAGGACCACACAGGAGGCTCGCAGTTGGCGGAGTTTCCGTTTTGGCGGTGGGCACCCACGTGTGCGGACGTAGAATAACATGCCGCCTCCTGCGCTGCGGGCACAGCCGGCACAGCCATGGGCACCGGATGAGCTCTGCAGCGGAGCAGGTGACCTCGGAGATGAGCGCCCCTCCGTCCTCCGAGGTCCTGGAGGAGACGACGATGAGCCCCATCTGCTTCCTCTGTCCTGGCTGAGCCTGACCGCTCTTTGTACTCTGTGCCCAGAAATACGCAGGGAGTAAAGAGACAGAAAATGCCATCTCTGCATTGTCAGGGGGAGGTGGGCAATTCCTTCCTCCCCGGACACCCAGCCCGTCTGTCGCTCTCCTGGTCCTTTACGCGGTGGGCACTGCTGTTCCTGCCAACCCCGCAGCCCCGGGCCACTGCCAGACCCAGAACAGCAGCTGTACCCTTGGGGGAACCACCCACCCAGAGCCCTTCAGAGACGGTCTGTCAGCACCTGACCGAGGCCTGCTGCATACCACCCCCCGCCACCCCCCCCCCACCACCACCACCCATCTCCTGACGCCTAGACCCAGGGAAATAAAGCTCTTCTCAGTGGGAAGAGCTCAGAATCTTCTATTTCGGGTGGGGTAACTGGGGTAACGGATGTCCAGGGAGATTCAGGTGAGGTGGCCAGAGCCACGTGGCAGAGCCATGACCCAGCCAGGCCAAATCCTGGTCTTGCAAGTTCTCGCCCGATTCTAGCCCACCATGCTCTTTCCAGCTGGTTTTGACTTTCCAGCTACGTTTCCATGACGAAAGATGGTGACAGCCGTCTTAGAGTCACAGTGCAGGTGGAGGCCCTGGCACGGCCGGCTGCCCTGGGCACAGGAGAAGGTCAGTCTTAAGTATCAGAGGAGGCTGTCCTCTCATTTACGTTCTGTTGGCATCCTTGCAACTTCCCTCCCAGCGAGAGAGTTCTTAGCCCACATCTCCCTTCTTTGTCATCTGTTGGCCTGTGTGAACTTGTTACTTCCCAGAATCCTCCACGCCCGTGGCCATGGCTAGTAGGTGAGCAGCTGCTCCGAGAACCCTTGGGAGTAAGGCACCTCACAGTCAGCTCAGTATCCTGCCCGACTGAAGACAGGCAGGCGCTCTGCAGAGCGGGCCGCAGGTGCGTGGAGACCAGCAGATCCAGGAGATGGTACCTGCTCACTTCGCCCTTTCCAGGGCAGGGCCCACGCTCGGGCAGCCCCAGGTGGGAAATCAGTTCCCGGGAAGAACAGGGGTGCACTGGGAGCCTGCAATGTAGCTGCAGGGCCTGCCTGAAGCTCCTGAGGGACCCGTGGCCATTGCTCCACCTGGGGTGGTCACCTAGCCCGTGTCCGGGGCTCCAAGACAGCGGAACGGCTGTATCGCCCAGCCCAGACGCAGGGTCCTGAGCCGAGGGGGTCTCATCTAAGGCCCGGCCCAGCCTCCAGGCAGAGAAGAGAAATGAGCCAAGTGCAGCTCACCACATGAGGCAGCAAGAGGGCGGGGGGCGGTCTGAGAACCAGGCCCCTCTCTCAGGCTCAGCAGCCGGTGTGGATCCTGCATCGAGGCTGTGGCCTCCACGCTCCAGATGGAAGTCGGTGTGGGCCACGGTCCGCAGGCAGCCTCAGAATGTCTGGGGCAGCAGACAAATCCCAGGGCCGGCGGGGACTCAAGGCCACAAACCACGGCACCAATGAATCCAGACAAGGAATTTGCTAGGTTTCTGCTGTTTCTTTTTTAGCTGCCAACAAACCCTTTCCGTTCCGGAGGGGCTCGTTACGTAAGGAGGGGCGGGAAGGAAGATGCTGCACGTGAGGCCGAAGCCAGGACGGCAGAAACTTCAGGGTCAGCTGCTGCCACCGTGGGGGGTCAGGGGCAAAACACAGGGTTGTTTTCCAAGGCAGGAAAAATAAACGCCTGCTTCTCACACCCTAGGGATTGGGTTAAAAGCCATCAGCCTCACCCTGGCCGGTTTGGCTCAGTGGATAGAGTGTCGGCCCACGGACTGAAGGGACCTGGGTTCAATTCTGGTCAAGGGCATATACCTTGGTTGCAGGCTTGATCCCCGGCCCTGGTCGGGGCCTGTGCAGGAGGCAACCAGTCAATGTGTCCCTCTCACATCGAGGTTTCTCTCCCTCTCCCCTCCACTCTAAGAATCAATGCAAAAATGTCCTCAGGTGAGGATTAACAAAACAAAACAAAAAAGCCACCAGCCTCTCAGAAGGCCTGGGCGCTGAGAGGTCCTCAGGGCAGGACATGTCCCAGGCCCGTGCGGCCCTTTGCGCCCGGATGGGGCTGCGAAGAAGTGCCTCCCTGAGCCAGCTCGCAGCATTTCTCATCTACTCCCTCAGGGGGTCTTTATTTTTCGCTGAAAATGCCCAGAAGGTTCAGGCCAGGTCCTGCGGGGCCATTCCTAGAGCCAGGGGCCCCTTGGCGTTGCCCGTCCCTCGGTACTTCCGGCCTTTGTTTTCACTCTTGGTCGCCATGCGTCCTGGAAGCCTCTGACTACATATCTCTGCCCTTCGCACCTTCAAGGTCCTGGGGACACCTCCCCCGAGTCGCAAAACATGGGGCTCCAGGTCCCAAGTCCTTGCACCCAGAGGGAGTGAACTCTGACCCCCTGGGACCACCGTGGGGGTCGACCTTCCAAACGGGCGGAGAGACCAGCCCGTCCTTGGGGAGGTCCCTGTAAAGGAGAGGGAGCCGACCCCACAGGTCAGCCCGCAGGAGGCCATGTGACCGCATCTGGCAGAAGTCACGCCTGCCTCGCCTCGAGCAGCCACGGCTCCTGAGACGCCCAGCAGCCGGAGGAATGAAGGACGGACAACGTGCGCATGGCAGCCGCTGGGGCCTGGGGAAGCCAGAGTGTCCCATAGAGGAGTATGTCGCAGACACCGAAAAGAGAGGGAGGAAGTGCCCTCCTGTAAGTCAGTGATGAGCACGGTGCAGAGCAGGATGCATGTGCACAGGGACCCGCGGGTCAGACAGGGAGGCTCTGCCCACCTGCCTGTGGTGGGAGAGGGTCTGGTCCCCACAGCCGCCCCACCGATGCCACCGGAGACTAGAGGACTTTTGCCGGGTCCATGAGAAACGGCACCTGAGTGGCTTGTTAGGTAGGTCTCTTATTAAACTGTGGCTGAGCCTCGCACACAAAGTACAGGAGTTGGTACCACGTGGGACAGTGTTTCTCTGACCGCAGACAGGACAGCGTAATAATATCAATTCAGCCAAAACGGGCTTGTTGTTCTTAACAGAAGAGACTAGTGCCAGTGCCCCAGGAAACTGGTTTTAGGGTGTGTCTATCCCACCTGAAGCTCCTCATGACAGCTCACGGCCAGAGCCCTCAACCCCAGGCAAGGTGGCTCAGAGCACGGCTTGCATATGGGCTACGTGGCACTGGCCACACGACGCCACCCCTCGTTCACATCTCCCCTCCATGCACTTGAGCTGTTCCCCACAGCAAAGTTGAGTCTATTCTTCCACCCCTCACGTCTGGGCTGTTGTCATCCACAGAAACACAGCAGAATGACAACAGGTGACTTCTGAGTTGGCGATAAGGAGCGTTGAAGAATCCCCCAGAATCTTCTGGCATCTTCCCTGGGGAAACCAGCGCCAAGTGAAAAATCTCACCACCCTGAGACCGCCATGCCACAGTGGGGCCAGCCACGTGGACAGGAGGCCAGCCCAGGCACAGGATGCAGGATGGGGAAGCCTTGGGGACTCCTGCCTCAGCTGTCATCCAACTGAAAATTCGTGACAAACCCCAAGAGAGCGCTGCGGGGGGGGAGGGGGGGGGGGAAGGGGCAGAGTCAACCACGCCCTGGTGTCTGCCAAGATCCAGCCCAGACTTACAGGGGAGAGGGAGGCTGGGTGAAGGGACTGGAATCTTTGGTGACGAGTTAGGGACAGAGAAAGTCCCTGCCCCAAGAGCCTTGGGGATGTTCTCCTGGTCGGCTCCGAGATTGCTCAAGCAGACCCCTCACTTATTGCTGAAAATCTAACCAACAAGCAAAAGAGGCAGGCGATGAGGTTGGTGGCGTCTGGCCGAGGCGGCAGGGCGAGTTTTCAGCGTTGTTGCGGGTTTTCGGTCTTGCCCAAGACGGCATAAGCCACCAGGTCAGCGCGTCTCTGCTTTTAGATGGAAAGTCGTCAACTCTGGGAACACTCCTTACAGAGGCTGGTTTCGGGAATGACTAAATGCAGACATTATCTGCTAACAAGTGCTTGCTAGGGTGAATGGGAGGGACAGAAGGAGTCCTGGGGGGAGGACTTTAACATTGTTAGAGCCACTGACGTATTTATTCACCTCAACGTCTGTCAGCAGTCTCCATGTGCCTGGAATTGTGCTGGATACAGGTGTCCCCGGGGAGACTGGTCCAAGGTGGTGGTGGGGGAGGCGGGGGAGGGGAGGAGCGGCGCAGGGACTTTTGGGGTGAGGGGCACATTCTGTATCCTGTGGTGGAGGTCACGTGACTGAGAACATTGATCACAGCCCCTCTAATTTATACTTAAAATTGGTGATTTCATTGTGTGTGAAAACGCTATCTCAATAAAGCTGACCCAAAGTGACCGGTCCACTATCACCCATCCCCGTCGCACAGGGGAGAAAAGGAAAACCAAGCATCTCTCTTATTAATCCTGGGACACGGAATGCGTTTCCACGGGGTGAAATGGCACTTCCCAGAAGCAGCTGTGCTGTGGGCAGTAGCTATACTTTATTCTCTTGCAAAATTCTCCTCCTTCAATCGCCCCCTTCATGCCAATGCACCTGCTACACCTACCAGCCAGGGCACGCCTGTCCCCCTTCCCCTCCCTGGGTCCGAAAGGCCGGCGTTTCGCCTTCCTGAGCCCCGTTTACAGGCACGGTGACTGCATAGCAGAGACGCAGCTGCTGGACACCGAAAGCCCAGTATCTCCCAAAGGTAAGTCCCAACAGTGTGAGAGGCCACAAACCTGCCCAAGGCCTCTCATCCGGGTCAAGGTCGGGTGTAAAAGGGAACCAAGAGAGGGAACTCGTTAAACCACCCCTCCACTGATCAGCCACGGACTGGTTCGCTCATCGCAGAAGAGAACCCTGCTGGCCTGCGAGAAAGGAGTTAGAGGAGAGAAATCCGATGGGTGGAGATGCTCCGGCAGAAATGTGCTTGGGGAAGGCCAGTTTGGGGGAACCAGAGGGGGGACCCTCGACCTCAGGAAGGGTCCCCGGAGCGGGGAAGGACAGGCCCGGGGCCCTCCTGGGCTACGGCCACGTGTGCCACCACCTCCCTGTAAACCACCTGCTCCCTCCAGCCACGCAGGGAGTGCAGGGACCGCTGGCGCCAGGAACACGGTGGCCTCTTACACGTGATGAAGGCTGTGACCGCAGCCAGGTCATCCCAGCCCGGCACCCTCACTCCCCGTGTTCCAGGGTTCGTCAAAGGGAGCTCCCGGGACCCTAGAACCCCCGGGGCCAGAGACTGGGCACTGCGGGTTCATTCCTGTGAGTGAAGGCTGGAGTGCCTCGTTTTCGGACGTTAGCTTTGCAGACACGGCAGCTGGCAGCTCTCAGTCAGCACCCTGGGGAATGAGGCCATTGGGATGATTGAAAAATACTCTTGGGATTTATTTTATTTTATTTTTTGCAATTGCACAATGACTGCCTTATCTTTCTCCGTGAGTGAAATTATAGAAGCTGATCTGGGGAGAAACTGCTAGACCCAGTGCCTAGTTGGACCTTGGGCAGGAAGGTCTGGAATCTTCTTCTTAGATAAAGGAGCAGGAGGGGGAAGGCTGACTCTGACCCAGTCTGCTCTGAGATCCGCTGTCCTGCAGAGCTGGTCCTGAGCCTCTAAGACCCAGAAGGTTCTGGTTCAGAGGGTGAGGGCGGGGCCAGGAGGTTCCCAGCCATGAGGTGGCCACCTGGGCCCTGTCCCCTGGCTGAAGTGTTCCCTTCCCACTTCCATCTGCCAGGCCGGGGATCTGGGAAGGAAAAGGAGCATGAAGGCCTCCCTCTGCCCCTGCCCGCTGGGGAGTGGGTGGAGCTCTTGCATAGATGGTCCCAGCGCCCTCTCTCGCGCAGCCAGGAGGAGGAGACGTCCCCCTGAGGTAGCCACCACGTGGCCAGGGTGAGATCACCAGGGGTCGGCAAGGCCCAGAGGGGTGTCCTGACACAATCCCAAGGGGCCTAGAACAGGGGTTCCCAGACCCCCAAGTCAGGCACTCAAAGCCCCTCCCCCCACCTCCAGGCCTGACTGGAATGTGTCCCTCCCCCCTCCAGGGCCCCCCTCCTTTCCAGCGTCCCCCTGGATTTGTGTTGGATTTCAAGGCTCTGTGATTTGGGAAGATAAGTGTGGATGACTCAGAACGAGTGGGCGGGGACAGATGCCTGCCACGAGCTCTGAGCCAGGCCTGGCAGGTCTGTGTAAAAGCCTGGCTGGGTCTTGGCCTAACATGAAGGGCAAATCCCACGGGGGAGGGGGCGGGGGTGGGGGCAGAGGGCTCTGCACATCTGAGCGGAAAGTCTGAGAAGAATCCCCAGCACAGTCCCATGCCCCCTTCCGGCCCCAGGTCAGCCCAGAACCGGCAGCAGGGTCACCAGGAAGCCCTGGCAGGAGTCTCACCAGCCTCCCTCAGAAGGAGGGGTGCCACCCTGCCCGTGTGGAGGGGCTGTGCCAGGCTCCCCAGCATCTGCTGCCAGAAGCTTTGTCCTCCCTCTCATCTTCGAAGCATCTCGTGCCTGCTCGCCCCTCCAAGGACACATCCAGCCACCTCCCCTCACTCCTGACTCTGACCCAGGAGCGCTCACCGGGTGGCTGAGCCGCCCGGTACTCCTGGCGGGGAGGGGGGGCGGGGGGATCACCCAGAGAACCAGCCTTGGTAGAAACACTGCTTTCCTGCCCAGGCTGGACAGAGAGGGTGCAGGTGGCTTGAATTCTGGGTAACAGTCACCCTCCCGACCCTTCTGGGTGGCAGTATTTCTCACGCTGTCCTCACAGGGCTCCCAGCGGGATACGCAGCACAAGCCTCCACCCCAACCACGCGGAGCACAGCGCCGTGTCCCAGGGCAGCTGCCATCTCCCGAGGAGCCTCTGCCTTAACCCATTTTACCTCCCGTCGTGTCACCCTTTTCCTTCCCAAGAGAGGACGTCTCGTGTCCAATCAGTTCATGGAAGACTCTGCTCATTGGCCCTGGTCCTCGCGGGCTGTGCGCCTGTCCCTACGCTGAGGGTCACGCGATGTCTGTCCTCATGACCTTTTCCTGAACACAGGTCACCCTTTGCTTTGGAGGTCTAGGAACACCCCAAATGCTCACCAGGGTCAGCCCCAATTTTACACCCCAAACCCCGCCGTCATGAAAACGTGACTTAGCTGGTGCAGCTCGCAGGCCAAGGGCCATGTCTGGTGTGAGGTCAGCAAACATGAGCTGTTTGGGTTATGAGAGAAGGAAAGGCCACACAAAGTCTTCTGAGGCTCGGCGTGTCATCTTATCTGTCCTTCGCTCCTGATTCTGCAGCTGGTTCTCTCTCCAAGGAGCCGTGACACCCTGTGTGAGGAGCTCCAAACCGCAGAGCCCCGCACCCACAAGGAAGGAGGGTCCAGGCGAGGAGAGAACTCGGACCCCACTCCATGGCCCGCTGCCCCTGCACCCAGGGCTGCGTGGAACCCCCACCAAGTTGGCAGCCGCCAGCCGTAGGATCACCGCGGTGCAGCCCGCAGACGCTGGGCTGGCTGGGCTCCGGCCCCCCGGTGTCTGCTCTATTTACTGAGTCTGCACAGCGGAGCTCTAACTCATGGGTGACTAACGAGCTGAAGCCATTATTACCAGGCAGATGGCAGACTCCCTTCAAAGCAGACACTAAACAGTACGATGCCACCACACAGCGCGCCGCAAAGTAAAATAAAAACAGAACCCAAGTCTGGCGTGGCTTCTCCTCTCTCCCTGCCTCCCCTGTGCTGCGTCTCGGGGTGGAGGTGCCAGAGGAAACCAGGACAGGGTTTGCGGTTCATGGCAGATAACACAAACAGGCCACTGCGACCCCGGAGACACCTCAGCAGGGAGCCACCCTGAGACAACAGACAGCCCACCAGAGAGAGCAGGCTGTGCCCACGGGGTAGGCGGGCCGCAGGGCGGGCCCAGACGTGACCGGCACAAGGACAGAGAGGGAACGAGCAGCAAGGAAACTATATGAACCCCACAGAACCCAACGCCCTCCTGCCTCCATTTCCTGACCAATAATCAAAGTGATACCACCCAGAGAATCCCATCAGAGAACAGGCAGGTCGAGCACTCCCTGAGAGGCGCTCTCCAGGCTCAGCTGGGCACTCCTCCCACTGACCGCTCACCCAAAGGGAAGGCCCTGTGTATGAGCATCTATCATGTGCTGGGAACTGGCCCTGGGTCCACTGGCCTTCACCCCAACCCGTGAGGCCTCACTGTGATCCCCACCTTTAGGCGAAATTTCAGGCTCAGAAAGATGAGATCATTTGCCCATGGTCCCCAGGTGGTAAAGGTTCATGGACTCCAACTCAAGTCCAACCCCCAAGCCCGGGGCTGAAGGGCTCTGGGGCTAAGGGGAACCTCACTGGCACCGGGCGACTGGATTATACTCTTCTCATGACTTAGATTTTAGTAGCTGAGGTTAGCGCCCTGCAGTCTGTCATTAAACCACTTTAGGGCTCTGGGGCTTAAGCCATGCTCATGGGAGAGGGTTCTCCCAGGCAGACAAAAGGTTTGCTGGGGAGACTGCGGGACTCCTGGGTGCGCACTGTCCACCCCAGGGGTCCAGATGCTGAGACCACAGGGCTGGAGGGGTGGGGAGGCGCAGAGCCTCAAGAAGCCACGGCTTATAGGTCCTGCCCAGGAGTCCTGCTAAGCCACATGCCGTGGTGACAGCTGGAGAGCCAGTTTTCACCACCAGACATTCGTCACACGCCCATACGGTGCAGGGGGAGGGGCGACAAACCCAGAGCCTGAACTGGAACCCGAGTTTGTAATTTCCTGGTAAGTGATTCAAGTTCTCAGAGCCTTGACTTCCTCAAGGGTAAAACGAGGTAAACCCCCCAGGGTTGTCATGGGAATGACAATCATTAACGTCCATGAAAACGTCAAAGGTGCCGCCTAATACATAGTAAATAGTTACCAAAACACAGATAGCTGAGAGCAGTCCAAGAGGTGACAGGGAGACAAACTCCCCTAAAAACGAAAACTCTCCTAAAAACGAAAACCCTGGCCGGCCACGGGAGTTATCGCGGCATCAACCTACAGAACTAGCTGCCTGTAACCTAAGAGGAAATAACGCACAAGCAAAAGGCAGAGGCGCGGACCTGCGTCAGCCTACAGGCTGAGTTTGAGGGGATGCAGGAAGGGATGGAGCGGGACTGGCCTACGTCGGCATCTCGTAGGAGGAGAGGCTGAGATGCTTTCGAAGGAAGAAAAAGGCCTATAGTTTGAAGGTGAGCAGTGAGGGGGTTGGAAAATCCAAGAAGGATTCCATCGGTTAACAGCTGAGCTGACATGAGAACCCCAAATTAGGGCCTCCACGGCAATGGGTCCCTGATATCCAGCCACACAGGTCGATGAGGTCAAGACAAAGAGTCTTACTGGTCTTGGAATGGCGAGTCTCAAGCGCTTGTTCGAGAGCTGGTTTCAGTGCCGGCCTGGGATCCACCCCACGGTCCTCACGCTGTCCCCTCCCGGGCCCCCACCCCACGCTTCTCTTCCCACTCCAGCCTGTGACTCTAAGAGAGGCAAGAACATGCGTGCCTTCAATAGCCTAGATGACCAGTGATCTTTGCTGAATGACTTTAACCTTCAGTTTCCTCTTCTATAAAAAGGAGTTTGCACCTGTCTCATAGGCCCAATGTTGGGCTGAAAAAACCCCAAAACCCCACCGTAGGTTTACCTAGCCCTGGGAAATGCCCAGGCAAACTGGGGAAGCAGCTGGAAAGGCAAGAAGCCCTGAACCCAAGTGGCCGTGCTGCCTGCCTCGCAGGGTCCGTGAGCAAGCCGGGCTGCTGTGAGTCACAGGGCAGCCTGGCCGGAGGCCCAGAGCCCAGGGCACTGGTCAGTGTCGCTGCATTTGCTTCTCACAGTCGGGGGGAGCTTCATGGGCTGCACCCACACTGCACCCCCCCCACGCTCCCACTTCTCTTACCTAGCCCACCTCACAGCACCTGGAAGCCCCCCCGCATTTATGTTTTGGGGTCTCCTCTGCCCTCAGAGGTCAGCCTGCTGGCGGCACCATCCTGACTGTGTTCCTCGGGGGCAGGGGGTGCCTGCGGAGCCCCTGCCCCTCCAAGGAACCCTCTCCCAACTGTTCAAGTCACCAGTCACCCTGAGAACCTGCCACCGTCTAGCGCTTGACGCTCTGCTGGCCCAGGAGTCTTGCATTGTCTAATGTTCTCTTTATCCACCTCCCCACCTGGACGACGGAGAGTTCAGAGGCACATCAGGCCTCATTCTTCTATTATAATCCCCTCCCTCCCTCCCGGGGTGCTTCCCAGTCGCCAGGTCTCAAATAGCAGCAACCACACACTCCCAGCTGAAGTCCTCTTCGCTTAGCCCCTGGCTTATGAAGGGATTGGAGCCCCCGCCCCCCACCCCCAACCAAAACTATGTGTCTCACTCCGTGTCAGCAGAAGTGAGGCAGAGCCCGCAGCCTCTGAGTCCGGCCCTGTCCAGACTCGTCGGCAGTTCAGGCTGCTGGTCTCAGCCCCCACCCTCCAGCTGCCATCAGAGGACAGACAAGCCTTGGCTCAGGCCCTCTCCCACCACCTCTCCTCTCCCTCCTTGCACCACGCCCCCCCCCCCGCCCCCGCCCGTTTCTTCAATGCATTGCTGTAAGTTGAAAGCAACAAGTACACTTTCTAGCCGGCCCTCCTCCGCAGGAGCCCGTGACTCTGTATGGGTCAGGCTCCTCCCAGGGACAGCACGGGCCATGCCCAGCCCCTGCTCCATCCGAGTTTTCTGTTCAGGACACACGCACAGCTTAGGGGCAGGGAGAGGGAAGGCAGAGCCCTCGCCTTGCTAAGATTTCCGCGAGGGAACTTGGAGCCAGGGGTACGGGGGGGGGGGGGGGGGCCGGGGGGGCGCAACCGCACACACACACAGCAGGAGCTGGGGCTCTGCCCCCAGCAGCTGGCGGGGAAGGAGGGACAGGACTTCCAGCAGCAAGAGCTGCACACGCCCACACTGTTCTTTTCAAACCACCAAGAAGAGTTACGTAAGGGAAAACACACACTCAAGGTGGCGAAGGAACATTTGGTTCCCCCCGGGGTTTTAATTTAATGCGCGGCCCCCACAGAACCACATGGCGAGTCACCGTCCGTCCTGCAGAGGAGACAGAGCTGCGCGACGAAAAGCCGCACACAGGGGCGCACCGTCCCCACGCACTCAGCACCCCGCTCCGCAAGGCCCGCTTACTCAGCCCCGCGTGGTCCTGCAGGCCTCCTCCCCACAGCGCTAATCAGAAGTGTGGCTGCGACACTGGTGACAGGAGACCGCGCTCCCAGCGCCGAAGATCCTGACGTCCAGAGCAGGGCGTGCCCAGCCGGCTGCTCTCCCAGCTGCTGATGCACGTCTGCAACAGATGGGGACCAGGCTGGGCGTGTCCCGAGTCCCGAAGCCGTGCGACCGGCGGACGGCAGACAGCGGGAGCTGGCCTGACACAGCGCAGCGCGGTCTTGCTGGCTAGAGCTCCTGCAGCTCCCCACGCAGGCACAGCCCCGCAGCAGCCCGGTGGAGGGCTGCACTCTGTCATCACCATCTGTGTCCCAGCCGCTGGGGAGGCACCTCCTTACTCCACAGGCAAGTCTGCGGGAGGGAGGGCCGAGCCAGGTCTTTTAAAAAGACAGGCAGAGGGAGAATGAAGGCAGGAGAGGCTGGTGATGCCGGGCCGATGGCATCTGGGCCCAGGGTCCTCCGGCCAGCACAGCCCCTGCACTGTCCCCTGTCCCTCGGGCAAGGCCAGTTGGCTTCAGAGGACACCTGGAGCTCCTGCCCTAGGAACAGGGATAAAAGCATCTTTCTCTTTGGCAAGAACGATGGCGAAGGACCTTCCAAAAGGCAGGGGTCCCCTAACCCTGGCCCCCCACCCCGACCAGACAGCCTGTCAGCCCCTGGAAGGCGACGTGGGCCCTGCCTATGCTAACCATGTCCTCTTCCCTGTCGTTCTGAAGCACTGATTCTGGGGCCCTGCTGATTCCCAGGGCAGCCAGTCCTGGAGAGAGTAAGCTGCTCACCTGGGACACGCCTCCCAGGTGCAAACCAGCCCACCCAGAACCCACATCTCTCACCTCGTCTCAGCCCTCACACTCGGGGCCGCTTCCCCCTGCCCAGACACCCGGGGACAGCCCTGCAACCAGAACCCAGAAATTGCTCACACTCGCCAGTCTGAGGCCTGCTCTCCCTGCCCTGCCTGGTCCTTCCTGAAGGCCCCGCCCACAGCTGCCCATGGTCCTCTGCCTCCGGACCCACCCGGTGCTGCCCCGTGGGGCCCTCCATGGCCGACTGCGCCTGTTTCTAGGGGTCTGAGTACAATAAACCTCTTTCTTATGACAGCCATTCTGGTGTCTGTGTGTCTCTCCGCACCCGGTTCAATCGAGTCCTGGGTAAGCCCGCAACCCCTGCCCTACAAGAGTGCGAGCCGGTCGGGGAGAAAGTGGGTTCGAGTCATTAGGAGACAGTGAGGGTCCCCGTTCAGAACCCTGCAGTGTCCCCCCTTCAGTAGAACTTGCTAAGTCCACCTTTTCAGCAGGGAGGAGCTGCTTCAAAAGCCACCAAGCGACCCATAGCTGGCGGTGTTCCCGCAGAGGAAGCGTCTTCTCTGAGAATCCACCCTCCGATGCTGATGGGATGTGGCTGATTCAGGAGGCACAGGAGCGGGACGAGGGCTGTGGGCGAGGCACACAGGACACAGTGGCTAACCACCACGGGTCCCGATCGCAAAGGCGACTTGAGGAGTCTGGGACTCTGGGGAGCATCTCATGAGGTTGGGAGCCTGTGGCTTTCTAAAGGAGACTCTCAGCCCAGGCGGTCAGGGCATCACTGTGCCTCCCACGGTCCATTCTGAGAGCAGAGGCAAGCGTGGTGGCAACATCTCTCCGGGCGCCAGGTTCTGGCCCCACCAGCGGGTTACCTGAAAAGTCACCTTAAGCGGAAATGCTGCTTTCTGGCCTGTAGGACCAGCCAGGTGTCACCTGGGGTACCCCAGGTCCTCTCAGACCTAAACACGAGCGCTCTGTGACAACAGCCCCCGTCTGGTCCCAGCTCAGTCGTTGCTCTGAACCTCAGCGATTCCTTTGAGAAAAGAACCTGAGTGAAAAGACCTCTGCCCCCCTCCCAGGGCCGCTGCAGGGATAACGGGCAAGCACACATTTGGACAAAAATAAGCACAGCTGGGGATTATTCCGGAACCAGGGGCAGTGCTAGCGTAAGCTCTCCGGTTAGCCCAAAGCCACTGTCCTTTAGGGATGAGCAGGGAGCCCCACCCTGCAGCCAGCTCCCAGGGCATCTGTACCAGCGTCCACCAGAGACCCAGTCAATCAAAACATTTTCTCCTGCTGGTGCTGGCACTAGCCTCGCCGGCTTAGCAGGGCCTGTGTTATTTATGTGCTTTATTCCAAAGCACACAGACAAGCCTGCGGAGGAGCTGGAAACGCCAGGAAAATGGCCTGCACCAGCCAAGGTGCTCAGAGGCTTGCTCCACGGGGAGACCGGCACCTGGAAATGACTGGCGGGGGGTGAGCGCCTTTCGCGGGGCTGAGTGCCAGCGATCCCACGTCTCCGGGACCTGGCGGTATTTATCAGAGACTTAGCAGCATAAACAACTCTGCTCCGGCTTGCAAGCTCCCAACCACAAATACGGCGATTGTTTCACCCGCATTTACTCTCGCTTCCAAACTCTCCACTGCGCCCCAGGCTCCCACTTCCTCTTCAGGCTCTGGGGGTCCGGCCGCCTCCTGGGACAGTGAAGGTCAGCCCTCTTGCAGGAGCAGCCCCAACGGGTCAGAGCCATTAGGAAAGTGGACCATTGCTGGCCCAACCCGAAGGTCTCAGGGACATTGCTGCCTGAGGCACGTGCCTCTGATTCATGCTCCCCCCCCCCCCCCCCCGCCCTCCACTAACCCATCTTCCTGAAGATGGCGTTCTGAGTGTTTCCCTCAGCACCCTCAGCAGACCAAAACAGACAGAGTAAAACCAACATGAGACGAAACCCACACCACCAGCTCTGTGCGCCCTACAGAACACACCCCAGCTCCTAGGCGGGGCATGCCGGGCCCAGGAGAGCCGGGCCACAGCCGTCCACACCTCTGACCTCTTGGGCTCACACGCGCTGCCACCAGCGTCCTCATGGGTCCCTCTCCACCCCAGTTGGCTCCCCTGGCCTCTGCTGGTGATCACCCTGCCTCTGTCCTGGAAATGACTTTTTTAGTGTATTTTTAGTGCTGGGCATTGACTTAGGCCAGAGGTCGGCAAACTGTGGCCCCTTGAGTGTGGCTCTTCCACAAAATACCACGTGCGGGCGCGCATGTACAGTGCGATTGAAACTTCGTGGCCACACTCAAGGGGCCAAAGAGCCACATGTGGCTCTCGAGCCGCAGTTTGCAACCACCAACCGGCACCAGGGGGAAGTTGCAGCTCCCGGAGCTGTCGCCAGGGTCTCAACGCAGGACCAACGACAGGTGCCTTCCCTCCAAGCCTGGCTTCAGTCCTCACTGTTCCAACGGCCTCACACACCCACCCCCTGGTCTTTATCTATCTGTGCTTATTTGTATCTTCTGGTTTCAGGCTTACTTATTACTCACAGAATTCAACGTGAGAGGAACGTGTTCACACTCCAGAAGTCGGTCTCCCTTGAAGGGTCCATCCCAAAGGAAATCTGGAATGTGAAGGCGGTTTTGCACAGAGAGCCTCCGCAGCCACGGGGAAGGACCCGTGCGCCCAGTGCGCCCCGAACGGACGTGTCAGCTACGCGCGGATGGAGCCCCGCATGGTGGTCTTGGGAACCAGCAAGTCAGAGCAGTGACTTGAAAGAACTGCAAAAGATCCGGGAAATGGGGCAGAATAGGGCCTCGGCTGTGTAAGTGACATAGCCTAGAAGCACATGTCACACATGTACCCGCCCCTGACCCCAGGTAACAGACCCGGGCTACATTGCTTAGCATCCCAGGAATCCAGCGCCCACCCTTTGCCAAGTCCCATGCCATCTTCAGCCACGAGCCCCAAAGCCAAATGCTGTGCGCCAGGCTGGACCCGGGGACGAGATGCAGGAAGGCGGCCACAGCCTCGACAGCAAAGGGACCCACAGCCCCACATGGAAACGTGTAGACTGAGAGCAGCTGCTCCATAAGGCCTTATTCTCCCTCCTTCTGCAGGTGGCGATGCTGTCCTGGCGCTCAGAGTCAGTGATCCTGGGGCTGCCAGACTGGTCACAGGAAAGCCAGAGGCTGGGCCAGCAGAAGTGGTGAGACCTTGCGAGGTCCCCTGGGCCCAGTGCCTGGCTCCTGGCTGCACTGGGGCACCCATATGTCACTCAGAAGGGGCGTGCATGGTGCTGGCACGGCTCTGGTTGGCCATTCACTGGGAAGAACATGTGAGATGTACTGGGCCAAGCAGGGAGGTCGATGGGGTGGCACTTGACTTGGGGACCCCGTTCCTGCCAACAGCGTGAGGCCAGCCTCCCGGCATTCATGAACTCCGCTCAACACGCTGGGACAACCTGGCAGTTTCTAAAATATCCCAGGTGGGAATCAACCTGCCAAACAGGCTACTCAGCACCTTGAACATCGTTACTGAACTCTCTGCCAGAGCGTTTGTTCAGCAGCTCACAGTCCCCAGAGCTCCTTGTCACTGGAGAAATGACAGGCATGCAAGGTAAGCACTGGCTTGGGAGGGCCGCACGGGTTGTAGCACCCTGCCTGCCGCCCCTGCCTGCCACCCCTGCCTGCTGCCCCTGCCCGCAGCCTCAGCCTACAGCCCCTGACTACAGCCCCTGCCTACAGCCCCTACCTTCAGCCCCTGACTACAGCCCTGGAGGCCAATGCCTTCTGGGCCCGCCTCCCTGCCCTGCCTCAGAGGACTACAGGGGATTCTGCTTTTAGGTTGGCCGGTCCTTCCTAAGAAGATCTTTGGGAATCTGAGGGCAGCAGCCAGACCTCCTCTGAGCCTCAAGAATCATCCGTAGGGGACTGGCACACTGGTCTAAGATTTCCCTCCATTCTACCACACCATCTGGTACCGAGGCTGTGAGAGGGGACACATGGTCTCATCCATCTCCGGCACTGGAGGCCTCGGATGATCACTGAAGACCCCAGATGTCTGCTGACGAGCAAATGGCAGATTCGCTAGCTGCCCAGCCACTCCCTGAACACCTCCCTCCAGGCGCAACCAGGGAGAGCCAGCACGTCCTGGACTCCTGAGGGCGCAGTCACTGGGATTACTGAGACCTCACGCCTCACTGAGGAGGGAACCAGAACCAAGCCCAGCTGCCTGAGGGCGCCAGTGTCTCCACCTTTCACAGCCAAGCTCTGGGCTCTCGCCGGTCTTAAGCTTCCACGTGGCGTGCTCCCGGCCCCCGCTCCCCAGGCCCCGAGTATGCGGCAGGGCCCTTGAGCTCTCCATCCAGGAAGTGCCCTGTGCACTGGCTATCTAGGCACATGTTGCTGCATTTGTGTTTGGCACATGTCACCTGCCAATCACAGAGTCACCACAATTGAATAACCTAACACACGTGTACGCTCCAAGTCACGTTCGACCAGCTGGGGAGTGTCTTGCCCAAGGCCACAGAGCTGGGTGCCCAGAGGGCCAGGCCTAGGCCAGGGGGCTCTTGATTTCAACTCCAGCAGCTGCTGGACAGCTGGCCAGGCTTACTCACGTGGCCCGCAGTGACCTCTCCCCTAACTTCAGTCTGGACAGGCCCAGGGTGTGCAGGGAGCAAAGAAAAGAGGATCGAGGGAAAGGATGTGCCGTTTGCGCCGGCAGCCAAACGATGATGCACAGAAGGGGCACTGCCGGCCTGTGGTGGACGGCCCCGCACAGGCTGAGGGCCTCTGCCCCACTCGGCGTCTTCGCTGAGCCGCCCCAGCCCCGCTGGTCACAAACACTCTCCCGCACCTGCCACGGTTCCCCAGCTTCATCCTGTTACCTTCTAGGGCAGCGAAATCAGGATTTTAAAAAGATTCCCAGGTGATTCTAATGTGCAGCCAAGGTTGAGCACCACTATTCTAGGGCAAGCATGTCAAACTCGCAGCCCACGGGTCGCATACGGCCACAGCGAATATTTTTGCAGCCCAGCCAATGTAACGGTGTGTAAGAAACATTTTAATAAAAATTTCATAACCTAATTTTTACGATATCCTGTTATACATAATTATTAATCACGGACTATAACGTTCGCTAATGACTGATGACTATAATCGTGTTGCATTCATCTCCCTTACGCGCCTTATCGCAGGCGCACCATTTCTCTCCACTAACACTAGCAGCGAATACTTTAGCAGCCGATTGCCACATCATTAGTCTTGGACTGACTTGTTTGGTGTGCGCAACAGGAAATACTTCGCTTTCGGAGAACAAAAAAAATAGGTTTACTTGTGTTACACTTATTAATTTGTGCAGCTATTCAGTGTCTGGTAAGTTAATGTTCAAGAAAAATATTAATTTTTATTAAAATGTTCTATCATTTTATGTTAACAATGACTCATTTATTTCAGCCCTTTGTATTCGGCATGTCTCTATCGAAATAAACCTACGTTTCTATGAAAATGGAAGCCTTTGTTTTTTGGCGGCCCACATGAACCTAAAGCTTGTTTATTTGGCCGTGTTAGCCTTTGAGTTTGACATGCTTGTTCCATGGCCACCCCACAGCCCTGCAGCAGCACACGCCGTCCTGAATGCTGCCCAGTCGCTAACTCAGCGCCTCATCCAGGCTCACGGGCCAACCAAGGAGAAAGCTCCTTGGACCGAGAAGCAGGAGCCCATCTTCTGGGAGGCAAATGTCCTCACCTTGGGCCGGGAATGTTCAGTGCTTGGGAAGTCTGCGTTTTCCTTAAAAACAAGACAGTGCCCCTCTCCCTTAACACCATGCTCCCCCTCCACAGCGCTCTCTCTCTCTCTCTCTCTCTCTCTCTCTCTCTCTCTCTCTCTCTCTCGGCTCCTCTCCTAACGACAAATGTCATGGAACCTCCAACATCGGACGATAGAGAAGCAGAAGACAGAGACCCCCCTTGCGGGCCTCAGTCCTGGCCGGGAGGAAAGCCGCAGAGACAAGGAGCAAGCAGGCTGAGGGTCAGCGCAGCCCCTGGTGCGGCAGACAGCAGCCACCACAGACGTTTCTAGAAGGAAGTGGCTGCTCTGGAAGGAGCCGAGGAAAAGACCGTCATGAGAGGAGTAAGGCTGAGGTGAGAGGAAGCGGGTGCCTGTGAGCATGTGTGTGCCAGCAGGTCCCTGCATCTGTAAGGCCCTTGCTGCCCTGTGGGCCCTGGACAGGCCCTGAGGGCTGTGAAAGCTGGGAGGGTCTAGAAGGCTCACAGCCCCAGGTCTTCCGTTTATGCCACCAGCAGGTGTGGCTCGCCCGCCGGCCGCCGAGTGCTGCCAGGCTGAGCCGGGCCAGGCGCAGGCAGGCGCTCCCGTTCCGAATGTTTTCATAGAAGGCTGAGCAGGAGGCTGGGGCTGCCCAGGCGGCAGAAGCCCCGGCGGCGGCTTCCCACGCACAGGCTCCCCGATGTAACTGCAACCAACACATGGCACTGGGCACGGGGTCCCCCCAGATTGCCGCCTGGCGCGCCCGAAGCCCGTGCTCCCTGAGACAAACCGCAGGCCTCTGCCGAGCGGAGGGGAAAGGCTGCTTTTCTGCGGCTTCAAATCCCAGCTCTGCCATTTGCTAGGCTGTGACCTTGGGAACATCCTGGAACTTCTCTATGCCTCGGTTTCCTCAGGTGTAAAACGGGATGAATAATACCTGTCCTACCCCACAGGGTTGCTGAGAGGATTAAACCTGTGTGTGTGTGTGTGTGTGTGTGTGCGCGCACGCGCGCGCGCGCGCGCGCACGCGCGTGTACAATCAGGGTGTCCCAAAAAGTATACACACACACTTTGAATAATTATAAAGGCAGTGTTCATTAAAATACGTTTCATTTTCAAAATCATTGCCAAATTCATGTATTAAGTCCAGTAGCTTTTTGATGGAGTCTCTAGGGTTTTGTATGTATAATATCATGTCGTCTGCAAATAAGGACAGTTTTACTTCCTCTTTTCCAATTTGGATGCCTTTTATTTCTTCTTCTTGCCGAATTGCAATGGCTAACACTTCCAGTACTATGTTGAACAGGAGTGGTGAGAGGGGGCATCCCTGTCTTGTTCCTGTTCTTAGGGGAAATGGTGTTAGTTTTTGTCCATTGAGTATGATGTTGGCTGTGGGCCTGTCATATATGGCTTTTATTATGTTGAGGTATGATCCTTCTACTCCCACCTTGCTGAGAGCTTTTATCAAAAATGGGTGTTGAATTTTGTCAAATGCTTTTTCTGCATCAATTGATATGACCATGTGGTTTTTTTCTTTCAATTTGTTTATGTGATGTATCACGTTTATTGATTTGCGGATATTGTACCATCCTTGCATCCCTGGGATAAATCCTACTTGGTCATGGTGTATGATCTTTCTGATGTACTGCTGGATCCGATTTGCTAAGATTTTGTTGAGGATTTTGGCATCTATGTTCATGAGGGATATTGGCCTGTAATTCTCTTTCATTGTGTTGTCTTTACCTGGTTTTGGTATTAGGGTGATGCTGGCTTCATAGAATGAGCTTGGAAGTGTTCCTTCCTCTTGAATTTTTTGTAGTAGTCTGAGGAGGATAGGTTTTAGTTCTTCCTTGAATGTTTGGTAAAACTCCCCTGTGAAGCCGTCTGGTCCTGGGCTTTTGTTTGCTGGAAGCTTTTTGATGACTGCTTCAATTTCTTCCATAGTTATTGGCCTGTTGAGATTTTTAGATTCTTCCTGATTGAGTTTTGGAATGTTGTATTTTTCTAGGAATTTGTCCATTTCCTCCAGGTTGTCTAGTTTGTTGGAGTAGAGCTGTCGATAGTATTTTTTAACAATCATTTGTATTTCTGTGGGGTCTGTTGTTATTTCGCCTCTATCGTTTCTGATTTTGTTTATTTGGGTCCTCTCTCTTTGCTTCTTGGTGAGTCTGGCTAGAGGTTTGTCAATCTTGCTATCAGCTGTTAAAGTGTGTACACATTTGGGGGGACAACTTGTACGTATAGAGAGAGACACACACATCTCACATACACACGTTACTCTGAATGCAACGCTGCCGGGCCAAGGGCACACGAAGTGTCAGTGCTGGGTTTTATGGAGATGAGCAGGGCTGGGAGCTGGTGGGAACCACAGGCCCTGTGACCTGGGACTAACAGGGTCCCATGGGCCTCTCCTGCTGTGACAACTGCCACTGGCGGGAGCTGCAGGGACCCCGAACCTGATGGCAAAGCAGGAGATGCGGGAGGTGGACAACGGAAATCCTGGGAACACGCACCTGCAGCCCCTCTGGGCAGGGCTGGGCTGGAGCGGAGCCCCGACGCCCACGATAGCCCCTGGCACAGCGGGATGGGCTGCAGGGCCGGGGAAGGGCTTGGGTAATGCTGTCACTTCCTTTGTCAACCCCCTGACCACCCCGCCCCCGACCACCCTTCAGTGAGCCTTGCTGGGTAAAGACCCGGATGGAGCTAAGAGGGAGCAAGAGACAGGCCTGTCCGGAGGCACTCTGACCCGCTGTGGAATCGGGAGCCGAGCTCAGCACACGGCGAAGCACTGGACAGACAGGCGTCCAGGCGCTCCAGGTGGTGGGCACTGGGCTGGGCGGGTCGCGGGAGGGGGTGAGATTTTGACAGGTAGAGGGCGGGAGGGTCAGGGCCGTCCTGCGGGAAGGTGGGCAGGACTCCGGGCACCGAGAGGGCGGCTGGAGCAACAGCCACGGTCGTGGGAGGTGCTGGGGCACAGGCGGTGCCCTAAGGGCTCTGTGTGGTCAGTGCGGGGCCCCCGGGGGTGGGGAGAGCGGCACCCCACAGTCAGGCTCCCTTCTTTCCCACAAATGAGTGCAGGGGCGGGTGGAACAAGAATCCACAGCAGAACATGCTCAGCCCTGATGGAAAAAAGCAAACAAAAGAGCAACCCTGGACCAACTCATCAGTGTGGGGCAGCTGGCTGCCACCAAGCTGGCCGCGTTGCTGCGGACGCCTGTGTTCCTAGGATGCCAGCCTGGTTTTCAGCTCCCGCCACCTCCCCTCCCGCGACACAGCAGCTGCAGAACCCGGTGCCCGGCCTTGGCCGTCAGGAGCCCGAGGCCCAGCCGGCTCCGGGGGCCGGCCCGTGAACTCAGCAAGAGTTTCGCCTCAGAAGGTCTTGTGTCCAGGGTTGTTGCCTACAGAAATTACAGACTAAATAAAATGGAATAAATGCTGAAACTTTTGAAACATTTTGGCAATTTAAAAAGAAGTCTCTTAAAAGATATTATACTCTTCCTTGCTGTTGTGGGTTGAACTGTGTGCCCCCCACCCGCCCTGGCCACCGAAAGGCATGTTGGGGTCCTGCCCCAGCCCCGAGGATGTGGCCTTGTTTGGCTGGAGATGGGCTTTTACGGAGGTCAAGTCCAAACGGGATCACTGGCCCGGCTCTAATTCCAAGTGGCTTATGTTCTTGTAAAAAGGAGGACTTTGGACATGGAGACAGACAAGCAGAGGGAAGATAATGTCTCCAAGCCCAGGAAAGAGGCCTGGGGGGAGGGGCCTGGGGGAGGGGCCTGGGGGGAGGGACATGGGGAGAGGGGCCTGGGGGAGGGGCCTGAGGGAGGGGCCTGAGGGGAGGGGCCTGAGGGAGGGGCCTGAGGGGAGGGGCCTGGGGGGAGGGACCTGAGGGGAGGGGCCTGAGGAGAGAGGCATGGGGGGAGGGGTCTGGGGAGCGGGGCCTGGGGGGAGCCCGGGATGGCTCCGTGACAGCAGCCTGTGTCTGCCTGGCCTCGCTGGTTTTACTGATTGCTGGTCCCCTCCTCTTGCCTGGCAGACTAGCTGTCACTCATTAAGGTTGTCGTTCACTACGGAGGCCCTTCCGCTGAGTGTCCCGGCAGCCGGTGGACAAGAGCTTCACACCAGGCAGCCCCTGCCAGTTCCGTAAACGGCACAGTCAGCACACACATAATTACTGTTTTGATTTGGTTCCTCTGGCTGAGCCTTTACTGTCAGTTGCCCCTTTATCAGACTCAGCCTCTATCTCCGCACCTTCTGGTTCCGGAGCCTTCCCTCCGCCGCCCTCTCTGGGACAGAGCCACAGGGAGCTGTCAGGGAGCCGCCGCCCCCCACGCGTTTGTGACTACACAGCACACCACCCACTTCCTAAGTGATCCCCGTGCTACCCTAACCGCGGCCACCGTGGCACCGGGACCCAGCGCCGTCTCCCCTGGACCTGCTGGCTCCAAAGAGGAGGCAAGGGCAGTGACTGAGGATGTAAAGGGGCCGCGGGGACAGGTGGGAGGGTCAGAGAAGAGGCAGGCACTGGGAAGCTCAGTGGTATAAACCACATGCAGCACAGCCCTGGCTGACAGTGAGACAGCGGTCACCCATAACGAGGTCACAGCGGCCGGACTCCCTGTGGTACCCCGCCACCGACTTCAGGCCTGGGCTCGTGGCTTGCTTTTCTGGGGCATGGGGTGCCACTCCCGAGGGGAACCTTTAAGGGCTGCACTGGCCCCTCTGACAGTAAGGGCTCCAATAGGGCTGCTCCTGAACAAACGGACATGGACCCGCTCCCAGCAGCCCCTGCCATACACAGACCACAGGAGAATGGACATGCCATTGCTCACCGCTGAGGTGCGGGGCCATTGTTACCCCGGCACAGTCTGGCCAATGCACGCGATCGTCCTGCCCTCTTCCTCTCTTCCCTGAGTCTACTCCGGCCCCTCTATAAGCTCAGAGTAACTTACTGTCAGCAAACAAGCTGTTTTCTGGGCTTCCTCGCCCTGTTGGAATTGACTTTGGACTGAAGGGTCCCCGATAGTGAGCCCTGACCCCAATACAACACGATGCTGCGGTTTTCTTCAACAATTTTTTTATTGGTTTCTGATTACTAATCCTTTGGGTGTATGTCTTGTGTCCTCAAAAATATCCTTTATAATAAAAGTGTAATATGCAAATCGACTGAACAGCGGAACGACCGGTCAGTGGGGGGTGGGGCCAGCGAGCAGGCGGCGCCAGGCCAGCCAAAGTGCATGCCAGCGGGCAGAGGGAGGGGACAGCGATTGGGGGGGCGGGGTGTGGGGCCGGCCACTCACCGGCCTGTGCAGTCCCCTGATGGGCCCGCCCAGTTGCCTCCCACAGAGGGATACCAGACTGAGGTTTAGGCCCCTTGGGAAGCGGGCCTAAGCAGTCAGTAGGACATCCACAGAGGGCTCCCAGACTGTAAGAGGGTGCAGGCCCGGCTGAGGGACCCGCCCCCAGTGCACAAAGTTTCGTGCACATGTCCTCTAAGTCTTAAAATAATGTTATGATGCTCTTTCTGAAAACACTCCTAACCCTTAACGTCTACACCAGACACCCAACATGTGCTCCCCCAGGCTGGATTTAACTCAACAAGCTCGCGCTGGACAGCCGTCCTGTGCCAGGCACACAGGCGACAAGGGCACAAAGAGGAACGGCCAAGTCTCAGCCCTTCAAGCAAGTCCTAGCTTAGGGGGCGAATGCGTTCCAGACAGGCACTTGGTCTGAAAGGCAAGGCTGGTGTGCAGGAGGCCCGCCCCGTTTCTGCCTGTGGCTCTCCTCAGTCCCACCCCTTCTTTCATATCCACCCCCTCTCGCCTGGGGACGTGTCCACGTGTCCTTTCCTTAGAACAAATGGCTTAGGCTGAGGTGCACCCAGGTCAGTGGTCGCCAGACCAAACTTCCTCTCTGCCTAGGGCTCCTTCACCCCTTTCCTGCCCCCAGCTGCCTCCAAATGAAAATCAGTAACCAAGCAACCAGTAGGTCCTTGGCCAGTGAGTAGTGAGGGTGCCCAACTAGTCGATGTGCCCAGGACTGTCTGGTTCAAAACAGAAAGCCTTATGGCCCAAGAAACCCCTTAGTCCCAGGCCAACCCAGACAGCAGCCACCCTAATAGGTATTAGACCTGTCCCACCTCACCCCACATTCCCTCCCTTGACCCCCATGAAATCTCTGCCACCCACTACCGCCCTCCTCCCCCTCTTTCTCGTGGCTCCTGACCCCCAGTTCCACTGATCCCACCCATTTCCTCTTTCCATTTTCCAGCTCTTTGGTCACTGAGGAAATGCTCTCCCACCTTGTGCTTCCTCTCTGTTTCATTAATGAGGTAAAAATCCACACTGATCATTGCACAAGAACAGAACCAGCGCTTCATGTTTCTCCAGGAAAAGTCCCTACTATTAGGTGAAAACCAAAGTTTTAAAGTGAAATTAAACATAAATACTACGGTCACCACATCCCAAGTGTGAGATAGATGCCCAGAAGGCTCCTTTAGAATTTCTGCAACATTTTCCATTCCTCTTATCCCTCCTCTAATCAAACCCACTTTTTACAAAATATCCTTGGAGATAAATAAAATGCCATTACAACCCATTTTGTCTCCTGCTTTTCAAGCACTGTATCCGCTCATCCATTCTCTCAGCTGAACGTTTTCCTAACACTGCATATGGCAGAGACTGTCACCCTGAAAGGTCCTGGTTAAGCCAAAGGCCACCTTAGCTCCTCAACAGCCAACAGAAATCAGGATCAGGGAATTTAAGATGAAAAGCAGAAACCAGTGTGGACAAAAGGGGCCATATGCCCACCTGACTAACTCAGGGATGGCCTGCGTAGCAGCCTTGCGAACTCAGAGACCTAAAGTAGCCACAAAGGATGGTCTGAAATTGAAACTTTCATATATATATACATATATACATATACATATACATATATATATATATATATATAAATTTATTTCAGAGAGGGAGAGAGAGATAGAAACATCAATGATGAGAGAGAATCATTGATCAGCTGTGTCCTGCATGCCCCACACTGGGGATGGAACCCACAACTCAGGCGTGTGCCCTGACTGAGAATTGAACCATGACCTCCTGGTTCATAAGTCGATGCTCAACCACTGAGCCATGTCAGCTGGGCTGAAATTAAAACTTTAAAATTAAAAAGCAGTCTATGGTGGGTAGTCCTAGGCCAGTATCTTCCCTAACAAAGATCAACTTTGATCTCAACTGAGTCTATTGTCTTTTTGCATCTATGATAACATACCTTTGGAATGTCAGGGAAACTTGTAACTTCCATTTTTCTGGACCCCTGAGGGCACAACCAATGCACTAGGGCAGTGGTCGGCAAACTGCGGCTCGGTAAACCGCGGCTCTCGAGCCACATGCGGCTCTTTGGCCCCCTAAGTGTGGCTCTTCCACAAAATACCGACTTTTGCGCATGGGCCACGAAGTTTCAATCGCACTGTACGTGCGCGCCCGCACATGGTATTTTGTGGAAGAGCCACACTGAAGGAGCCAAAGAGCCGCATGTGGCTCGAAAGCCGCGGTTTGCCAACCATGGCACTAGGGTGCCAGGGAGGAGACCACAAATTCCCTCATTGTTACTGTTATAATGTTAATTGTTGACTGTTAACTATCCTGCACCCACCTATGTACTAGTGCTAGTAAAAGAAGCATGTGTCTATCATTTTACTTTTTACCCAATCCCAGAGGTTTCCCCAGTTTTGCTTTCTCCCACCTCCTTAATCTATCACCTGCCTCTCCTCCTTTTGATGGTAGTTTATAAAAATAGGTGAAAAACTGCCATTCTCGGAGCATTATCTCAATACACTGAGATTCTGCTTCTGGGCAACTGTCAACGGTTTGGCTCAAATAAACTCACAAAAATTCTTTACAGGTTTGAATGTTTCTTACATTAACACCAGGAAAACAGAGAAAGCTAGAGAGAACACAAGTCAAGCCTCACATTTGGCTGCAAACTTCCTGCAGCCACTGGCCCTCAACCTCAATGCCCACCACGGGGGGTGGGGTGGGGGGGGGGATTAAAAAAACATCACAGCCCAGCTGGTGTGCTCAGTGGTTGAGCGTCAACCCACAGTTCCATTCCCATTCAGTGCGCATGTCCTGGTTGCAGGCCCAATCCCCAGTAGGGGGCGTGCAGGAGGCAGCCAACTGGTGACTTCTTTTTCTCATCATTGATGCTTCTATCTCTCCCTCTCCTTGCCTCTCTCTGAAATCAATAAAAACCTATTTTTAAAAACAGACAAATAAAGATAAAAAAACAACACAATCCTCCCTAGCCAGTTTGGCTCAGTGGATAGAGCATCAGCCCAAGGACTGAAGGGTCACAGGTTTGATTGAGGTCAAAGGCATGTATCTCCGTTGCGGGCTGATCCCTGGCCTGCGCCCTGGTCGGGGCTTGTGCAGGAGGCAACCAATCGATGTGTCTCTCTCACATCAAAGTAGTCTCCTCTTCCTCTCCCTTCCATATTCTCTAAAAATCAATGGAAAAATGTCCTGTGTGAGGATTAACCACAACAACAAAAACACACAACACAACCAATGCCTGGTCTCCCAGTGACTCATTCAATTGATTTAGGACGAAGCAGGTACTGGAAGTTTTAAATGACCCTCTGGTAACGCCAACACACAGCCAAGGTTGAGAACCACAATAGTGGACCAAGGTGCTCATTTTCCATAAAGGGAAACCAGGCTGGCAGATGCACAGTGTTCCTGCATACACAATCCGGTTATTGCTTCTGGCGATGGCCTGTCTAAAACCTGGATGGCTGTGTGTGGCTCTTCTGCCATGGCTTCCAGTGCCAGACCGTGCACATCCCGGGGGCTCCAGAGGGACCACAGGGCACCCACCTCTACAGCAGATGCTATGAACCTCCTCACCCCCTTCACGCCCCTTCTCACCCAGCCTGGCACGATGCTAGGGTAGCCATCCGGTCCACGGAGGAGGAAGGGCAGGTGGATCAGGGGGTCCGGGCACCACTATTCATTCAGCAAGTACTCCGGGAGGAGCCCCACCCCACGCTGGCCCTGCAAGGGGTGCAAGTCCTTGCCCCCACCCTTGTGAGGAAGACCTGCATCTCCTTTCCATGGAGCCGTGAGACGGGGCCTGAGGGTCAGAGTGGCAGCTTAGGGGTCTGAAGAGGGCACCCGCTGTGCCCGTGGCGGTGGGGCTGTCCTGGAAAGCAGGGCCAACGTTTGATTCATCTTCGGGTTTTCCTGGCCTAGTGCAGTTCCTGGTGAGCAGCAGATGCCAGCAGATGAGAATAACTTGTTTAAAGCATGGGGGGAAAAAAGAATGACAGAAAAGCCCATCTCACCAGGTGGAATGCTAGAAAGTGTGGTAAAGCGAATATGAGAGAAAGGATGGCTTTTCTGCAGGCTTAGGAAACTTACCCACTGACAACCGTCTCGCCCTGTCTCTTCCTCCCTCCTAGAAGGGCCCTTGGGCTCATCAGGGGATCAGTGTGAGACTGCCAGGACTTGAGTCCACTCTGTGTGTTTGACATGTTCTGACGTGTAATCTGAGGATTCTTGGATGGGACACCAAAAGCATAGGCAACAAAAGAAAAGTAGCTATATTGATCTTCATCAAAATTAAAAACCTGCATGCTTCAAACACACCACCACAAACAAGAAAGGAAGCCCTGCCGGCGTGGCTCAGTTGGTTGGAGCGTTGTCCTGTACACCAAAAGGTGGCGGGTTCAATTCCCAGTCGGGGCGCATAACCAGGTTGCAGGTTCGATCCCTGGTTGGGGTGCATACGGAAGGCAGCTCATCGATGTTCCTCTCTCACATGAATGTTTCTCTCTCTCTCTCTCTTCCTTCCCCTCTCTCTAAAAGCAATAGGCATGTCCTCAGGTAAGGATTTTTTAAAAAATGAAAGGACAACCCGCAGGAGAAAATATTTGCAAACCTTCTGTCTGAGGAGGGATTTATATCCAAATATACAAAGAACTCTTACACCCGATAATAAAAAGACAATCCAATTTAAAAACGGGCAAAGGATATGCGCTGACAACTCTCCACGGAAGATTAGACATGGCTAAAAAGCACGTTTTAAAAAGATGCTTGACAAGAGCAGTCACTAGGGAAACGCAAATCAAAACCACAATGAGACTCCACTTCACACCGCGAGGATGACTAGGAGGAATGGGCAGGAGTGCCGGTGAGGCTGTGGAGAAGCTGGGCCCTCACACGCCGCTGGTGGAGGGTAGGATTATGGTAAGCCCGTTTGGAAAAGTGCCTGGCAGTTACCCAGAAGTTAAACATGGAGTGACCAGATGAGCAGCAATGTCATTCCTGGGCATAAACCCAAGAGACATGAAAGTATGTGTCCACAGGAGCATGCGCACATGAATGCTTGCAGCATTGCTCCTAAGAGCCGAAAGATGGACGCAGGCCAATGTCCTTTAACTGATGAATGGATAAGCACCAGGGGGTTTAGGTGCTCTGGCCAGGTAGCTGGTTAGAGCATCCTCCCAATAAGGCAACGTTGTGGGTTCAATCTCAGGTCAGGGCACATACAAGAATCAACCAATGAATGCATAAGTAAGTGGGACAACAAGCCCATGGTGTTCTCTCTCTCCCTCTCTCTCTCTCTCTCACACACACACACACACACATAAACTCAGTTTTAAAAATGAGGTTTGTTCGTGCAATGGAATATTATGCAGCCATGAAAAGGAACAGAGCTCTGAGACCTACTATGCCATGGGTGAACCTTGAAAACACTACGGTAAGTGAAAGGAGCCAATCACAAAAGACCACACATCACATGGTTCCATTTGTATAAATGCCTAGGGCAGGGAAATCTATAGACACGAAGAGCTGGTTCATGGTTGCCTGGGGTGGGGAGGGGATGGGGGACACATTGGTGACAGCTATCGGGTTCCCTATGTGCAAGTCTGTCTTCTCCAAGTTCCCCTTTTTATAAGGACACAGTCACATGGGATTAGGGTCCCAACCTGCTGCAGAGTGAGCTCATCTCACCCAGTTTCCGGGGACGGCCATGTTTTGAGGTCCTGGAGGTTAGGACTTCAGCATACCTTCGTTTAGCTTTGCTTCTCTGTCCACCTCTTAGCCCTTGTGAGTCGCTTATTATTTATAACACTCTGTTCTAAGTCTGCAAGCCTGTTCAAGAGGGACGAAGTCTTGTCTAAAATGTTAAAAGCAGCATTTTATGTACATCCTGAGATCGCACTGTCCTGACTCCAGTCGTGGAGGCTAAAATAAACTTAATTCCGGATCCCTCTCTCACAATGACGCAGTCACAGTCCTCGTAATTACGGGGCACTTTCTATCCGGGAGCTGGAGCCGGCCAGGAGGGGATGGGCGTAGTTTAAATCATGACCTCTTGTTAGAAGAGGGAAGATGGCCATGTGCACAGACACCCAGAAGGCGCATTTGAAACGACTCAGCAGAGACGCTTCTCACCAGGGGGCTGTGGAAGCCTTCGGGGGTTGGGAGAATGGAAATATAAAAAGCAGGGCTGCCCCTTTGGGCATCTGCTCTGCCAGGCCCTGAGCTAGAGTGCAGAGGCCTCACCCCTCCTGCTCTGATGGACACGCGTCGCCCCATTTTACAGACGAGGGGCCGTGGCCCATGTCACAGAGCTCTAAGGGCAGAGCGCATTTCTGGTCCAAGTCTGACCGCTCCAAAGCCCTTGTTCGTTCCAGATCCTGAAGTGATGGGCAAAGCTAAGAAGGAGCCACTTCATCAGGCCTGGGTCAGGACACAGGTGGCCGTAGCGACTCTGATGGGTGGTGGGGTGGAGAGCCACCTGCCTGCTGGGTGAGGCCGCAGAGGAAGGTGGGGCTGGGAAGGAGGGGAGTGTCCGTCCAGAGGTGGGGCGCCTGTCTGTCCCACACAGGACAGCCTTCCCGTGTCCGAGAGGGGCAGCTCAGCCAGGACTTTCTGCAGGCTCCAGGGCATCCAGGACCCGCACCTGCTGAGCTGCCTGGAGGCACGCCTAGTTTGGGACCAGCAGGACCCTGGGCACACCACGCTGCCCACACCCAGACCCCGAGCTTGTTGTCATTACACCAGTGAGATCTGCTGAGAACGAACATCAGTGACAGCTTCCTGTGCCCCCAGTTTAGCCCTCAGCTTTTGATCGATCCGTCCCTCCACGATTTCTCTTTTCCTTTGGGGCAAGCACCCCCCCCCCCCCCCCGCTTGCCGCCCAACCCAGAGCCAGCATCGGACCGTGGTTGACCGCAGCTGTCAAGCTCAGCTGCACCCACATGCCAGGGACCGTGACAACCTGAGAGCTGCCTTCGGTTCAGAGACAGCTCTGCACCCACAGGAGTCTACCCCCAGTGGTCCGTGAAACCTCCCCTGCAACCACAGGGCATCTCCCAGGAGTCGGCTTTCTGCTGTTAGGCCCCCTAGCCCGCTCGGCCCGAGCAGCGACAAGTTCTCTCAGGACCCTGGACACAGGCTGTGCAGGTCCCGAGCCATCCCTAGTGGCAGAAGCCACGCAGGGCTCCTGATGTTAAAGGGCCAGCTCAGCCCATTTGCTGAGACGTCCCAAACGAGGGTCATGACCCCACACCAGCACCTGAGGCGGCTCTTTGTTTGAAGTCCACTTGAACCTCCTCCGCTTTGAGCCCAGCCCTGCAGTGGGAGCCCCCTCCTGCCAGCTCTTCACTGCAGGACCCTCTGCAGGAAAGACACACCGAGGGACAGGTGTGACAGGGGACACACCACGGCTGGGGCGCGGGGGGGGGGGGGGGCACTAAGGCCCTCCTCCAGCCTCACCAGTTAAAGAGAAAGCAAATCCCTCAGATTTGGGGTGAGATGCTCATTGTTTTTTAATTAAGGAGAAAGTTAAACTTCTTCAAATGCTATCACAAATACAGGAATCCCCCCAAAATGTATACACACTTTGTAGATTTTACCACATTTTGAAAATGAAATGTATTTTAATGAACACCGCTTTTGTAGTTATTCAAAGTGTGTGTATACATTTGGGGGGATAACCTGTATTTTGAAATAGCTTTGAATTCCATATTGGGCCAATTCAGGAGGAATGGGGAGGGAAAAGGGGAAACTGGGCAGGAAGCTATAGCCATGCAAGTAAAAGCAGGAAACTGGCAGCTCATCAGAGTGGCCGACAGAACCCAGAGAGGCTCCCGACATCCACGTGTCACCTGCACCCTAAAAGTTTCCCCAAAAATGTACCGGCCTCAAAACAGAGAAAGACCAACGGTCAATAATAATGATATAGAAATACTCCATGTCAATGAACATGCATAGAAATAGTTAAAATAAATATACATTTTAAAAGCTCAGGAGCCGGCCTGGAAAGGCGCCTCATAGAACTGAGAGGGGAAGAGAAGCATTGCTCAGAGGGTTCCAGGGCTGGCAGCTGTTCCACCCCCTGGGCAGCGGGCTTTTAAGCAAGAACACCGTCACCATTTCTCTTTAAGATGCTTTATCGGCCTGCCCGCCTGCCTTCAAATGGGCCCTGGGCCTGGGCAGGGAGGAGCATTTTTCTGGGCTAGAGGAACAGGGCTGTGGGCTCCAGTGAACCCCGAGCCCTTGGTTCCCCACTCCCTGCAACAAAACCACAGGTGCTTACAGGTGCCTCCAGCAAATGGCTTTGGGAGAAGAGAGACGCTCAGGAGAGCCGGGCAGGTGCTGGGCTCTGGGAACGCCTGTGGCCCGAGGGGCGGGCACGAGCTCCAGAAAATACTCGAACCTGCATTTCATCTTCCCTGACCTCTCCCTCCAGGCAGTTCCTCTATTACTAGAAGCAGTGGTGACGCAGCCCCAGCCCAGAAGAGGAAGGCTGGGCCAGCTCCCACCCCGTGGCTCTGGGCCGGGTCAGCAGAGCACATTGCACCACCCAGAGGCAGGGTTTCCTGGATGCGCAGGGCCCTGCGTCCCCTTGCACTTGAGCAACACGGCAATTCTGCCAGGCTTGCCTCTGGCCTCTGTGTGCCCTTAGCCGGCTCTGCCCGAGCAGCCCGAGGCGGCCACCAGGGTCTCGGGGAACCGGTGTTCCTGGGCCCGGCCTGGTTAACTTAATTGGACACAAGGTCACCATGAGAAAGAACGGGCAGTTCTGGAGCCAGGCCTGTGGCCTTGCAGCCACCATATGTGTTAACCAGGTCATATCCTAAGCGACCTGATTAGGAGTGAATGTGCTTAAATACCCACCCCAGCCCCGGTGACCACGGGGCCAAAGCCAACCTAGAAAAACATTTTTTAAAAATAAAACAGGCAGTGATTTTTTTTCCCCACTCATGAGCCAAGTAAAGGGACTAACAAGGAGAAAGAGACTACAGTGTGAAGAAACAAGAAACCAGGCACCCTTGAGAGCAGTGCGGCTTGGAGAAGCCGTCTGATGGGAACCCTCATGCTGGTGTGGGGCCGAGGAGCTGTCTGCAGCCCTGTGCACACATCCCCTGCTCTTGGGGCCTCAGTTTCCCCAACTAGAAAGTGATGCCTGTCCACGAATCTGCTGCTTCTCACCTCTCACTTGGAGGCCTCGCATTCAGTGCCTATGCCGCACGTACAGACAGTAGAGCTTGCAACTCCACACGCTTTGACACACCTTACTCACATCTTATATTTTAACTGCTTTGTGGTTAACCGAATGCTTCCCCCACACGATGTATCCCTTCGACATGGGAGTGAGAGCATAAAAGGCATGCTGCCTCCTGCTTTGTAACCACTGCGGGGCAGGGGGAGGTGTTGGGTTTGATGGGCTCTCCTCGCCGGAGCTCTGTCCGGACCCTAGGGTGCTGAGCCCCAGGCTGTCACACCTGCAGTGTCTCTGAGAAGGGGGGCAGGGGTGGCTGGGCCTGTGGGAGATGCCCAGGGAGAGCTGCTTGGGGGCCTCGCTGGTGGCCCAGAAGCCGCAGCAGAGGAGGCTGTGTGGGGCGCTCTCTGGAGCTCTGGGCCAGAGGATTCTTGCATAATTGGGGGTGGGGGACTCAAGAGGAGACATGGCTTCCCCCCAAGAAGGCACGTGGAGCTAGGCGCCTACCCTCTCTCTGAGCCTGGGCGTCCATTCTGCAGCTGTCAAATATGAATATTTAGTTAGTCGAAGAGTGTGACGTGCTGAATAAACGCAAACTGACATGTGATTAGAGACTTCTGGTCAGAGAACGGAGCACGGCCCCTGACCCCGGAGGAGGTGGGTGGACAGTAGTGTGGGGTGAAGCCATGCAGCAGCCAGTGCTGGACGGGCTGGGGGAGGAGCAAACCTACTGGTAGGAGGACATCCAGCCTAAATCTGCTATTTTTTAAAATGCCTAACGCAATAAATAACTAAATAACTAAATAAAATAAAATAAAATGCCCAACGCTCACTTACAGCATTCCACATGCAATTTCCTCTCTTAGGTGACTCCTCGATGCTAAGAATTATGGTGCAGCACGTGACAGGACAGAGAACAGGCAAACAGTGGGACTGCCTTCGAGGTCGTGAGGGGCGGCTGGACTTGCCTGACTTTGATTTACGAGTCTGGGTGCAGGCCTACGAGCCAATATGCAGCATTTAAAGTGCGCACATACCAATAGGCCAAGGCTTCCACATTCATGCGAACATACACGTCTATTCCTTCACAGCGGCACAGACCTGTGCGCATGAAGGTAAGTGTGCAATGCCCTACATGTTTCGATGCGAGCCATGTACATGCACACAGCACACGCAGGGGGAACTGTTGGCCACGTGCCTGGAATAAGTCACAAATTTGGAACATAAAAGCCGATGGAAGCAGCAGCAGAGCTGTATCTCGTTTTGTATTTTCTGCGCTTCTACTTGTCAGATGCCACGTTTCAGGTCTGTGGTTTGAGAAAGAAGTTGCTGGGCCCGCCATTCCCAGAGCCCATGGCCTTGAGGAGGCCAGGCTGTCACATGGCTGCGGCTGTTGCTATGTTTTCCTAATGCGTTGCCCTGCTGTTATTTTCCCCAAAGTTTAATAAATGATCTTTAATAAGTTATTTTGCTCCAAAATAATACTTTCTGGAGCAAAGTTGAAGTGCTATCTTGCTGGTGTGCTTCCAGAGAGAATGAGAGCGCATTTCTTCTCCTTCCAGATCAGGGACCAGGGGCCTCTCTCCGTCCACACTGGGGCAGGGCCTCCAAGGAAGCCTGGGCTGGAGCTGGAGCCCGCTATTGCCAAACAAATTCACCAAGTAAACTCACTGGGAGTCAGCAGACTCAAGGTCAGGAAGACTTGGACCCAATTCAAACATCTGGACCGAAGCCGACACTCGCTTGTTAAGAGCAGATGGACACTCACCCTCTTCCCATCGCCCATCAGTTGAGGACTCATGACCGAAAGTGCCCACGTGCTCAGGGCTGGGCCGAGAGCAGACAGTGAAGGGGTGTCCCTGAACCACACACACACTCCAATCTGTGGCTTGGCCCCATGTCCGGCCGTGGACCAATCACTGGGAAGCTTCTGAACGGGAATTCAGATTCCAAGGCGTTATGCTCCATAGGATGGAGAAGAGGGGTGTGGGGAAAGAGCAGGTCTGGGACTGAAGGCAGCACCTCAGAGACCAGCCTAGTGGGGACCTCGGGGCCTCAGCTTACTCTTCTGTAAAATGGGAAGATTGCATGAGGTTATCTCGTCTCTATCACTCCAGGACGTCAGAGAGGACCCGTTATCTAAGGGAGGCCAGGACGTGCCCAGGCAGAGGGGGTCAGAATGAGTATGAAGGCCCTCCCACGGGGGGAGGCCATCAGAACAGGGGCTTTCAAACGCCGGCCCCTCTCCATCAGGAGATCATACAATTACTTAGACTGGGCCATATCCCACCAGTTTTTTACCAAATAAAATAGGACAGAATAGGGAATATCACAGTGCTGGGCTCAAAGTTAGCACTACTAGTATCTAAGGATAAGCCATTACTGTCGTTGTTGCTGTTATTATTTCTATTGTAGGTCATGGTCCAAAGTTTGAATTACAGTTACTTTTTTGGGTGTCGATTGTCTCTATTTCTGTACTGGAATGTGAGCTCCATGCATTAGGGACTTCTGACTGGTTAGCTGAGAGCTGCAGCTCTGAAACAGTGCCTGGCACAAGGTAAATGCTCAATAAATATCTGGATGACAAATGAATAGGTCTCACTGCATGACACATTTGTTCCAAACATCCATCTCTTCCCTCTTGGGCCAGTCGACCCAAGTCTAAGGTCGGGCAGGTGAACTCTGGGCTCGGAGGTGTGGGGCCTTGGCCAGCAGCAGGCGGACAGTCAGTTCCCCGGGGGTGTGGAAAGTAAAGCTCTGGGGGCGCGGCTGGCACACGGGAGGAAGCTGCGGTCCCTGCGTGGGGCCGTCCCCACCGTAACTGATCCCCACGATTCTCCTTCCTGGAGCATCCCCGCTCCTCACCCCCACCTGGCGGGGGCGGAAATGGGCCTCCTCCTCTTGACCTGCTCCTCACGGGCGCCAAGGCCCGGCCCTGACCCCTTTCCCTCTCAGTGACGTTCCTTGGAGAACCCGAGTCTGGGCTAATGCGCGGAACAGACCGAGAGCTGCAGAGCTCCAGCGCCTGAACCTCGAACCGTGGTCCTTACGGGGTGTCGCCTGGACAGCAGCATCAGCATCAACCCGGGAGCTTGTAGGAAAGCAGATTCTTGGACCCGCTCAGACCCAATGGACCGGAACTCGGGGTGGGGCCCCGCCCTCCAGGTGAAGAGAACCTCCGCCCTCACCGGTGAAGAAGGACAAGGTGCGACCGGCCCACCTGGCAGCTGCCCCTCTGAGGAGCCAGGGCCGACGCGTGTGTGGGAGGCACTGGAGTTCCAGTGCCAGGGTTTCCCGGGGTGAGAGAGGCGAGCACAGGGAAGGTGGTGAGGGGCATTGTAGGCCCTGCCCACCTCCCCGCCCTTCCTACCAGAGGGAGAGGAGGCCACGTGACCGGGCACTGAGCGTGGCAGGCGGTAACGGAGGCATTGGCCGAAACACTGGAGTGGGAACAGGACCACCTGCGAGGTCAGAGTTCTTCCAAAGCCCCGATGGCAGGACCCTGAGCTCACCTGCTCCCGGGAACCACGGCACCCCCAGAGTCCACTGCTCAGGGCCTCTCGCCCTTAGTTCTGGGGCCCCCAGAGCGAGAAGGCGGCTGCCATCCCATCGCAGCCACAGCGGCCTCTGGAGAGGAGCCTCGCCCTCAGCTCCTGGAGGTGGTTTCAGGCGGCTCCTGGACACAGCGTACCCGTTGTGATACTTGCTTTCATAGTTTATGGTGAGCCGCGTTGGTTTTCCATTTCTGCGAGTGTTAGGATGTTTCTTTTAAGAACAGATTTTAGGTTAAAAAGTAGTACTTGGGACAAAAATTGTGCAGGTGGGAATGATGCAATCTGGGGCTACCCTACCCATCCCACCAAGTGCTGTGTCTCTTCCCTGAGGGGCGGGGAACTTAGGACATTTCAGCCCATGTGTGGATGCATACCTGTATCCGTATACGTGTGTGTACATGCATGTGTATGTGTAGCTATGAATCCTCTTATGGTCACCTCAGGATGCAATAAATAGCATGTGCTACTTTCTACATGTTCACTCTCTTCCAAACTTTGATCACTGGATGTTCTATTAAGCGGGTCATAGAGGAGGAAGGCCACCGGAGCCCGCAGTTGTTTTGCAACAGGATTTGTGTTTTAATGACACCACTGAGTCCCCACCTGTTTAACGAACGGTTCTCAGCAAAATCACCAGGGCTCTCCATAATCACAGTGGGCGTGGGGTGAGCGCTGGGGAAGGGGCCGCTGCGCAACGCCCGTGCCCACAGGGACACCTGCGAGGGAAATGGCCATGGGATCTCCCGGTGAAACCGGGGACCGGGCAGGAAGACCGCAGCCCTGAGCTGGACCCGCAGCCTCCTCGTCTAGCGTCACGCTGGGTGCACAGCAGCACCCCACGACTACACACCGGCTTTACTGTGTGGCCGAGCTGGGCCTGGCAGAACCAGTCCTCCTTGGCAAAGCCCCCCAGGGAGGCCCTGGGCTGCGGGTGACCTCCCTCTGGCCAGGGGTGAGGTGCGTGAACTGGCTGGGGCAGGAAGCCTGCGGCGTGAAGATGGGAATAAGGCCAGTCTGTGTTAGGTGGCTTTACCTCCCGTGGCCAGCTCTGTTCCCTTCTTTAAGCCACATCCTCAGGGGGGGCCTCTCAGTGCTTCTCCCAGCCTATGAGGAATGGGTTCTTCCCACGGCCCCTGCAGCCGAGACCGGGAGGAGCACTCTGCCAGGCTATGCCCCCGACACGGGCCCTCCCCGTCTCCACCCTGTGTTGGGGCCTCACAGACTCACATCCTTCTTTCTCCCAAAGTGATACAAGGGCATCTGGTAAACACAAGGGGCAAGGTGCCCACATGCTTTTCAAGGGCTGGGCTGGCCTGCTCCCGCTCCCCCGAGGACGTCCTCCTGGCCTTGCATTTTAGACACAGTGCTTCCTTCCCCTGGGGTTCCAGGTCAAGAGGAAAGGAGGCGCATCCCTGTGATGCCGGCACCTGGGAGGGGCTCATGCAAGCTCCCAAAGTGCCGTGGGAGCATCTCCTCCCCACTCCACGGAGGGTGATCATGGGACACCTGCCGTGGGAGGAGTATTTACACCACAGGCATTGGCAAGACCACGACTCAGGCTGCTTTTCTAGAGACAGCTCTTTACCCTTTGCCAGCAGCCCAGCAGCCCAGCAGCCCTTCCACCAGGCGGTGCGGGGGTTCACCCTGCACCCCACCCAGGCTGCAGCACCAAACTGCAAAGACCAGGCTGAGCAAGGTGGCTTCTGTGCCAATCCGGTTCGCACACATCATCTGGTTTGACCTTCACAGCCTGCGAGGACCTTCACATCCTGTGGCAGGTGAGGAAGGAAGGAGGTGGGGCGGGCCGAGGGCAGAGCTGGCCGGGCAGGTCCTGGCCCAGGCTTCCTGCTCCCAGGCCTCTCCCCAGCAGTGGCTGCGGCGCTCTGAGTAAAAATGAATTTGTTTAGGACGCCGTCAGTGAGCCGTGATGGGAGAGCTGTAACTGTGCACGGAGAGGAGCAAGCTCAGGCCCCCGGAGATGAGTGCTTAGGAAAAGGATTTCCTGAGGAAGCGACTTTGGAGAAAGTTTCTGGCTGGGAGCGCTCCCTCCCACACTGGCGCTCAGGCGGCTGCCACCGCTGGCTGCCTTGCAGCGGCCCTCCCATTGCACGAGTCCAGGGGTCTCAGGAGGCCAGAGGGCGGTGGGAAGCTCGCGGTCCCCTCCCTCAGCCTGGCCCAGGCTCCGGCGTCTCCCTGCCTCTATTTGACCCCGTCTAGAAGGCCAGGAGAGCAAGATGAAGGGGGATGAAAAAATACACAAGCCTGTTGGCCTCGCATCCCAGGCTGCCATAACAAAGTAGACACACTGGATGGCTTCAAACCACAGAAATTATTCCCTCCCAGCTCTGGAGGCTAAACGTCCAAAACACAGGTGCCAGCAGCGCTCCCTCTGAGCCTGGAGGGAGGGTCCTCCTCGCTTTTTCCAGTCCCTGGTGGGCGCCAGCAACCCTGGGCTTATGGCAGAACTGCTCGTCTCCGCCTGGTCCTCACGTGGCCTCTCCGTGTCTGTGTCTCTCTTCCTATGAGGACATCGTCATATTGGACGAGGACCCGCTCTGCTCCAGGATGACCTCGTCTTAGCCAATTCCATCACAGGTACCGGGGTTAGAACTCCTGACATATTTGGGGGAGCACAATTCAGCTCCTTACCCCCACAATTACTGAGTGCGCCCATGCTCAGCCCCAGCGTAGCTGTCACAGAGGGGCACCGCTGGGCTGAGGGCAGGGCCACCAGGCAGGGGCAGCCCAGGCAGCAGTACCCGTGGGGCTGAGAACTGCTTCACCACAGACTAAGGGGTCCTAGAAGCTGGCAGCCCAGCAGCTGCAGAGTGAGGTGGGCAGGCACTGGGAGCTGTGCCACAGGTGGTCCACGCCGGGCAAGTGCTACCTACTCTGAACTGTTGCCTGGGGTCAGTGGGTGTAAGCCAGGCATGTCCGCCACCAACAGGCTCCCTGCCTGGAGAGTTTCCTGAGTATTTCGTGGAAAGTGCCCCTCCCAAAGCTTCTCCTGGAAGAGGGTCAAACACGCCGGCCCCGCCAATAACACTGCCAAGGACATACACCAAGTCACTTCACTGCAGAGAGAAGCTCACTGCAGGCGGGTCCCTTGTGCTCCACCCAGAATAGCTGAATGGTGGGCACTGAGGCTCAGAGGTGCCAGGGCCTCGCCAGGCAAAGCAGCCAGAGCTCCCTGTCAGTGGAGGCACTGAGTCTGGCCTTGAACTCAGGAGGTCGGGTTCTAAGACCCTGAGCTTTCCTGAGCTCCTTCAGCCCCACTGCTTTCCACCATCCTGCGTCCAGCAAAGCACCCCTCCACCTGCCCCCAGCCACCTGGCCTGGTCATCTGCCGGCGAAGCACAGAGGGGGTCAACTCAAGCCCCGGGGCTTCACTCCGTGTCCCTTCGGTGCCCGAGAGGAAGGGAAGGTGTGCGAGGGGGATCCCCCACCCCCACCCCGCTAGCTGCTGGCCATCTTACTGGGAGCCGAGTCTGAGAGCAGCGAATCAGAGGGCCCGGAGCTGCCCAGACAGGACCTCGGCCAGCTTCTCAGCCTCAAGGCCATGACCTCCCCTCCCCAAGAAGGGAGAGGACAGATCGCTGTCCCTCCAGCAGCGCTCGCAGGGATTGTGTGCGATACTGTCTCCTCTCAGTCCCCCTTCCTCAGCAGCTGGCATCCAGCATCTTCCAATGGCCGGGTGAGGACATATCGAAAACAAACGCAAAGCAAGGAACTTAGCCAATGTCAGAGTGCCGCTTGGCTGTGACCAAAGCTGGTGCCTCGTCCTGTGAAAACCGAACCCCAGCTTCCCGGAGCCGAATGCGTTTCCTGCTGCCTTCACCCGGGGCCTTTTGCTAAGAACAAGTTTTCCCCGTTTGAGGCCCTTGGGTTTGGGGCCTCTGGCAAACAAGTCACTTCTGCTTTTGACAAGCAGCTTCCCCTTTTCTGGAACCTGCTGGACCCCCACCCCACCCCTCCCCGCTGTCCCGGCCCCGCTAGCGACAGCCACTCACCCACTCACTCACTCACTCACTCACGGCTGAGACCTGCAGCCAACAGCCCAGCCCTCCTCTGACAGCCTTAGGCTTCTGGGAGCCTAGCACCCACGGAGACGTCTATACTCCCGTCCAGCAAAAGGGACAGGCTTTTGGTTTCACGCTCACTGTTAAGCCGCTACCATTCACCCTGGGCATCTGTGGGGCCCAGGACACCGCCCGGAGGTCTCCTGCATCGGGAGGCCCGAGCGAGGGAGCAAGTGCTTCCACACCTCACGCCCGCGTCTTACTCTGTGTCATCATCTGTGAGCTGCGAGCACCTCTGAAACTCACGCCTGGCACCCCTCCGTTCTCCAGGGGCACAGACTCAAAGGGGAGCAGGGGCCATGCCCTGACTCTGTGATGGTGAGGGGCTTCCCTCGGCTGGAGAGCAGGCGGGGGGTGGGGGCAGAGCCAGCCGGCAAGGCAGCTCCGAGGAGACTTCAGTGAGCCCCACGAGGGCAAGGCCGAGAACGCCAGGTCGGGCCTGCCCGCTCCCGCTCCTCGGTCTGGAACGCCTGCCTGAAAGCGCGGCGACAGGCCATGCCTGGTGGTGAGCAGACGGGCCCGAGGAGCACAGGCGTCCAGAAAGCGGAAGAGAAGCTCTTGGCTTCAGCAACAGCGGGGTAGGGGGGTTAAAATCACAGGGTAGCCAATAAAGTAACTGCAGTTTTGAAACTCAGCTGTTTAAAAATGGTCCTTGGGTACATTTATATGATAATTTCGATGGCTTTATATGATGGCTGGGCCAGATATTAGGTTGATTCTATAAGGTTATCACTTTTTTTAGGTTAGAAAAATGGGGAACAATGGGTACTTCATACAGTTTAACCTAATATCAACTTCTTTTCACTGCTGAGCAAAAGGACACAAGAAGACAAAGGTTGAATATGACTCAAACCAAGACCTTCTCCCTCCCAATCCAGGCTCGTCCTACCAAACCACAGAGCTTCCTGTCTCCAAACCACGACCCATCAGGCCCTCCCTCCTGTCACAGACAGAAGCCAGGGCCTCTGGGTCAGGCCAGTGACCTGCCCGAAGACACTTGGGGATTTAGCCAAAGTCCACTCGTTTGTACCCAAGTTCACTTCTCATCCACGACACCACAATGAGGTGCCCGACTGGGACGATAAGGAAGAGGCCACCTGGCCCCGGCCACAGGCACTTACTTTTCTACATGAATCTCCAAGGAGCTTGATTTAAGCTGTAAATTCCAGAAAACTGAACCCAGTACATTCTTTGTTTCTTAGTCTCTCTCTATATATGTCTGTCTGTCTGTCTCTCTCTCTCTTTCTCTCTCTCCACACACACACACACACACACACACACACACACACACATGCACACACGCACACATGTGTGCACACATGTAACCTCCAGTGCTCGAGAAGCACATGCTCCCAGGAGCTGCTTGTGAGGCTGAGGGTGGTGAGGGTGGGAGGCCTGGCTGGAGAACCCCACCCAAAGCGCCCCTCCCTGAGCACCGTGCATGTCCGCTAGCACGTCTTGGACACCTGGAGACAGAACGGGGTCCCTGGGAGGAAGGATCGTGTGATAATTATGCAGCCCCAGGCCTGCAAGGGTCAGGCCAGGGGCTCTGGCCTCCGTCAGGGGAGGAAGAGCAAGTGCCTGATGCTTCACGGGGCCTTAACGCCCTTCTGGGTGAGGCCACGAGCTGGACGGCCCCTGTGCAGCTGAGCTGGGCCTGGAGGCAGCTCTCCTGGCTCCCCTCCGCTCAGCTCACGAGGACTGGCAGGACTCAGGGTCCCTGTCCTCTGGGCCACCTCCTCTGCTCCCCAAACCACAGAGCAGGGGACACGCAGGGTCTCAGACCCTCCGCAGACAGCTTCTCTGCATGGCTCACGATGGCACCAGGACCTGCTCCTCCAGGGCTGAGGCCGAGCTCCAGGATCCCAGCCACCCCACCAGCCACACCCGTCTGTCCACACACCACTGTCTGTATCTCACTGTCCTCACACCCCACCGCCCACACCCCACCGTGAGACAGCAGGAAGATCAGGTGCGTGTGGGATGCACCGTCAGGGAAGGGGCGGAAGAAAGGAAGGAAAAGTGAGGGCAGAAACAGAAAGGACCAGGTCTTGCCCAGCTCCACGCCCCCACCCAGCACACAGACCAAGGAGATCTGTTTGTCTATTTGCTTCAATAGAACGCATCCGGCCCAATGATCCTTATTTACACCCCGTCTTCACCACAGAAGGAGGCTGCAGTGCAGTCAGATAAAATACATCCTAGGGAGGAGCAACCGCAGCCAGAAACACCAAGCAGGGTGGGCCCAGGAGTGAGGCTGTGCCTGAAGCCATGAGTCCTATGCCCTGGCAGACACCGCCACACATCTCGCTCTTGGGGCTTCTGCAACATCGTGGCCAAGCAATGAAGATGCTGGCATTGTAACAATTAGACCTCATTCCAGTTTGCCCCATGGTATGTCACTGGCTTCTCATACCAGCCCTCGGGTAGGGTCCTCATTGCTAGTTTACAAACGAAGCGACTGGTTCAGCGATACCAAGGTGCTCATCTGGTTAGAGAGGCCGCAGGCGGGACACCAGCTCCCCAAGGCCCAGCTCGTTGTCATGATCTTTACAAGGAAGGGTCCTGGGGGCACTCGGGGTGAAAGGCCACGCCCATCCTGATGCTCGCATCACCCCATCTGGATTCGAAGGGAAAAGGAGAAGCAATCTTGCAGGAAAGAGCATGGGATTAGGACACAACCACACCTGCTTCAAACGTTGCCCTCACCCGCTGTGCACCTTGGGCAAGTCACTCAGTCTACCTGAGCCTCAGTTTCCCCAACTGTAAACCTGGGGGAATAATATGAAAAGGGCAGAGTGGGTCAAGAGTTAAATGACAAAATATGCGAAAGGGGCTGTCATGGTGCCAAGCACTGAACACGGTGCCCAATCAACGAACATTTCGTGACTTCTCTCTAGGACAGCAGTTCTCAACCTGTGGGTCGCGAACAATGAAAATACATCCTGCATATCAGATATTTACATTATGATTCATAACAGTAGCAACATGACAGTTATGAAGTAGCAACGAAAATAATTTTATGGTTGGGGGTCACCACAACATGAGGAACTGTGTTAAAGGGCCGCGGCACTAGGAAGGTTGAGAACCACTGTTCCAGGGGGACCTAAGAGCCTGAGAAGCAAGCAGATCAGCCATGAGCACAGGGACAGCGTCCCCACGGGAACGCGCCTTGCCAGCGCCTCTTGGCCTGTGTGGCAACACAGGGAACAGAACTGGGTCAGAAGGCAGGTTTTTCAAGCTTGGTGGAATCTCGCTGTCATGAAACAAAGAGTGGGGATGGATACAGGGCACGCAGACCAAAGAAGCAGGAAAGTGGGTGACAAGAGAAGCTACTGGTTTGCAGCCAAGAGTCTTAAGTGTCAGTCTTTTTATTTCAGCTCTATATGAAAGCTGGTATTCCTTGGGAACCTGAAGACAAACCAGTACAATTTTTGGAAAGTAACATTAGAAAAACACCCTAAGGCCCCTCAGCTCTCAGTTAGCTAAGGGCTGATCGCTGCTGTTAAGGAATGTTTGCTAGGGATGAAGGGTGGTTAGAAGCAGGGGCTATGAAGGTAAATCAGGGTCCTGGTGACATTCCGGACCTTCCTTCTCTTGCCATAAGGCTCCCCGCTGCAGCACTGAGGCACACAGAGCTTGGCCCTGAGGTGCACCTGGCTGAGGGGGACCTACTAGCACTGGAGGTCCAAGAACCGACTTCAGACTCAGCACCTACAGTCAGCCCAGCAGTGGTGGGAGGCAGACACCCTCGTCCCTCCCACACATGTCCTCCAGGCTGTGGGGCACAGTGGTTTGGTGTGGGGATCAGTTGCCAGATAGCTGGGGCTTGGAGCCTGCAAGATTTCCCAATTGTCTAGCTGGCATGGCTCAGTGATTGAGCATCGACCTATGAACCAGGAGGTCACCGTTCGATTCCTGGTCAATCCCTAGTGTGGATCTCTCATCATTGATGCTTCTCTCGCTCTCTCTCTCCCTCCCTTCCTCTCTGAAATCAATAACAATACATTTTTTAAAAAGATTTCCCACCTGGAGAATGGGGACAATAATGGCATTGGCTCACTGGCTCAAGTAAGCTGATGCACGAACATGCTCCAGGCGTGCTGGTTCAGTGACTATTAGCATTTTATTATTATTATTGGCCACCATTCCTCTTTCTCTCTCCTCAAGGTTGACCTTGAGAATCACGTGATCCAAGTGCCACCTCGATGAAGCCGTGCAGGGCAGGCACTATGGCTCCTCCCAGCCGTGACCTTCGTTTCCTGCCACCAGGAAGGGATGGGACTGAGGAGACCGGTGCCAAGCTGCCCGCCCTTTGCAAGGACATAGCCCAGGCTGAAGAAGGTGACCTTGTCCAAGGTCGGGGGCAGTCCTCACCTGATGAATGACTGGCCAACCCAGCAAAAGTCAGAACTGAGACCTCATCAGAGCCCAGCCTCTCCTCTACCTGCCCCTGCCCCCTCCCCACCCCAGGAGTCATCCAAAGTCACCTGTGTGCCTATAGACCTCCCACACCGCCCCCATCTCTCAGCCCACCTGTCCAACATTCAGCCCATGACCTGTGATAAGAAGGCAGGTGGAGCTATCGGCTTCTTGTCACTTTAAGAAATAGAGAGAGTGTTTTTACATTTGCCTGTGTGCGTGCCTGGAGCCTCCTGTCATTTCTGTAGTTTAATGATATTTTCTCAGGAATGAACTAGGGGGGCTTGGTGGGCATTTAAATACCCACATCTCCCCCAAATTTGAAATTCTAAGTGACCCCTCCCCTCCCTTACCCCCTTACCCCTACTCGTAGGAAATTGTGGGGAGACTTTGGTGCCTGGGAAATCCCACCTCCTGGGGGTTCTAGATCATGGCAACCATCTGACCCATTGCTGCTGGCAGACCAGGCGCCCCTGGAACTCACTGTGGTCACTGCTGGGCGTCCAGTGACCTGAGAGCTTTCTAAAGGTGCAGAGGTTGGGTCTGACTTCTGAACCTAAGGAGCATGGTGGGAGCTGGGAGCACATGCAGGGAGGGCCCACCGTGTGGGACGCGCTAGGCGCTCTGAGGAGGGGCTGATGCAGGAGGCTGGATGCAGGAGGGCCCAGCCTCTCCACCAGGAGGGTCCCCTTTCCTGCAAGGCTGGGGCGCATGCAGATCCAGCCATCCTGGCCTACATCAGTCAAGGGAAGTATTCAAGTCTCTCAGATATAGGAAGCTCAGAGGACCAGGTCTGAGGAGGGGCTGGACGCCTGCGCCTCTCTCGCCTGTCACAGACAGATCCAGGAAACTCGGGCCCGAGGCATCTGAGAGCCGGGTCACCGGGTGGGTGTGTGGGCAGTCACTGCGCCACCTGCCCAGGGAATGTACTTCTGGGCGTGCAGCTCTGGTGCCAACGGATGCTCCCTTGGGAACCAGTGACCAGAGGCCGGGCCTGAGCTGCACGTGGTGGGGAACACAGATCCACGGCAAGACCACGACCACAGCCATTCCCTCCAGAACCGGCAGGAAACAGAGAGCTACTCCTGTGAAAGGCGAGTCTGAAAGGAAACGAGACAACGGTGGTGGCAATCACCGAGATCCCAGCCTGCAAGCAGTGCTCAGCCTCTCACTGGATTTTCACCACCAGCCAGGAGGCAGCTGGGCGGGCTTGGGGAGGCCTGTGGAGGCAGGTGTGACCCGGAGCCCTGCGGGTGCTGTGTTCAGCTTCCAGGTAAAGTCTTCCAGGGACAACTTCCGCACCCTCCACCCCAACTCTCAGCAGCCCACCCGGAAACTTGGCCCTCGAACCTCAGGGGGTCTTCCCCACGGGCCCCTTTCTGGCGGAGAGGAACCCGACATTCCCAAAGTACCACCTGCTTTTTACCCGTGAATCTCCTTCCATTCTCCCCATCCCTGTGCGGTGGGACTGCGATCCACACTCACAGGGTGAGGTCTGTGCTCAGAAAGCATCAGTGAACCGCCCCAGAGGACACAGGAGTGAGCGACAGACTTGCAGCTGGTCTCTGACACCCACACTCCCGCCCCGCCCACACAGCCCTCTACAGCAGCGGTTCTCAACCGTGGCTGCACATTAGAATCAACTGGGAATCTTTTTAAAATCCTGATTTCTGGGCCTCATCCTCCGGAAATTCTGTTTCTTTGTTACTAATGTTGTGGCCCCACCCCATAACAAAGAAACAGAATTTCCGGAGGATGAGGCCCAGAAATCAGGATTTTAAAAAGATTCCCAGGTGATTCTAATGTGCAGCCAAGGTTGAGAACCACTGCTCTACAGAGTCCATGAAAACATCAAAGAATTCTGTTCTCAAGGATCTGGCACAGCCCTGGCCGGGCGTCTGAGCTGGCTGGAGTGTCATCCCGTACACCAACAGGTTGCGGGTCTGACCCCCAGTCGGGGCAAGTACAGGAGGCCACTGGTCAATGTTTCTCTCTCTCTTTCTCCCTCTTTCCCTTCTTTTCTCTCTAAAATAAATAAAAACATCCTCAGGTGAGGATTTAAAAACACAGCAATGCCTCCTGTGGTTTGAAGGTGGTGAAGCCGAGGCTGCCACCTGACCTTGGGCCAGTCACCCCGAGACTGTTTTCAATCACAGACTATCAGGCATCTAAAACACCTCCTGCCTCCTGATGAGGCCCTCAGCAGTCAGTTACTCTGAGCGAAAAGCCCAAATACTTTCCCAGGTAGGAGATGAAGGAGAAAAAAAAGGAGCTAACACAATAATGTTCCTTCAAAGTGCATCGGACTGACCCTACGATTTGCCTGAAATTTTTCTCTTTGCCATCGTTGGCTCCTATAAGATTTGTCAATATTCGATTCACTGGAGTTTTGGAATTAGCTCACAGAGTTAACTGAGCACCGGAACCCAGACCCCACATTTTTTTTTTCTTCCCTTAGTGGTGCTTGGCTTCTGCTTTGCTCGCCACGATCATCAGCATCAGCGTTAGGGTTGGCCACGTAGCAGGTATTTCCTTGAGGCTGGGATATGAGAAGGTATGGATGCACTCCATCCTCAAAGGGGTGTTCAGTCTAATTAAGGAGACAACTCTGAAGGACCATCCCAGTTCCAGAATGTTCCCAAGGGTCAGCTGAGACCTTTGCTGTGATTGCTCCACAATCTCTCTCCCTCTGCCCTACCTGGCTTTCCTTCCTCCCCTGGACTCTCAAGAGCCCAAACTATAGGCACAGAATCATTGGGAAAGAATAATTTTGGGGTGAAGGTAACAAAGGTCACTTGATCATTACTAAACAAGGAAGATAACCAAGTATGTCCACTTGACTTTAGCCCAGCCGTGGGCAAATTACGGCCCGCGGGCCGGATCCGGCCCGTTTGAAATGAATAAAACTAAAAAAAAAAGGACCGTACCCTTTTATGTAATGATGTTTACTTTGAATTTATATTAGTTCACACAAACACTCCATCCATGCTTTTGTTCCGGCCCTCCGGTCCAGTTTAAGAACCCATTGTGGCCCTCGAGTCAAAAAGTTTGCCCACCCCTGCTTTAGCCACATTTTACCATAAACTCTAGGCCTGGGTGCCAAGCCTGCAGAACTCTGCTTGGAGTCTGACGTTGCCACATCTAGAGAAGGAGGATATGGATGGAGGAGAGACAGATGGTGCAGACCTGGAGCCTGGTTCTGCGTGGAAAAGACTCGATGCTCCCTCACTACTTCCCATGGCTCTGGCTTTTGAGCCGGCAAAACCCAAAACTGCTTTGAAATCGTTTTCTGACAGGCCTGGCCCGACGAGCAGTACTCCTGGCAGAGAGCCAGGAGGGCCAGGCAGACGGGGCTGTGGCTCCCCAGAGCCTTCCCTCACCTGTGGCCACAAATGCCCTCTGCCAGAGGGGGTCTCCCTCTTCCCGACATTCCTCCCTGCTTTGCCACTGGCCAGTCATGGCACCGCGGGCAGGTCGCTGAGCCCCTCGAGGCTGCATCCCCAGTGTGAGGTGGCCCAGGGCTTGGCCTCCACCCTCTGGCTCCACGCACACTCTGGGCCACTTCTGCATCTGGCAGGGGGGCTACCTGGCCGAATTGCTCCCTCAGAATTTGGGGCCGCTGACCAGCATTTTCCTGTCTTTGAGCCGAGAATATTCTATTACCTGCGCCCCAAGGTCATTTTTTTAAAAATATATTTTATTGATTTTTTACAGAGAGGAGGGGAGAGGGATAGAGAGTCAGAAACATCGATGATAGAGAAACATCGATCAGCTGCCTCCTGCACACCCCCTACTGGGAATGTGCCCGCAACCCAGGTACAGGCCCTCGACCAGAATTGAACCTGGGACCCCTGAGTCCGCAGGCCAACGCTCTATCCACTGAGCCAAACCGGTCAGGGCCCCAAGGTCATTTTGAAAATCTCAAAATACACTTTAGCAAGCAAAGTAGAGTGGTGAAGGGGAGTGTCAGAGGGCAAACCTCTCCCCTGACACTCATCTTCGGGGATGAGGCTGAGAGGTCAGACCCGGCTCCGCTGCTCGCCCGCACACTGCTCCCCTTGCCCTCACTCGTGGGCCCTCAAAGCCCATCTTCCCCTGAGAAAGCACCGTTTCCACACAGTCAGGCGCTTGACTGTTGGAGACCTCAGAGTGCAATCCTCACATATATTGTATGTATAAAAATGTAAAAAATACTACAAACAGTATGCACTGCTATATGTTAATTATATCATTATGTTTACTTATAGAATATATTAAATATTAAGTAGCACTAATTATATAATACTAAAAGCCTGGTGCATGAATTCATGCATGAGTGGGGTCCGGCTGGCCTGCCCCGATTGGGGCTGATCGGGCCGGGCCAGCCAGGGGGAGGTGCCCCTGACCTGGGGTGGAGACAGCTGGGGGGACGGGCTGCGGGTGGTTGGCAGGCCGGCCCCGCCCCTAGTCGAACTCCCAGTCGAGGGGACAATTTGCATATTAGCCTTTTATTATATAGGATATTCACCTGTATGTGACCTTAATGTATTAATTATATTATAGCCGAGTAATATATTAATAGCTTATAATTATACTAGAGGCCCAGTGCACGAAAATAGTGCACTGGGGGGTGGGTCCCTCAGCCCAGCCTGCACCCTCTCGCAGTCCGGAAGCCCTTGAAGAATGTCCCACTGCTCCGCAGGCGGGAGAGGCTCCCACCACTGCTGCTGGGGCTTCTGGCTGAGTAGTGCTCCCCCTGTGGGAGCGCACTGACCACCAGGGGGCAGCTCCTGCGTTGAGTGTCTGCCCCCTGCTGATCAGTGTGCATCATAGCGACTGGTCATTCTGCCATTCGGTCGATTTGCATATTAGCCTTTTATTATATAGGATATTAATACTATACAAAATAATCATAAGAAATGCAATTAACATATTGGTTATCATATATATTCTCATATATCAATTTTAATATATTCTATATATATTTGAGAAAGAATAAATATTGTTTCAGGTCACTATCTTTGGGATGCTTTGAGAGCAGCAAAGTGTACTGATGTGTGTCATGTGCCCCAGATCCCTCTGAAGACTGTAAGCCTTGTGAGGGCGCAGGCCCTGCCAGCCTTGGTCACAGTTACACCCGCTGAGTCTCGCACGGTGCCTGGCACACACAGGCTTTCAGTAACTACACTACCTTGGTAAGAAACAGTTCTACAGTTCTGGATGGCAGAACCAGCATAAGATTTCTGGATTCCTGGTTTAGTGTTTATCCTAATATTCAGTTATTTAAAAAAAAAAACAAAAAAGAAAGAACTAGAGAAATTATTTACTTTTGAGACAAGAAGATTAAAGAATAGCCTTCAATGACCTTCACCTAAAAAGGAACCAAGGGTCTGGAGATCTGGTCAACCCCAAGGGCAAATAGCTTGCCAGACCAGGCATTTCATCCTTCGTGTGCCCCTCATGTGGGTGAGAACTGCCCACCCAGCAGTCCTGCCTCCCATCCTCGGGCTGCCTGGACCAGTCCTGGGGCATCAAAAGCCTGGGGCTGGGGCTGGGCCAAGCAGAGCCATCAAAAACCCAATTAAGAGTTTCAAAACACAACAGAGAGTTTTGTTGGCAGAGTGGGCTGGAATGGCTATGAGCGTAAACAGCCTACACTTCTTTCTCTAAGGTGAGAATAATGACATTGGTACCGATAGCAATACTATCTCACAGGGTTATTTCAGAGATAAAGAGAAACAGCTCGTGTGAACGTAGATGCCTGGCCATAGCAAGTGCTCCATCAATATCAGCTCAGTCTGACAGCAACCAGACCATCCCAGGTGATACCTGATAATCAATCATATAGATCAGTCACAGCCGCCACAAACAAACTACCCACTGAGCAGCGTCTGAATTTCGAGAAGGGAGAGCTCTCTGGGTGCTTACTGTACAACATGCTATGGGCAAGAACTGACCGGTAGCGACAGCTTCAAGCCCACGACCCAGTGGCTGTAGTGTGGCCGCTGCCGGGAGCGGGCTGCACGTAGGTGGAAGGTTTCCACGTTAACCCAACAAACAAGTGTCTTCCCGGAAGATGCCTGCCAGTCTCCTGGATGCTGCACAGGGCGCTGGGCTGGGCTCCCTCTCCTCGCCTCTCCACCCCTAGCCCTGGGACTGATTCCGGGGGGATGGTTCTGCACAGGGATGAGCAGGGCCAAGAGGAGGTGCTTGAACAAGCAGAGCAGGCCTGGGTCCTGGGGCTGCCACACCAGCCTCATCACAAGCTGTTTCCTCACAGTTCTGGGCCCCAGCCCCACCACCCTGGGATTTCCAGCAGGAAGAGGTGTGTGTGTGTGCGTGTGTGTGTGTGTGTGTGTGTGTGTGTGTGTGTGTGTTGGAGGGGGACTAAAAGGGAAGGATATAATGGAAGACCTGGATCTTGGGTAAAAATGCAGACATGAACTGGGCGGTGGAATGCATGCCGGCTTCCCGGACCTTGGCCCCCCCTTGGGCAGAACATTGCCTGTAGGTACTTGCTATCCCAACTGTGCTTTGTAGGCAAAGACCCTGTAGTATTAGGTCCCTGGGGCCACCATAACATAACGCCACAGACAGTGTGGTTTAAAACAACAGAAATGTGACTCCCACAGAGGCTCCAAACCACGGTGTCAGCAGGGCTGTGCCCTCCGAAAGCCCCAGGGGAGGATCCTCCTGGCCTCCTCCAGCTTCTGGTGGTGCCAGGGGTTCCTAGGCTTGTGGCAGCACCCCTCCCAGCTCTGCCTCCATCGTCACATGACCTTCCCTCTGTGTCTCTGTCCAAGTTCCCCTCTTAGGACCAGTTCTACTGGATGGGGCTCAGCCTGCCCGGCCTTCAACGTGGCTGATTACATCGGCAAAGACCCCGTTTGCAAACGAGGACACATTCCCAGGCACCAGAGGCTAGCACTTTAACATGTCTTTTTGGGACATAATTCAAGCCATGACCCTGTTCATCTTTGTACCTTCAACACGTAGCACTGGGCCTGGGAAACAGACGTAAATGGGTTGACTGGTTTCCAGTCCCAGCTCTGACCCTGCCTGACCCCAGACACAGTGCTTAGCAATTCAGCTCCCCATTTCTTTACAGCCGAGAAGCTGGCGCCTTGCTGTCTAAAACTCTCCCCTGGCACACTGGTGCATCCCTTCTCCTCCATCCCCGCCCACCCCCCAACCCACCCCCACCACAAATGGCGGGTCACTCCTGCACCGCCTGAGCCAGGCTCTGGGCAAAGGGCTGTCTCCCAGCAGCTGGCAGAGCTACAGCTCTCCCCACCGCTGTCCGGCCTCTGCCTCATGAATAAAAGGCTGGACTCCTGAGGTTTCCAAGAGCAAATTGGTCTTTGTTGAACACTCATCAGCAACTCTGTGCCAGGTCAGAGTATATCAAAACACCGAGGCCCTGGCAGAAGCCCGGATGGTATCTGATTGGTCTGTGACAAGCCGGGAGTTGGCAGAGAAGGGCTTCCTGTCAACAGGAAGGAAAGGATGGAGATCAAATTATTTTCAAAGTCCGTGGAGGAAGAAAGAGATGAGATTTGGATTAACCCTTCCAGTGCAGGGCTAAACCAGTCGCGGTGGGGCTCCCTCTTCCACGGGGAGCGTGGCCGGGGAACAGTCAACATTTCCCCTGTCCAGCGGCACCCTGTGCAGTGGGCACCCTGATTCCCCACGGCTGAGCCTCAGGACACAGCCTCACTGCCACTGGGCCCTCCGCCCCTCTGCAGCAGGTTATGGACAATGAACCGAGCAACTTAACGGCTCTGTTTCAATCGGCTGCTCACTTCATTGGCCTTTGTTTGTTCCACATTTTAAAAGATGTGACAACACTTTGACATTTGGTTCAGTTTCATGGGGTTATCATGATGGGCTGGTCCACCGTCTTGCAAGAAGTGGGAGATACCGGTGTTTCATGAGCTCTCAAACTCAATGCTGCAGGTCAAAGGGAGGGTGGGTGGAGGTGAAAGGGGGGGAAGGGGTTGGGTCTGAACCCAGCCCCTGACGGGGCCTGTAAGCCTGCTCAGAGACCAGAGCTGCCCCCATAAAAGTGGCATGGTGCCCAGGAACAGACTGTCACTGGAGTGAGCTGGGCACATCAAAACAGGAAAAGTAAAAGAACATAAACAGTGGAGAACCAGCATCATTTAAGAGCACATTTCTAATGGTTTTAGGGATGCAGACAGATTTAGAAGTTCAATGAATGAGTCAGGTGGGAAGTTACCTGGGCAGGTGAGAAGGCACTGCCAAGGAAAGAGTGCTTCTGAGTGCTTTCTTCAGTCAGCCTGCGGTTAGCACGGTCAACGTGCCGCCCAAGTGGAGGTCAACGATAGCACAGTGTCCTAGGTTCTACTGGTCAAGGGCAGTTCAGAGAAAACAGGCAGGCAGAGAGACTGGCCAACCACTAGGAACCCCGATAAGGTGGTGATGTGTGGGAAGATGCAAGATGAACCCACAAACCACACTGGGCTGCTGCGTCTGCCTCTGTTCCCTCGGAGGAGAGATGTCCTTTGGCGAGAGAGTTACCAGGATGTCGATACTGCGTTTATCATGAGGACACCATGCGGCACTCAGAGCTGATCCTCGGAGGCCCTGCCCGCTTTGCATGGCAGAGCCTTCCTATATCCATTCTCCCCTGCCAGTCCCTCCACAGGCCCAGAGCTGGACTATGCTTAACTGGCATTCAACCAACATCCCACGGGAGCCCACTCCCAGCTGCCCAGGCCGCACCCTGGGAGCTGTGGAGGGGATCCAGGCCTCGTTTACACCCCCTGGAGCCACAGGACAATTCTGGGGGCTCCATCACTGAGTAGTTTGACTCCTGAAGGTCTGGGTCCCATATTCTGGGCCCTATAAGAGCCCACGCTCAGGGCACCCGAGATGCACTAAGCCACTAAGATGCTGAGTCAAGAAATATTCCAGTGTGGCCTACCAGGCTGGCCCCCTGGGCTGCCCGGCTGGGGCTGATCTGGCAGTGCCTTTACTCAAAAGCCAGAAACATTCCACCTTGTTAAACAGTCACTAGTCGAGGTTGTCTCTTCTCACTGACAGCTAATAAAGGACAGATGACAGATAGGTAGACAGATGTTTAGACAGATAGGTAGATTCATAGGTAGACGGATGGATGAATGGATAGATGGATGGATGGAAAGAAAGGGAGGGAGGGAGGGAGGGAGGGAGGGAGGGCAGGAAGGAAAAGGAAGAAAAGACTCATGGGGGCAGAAGAAATGGATTGGTATTAGCACTGTGAAAGTAGGAAACCAATTGTTTTAAACCCCCATAGGCATAAAAATCACCTGGAGAATTTGTCAGAAACGCAGAGCTATGAGTTCCACTCCTCAGAGATCTAGGATTTCATTTTTTTAATCCTCACCCAAGGAGTGAAGACATTTTCTCCCATTGACTTTAGGGAGAATGGAAGGGAGTGGGGAGGGGGAGAGATATGTAGAGAAATAAACATCGTCTGGCCACCTCCCACACGTGCCCGGCCGGGGGCAGGGATCGAACCTGCAACCCTCCTGTGCACAGACTGACACACTAACCACTGAGCCATGCCAGCCAGAGCGGGTTTCATATTTAAACATGGTTCTACTTAGGCTGGTTCAGGAACCACAGTTTGAAAAACACTGCCTAAACCCCAACAAATCTTGCTCAAGGTGGTACAAACCAACCAAGGGCAAGGCCAAGGTCAAGACTGACACTCCCTCCCTGTGCTGCATGGTGCCCCATTTCCCTTCCCAGAGGCTTCAGTCCAGGGTGTTTGGGTGGTGTGGTGAGCATCTGGTCCTCCAGCCCTGGGAACAGAGGGCAGCTCCTGTTCCCACCTACACGGCCACGCCTCCTACTACAGCGAATGCCCTAGCAAGTGTGGCAATGGGTCGAAGGCCCATCACCAATGGGGGAGATGCAAGGCTTCCCTCGGACACGCCACTTAGGACAGGCCTGCCCACTCAGAGCAGTGTCTCCACAGCCTTCCGTGGCCAGCCAGCTGTCCTTGCTCTATTTTCAGCTTGTCTCCAGGGGCTGTGAAGGACTTCTTCAGCACCCCTCCCAAGAGCCCAGGGACACGTGCGGTAACACTCAATGTCATCAGAAAATACGGGGCCACTGGCTGTGTCCCCACAGGCTCTTATGTGGGTCCTTCTCTCTGACGCCCTCTCTTCTCCTTTTCTCACCTGCTCTGTCATTGGCTGGCAAACAGTTCCAAAGACCCATGGCATGCAGGCCGACCATAATCAATTAAAATACGTCTGAGGTATACAGATTTCAGCATTAATAGGGAAGCCGCTTTTTCTCAGATGAAAAAGGAAAAGAGAACAGGCCTGCTCCCAGCAGTACTTCTCCTGGAGAATCCTGGCAGAACGCCACACACACCAGGCCTCTAATGAGTTATTTTCTAAAGCCATTCCCTCCCCTCATTACTACACCTACTTCACGTTAGCAATGGAGGCTGAGAGGAGAGCTAAGGCAAGGTGCCAACTCAGCGGGCCACGACCCTAAACACTGCATCCACCTGGCTACTTTTAAAGGCCCACTGACCCCAGGGAAACCTGCCCTCCGTCTTTCCCTGCCTCTCCTCTCTCTCACACCTTCTCTTTCCCCTGACAAGACCCCAAGATGATTTTCCCCAAAAGGTGCTCGAAATGGCCTAAGACAGAGGCTAAAATCAAGCAAAGGCTGCATCCCCCATCAGGCCAAGGGCCGTTCTCCCATCAATCAAATTCAATTTATGAATTACTTTACTTAGCAATGCTAGGTCTCCACTGCCCGTTCTAACCCATGGGCCTGAGGGTATCTCCTGAACGAGCCCCTCCACGCTGGTGTCTCACGCAGGCAGGCGGTACTGGTAGGAGCAGGGTGAGGTGGTTAAGACCGTCAGAGCCTGGATTGAAGGTTGGCAGTGATGCTCCCCCAACACCCTAGGTCATGGCTGTGTTTATGCACAGGACACGAGGGTGCACACTGGGGCCGATTGTGTCCAAAAGGGATTCAATCCAATTCAGTGAAAGGACAGGCAGCTTGGACACTGCAGGCCCCAGGAGGCCTCGTCACTATAAGTGCCCCTGGACATGACCAAATAACCCCACCACCGGGCTGCCAGAGCCACACTGTCCCTCAGGAGCCACTCCTCAGAATCCCCAATGTCCCTGGAATGACATTCTCTGGGCCCCAGTGACCACCTGGTGGTGGGGAATGAGGAAGCAGATGTAACTCCCTTCAATTTGCTGCTGTCGGCTCAAGTCCACCATGGCTCTAACTGAACTCATCATTTTCCCCCAGGAACTGGCTCCTTATACCAAATACCTTAAAACCCAAAGTCAAACCCAAGGTCAACCCAGTTCCCATCTCCCCTGCCATTCATCAGACACCGAGGCTCACCCAGTCTTTCTTCTAGCATCTCCCACCTCCCCTTCGTTTATTCCCTCTTGTCATTACTGTAGCTCAGCCCCTCAGAGCCTTACCTCTGCTTTTTACCAGAGAGTTTGCCTCGGTTTCCCGGGCACCAGCCCCTTTCCACAACTCCACTTCGCAGGCTGCTACCACGCTGTCTCATAAAGCATGGCTTTTATCACCTTTAACTGCTTTTTAATTAAGGTTCCCACCAAAGCAGACAGCAGGACGACTTAGGTGCATTCATTTATCCCTGGAAGGTGTTTGGGAGGGGGGGGGGGGGGGGGGGGGCGGAGTGAGCAGGGAAGCCAGAGGAGCCTGCAAGGCGCATGGAGGAATGGACTACCACTGTGGGCAGCTGGGCTGGACCCAGTGGGGCCCTGGCAGGCAGCCAGCAACCTGGCAGAACTGCCCACCTGCATCCCTCCTTGGCTGAGGGCTGCCCTTTAGAGCATCTCCAGACCCAGCAGGAGGATCTCTTCAGGCCTGGATGGAGGACACAGGAGAGGCTGTGGAGCTGTCCAGCAAGGCTGCAGTGAACTCTGGGTGGGCCATGGGCATGCCGGGCAGGGCAGCAGCAGCCACTCCCCGGATTCTCAGCGTCTGCGGGAGGAAGTCCTCACTCCCTGGGCCTGCCTTCCAGGTAGGGCTGTAGGATGCCCAGGTAAATGGGATGCCAGTGAACAATGGACAGTATAAGTTACCTCAAATGGTGCATTCATCTACTAAGAAGTTGTTCATTATATAGCTAAAATTCTACTTTAGCTGGACACTTTATTTGCCAAATCTGGCAACCCCACTTCAAGGCCCTCCTTGATCTGGCCTCAGTCCCTCTCTGATTTCTCTGAATCTGAAACCCTTTCCTCCATGCTAAGGGGCTCTTCACTGCACCTGGAAGCAGTCAGCCAACCCCCGAGCCCATGGGGGTGCTCAAGCTGGTTCCCTGTCGGGAGTAGCCCCTGGCTTCTCACACGTGTCTCCTCCTGCCCACCATCTCTGGTCTGATCTCTCTGTCACCTCTCTCTGCCCTCCCCGCTGACAGCAGGTCCTGCCTGCACCTTGGGTCATCTGCAAGCATCCGTCTTATTTTCCCAGTTAGATTGTAATGCTCACCCAGCACAGCACCATGACCAAGATCCCCCTGGCCCCACCAGCAAATGCCAGCCCTATGAAGGTGGAGACAGAACCCTCTCATCCACCCCTGGATCTCACCACCAAGAGCACTGGGCGCGTGTCGTGCAATAACTGAGTGAGTAGTACTTTAGGTCAGGGCTGGCTCGTGTCAAGAACATTGTCTAAAGCAGCCAAAGTCCTTGCCAGTAGCAGGAAAGGTGGTCAGAGTCTCCCAACTATCTGGTGGCTTTTCCACATTCACAGCCTTTCCTCTCAGTCCCTTTCCAGGTCTGGGGTTTGTCCTGCACCCTGCCCCCACCCACATACTCCAGGCCCCACTTGGGATTGGTCCCACCATCAGCCTCAACACAACAGGGCCTGTCCAGTGGACAGCGTCAGTTCTGCTCTGCCCTCCCCTCTCAAACCAAGTGCTCTGATGCAGATGTACTCGCCAGACATTTATATAACACTTGAAATTTGTAAGAGCTTTCCCATGAATTATTTTATTGGAACATCACTGTAATGTAGGCAAAGAATTATCTCTGTTGGACACTGAGTGGTTAAATGGCTGGCTTAAGTGATCACTGCTTTTGGAAGATTTGTAGTACTAATATTTAACTTTTCATTTGCAAACGTGGTTAAAATGTTTTTGCATCAGCGATGTAAACAGAATGTTTCATTTTCCAGTAGAATGCTTATTAAAAGGAATGCTTATTTCTGCATATGTGGTGGTCACACCGCAGTCAGGGGGCCAGTCACCTGCTCAGGGAGCCTTCCCCTGGCAGGGAGGACTGGCCGCCTCATCTCACTTCAAGCTGTTCCCCAAGTCCCCATCAGATGTCTGGGGTCAGTGCCCCGGACTCTACCCTCCCTGGTCCAAGCGTTTTGCACACACAGACGTGAAAGGAGGAGCTGTGTTCAACAAACACTGGAGGAAAGTACCTAATGGGGTTCGCAGGGGAAAGTGGGTGCCAGCCACACTCCAGCCCCGCCCTATCGCCGTCAGGAAAGATTGTCTTCAATCAAGTGTCAGAGGCAGCTCACTGCGCACTCTCACCCGGTGCCCAAGACCTGTCCCTCGGGAGAAAACAAAATTACATTCTCCCTGGAGCCCTACGCTGTCTATGTACAAACATTCACTCGGTTGGTGGAGGCCGGGGTGTGACCCAGTTGGAGGTTTCCTTGGGGTGAAGTTAAAGACTGTGCCGCACATCCCACCACCGGATTCCCCTTGGGGAGGCCAGGCAAGGCTGCGGGGGTGGGGAGTGGGGAGGACAAGTGGCCACGGGCTACCTAGGCAGGCAAGCCGCGGGGGAGGGGGAGAGGGGGGGAAGGGGGGAGGGGGGTGGGGAGGCGCACACCCCAACCGCCTTCCCTTCAGCTGGGCAAAGTCAAACCGCAGACCAATCGACGTCGCCAAAGTCCGGGCTGGGCTGCCCGCGTGGCCGGGGCTGAAGTGCACGCTTTAGGGATCGCTGAACCCCGCAATGTCCGAAATGTGCTGGAGGAAAGAGCTGGCAAAGGGAATGGCTGCAGAGAAGTTCCCTGCCCCAGGCCCAGAGACACCCTGAGGGGAATTGGGGAGGAAAGGTCCATTTGGGAGCGCAACTACACAGCCATCACCCCCCTCCCCCGCTGTCCCCACCCACTGCCCCTCCCCTCCGTCCTCGCGTCCGCGCTCGGCTCCACCTCCCCAGAGCGCAGTCCACACGGTCCTTTTCCATCAAAACAACACTACGCACCGCCTCCCGCACCCGCAGGGGCGAGACTACGCCCAGCCGGCAACCTTCGGGCCCGGGTCCGGGAGCGCGCTCCTTCCCCCGCCCCCTCCCCGCCGCAGACGGTCGGCGAGCCCGGCTGCACGCGGGTGGGGAGAGAGACGGGCCGGGCTCGGCGGCCCAGCTCTGCCCGGAGCCTCCGCTCCACCCGCGAGCCGCCCGAAGTGACAGGAGGGGCACGTACGGCGCGCGGGGCGGCCCGTGTTAACCGCTTCGCCGCCGGGCCGGCAGCCACGCGAGGGCGGGGACCCGGGGACTCACCGGAATAAGCACCCGCAGCGATCGCCGCTTCTGGCTGGGGTTTTTCTTGCCGCCGCTCCCGCCCGGGCTGGAAACATCTTTCTTCTTCTTGGTGTCCATGGCCGCGCTTCCCATAACTTTAACCAGAAGTTAATTCCGGGTGACTCGTTCCTGGAATACGGTCCTCTCCTTCCTAGCCCGGCCCCTGCCGTCGGCCTCGAGCCGCGCGCTCGTCCCTGCTGTCCTGCCCCCTGAAGACACCGCGTGGGGACCGGCACGGGGAGGGAGGGTGGAGCAGGTACCTCGCGCCGCCGCCCGCCGCCGCCACCTGGGAGGGATGGCGGTCGGCGCGAGCGCTGGGCTCGTTTCCTCTTCCTCCTACGGGCCCATCAGATGCCAAATCACAGCCACAGGCCGTCCTGGTTCTGGTCTCTCTCCGGGTTACGCGTGGCGGACGTCTCCAGCTGGGTGACAAAGTTTTCTTCCTTTTGCACAGCGAAGCAACACCCCCCCCCCCCCGCCCCGGCTCCTCCCCCCGATTCCCAGCGGGAATGGGAAAGGCAGGTGCAATTCACCCGGCGCTGGGGACAGAGCCTCCTCGGCCCGCACCCAAGTGGAGACTCCGGGGAGGGCGAGACCGTGTGTGTGTGAACGTGACCCTCGGCCGCGGAATCAGCAGCCCGAAGCCGGGACCGGGGCCGTCCTCCCGGCGCGAGGGAGGGAGGGAGGGAGGAGGAGGCGCAGCCGCGGGCTTTCGCGTGGGGCTCGGGCTCGGTTGCGAGCACAAGTTGCGGCGCCGGCCTCGCGGGGAGAGGGGGCGGCGTGCGGCTCGTCCCGCCGCGGTCCCGGGGGCGGCGAGAGGGGCGGCGCGGGCGGCGGGAGGCGGCGGGCGGCGGCGGGAGGCGGCGTGCGCCCAACAGGAAGTGCGCGCCATGCGCTTCGGCGCTGCCCCCGCGCCCCGTCGCGTGCCGGGCGGGCACGGGCTCCCTCCCCTGCGGCCGCGGCGGCGCGGGTCTCGCTGCTTTCTGACCGGTGTCGTGCGGCCCCGGCGTCTCTGTTGGTGCCTGAGCCCCTGGGACGCGCCCACGCGCCCTGGGCCCCGCAGACCGGCCGCAGCGGAAGCACCGGCTTTCGGTGGGATGCGCATCGCGGAGGCCGTGGTCTGCGGGCGGAACGCGCGGGGGGCGGTGGGGTTGCCGGGGCTGCGCTTTCCACAGCTGACCCCCCTGCCACCTGCTCTTTCAGGGTTGCCGGGAGTTACGCAGTGGGTCCGCGGCGAGTGTCCCGGTGCTACCGCAGCCCGGTGGCCCAGGAAACGCGGGGTCCTCAGGCTGCGGCAAGAAGTGGGTGCGGAGAGGTCTCCACGCGCCGCCACGGTCTTGGAAAGCCACCGCCTTTCCATTCTGCCAGCCTTGCCGAGGGCCGAGGGGGTGCTGAGGACGGTGGCCCCCAAAGTCACTCGAGCGCCCTGAATGCTGACGTCAGCTCTGCCGCGCCCCGCAATCAGTAAGGCGGGGAGGCCATCCAGAGAAAACGCGACACAGGTCGCTTTGGGAACGCCAGGGCGACCAGTGAGGGACACCCCTCAGGTGGCTCCCCCCGCCAGAAGCACCCTGTTCCAGCCATCTTTCCAGCTTCCCTTCCCAGCCCAGGTCCCATCGTCTTGTGTAGAATCCCCTACAGTCTGGGTGGCTCCTTGGTTCGCAGGGGGGTTTCAGGTGGATTTGTCCTCCTCCTGTCCTGCGCTCCAAACCAGCGCGAAGCCAGGCTGGGAAATGCGCCGGGTCCTGAGCAAAGCCTGGTGACGAAGTCCAATGCCCTGGAGAGGCGCGCGTCTGGGTGCCAGAACCAGGTGGCCGTGTGGGCCCCATCGCTGTGGAATTTCTTGCTTTGACTTTTTCTGATGCCTGTGTGTTGGGGGCATGTGGTGGCGGGTGCGTCCACGGGGGAGAGACAGAGACACACTATTCCATTAGGTGCCGGAAGCCCTGCTTAGGAGTAGAAAGTGGCTGGCCTTTAGCCTGTGCTGGGGTTTAAAGGAGGGACAGAGCCACCTTCACCACTCACGATTACTCCCCGAACTGTCGTTTAAGTTTCATGGCTTTAGCTTAGAAGTTTAATCCTGGTCACAGTGGTGACTTGCCAGGTGTGCGTATCACACCAATGGATGAGAACTGGTTTGAAAGGGAAGAGGGAGAGGTAGGGTGGCACAGGTCACAGGGAATCCAGGAGGAGCCGCTGGGAAGGGTCCCCTGGGGGTGGGCTGAGGCAGCCACTGTTTTACTTTCCCTGCTACACCCTTGCCCGGGGCCTGTCAGGTCTGGTAGAAGGGTGGGCCTGGCAATTGTTATAATACAGTATGTACTTTTGTCAGCTGACTTGTGTAAATGTGCCCACGCATTCATTAATAAAACTAATTTGTTCCCTGAGTTTATTTTGTTGGGGTGCGATTTTAGTGCCTGGAAATCCTAAATCAAAACATTTTACCAAATTGCCTGCATTTTTAGAGTCTTTTTTTTTTTTTTTGGTTCTACATGTTAATATTTTTGAAATATGGGTGTTTCTTATAGATGGTACCAAAAGAAGCTTACCAGCCACTTTTTCTTTCTGAAAGAGATTAATACATGGATCATATATCTTCCAACCAATGGAGTCTTACAAGGGAGGAACACAGTGTCTTGCTTTGGGGTTCCCTGTGAACCCCATCTTCACCTCCACCTCACAACCCACACAGTTATTTTAGCCAATAACTAAACATGGCATGCCCAAGCAACAGTGTCAATACAATGACCCCCACCATTGTTTTGGAATGCCCTGACCTGTGACTTCCTTCTCAAACATAATGCAATAAAATCTACCCTGACAAAATGTCAACATTTTAGTTAAAGACTGCATTGCTGATTTTGTTTTCTGCCTCAGGTTCCAATAGTGCTCAGCTCAGCATTGTTACTGATCCTGTCTTTATGGAAAAAAATATGATTTGGGAGAGTGTAAAATGAAGTTTATGTATAAATATTTATTTTTCTCCTCAAGAATGAAGCAGAGGCTCTTAGTGGTCACCAAATACCTATGTGATCCCCTCTACTCTTCAGTGCCCTGAATATACAATTAATTCTGGCCAATGAGATGTGAATAGACTCAGTGTGTTACTACTTCTGGGTCAAGCAGTGAAGAATTGATATGTCTCCTCATTTCCCTTTCCTCTGCTGCCGTGATCTTGGAGGCCATGTGCTCCACATGGCATTCAGTGAGAGAGAGGAGGGCAACTCCTACCACATCGTACTTGGGTTGGGTTACACCACTGAGATTTTGAAAATTATTTATTACAGCATAACCTTGCCTATAAGAAAAGTTACACTGAGCCCGGTCGGTGTGGCTCGGTGGTTGGGCATTGACTCATGAACCAGGAAATCACAGTCAAACCAGGAGATCATAGTTTGATTTCTGGTTGGAGCAAGTGCCCGAGTTGTGGGCTCAATCCACAGTGTGGGGAGGCAGCCGATGGATGATTCTCTCTCATCATTGATGTTTCTGTCTATCCCTTCCTCTCTGAAATCAATAAAAAGATATTTTTAAAAAAGGAATATTGTAATACTTTAAACGGTTTAAGCAATAAAACAAAATTTTTTTAAAAAGGAATATTGCACTGAGATAGTATTTATCTTGATAGCTGAGTTTTCTTGTGTTTCCTTCAATTTTATACCCAGGACAAGTGCCTCATTTGCCTCCCCTTGCTGTGTGGCTCTGTCCTGGTTGATGGAAGGGTGAGTAATAGAGGTGGGCCAGGGTTGTGGGCGGTCCTGGGAACCAGCATGCCCATGCTAGGAGTAGGACTCGAGTCCCACCCTGGCACTGCCACTGGTCTGCTGTGGGACCCATCTCTACGAGGAGTAAGATGGCCTGGAGAAGGTTTCCAAGGCCTGGGTAAGGGGGGCATGTGTTTTACCCTGGTTATATTTCGTCTGTCTTTGTGAATTTTACTGCTTTAGTAATCCCTTTTACACTGAACATTACAAAAGTTCATGAATTGAGAATTAAAAATACAGAAGCAAACAAAAGATCCCTGGATCATCAGAGGTGGTTTAGGACAGTGCCTCTCAGGAAAGATGTTTCCATTTGGAGCGCCATCTGTCTAGGCTGGCAATAATGAAATGCCAGACATCATATTAGGTTATTCATATTATCTTACCTCCTTTCTATGAACATACCCTACGAGAATTACCATAGACATTTTGCAGATAGGAAAACTAGGACCTAGTTGTTAGAGGGTTTATTCATATTCCTTTAACTTCTGTCCATTGATCTCAATTCACTATACCCCCTGAAAAGACATTTTTAAATATGCCCCCCCGCCCCTCCCCCCTGCCCTGTTGTAAAAGTGTTGCACAAGGCTAACAATACTATTTAGGAAAATCCTTTGGGGTTGCCTTTGACAAACTATTCAACATCCTTGCTGCCTTGGTCTCTGCTTGTGACATAGAACTGGGGGAGAACAGTGATCTGTGTAGTCAGGAAAGCAGTGGCTCCAATTCTGTGCAACAAGCAACTCTTAGAAAAATAAAACAAGAGTCTGGACTCAGTGCCTGGATAACTCGGACACGGAGCAAAGGGAGTGTTATCTAATCGTACAAACCAGGGCTAGGAGTCATTCCAGTTTTTATTTTCCTCTAAGTGGGCATAGATTGCATAACCCCGGGAGCTTTTGCTCCCTGGTGCACATGGAATGAGTAATATCGATCCCACAGCGACACGGAGGCAGGCGCTCAGGACCAGCAGGGAGGGCTGCCTTGGGATAGCCCGGCTCCTCACAGCTCTTTCCCAGGTCCCTGTGGATTTTCTGTGGGGCTGTGCCAGCCACCTCTTGTGTCTGTTCAGATTGCTCCCATCCATAACCACTAGGCCATCCTGATCATGGAATCCAAGAAGTACTTTGGATGAAGGTACGGTCACTCTGTGGCAATAATCTCCCAGGGGACACTGCTGTCGACACCGTTTCTCCAGAGGACCGCCGGGTGTGCTGACCAGCACAGCTCTGTGCTCACACACCCAGCTGTCCTGCAGAATGACAGGTTCGGCAAGCAGGGCATGACCCCCCCCCCCCCCCCCCCCCGACACTGCGCCTGGAGGTGTCTGTTTGCTGAATGAAAGAGGAGGCAACCTCAGCAATATGCTCCTTTCCTGGACTAAAGGTATTTAGTAGCCACGGCAACCGCATTTGGTGGGAATAGCCTTTGGTTCTGCCAACAGCAGCCTGCTTGATTGACAGTTTCCCGTGTGACCTTTGTCCTAATCCTAATGGTCTGGCATTACCTCCCCACCGGTTAAGGGTTCAGGCTCCCTAAGCTACAGGCTTTTGACTAAAGGTCTGTGTGTGTCGGTCCTCCACTCATTTCTGAACTTCGATCGCACTCCAAGCATACAGATGAACCCTGGGCAATTTAGAATACCGCCATGACCTGAATGTGGCTCAGGACGCATTTGTGACCTCTTGCTCCCCCATCTATTTGAGACATGATGAAATAATGCAAGTTAATTGTGATGATTTCCCGAACAAATAAAATTACTCTAGTAATTACACTGGCCCCACAGTTCGTGTAGGCACCACACACGTGAACATAACTTGGACGGGAGGGTGCTCCCGACACTGTGGTCACCAGCACCATTGTTACCATTTGTTCATTGACTTTAGCTCTCCTGTCCAGACCTGGCCTCCGGAATGCCAGTTACAGCTTTTCAACAAGACTCCAGGAAAATATTCACTCAGAACCCCGTGGGGTTGGCAGCGTTTGCAGAGCAGAGTGCCAGCTCATGTCCAGGGTTTTCAGGTGTGTACAGTTACACCTGCTGACCTCCAGCCCATTGCAGAGGCACAGGTATCACCCTGGCTCTCAGAGAAAGCGGCGTCCCTCCCGGAGGGCCGGTCACGCCAGTTCAACACGTGCACAAACCTTGCCAGTGTCTGTCCCTGTCCTTGCACCTTCCCACTTTATTCTGTAACGAATGCATGCCGTTTGGTGCACAGACAGCCCACAGGTGCTCTGGGCATGTGAGGGAGGCTCTCGAGGACGTGGTGTCTTTTGACAACCCTCCTTATGCCAGGTGGGTCAAAAAGCATTTTGTAAAATGTTCCTAAATAACTCCTAAGAGTTGTGTGAGGTCTTGGAGAGAGAAACGTTCCAAGTAAAACTCTATGCGTGAGCTTTTACGAAAGGTCATTTTAGATCATTGCAACACACGCTCCCAGCAGCACCACTGTGCTAAAGGCCTCGTCCTGTTGTTTGTTAGCCACACTCATTGTAGCTTTTTACCCGCGAGGTGAAAAAAAGAAAGCATAATTACAAAGTCCGTGATCTCTAGCCAGCCTGAAGGAACGTCTTCCTGTCATCGTTTATTCCTCACGACACAAGGGAGTCCCAGCATCTTATGGGGATGGATGCAGCCAGAGGTGCCCATGTGTCGTGGAGGGTTGGGTGTGAGACTCCAGGGCTCACGCGGGTTCCTAAATCTTACCGTTGGGGTACAAGGAGAAAAGCTGTTTCAAGGAGAGTCTGCATTAGGATTAGGATTAGGATTGACGGTTCCAGGCTTTTCTTTATCTTCGGAGGTTTACGAAACTGGTGTAATTTGTTCACCGAGAACCAATACAGCCAGAGCATTGCGCCATTTTAACCACTCCCAGTAAGACACGCTCCTTGGCATGGCGCTAGGCTTTGTGTGGTCTTTGCCTCTGCTCTTGTGCATGTCTGCAGCAAGCTCTTGCTTGGTGACATGGGCAAGAGGGGTGAGATGTGCCAAAAGGGTGGTAGGCCTTCGAGGAGCTGTGGGACAGGAGGGGCCCCCTGTCCCCATGCAGACACAGGCAGGGAGCACTGCGGGCTGTCTCGGAAACAGTGCCTGCAGGTGATGGAGGAAAGGGAATGGGAGGTTTGCGGAGAGAGCAGTGGTGTAAAAGCCACATGCAGGAGTGGGAGGCACCCTGGGGCGTTTGCCCACACAGTCGGAAGTGCGCTGCATTGATGTGCTGTTTTTCTTTTAGCTCGGCAGTATGTGTTGAAGGTTGTTCATACCCATTTATTGAGAGCTGCTTTGTTCGTGGGAATGGCTGTGTCATCTTCCACTGTAGAGACATTACCTAGTTTACTATGAATACGATTTATGATTTGTTGCCTTATATCTCTTTAAACTGTTCCCTGCAGCATAAATATGAAGGCGCTGGCATGCACACACGGACGTCATCACACACCCTGTCGCCTTCGGAAGGACGCGCGCTTCAAGGAGCAGTTGCTGGAGCAAAGTGTGCGGCCCTGACTCGTTTCGACGCCTGGATGATGAGACTGTCCTTCTCAGAGGGACCGATCGTGCTCCCACCAACAGGGAGCACAGGCAGGTCGGGGAGAGGGCCCTGGGCGTGCCCGCACCTGTGCGTGGGGCGTGTTCAGTAAACTCCAGGTCCTTCCTTTTCTTCACCGTCAGTCCCAAAAGCAGAGCCACACAGCAGTGGCACGGTCAGTCCAGTGTGCTATTCAGAATTCTTCTGGAAAATCGCACCAAGTCTGCCATTTGCTGGGCACATGCCCTGTGGCGCTCTGACCTCCACGCAGCCTGCACTCAGAGATGGCATCCACCCCAGAGGAGGGTGGTTTCCTGGAGGCTCGGCTCTGAAATCCCACTGCTCTGGGCAGCAGGGCGGGGGGGAGGGGGGGGGGGCGTGCAGCCAGGCTCCCCAGCGGCTCTCAGGCACTTGCTTCAGATTCTGCGTGGGCACTGGGTTAGGCCATGTGCGCATGTGAGGTTTGAGACCCGCCGCTCCGACCCTCCCTCCGACCCTTCTCCTGGGACGTATTTTGGGAACTAGACACTGAACGGCTGCACGCTTGGCTCTGCTTTCCTGCCAAGAGAACTGCAGGCACCGTGCCTGCCTGTCGCCTGCCAGACGGTGCGTGGCTGTGGAGGGTGGCCTTGGAGAACAGCCCGTCCCCCAGGACTGCCAGGCAGCACAGCACGGCTGTTTCCCACCACGCTGGCACACAGCAGCTTCCCAGCTGTGTGGGCTGGAAGCCCGCCTGAGTTCACGGGGTGTGTGTGTGTGTGTGTGTGTGTGTGTGTGTGTGTGTGTGTTTGATGTGGGGAAGGGGATGCCAACGTGCGTCCTTTTCCATTTTACATGCACTGCATGTGCACCAAACCTTTACTGAAGATAATTATGTTGTCTGAGATGCAAATGTAGCTTTAGGGTTATGGATTTTATGTCTTTCTAGAGTGGCTTTTAGATTATCGAATGCCAGGGGACGGAGTTAGAGGCCTGAAAATGGGATACTGCTAAAGGGCCTGGTGGGAAGGGGGGTTTTTATTACGGCAGAAGAGGAATCGCAGGGGATTTTGGAAGGCGTGGCGATGGACTTTGGACTGGGGACTCCAGAGCGAGAAGGGGAACCACCCAGGCGCTCAGGGGCTATTACCAGCCACCATCACCCAGCCCAGGGGAAGCTGTGTCTAAAAGGGCTCCTAAAATGTGCATTTTCTGAAACGGGGAAAATCCAGTTCACCTGGAAGACACACCTGCAAAGTTGGGAGTGCTGTGTTCAGTCAAAGAGGCACCCTCGCCACCCTCAGGGGGTTCAGAGAGAAGAATCCAGGCTCCCTGCAGGCCTGCCCTTTCCTGTTTGGCCCCCAGTAGGGTGTCCAGTCATATTTCTCATCCTTATTTTAATGGCTCTGTTATATTTGTGCCTTTTATGATACATGATCTAAGACGCTTCAGAGTAGAAGCGGTACAAAGCATGCATTTAGTTTATAACTGCACTGAAGATCGGAGTGTGAAGTGGGGAGGATGGGAGAGGAACGGGTCCTGGGGAAACAGGCTGATCTTTGCACCTGGCTTTCGCCCTGGTCTTGGTTTCGATGATCTTGTGTCTTATACCCAGACAGATGCTCCTGGAGTAGTTAATCATTCAGCCAAAGGCATGTACTGACCAGGTACTTTCCACGAGGCCCAGGAGACACTGAGAAGAAAGCCTCCACACTCCCCCTCCCCTCACTCCCAGTGATGACCCTTCCTCCTGTTTCTCTGACAAAGGGACAGTGGGAAGGGAACTTGCACCTGGCCCCGCCCCTCTGGCCCCTCCCAGCAGGGACACCCACTGACTGCGCTCCTGCCTGTTAGCAGAGGCAAACCTGCACCAGGTGCCACCCCTCCTCTGCTCAGGCAAGCACCCCCTCCTTCCTGCTCACCCGTGCTCCTTTCTCTCACGCGGTAGCTCTTCATCTTGCCTACACATTGGAACCCCCGGCAAGCTTTAAAAAAACAAAGACGGGGCTCCTGTCCCCAAAGATTCTGACTTAATCAGCCAGTGATTCCCATGTGCGCTGCGGCCAAGAGCAAAGTTCACACCAGCCACCAGCCCACAAACATGCGGCTCCTTCCCACCCAGGCCCCTCCGGCTGCTGCCACTGCGCTACTCCCCCTCACACCCAAGTCCTGCAAAGAGCTGGGTAGCCCAATGACACTCCTTTCCCCTGATTTTCCTCCCTAGGCCCTCTCCAGTGGGCTCTGGAGCCAACATGCCTTGCAGTGCCCTGGCCGCCACTGCTGGACCACTGACCTTACTCACCGCCCAGCAGCCTTGGCTGATGGGCTTTCTCCCCCTCTTTCTCAAAGCGCGTCCTTCACTTGCTGACCTCTCCCTCCACTGCTTTCCTTCTCCCTCCACTGGTTTCACCTTCTCTGTTGCTGGATCCTCCTGATCCCGCGTTGGCGGCCCAGGCTCCGTCCGGGGGCCTCTCCCCTCCCCTGGGAGCACTGTCCCCCTCGCTGTGCTCATCCATCCTGTGGCTGTAGAAATCATCTGTCCCAGTGACTCCCAGGATTACATCCCTGGTCTGGACCTCCTTCATGAACTCCAGACTCGCATCTCCAGACGCCTACATGCCATCTCCCCTTGGGCGTCTCCTAGACTCAGACCTCGAACTGAGCACGCCCCACACGGGAATCCCGCTCCTCCACCCACCACAGCTTCTTCCTCGCAGCCCCCCTCGCCCCGTGGTCTTGCCAGCCTTCCCGTTTCTCAAGTCAGAACCTGAGTTGTCTTTGCCTTTTTTATCCACGCTTCCATCCCCATCAGCAAACCCAGGGGGTTCTGCTGTCACAGCATATTCAGGACCCCCACTCTCGCCAGTTCCAGTCTGATCCAAGCTGGTCACCCGTCACCTGGATACCGTTTCTGTTTCCGCCCTTGTCCCCATGGCCTGTTCTCAAAACAACAGTTAGAGAGGTCCTCCGCCGTACCCCCCACTCCCCAAAGGCTGCATGTCTCACTCAGGTGAATGCCCACAGCACATTGTTGTTATCAAATTTTATTACTGTTGTTGGGATAAACCATAAAACTCGTGAAATCGTAGGAACTGTTTCTTCAGTGCTCGCCTCTCAGGGAGAGTGAGGGGCAAACCTGGAGGTCCAGAGGTGGGCTCTGAAGCAGGGATACTGAAAGCTGGGATTTGGAATAGAGTCCCGGGGGCAGAGGCCCAGGCTCCCAGATGTCTGGGCGCTGCAGCCAATTTTAGAGCCCTGTCACCGGCCACCTTTGGTAGCGAATTCTCCCCATTTCTCGAGGATGAAGAGTGATTTATATTGAGGGTTATGACTCCTGTTAGCCAGAGTGGTTTCTCCTGTATGCGCCTGTCTTTTTTTTTTTTTTTTTTTTTTTGTCTTTTTTTTTTTTTTTTCAAGAGAGAGGGAGGGAGAGAGAAACATCGATTTGTTGTTCCACTTATTGATGCATTCATTAGTTGATTCTTGTATGTGACCTGACTGGGAGTTGAACTCACAACCTTAGTATACTGGGACGACGCTCTAACCAACTGAGCTACCTTGCCAGGGCCGTGTGTATGTAGCTGTCTTGAAGGAAAATCATTTGTAGGGGAAGGAACCAAAGATGGGCAGATGGATGGCCAGCGATTGAGTGATTATATGTAGCCATGACAACCGCGTAGGGACTATAAACTGAATTTAAGTCTGTCAGGTGCAGACCCGCTTATGCACTTTGCAACCTAAACCTCAAATGATGAAATCACAGGTTTTGGTGTCAGGATCCCAAGTAGAAAGGTACAGCTCCCCCTTCAGGAAGGGGACATATTCACATCTCTGTACAAACCCCCTAAATTACAGCTTAGCTTCAGCCCCTACTTTCTACTCTCCCACTTCCCTCACGTCCACACCACTTGCTTTTGCCAAATTCACTTACTTGTAATTCTCTGAATACACTGGGGAGGACAACATACAGGCCAAGAAACAAGAGATGGGACAGCATGGAATGTTCTTAAAACTGCAGCAAATTCTGATTGGACAGCAGCATATGTGGACAGAGGGGCAGGATAAGGAGGAAAGACCAGAGACATTTTGGGTGGTTCCTGAACCACCTAACCTTGCTTTTTCACCCGTGGATAGAGATAGCGATGCACCACGCAAATCTGTCTGAGACATAAGTGAGGCCCAGTGTGTGACATTGTCTAGCGCAGAAGTAAGATAGGAGATATCCCAAACACAGTGGAGCTGAGGAAACGGAAAGGGGGGTCCTTGTGCATTTGGTCTGTGGGTGCTCAGGAGTCAGGGAGAGATTTAAGCTGGGGAAGAGTTGGTACTGTTGTTCCTCCCATTTTACAGACGACAAAACTAAGGCATAGAGAGGTTAAGTGACTTGCTCAAGGCCACACAGTTAGTAGGCAGAGCTGGATTTAAACCCAAGTTCTCACTCTAGTGCGTGTTCTTCCCCCAGCTGAACAGAGAGGAAGAGGAAAGGCCTGCAAGACTCAGGCGATCTCAGGGACCATGGAAGAAGAATGATTGATAACCAGGGGCTTGGCTTTGCTTCCAACATAGTGGTTAAGCTGCTGAGAAAGGAAGCGTTTAAGTGGCTGGCATATTCATCAACACGTCCTATTTTACAAGGAGAGACCCACGGGTTCTCTCCGGGCCCAGGGCGCCGCTTCCTATGCCACATGCTTTGCAAAAAGGCACATAGAAAGCGGGCTGGTGCAGCAGGATAACCTCGGGGCCTGTGTAGCTGAGAGGAGGGAGGACTGGTTCCTGCAGCTGTCCAGCCCGCTGGTGTCAGGGGCAGGGAGAGCTGGATGGGAGGGGTCCTAGAGTTAGACTCAGGATGGCTCGCTCACATATACAACAGAGAAAGTGCACAAGAAACCGGCCGCCTAAGCCAGGACCCTGGCTGGAGGGCTGGGGTAGCATGAGAGGACAGGTTTCAGGCGGTTCTGACTTTCAGTTCCCAAACCTAGGATCGTCTGACTGTTGCTTGACCATCAAAAAAGGACCGTTCAGTGGGAGGGGAGCCAAGGAGGTGGTGTGTGGTGTCTTCCAAGGACACGCCAGAAGGCAGAGAAATGGGGGGGGGGGACATTCGGCTGTGGGGAGCAGCTATAGGGTTAAGCCTGGGACTGACCTGTTGGCAAAGTCACAAACAAGTCCCTGCTTAGAGGGCACAGTCCTCTTAGCATAATTAGGCTTGACCTTATGGTGCTCCCTAGATCTTATCTGGGAAGCTAATGGGCTGAGGGAAGTGCAGCAAGAACAAGAACAAAAACAAGTAAACTCACAAGAACAGTGTAAACAAGTGAAATTCATAAGAACAGTGTAACTGTGGTAACCACTACCTTGTTTACCTCTGACTATAAAATAAAGGCTCAGCTTGCCTTGGGATCTTTCTCTGTGGCCCCAGCCAGGCACAGGAAGATCCACGGAGACTAAAGAGAGCTGGAGAGCTATGAATACTGTCTTCGTGTAAAACATTCTTTGCCGACTCTGTCCACACCTTTGGGAACCCCTGGACCGCTGGGGCTGGACCCCAGCATATGGCGCCTGAACAGGCTGAACAGGATTCCCCTAGGTAAGCCCCCCATTCCCCTAGGTAAGCCCCGCTCTCGGGACAGATAGGACTCCACCGTAGGAAGAGGGTGGATAGTCTTCACCGACTCTGTCCACACCTTTGGGAACCCCTGGACCGCTGGGGCTGGACCCTGGCACTCGGCCTCCCGTTTCTTTGGCCTCCCCTCCTATTCTACTGCCTCCATTGGCCAAACCAGCGCTCAGGGGGGGGCTGGGCGATGTCATCCCTATGACGAGGGCAGCTCAGGGAGGCAATGGTAGATTCTAGAATATTGGTGGCCAAGGAGCATGCCAGTAATCCCACCTGGGCTGGGTTATCTGGAATAATCCCATTTCAATACACGGCCCTGTGTCTCCATAAGTCACTGAGATTTCCTCGAAGTTAAAATATTCTCCCCTTACATGCTGACACCAGATTTGTCTTCCTGGCACGCAGCATCCCACGTCCCCCTCGCTCAAGGGACCTGATCCCCACGTCTGGCCCCAGAGTCTTCATCTGGGCAAAATCCAAACTTACAATATCCGTAGTGACATAGTAATCAAGTGTTATCTTCTTAACATAATAATAAAAAGTCCCTAACCAAGCCAATGACACATGAGAGGTATTCTCATCCAATTCTGATCAGACAAATAATTATAAATATTGAAAAGGAGACAAGAATTTATTTGATGATATTAATCACTTACCTAAAAAACAAATTAAAATGACTGAAAAACACTTAAAACTAGTAAGGTAATTCTATCAAGTGATTGGGAGCTAAATACTCATAACTGAATGCTTTTTTTACATAATAACAGCAGACAGCTGGAAAATTAAAGGGAAGAAATATGTGATTCACAAAAATCAAGGTGATTTTTGTCAAGAAAATGACAAAACCTCTGAGTGCAACTTGAAGGAAACTGGAATGAATGGAGAGTGAGTTTTGGGGAAGGGAGATTTCATAGTAAAACCACCATTACTTCCCCAAATACTGTTAAGTGAACAGCATCAAATTCTAGCCCCCGCGAGCACACCCACCCACACACCCACACACACACACACACAGAGGATTTTTAAAAATTGGAATGTGTACTTTTGAAATTCCTCCTAAAATATAGAAGAAAAGTCATTAATGGTTTTGGGGGGAAATGTGTCATGAGAGGAGACTTTCTTTAGCAGAGTCCACATATCACTGGTGGAATAATTTTAGAACATGTAGCAGTGGGACCACAAGAACCTGCAGGATAGTAGAACCCAAAGATAGAAGCCTAAGCTGCCTTCACAGGGTAATTCGGCTTCTCCGGCTCCTTCCACAGCAGGTAATGGGACTGGCGGGGATGGAAAGAACAGGAAACTCCCAGGAAGGTGCAGTAGGCATCCTGGCGGGAGTTCGTGCTCTTCTCGTCCATTTAAATTAATCTGCACAGAGGACCACGGGACAGTCATTATCGGCTCTGCGTGAGCCGCAGCCCTGCCTCCTAGAAGGGTTTGCAGTTGAGTGAGCCTGAGCCGCAGTGGAAGAACCTGTGTTAGGGGGTACAGGCCACTTCGGGGGAGGGCTGTGCCACCGCCCCACACCAGCCCTTGCTGACCTGAAGTACCTGATTCCAAACACAGTCTCACGGAGGTGTTCCCAGGCCAAGCACTACAGCAGGTAGTGATATACGTCTGCGAAAAGGCAGCATTTTCAGAATTTTAAATACACATTTCCCCAAAATTGCCTCCAATATTTCGGTCTGCTCCGGGGAAACCTGCTATGACGCTTTGAGTTGCCAAGCTCCGAGCTACCCTGAGGTCGCGGTGGCCGGTCTCCCGTGTAGCGCTTTCAGACGGCCACGCCAGCCCTTCTCTCTCGGCAGTCACCGAATATCAGACCTTGTGAATCTGGGGCATCAGAAAGCGCAGCAGCTCTTCCACCGGAAAGGCCCACGGATCGGCACCTGGAGGTAAATGCCCAGGAATCAGCTGTAAAACAATTTGAGGAGGAACCTCTCTAGAGGAAGCTGGGAGCCAACAGCTTTATTTTATTTTATTTTATTTTTTAAGTCTTTGTCCAATTTGTAAATTCTTTAAACTATTTGACTTTTTAACAGGATTTGACCCCAGAAGCTGTATTTGTGTGTAATTGTGGTAAAAACGAAAACCCCACAGAGCTTCGTTTCCCTACGCCTGACCTTCCCCCGCACCCCCACCCCCCCCCCCCCCCGCCCCCAGTTTCCGGGCCTTGTGGTCCCTGTCACAGCAGCTCGCTGCCCTGCCCTGCCTCCTCCTGACGGTGTTGCAGGGACTAGAGGTAGAGGAAGAGCCCCAGGCTGTTCAGCCAAAGACGGAAGGCTGGCTGTTGGCTATTCCGGCTTCAGCCAACGTGCTCAGTGAGAAAACGATGTTTCGTTATTAAATGAGTGAAAATGGGAAAGGACTCACCCCATTAAAGAATTCTGTCACCGGGGCTGGGATTGGCCATGTTGTGGGCGAGGATGCTGCGGCCTTAGGATTCCCTTGTTGGTCTGCATGACAGTCTCATCCTTCTCTCCTTTTCCTAACGTAATTTTGTATGTGATTTGACCTTGATATTTTCCTGCTGTTAATTTTTATATGAAGTTAGTTTTCCTAACTTTTATAAGAAGTGTTGGTTCTATCAGCCTTTTTTTGGTTTTTTAAATGTAAGAGATCCTTCTGCTGTTTTCTGTCACAGCTGCTTCGTGACATTTATTGGCTTGGATTAGTCATCTGGACATGCTGTCTTCTCCCCTTCTGCAGTTCCTTTTCTCCTCAACCGGGATTCTCCACAAGCTGTTTCTCCTGGGGAGGGGCGTCCAGGCGGGAGCCCGGGGCCAGTTTCAGGAGTTCATCCGGTTGGCCTGACCCAGCCCTTTGAGGTGTCACTGAGGACTTTTGCCCTCCACTGAAACGGGGGAACATCTCCCAGTTTTAGCCGCTGTCTGCAAACCGGTCCACCTGGTGGCTGCCCATCGCCTCCCTGCGTCCTCAGCGCGGGTGCTGCGACTTGGCAGGCCTTGCAGTTTCCGTGGTTTGTGCTGACCGCCACCCCCCCGACCCTCCCCCCCCCCCCCCCACTCCCCGGCTTGTGCTGTGGAGCCTCTGGAGATGCCATCACACCTGACGCCTGGCAGTGCTGAGCGCTGGCTTTGCTTTTCCTACCCAGTTGCTTTGTCCGTTTACTGGGGAAAGATCCGCAGACCGTGCTGCTGCCACGCCTGTGCGTCTCCCAGGGATTCTCCTGCGTCTCTTCATTCCCGGCCGAGGAGACATCACGCCCAGGAAGGCTCGCTGATCTGCCTCAAGTCGCACAGCCAGTGAGTGGGGAGCCAGCATTTGGGCCTGGCTCTAATTAGAGCCCTTATCCCGTCCCCTCCCCCCAACTACATTTTGTTTTAAAAATTGCTCTTGCTATTCCCACCTTTAAAACCTACCTTGGTTTCTCCTAAAGTTTAGGACCTAAACCAAACATACAGACCTCCCCACTAGGGACCCACCTGCCTGTCCAGCCTCATCACCCCGCTCCCTACACGCCCCTCTTCTGCCCCGAAAGCCACCTGCAGTCCCTCCCTGACCCCTGACTGCTCTCCTCTCCGTTACCTCTTCTTCAAAGTCCAAATCCTTTCCCCTCTAATCAATTGCTAACAACTCTAGTGAGTCTGAGACTTTTCTTCATGACGGGGCTGGGGGCGTCCCCTAGGCCTCTCTGTGTCCCGGGGCTGAGTAACTGGAAACAACTGGAATTTGTTGTCTGATGGCGGTGAAGCCGCAGGTCCCCGTGGGCAGTCAGCGGGGCTCTGCTCCCTCCGCAGCCGGTGAGGGGCCCTTCCTCACGCCCTCCTGGCCTCGGGACTTTGCCAGCCCCCCGGCTTGGAGACCCCTCATCCTCCATCTCCACACGGCTGTCATCTCACAGGGACACCAGCCATATTGGACCAGGGGCCACCCTGCTGCAGGGCGACCTCCTCTAAACTAAGTACATCTGTGATGGCCCCATCTCCAAATAAGGCCCCATTCTGGGCGCTGGAGGTTTGGACTTTGACGTATTTTGGGGGGATACCACCCGCGATGCTCTCCTTCCACCATTGCAGCAGGCAGGCTGCCTTCACGTTTCTCTTCAGGGAAGGATGGGACAGAACGGAAAGAGCCAGCAAGCCTTTGGCTTCTGTGTTTTCTGGAAACCTAAGGACAATCATGTTGAACCTAAAGTCATGAGATACCGGCCAGAAGCAGAGAACAGAAGGGCTTCCCCCAGGTTTGGAAACTCTGTTTCCCTGCGAGGGGCAGGGAGGCAGCGAGGCCGGGAAAGTGAGAGGCTGCCTGGCATTTGGAGATGGACGGGGTCCCTCTCATCTGGCGCCCTGGTCTCAGACGGAGCCGGGCAGCCACCGAGGTGCGAGGTCCGAAGACCATGCTGCCAGTTAGAGAGCAGGTCTTACCTCCTCCCCCACCCCTCCCCCAACTTTCCCTTTTTTGGTATCTTGTGTGTCCTCAGACCGAGTACACGGAGGCCAGCATGTTGGTGGTAAAAGCAGGAATCTGAAGCGGTCTGAGTCCTAGGGGCAGGACCCCACCATCATGCCAGCCAAGCAGGTGGTTTCACCATCCAGACCTCAGCGTCCTCCTGGAAACCATGGAGATAAGAAGCATCAGAATCGCTTCCTGTGACAAGGAAATGAGAGGAGGCTCCTCATGTGCCCAGCGCTGCAGGGCTTTCATAAACCATCGCTGCCTCTCTCCGCGGCATCCTCTCTGAGCCTGTTTCCTGATCTGTGAAATGGTGGCTTCACACGTTGTCTGAAGATTCAAAAGAAACCAATGCCTGTGGAAAGATTTGTGAGTGATAAAGTACTCTAAGAATAGGAGCTGTCGGTGTCCAGAGCGTTGCTCCATCAATGCTTATGCCAGGCTGAGCCACACCAGCCTGGCACCAGGTCTCCTTTGAAAGAGCTATGACCTTGGTGGGGGAGAAAACACACACGTGCACACACCACACACTAGCAACGAGGCAGAGTCTGCCTGGCTGTCAGAGGAGTGTGGAGATCTCAGTGTTTTAAGAGCTGAGACTGAGCCCCAGCTGGTTTGGCTCAGTGGATAGGGCATCAGCCTGCGGATTGAAGGGTCCCAGGTTTGATTCCAGTCAAGGGCACGTACCTAGGTTGCAGGCTTGATCCCTGGCCCTGGTCAGGGTGCGTGCGGGAGGCAACCTATTGATGTGTCTCTTTCACATTGCTGTTTCTCTCTCTGTCTCTCCCCCTCCCATTCTCTCTAAAAACAAACAAACAAACAAACAAGATCTGAGACTGGAATAGTTGTTATTGGTTGGACCTTGAAGTTCAGATTGGACCATTAGCATCTAGGTGTGGAAGGCAGCCCCTGAGAGGAGAGTGTACACACAGGGGAGCAGATGTGTGAAGGTAGGAAGGTGTCCAGGAAGGAGAAACAGGAAATGGTCAAGTAGAAAAGGCAATTTTATTCCCAGATTGCGGTCCTGCCTAAGGAGTTTGGATTTTATTTTGTAAGCAATGGGGGGCCACAGAGAGCTGTGGGGAGCGGAGGAGCACCCCAAGCAGCACTTCAGGAACATCAGGCTGCAGTAAACAGACAGAACATATGGAAGGAGACACTGTCTGAAGTCCAGATGGTCTAAGTGAGAAGAGCCATGTAAAATGAAAGCAAGCAATAGAGGGAAACGAACAAAAAATAACCAAACAAGCAGGACTTGTTCAGGAAGAGGAGTGAGTCCAGACCACATCCCAGGATCTGAGCGTGGGCAGCTGAAGAAGCATCGCTGAGTGAGCGACTCGGAAGCCCTCCCGACGGCCCTTAGGTCCTATCTGCTACCACAAGCCTTCGTGGTCGATACAGAAGCAAACCCTACACTCACCCTCCTAGGAGGCGCCCACGGCACTCCAGGCTGAAATCACTGTGGTTGCCATAGTTTTCTGTTCTAGAAAGTGGTCTCCGCGATATTGACATCTTTGCGGAGGCTGTATCGGGGACTAAAAGTACATCCTGCTATTATCAGTATCTGAGACATTTCACAAAGTCTCATTTGGTTTTGCAACTTCCCTGTGCAGTAAAGCAAGAGCAGGTCTGGGCTTCAAGAAATAAATGCCCTTTATAAAAGTCACATTCTTATATAATCCAAGGTTTCCTGATACAACGTGTGTATCTACTTTGTGTTTGCTCTAGACCTCGCTACATTCAGTAAAACAGAACAGAGCACCACGAAAACACTGGCACCCTGTAAATTCCAGGTAGTGGCCCCAGGGAGATGGTTTACTCATGGATGTGAATACTTGTTAAGAAACCTGCCCTTGCTGGCTTGGCTCAGTGGGTAAAGCATTGGTATTGGCCTGTGGACCAAAGGGCACATGCCCGAGGTTGCGGGCTCAATCCCCAGTAGGGGGCGTGCAGGAGGCAGCCAATCAATGATTCTCTCTCATCATTGATGTTTCTATATCTCTCTCCCTCTCCCTTCCTCTCTGAAGGCAATCCTATATAATAAAAGCCTAATATGCAAATAAATCAGATGGTGGAACGACAGACCAGTGGGGGGCGGGGCTGGTGATTGGGCAGTGCCAGGCCAACCAAGGAGGGCACCAGTGGGCAGAAGGAGGGGACAGCGATCACCTGGGAAACTTGAAGGAAGAAAAAGCATGGGTACCACCCCAGAAAAACTAAGTGGCGGGTGACAGCGGCGACTGGCGGCAGCAGGGCAATGGGGGGTGGGGCTGGAGCTGCCCCCTGGTGGTCAGTGCTCTCCCACAAGGGGAGCACCGCTCAGCCACAAGCCAGGCAGATGGCTGGCTAGTGCAGTGGCAGTGGCAGGAGCCTCTCCCACCTCCACAGCAGCGCTCAGGATGTCCAACTGAAAGCTTAGGCCCACTCCCCAGGGAGAGCGAGCCTAAACCTTTGTCGGACATCCCCCCAGGGCTCTCGGACTGCGAGAAGGTTCAGGCCAGGCTGAGGGACCCCCCCAAGTGCACAAATTTTTGCGCACTGGGCCTCTAGTAAAAATATATTTAAAAGAAAAATTTTTTTTAAAAAAAGAGAGATTCTAACTCATTCCTAATGTCTGGGCAAAGCATGGACTGGCTGTGTCATGGGCAGAGCCGGCCACTGGTCAGGCAGTGACGCCATTGACTGTACAAGGTGAGGCTGGTCCAGGTGAGGGTCATGGTCCAGGAGATGGATCATGGTCCAGGTGAGGGTCATGGTCCAGGAGAGGGATCGTGGTCCAGGTGAGGGATTGTGGTCCAGGAGAGGGATTGTGGTCCAGGATAGCGATTGTGGTCCAGGTGAGGGATTGTGGTCCAGGTGAGGGTCATGGTCCAGGTGAGGGTCATGGTCCAGAGAGGGATCATGGTCCAGGTGAGGGTCATGGTCCAGGAGAGGGATTGTGGCCCAGGTGAGGATCATGGTCCAGGTGAGGATCATGGTCCAGGAGAGGATCATGGTCCAGGTGAGGGATCGTGGTCCAGGTGAGGGATTGTGGTCCAGGTGAGGGATTATGGTCCAGGTGAGGGATTATGGTCTAGGAGAGGGATTGTGGTCCAGGTGAGGATCATTGTCCAGGAGAGGGATCATGGTCCAGGTGAGGGATCATGGTCCAGGTGAGGATCATGGTCCAGGTGAGGGATTATGGTCCAGGTGAGGGATTGATGTCCAGGTGAGGGTCATGGTCCACGAGAGGGATTGTGGTCCAGGAGAGGGATTATGGTCCAGGTGAGGATCATGGTCCAGGTGAGGATCATGGTCGAGGAGAGGGATGGGTCCAGGTCCGAAAGTGTGAAATTGCAGGAAGTTTGCATGAAGATGGGGTGCGGAGGTCTAGCTGGGAGGAAGACGCTGACAAGGTAGGCGAGAAGGGAGTGCCATGGAGAGTGAAGCCTTGAGCACTTGGGGAGCTGGAATTCCATACACCTGGAGAGGAGGTAGCTTCAGACAGGAAGCAGGGACGGGCCAGTCACTGTAACGAAGGGAGGGCAATATTTCAGGCACACGCCCAGGGACATCGATGGGACTGGTGTTGGAAGATGACAAGTTTCATTGGACTGAACATATTTCATCTGTCATTTTGCTGAGGTCTCCTCGGTGGGGAGCTGGGGAATGGGAAAAGGCAGACAACTGAGAGAGGGAAGCAGGTGTGCCAGCGACCTACTTGGTGGCCAGGCTGTCAAGTGCTCACTCAAAATGGATGTGGAAGCAACGCCCAGCAATAGGTAGGGGGGGAGGGGGGTTGGGCGTGATCAGAGTTCGGTTCTGCCAGAGGAAGAAATGAGCAAGGGAGGTCTGGGGGTCAGCAGTGAGAGTGGAGTCTAGGCTTGGGTGACAGAAGTGAGCATCTGGGGGATGCTGAGGCAGGGCAGACTGGGGAAGGAGGGCTGCTGAGGGGTGCAGAGCATGCGCGAGATGTGAGTACAGGGGGGGGGTGCTGGCGCAAGTCTGAGCCTGAGGTTTCAGGGGTGCAGTTAGGGTGTGACAGTCCAGTGAGTGGGTGGAGCCATGCGGTACAGGAACCAGGTGGCCAGGGCACTCACCTGAATGAATGGGATTTGTGTTCCGGCAAGAGAAACTACAGCTTCCTGGATTCTTTCCCCCTAAATGGTGAGCGGGAAGGGCAAAGGGCAAATAGCCAACACTCATTGCCAGGACTTGTGGGGCCAAGAACCCAGAGTAAAGGGCTCAGAGTGCAGTGAGCCTGCGCTATTCTGCCTTCTGGGCTTCACTTGTGACTCCTCCCGGCCCTGGGGTGAGAGGCTGGGAAGGGGCGAGGGGGCGAGCGACTGGCCAGTAGCCTCACAAACTGGGGACAGAGAGTAAGAGCATGTGCCTCAGGGTGGAGGCCGGAAGCCTGAAGCCCACCTGGGGGCTGGCCCCACCGGAAATAGACCAACCCTCCGCAAATCTGAAATGCAATCCCAGGGGGAAAAGAGACGAGGACTAAAGGAGTCAGCTGTTAACAGAACGGGGGTCCCAGTCACCCACTTATTGTCCTGAGAAGACTGGGAGAATGTCCCCTCGCTTCAACGTTCTGAGCCCTGCCAACTCTTCATCGAAGCTGGGAGTGAGTCTTTCGTTGTTTTGTGATACAACAACATTTCACTGGGTGAGATTTCCTCAGGCGAATCAAGGCTTTTCCAAGAGGTGGATTTGCTGGATGCTGAACAATAAAGTACGTGTAGGACTTAAAGGTGAGAGTGACAGGAGCGTTTGTCTTGGCGGCGGCGACTCGGTCACAGTGCCACTGTCTTCCTCCGGTGGCTGTGTCTTCCCACCGCAGTCTTAGGCTTCCCTCGATTTCGCTCTTGTCTGCCTCCACGCAATTGCTTAACAAAGTCTCAGGTAACAATGACTACTGAGCAAGGGGAGAGATTAATACATTACAGGGTTGCAAGGATTAGAAACAGTCAGTAAAACCCTCCGGAGGAAACCCTGAAGTTTCCATTTTGCAAGGCGGGACCTGAGATGCAGAGATATTAAGTGACTTGCTCCCTCCCCGCCCCCCGCCCCCCATGGACGCTCCAGCCAGGCCCTTCCTGCAGAGCTGGCTGCCTCCTCACCAAAGACGAGAGATCCATTGCATTGGCCTGGAATCCAGCCTTCACCTTGCTGGCTTGTCATTCTTTCATTTCTTTGTCCAGCGGATATTTATTGAGGACTGTTCCGTGTCAGCAGCTGGGCCTTCGGAGAGAAGGACTCACAGAGGTCACAGTCTAGGAGGGAGGTGGACAGCCAGCCAGCAGGCACACCAAGTGGTAAGGAGGCAGGGTGTCTGCAACAGAGCCATTGTCAAGCCCAAGGGCGCCACTGGGAAAACTTGGAAATTACTCCAGTGCTAAATAAGGGAATAGTGCATTGTCACAGCCAGATATAGAACGGTAACCAGCCATTTAACATAATGTTTCTGGAGGCGTGAAAAAAAATGTTCACAATATGAAATGGTCCATGCAAAAGGCAGGCTGCAAACCTGAACCAGAGGTCTGATACCAGCGAACTGTTTTATAAACGGAATTCTGTCAGAGGTCACCTGACCTGCTCCCTCTCTCTGGCCGCCCCTCCAGGTCACGCTCCCCCTCCCCCACCTGCCCTGTGCCAGGGAGGCTGACCTGTGTGGGCTTCAACCAGTAGAAGGCAGTTTTACGGTTTATAATAACCACTTTGGATTGCGGGCTGGCAGCATTGGGTTACATACGAGGTGTGACAATTCTGGGCCATGTCGCAAAACCCTTAAGTTAATAACGTTTTATACAATATGCTGATGCAACAAGATACTTTCACACTTCGTGTTAAAGCAAGAAATGCGAAAGGGGATTAAATATCAAACCAGACCTGAGGCTGGTTTTCTCTTTGTTTTTGTTTTGTTTCAATATTAAAAAAACACAAAACACTAGAGGTTTGGTTTCAGCCAAAGAGCATTATCCCTCACAATGAATTAATGTGGCTTTAGAGTGTTTTGAGATTCACTTTGTACATTCATTTCTCTAGCTGGGAAAGTAGGAGTTCAAACTGTCCTCTACCGAAGGCACCTCACATCTGTGCAGTTAAAGTGCCGTTGTAGTCGAGACCATTGATGCCACACTAGCGGTCCCCCAGGCTTTGCCCCTGGATAGGCTGCTGTGGTTTCTGAGCCGGAGCCGGTGAGGGACTTGGTGTGGGGAGATGGCAAAGAGTGATGTCCCCACCCACGTGAGCCCACCCCGAGCTGTTCCAGAGGGAGCCTCAGGATGGAACGGAGCATGTTCGCGCCACCCATGCCCACTGGGTGCTGAGATTGCACGGATTCTTCTAAACGAGGCTCAGGCCCAAAGACTAGGGTCGTCTGCACAGCCCGGTGTGTCTTCCCTCAGAGGGGCCTAGGTCAGTGGTCAGCAAACCGCAGCTCGTGAGCCACATGCGTCTCTTTGGCCCCTTGAGTGTGGCTCTTGCACAAAATACCACGTGCGGGTGCACACGTACAGTGCGATTGAAACTTCGTGGCCCATGCGCAGAAGTTGGTTTTTGGCCTGGGCGAGTCTATTTTGAAGAAGTGGTGTTAGAAGAAGTGGGGGTACATTCGCTGAGGTCGACCCCTCAGATTGAGGATGTTTTTAGCAAAGGCCAGCTTAGGGGTACCCTAATTAAGTTAATAACAATGTACCTACCTATATAGTTTAAGTTTAAAAATTTTGGCTCTCAAAAGAAATTTCAGTCGTTGTACTGCTGATACCTGGCTCTGTTGACTAATGAGTTTGCCGACCACTGGCCTAGGTGTGGGGAAGTGGTGTTAGACCAGAGGGTTCAAATGAGCAAATACCACTGGAATTTAGGGCCCCAGACACTTCTTTCTCCTACATGACTAATGTTTGGAAAGACAAGGGCACTGGTACGACTTCTCCTGGTTCCAGTCTCTCATGGTTGTCAGTGATACCATGCAAACGTAATGCTTGCCTAGAAACCAGCTTTCCTCAGGTTCCTGATGGAAGTATTGAACCTTCTGCTCTCATTCATCACTCGCTCATTCCGAGAAGCGTGTGCAGGAAGCAGGCTCTCCCCTGTGGTTTTCAAGGTCCAGGGGCACCGGTGCTCCTGGAAAAGCCGTGGGCCATGGCGGGGGAGGGACAAGGAAGCCAGACAGAGCCCAGGAGGGTGCCTGTTGGCACAGCGGGTGCGGAAACGCCTGGAAGAGAGGAGGCATTCATTACCAAGAAGCGGCATTTCACCTAAATCTTCAAGGAGGAATCGAACTTGGCAGGATAGGAGGGTAAGCAGTTGAGCAAGAGCTGGTGTGTCCGCTGCCACGGCCAGAACAAAGGGGCATGTGACTGGGCCGGGTGGCAGTGAGGTTGGAACAAGCTGCCACAGGCTTCCCGGGCAGATCTAACACATTAAGATCTTCATCCGCTGGCAAAGGGAGTGACGTTATCTGCTTTGTTTATGCCGTGGGGATGGGGACATTAAGGGCATACCAGCAGCTCTGGCAAAATGGCAAATATGCAGCAGCTGTGCTCCCACTCCCCGTCCTGTGCCTGCAGCAGGCATTGCTAATCAATCACCCCTGTCCTGTGCCTGCAGCAGGCATTGCTAATCAATCACCATGCCCTGCATTGCAAAGCCCAGAGCTGCAGAAGTCAGAGGGAGAGGATTTTGAGAAGGCGGGTCCACAGAGTCAAATACTCCACACTTAAGATCAAACAGGATGAAGACTGATGTAGGCTGACATTCAGGAAGGCGTTGCTCCATTGCTCTCTTCTTACCTGTCTTTTTTTTTTTAAATATATTTGATTGATTTTTTACAGAGAGGAAGGGAGAGGGATAGAGAGTTAGAAACATTGATGAGAGAGAAACATCGATCAGCTGCCTCCTGCACACCCCCTACTGGGGATGTGCCCGCAACCAAGGTACATGCCCTTGACCGGAATCGAACCTGGGACCCCTGAGTCCGCAGGCCAACGCTCTATCCACTGAGCCAAACCGGTTAGGGCTTACCTGTCTTATAGAAACTATTTTCTGTTGTTTAAGCATTACGTTTATATTTTCTTTGACTAAAGTAAACTTGCAAAATTTGAAAATACTGAATAACACAAAGAAAATAAGAGTCACCTATCATTTCACCTTTGCTGGTAACATTGTCTGATTTATTTCCAATTGTTCTTTCTTCTACACATGGATAGCTACATATCATTACACAGTTGCAATCATACCATATACATAATATCATTTCTAATTATTTACTTACCTTCTTTCTTCATTGTTAAACATGCAGGCATGTCCCAAATTTTGCCATTATACATAATAAGCTCTTTGAAAACACAATCTTTTAAATGTTAATATTTACTTAAGATAGATTTCTAGAAGTGGCCAAAATATTTCAAAATTTTTAAAACTGTTTAAACACTTTATTAACTGGCACTACCACTAGCAGAGTTTGAGAGTATTTAAGTGACTGCACAATTTCTAACTACCCTATTGTTTTTCCTTAGACTGATGCAAATCCTTTTTGGGAAACCAGGTATAATATAATAATAATATAATATGATATATAAAATTACATCTATGTATGTGTGTAATATACACATATTTGTACATGTACATTTGTACATGTACATATAAATATCTTTCTCCCAATAATCTTCTTGTAAATAATCCTCACCTAAGGGTATTTTTTCCCCACTGATTTTCAGAGAGAGGGGAAGGGAGGGGGAAAGACAGAGAGAGAAACATTGATGTGAGAGAGACATATCCATTAGTTGCCTTCCCCCATGTCCCCCAACCAGAGCCTGCAACCAAGAAAGGGGCCCTTGACCAGAATCGAACCCAAGACCCTTCAATCCTTGTGTCAATGTTCTAACCATTGAGCAAACTGGCTAGGGCTCTCCCAATAATTTTAATGATCTGGGCACCAATATAAATGCAAAAGACTTTTATCATTCCTCTTACAAGATAGTGATAATGCAACAAATTCCTTTCTCCCTTGCTTAAAGGAAGGGAAAAATAAACTAATATCTATGAAACAAATGATTGACCCAGTATGTGGTGAATTTCTAAAAACGAACCAATGAATGAAACACTCTACTAGTTCATATTTCGTTCTGGCACATGATATAGGCAATATTATTCAAATTTTGCAAAAGAAGGAAACTGAGGCTTCATGAGGTTGTACTTAGTGGTGGTACCAGGATTCACACCCATTGTCTGTCTTAGTTGAAAGTCTATGCTTTCTTTCTTTACTGTGAAGTGCACTGCAGAGAGAGGGAGGGAGAAAAAAGGGAGGAAAGGAGGGAGAGGGAGAGGGAGAGAGAGAGAGAGAGAGAGAGAGAGAGAGAGAGAGAGAGAGCTCTGAATGGCCTCGTTTTTCTTGGTTCTTTCAAAGGATGACTTAGAGAGGGGTGGAACCTTCTGCTTCCTAGGGCTCACTCCTGGTTTCTGGCTGCTTAAGTCTTGGGTGGAGACCCCTGACCCCAATAGGAAGCCCATCCTCAAAGGCAGCTAGACGCTGCCCTCCTCTCCGTCGGGACATGGAAGCCCTCAGCTCCTCCTGGAGTTACTTCACATCACCCCTGCACTCACTCTCTGACGCCAGATGTGTGCAGGTTTTCCCACACCGAGCAGTTCTCTTCAACACCTGCTTGGGTGTCCTGCAGCTCAGTTCCATGTTGACACCATCCCCCCGGGGATTACACCAGACCCCACAGGTAAAGGGCTCAGTCCCACTGCCGGTCCCACTTCAGCAGCCGTCCCGTCCAGGTGTCGCTGCGCCTCTGGCCTATGACTGTAAAGTGGGAGGTTCTCACCCCACACACACCCACCCCCTCAGGATCAGTGAATTCGCTGGAGCGGCTCACAGAACTCTAACTCTTTGCTCTCAGATCACCAGTTTATCATAAAAGGATCAGCTCAGAACAGCCAGATGGAGGAGGGGCACGGGCACGGCATGGGCAGGCGTGTGAGCTTCCCTCCTCCCTGAGCTCACCACCCCACACATCTCCACGTGCCCACACCCAGGAGCTGTCCCAACCCCATCTTTGGGGACTTCTATGGAGGCTTCATCTCATAGGCATGATTCATCACTAACTCTATTTCCATCCCCTCTCCGAGCTCAGGGGAACTGGGGCGGCGTGCGGAGGGGATGAATATCACCAGCTTCTAATCACTGTCAACACCAGGAGTTCCAAGGGATATCGGAACCAAAGAGGCTCCTTGCGCTCTTATCACTCAGGAAGTTCCAGGGGGTGGAGGTGCTCTGTGCTAGGCACCGGGGCAGAGACCAACGTCTACTTTTCTGTGATCTCACGGCCGCAGGTCTGACGTGTGGGTCACAGTCCCCTCTGACTGTGAGTGAAGCCCTCTCCCAGGGCATTGGGCAGCCGGGCCTTCTCCCGCGAGTTCTGCAGGACCGAGGCCCTCCCTGTGGGATGCTTCCCTCCGCAGGGCCCTCCTGTCCTTCAGGCTAGGACCTTGCCTGGGTCAACACCCCGTCACTAACGAGTGGCGGAACCCCCTTCTGCTGGTTTTCACCCCCTCCCCCTCGTGGGTTGCTTGGCGGCCTGTGTGACCCCACTTACCTGTGGCTTCACTCACTAGGCAGTCCCTGGCCTTCCCCCCTTGGCTTCGGTTGGTGGAAGCTCTCTTGGGGTTCAGCATCATGATGACCCCTGAAGGACTGTGTTTGGGGGAGGCAGAGCCAGATGTGACTGGCCAGACTGGAAGGGCCCCCTGAGGGGCAGCACGCCTCCCACCAGGCTCAGCGCTTGTCGTTCTGCCCAGTGTAGGCCCATCGAGGAGCCTGTCCGCCGGAACAGTGCGATTCCGACTCTCTCCAATGTCCTTCCTCTACAGCGTTCCCGTCTTTCCTGGTTAACTTTGTTAAATTGCAGCAAAGCGTACATAGCATGAAATTTACCGTTTTCAGGGTACAGTCCAGCAGCACGCGGTACACTCACCATGTGCAGCCATCCCCAACACCACGTCCAGAATTTGTCCTCTTCCCAAACCGTAACTCCGTCCCCACTGAACAACACCTCTTCTCCCCCCTCCCCATCCCGCCCCTTCTGTGTTCTGTCTCCACGAATTTGATGGTTCTAGGACAGTGGTTCTCAACCTCCCTAATGCCGTGACCCTTTAATACAGTTCCTCATGTGGTGGTGACCCCCAACCATAAAATTATTTTCGTTGCTACTTCATAACTGTAATTTTGCTACTGTTATGAATTGTAATGTAAATATCTGATATGCAGGATGTATTTTCATGGTTACAAATTGAACATAATTAAAGCATAGTGGTTAATCACAAAAACAATATGTAATTATATATTGTGAAATATTTATTTCTAATTACAAATAAATGAAATTTTGTCTTGAAGCATGGTGTAGCATGGGTAACAGTCTTAATATAACAACAGTGAACTACATTGGTACATTTTGCGACAGTATGCATAAAAAGCCAACGTCAGTGCGGAGGTTGAGATTGCTTCTTTCTCACCAGATCAGAAATTCTCAGGGCAGTCTTTGCAAGAGCACAACGAAGATCATCTTCCACAACAAGTCTACTTCTGTATTTTGGCTTGATAACCAACAAGCTGGAAAACCCTGTTTCACAAAGATATGTTGTTGGAAATGGAAGAAGAAGGCACAACACAGTCTCAGACAGAACAGGATATGACTGCAAACACTTGATCCAGAATTTTGTAACTGGCATTGTAGAGAAATCCGTTCTCGCTGCAGCGTTGTTAGTAAGTTCGATGAACTCCTCTTCTGCTGTCTCAGGAACATCTTCAACGTTGACTGTGAATGGGCTTCTGGCAAGTGCAAATGGGCTGTCAGGTAGATTAGGAAAGTACCATGAAATTTCGCTTGCAAGCATGTGCAAGTGTTCTTTCACAGAAATTATCATCGAATCCTTTTGTCTGGTTCAATGTCATGTTCCTCAAAGAAAGATCAGGTAGGCAACATGTAAATTTTATTTTCATCCAATTTTTTTTTGCCAAGGCTGAAGTTTCATTTGGAATGATTGGATCTTTTCAGACAAATCGAGGCATGTTGCATTTGGTCCTTGCAGTGATAAATTTAACTCATTCAAGATGGCAAAGATGTCAACCAAGTAAACTATTTTCTGCAGTTCACTTTTATCTCTGAAAAATGCTTTGAACTGAGGTCTTGCTTTCTGATTAAAAAATGTTTTGAGTTCATCATGAAGCTCAAAAACACGTTTTAAAATTTTTCCTCTCGACAACCATCTCGCTTCAGTTTGAAATAGCAGAGCATTGTTTGGTGCATCCAACTCATTGCACAGTTGTGGAAACAGTCAATTGTTTAAAGTGCTCGCCTTTACAAAATTCACCCAACTTATGACGCTTTTCATTACTTCTTGTAACTCTTATGGCAGCATCTTCATTGCTAATATTTGCCAATGAATCATACAGTGAGTCCCGATGACTTTTGGTGACTCATTCAGTACCAAAAGTTGAAATCTAGATCAACATCCTAGCATAGCTGGAGCACCATCTGTGCCAACACCACACACCTTTTCCCAAGAGATCTTATCCTCTTTCAGAAATGAGCCAACTGTGTCAAATACATCACGTGCAGTAATTGTCATTTCAAAAGGTTTGCAAAAAAGAAACTCATCTTTAAAGTTGCCATCATTAATATACCTTATGTAAACCAATAACTGTGAACAGTTTGCAATGTCTGTAGATTCATCAAGCTAGATACTAAATATTGGAAGTGGAGCAAATTTAATTTCCTGGATTACCTGATCAAGAATATCAGCAGACATGTCATCTATTCTTCTGCGGACAGTGTCGTTAGATAAGGAAATTGCACTCAATTTTGTAACAAATTCGTCTCCGGTCATAACTTGAACAATGTCTTTGGCCGCTGGCAACAGTAAATCCTCAGCAATGGTGTGAGGTTTCATAGCTCTGGTGATTCTGAGTGCCACCAAATATGAAGCTTCAACGGCTGCTACGTTTTGTTTGTGGTACTTGCCACCAGTGTCAAGTCTGGCTTTCTTGAGTCCATCAGCTTTGCTTCTAAAATAGTTGGTATCCTTGCCGGCAAGGCTCAGATGCTTGCTATCAAAATGGCGTTTTAGTTTGTTCGGCTTCATAGATTCGGCTGATAGAGCTTCACAACAAATAACATTGCGGTTTCTCAATTCCTGCTGTAATTATTGAGGTAAAACCATACTGTAAAAAATCCTCACTATATTTTCTTTTCTTAACATTCTGCTCTACACGATCCATTGTCATGGGATGGTTTGATAATAAAAATAATATATAACAATAGCTTTAATAATACAAAAGATGATACATAGCATAGTTCAGTCAATACAGTTCATTAAGCCCTAACCGATTTGGCTCAGTGGATAGAGCGTCAGCCTGCGGACTGGGGGGCCCTGGGTTTGATTCCCGTCAAGGGCATGTACCTTGGTTGCAGGAACATCCCCAGTAGGCGGTGTGCAGGAGGCAGCTGATCGATGTTTCTCTCTCATCGATGTTTCTAACTCTCTATCCCACTCCCTTCCTCTCTGTAAAAAAAATCAATAAAATATATTTTTAAAAAATACAGTTCATTAAAGTTACCTATGATTTACCATTCTCTGTGTTGTTTTTTTTACATACCTGTTACTATCAAAGGGGGCAGTATTCACATCAACCACAGCTGAATGTAAAAAGACCGATCAGCATCCAGATTACGTTCCCATGGTACAGATATTTTTTTTTGCAGTAGTTGATGATTTTACAGTACATGATTTTACATTTACCCAGTAATTATAATTCATGAAGTGTCGTTTTACCTCCAATACTGCTGCTTTCAACACAGCAGCTGCTCTCTACACATGTGTGACTGGTCCTCATAAGTACATTATGGCGCCAACCCTGTCACATACACCTGTATTTGTATGGAGTGTATGTGATGGGGTTGGCGTGATGATGTCATCATGCCGGGTACTCGTATGTGGGCGTATCTGCATGTGGGCGGACCTGCCTGGAGACGGACAGAGGAGCGGTGTCTCGGTTCCTAAGACCATCGAAAATATGTGTTTTCCGATGGTCTAAGGCAACCCCTGTGAAAGGGTTGTTTGACCCCCAAAGGGGTCGCGACCCACAGGTTGAGAACCGCTGCTCTAGGGGGCCTCATCTGAGTGGAATCACGCAGCACTCATCTTTCTGTGTCTGGCTGATGCCATGCGGCATGTCCTCCAGGCTCCACCGCGTTCTGGCCTGTGACAGGACCACCTCCGTTCCCAGGCTGAATAACATCCCCCTGATGATCAGACTGCATTTTGCTTATCCATTCAATTCTCAGTGGACGCTTGACCACAGCGTTAATTTCACAAACGTTGTTTTGAGCCAGTGATGTAGCAGACACAGCATCTGCTACTGGCGATGGCATTGCTATTGAAGTAGCGGGGGGGAGGGGGAGCCTGCCCTCCTGCAGGTGACGAGGCACAAAACAGCAATGACCAAAAATGGTGGCAGTTTCTTTCCGGCTCGTGAAGACACCAATGAATAGACATTATAAAAGTTCTATATCCTCCACAAGTTTTAATAAAACCTTTGGCACCTGATCACCTGATTTTAAAAAGCAGAGTTGCAGAGGTACTCATGATAAAGCTTGTAAACCCCAAAACACAGGTAAAACTTTGAGGGGCTCCTCCGGTAAGTGTGCATGACAGCCAGGGGACAGCGCGCTCTTCACGGGTTCCGGCCTGCGATAGGAATGGCTGCCTCGGGGTTCTCTGTGCTCCGTGGCTAAGCAGCAGGAGTCCCTGGTTTCTGTGCTGGTTCCGGGAGCGGACCCCAAGCACCAGCCGCGGGGCCGGAGGATGCTGTGTGTGCCCTGTTCATCTGCACTCTGCTGGTACTTTCCCTTCTCGCTGCTACAGACTCTTTACTCTGCAAACGTCTCATTACATTGCATTTTTCAAACACTGCACGGTGTATCACTGCAACCTGGGATGCCTTCGCTTTAAAAAAATTTTTTTTAATTGATTTTTAGAGAGAAGGGAAGGGAGAGGGATAGAAAGAGAGAAACATCAATGAGAGAAACATCGTTGACAGGCTGCCTCCTGAATGCCCCTTCTTAGGGATTGAGCTCAAAACAGGCATGTGTCCTGACAGGGAATCGAACCAGTGACCTCCTGGCGCATGGATCGACACTTAACCACTGAGCAACACCGGTCAAGCAAGGGATGTGTGTTCTTTACCACGAGTGGTCATCCTGCAGATGTGGGGATATGTCAAAAGTGGCCTGCCTTTGACCTCAGGCAGATGGAGCCTGGGACAATCCCTGGTTACAGCGGCACTCGGCAAAACTTGCAAAGATGCCAATCCCTGGTCATTATATACACCTACAGACACACACACACACACACACACACACACACACACACACACATCTGGTGCTGAATTGTTCTAGGTCTCCCTCTTGTGGGCCATCTGTGAAATAAAACACGCCCATTGTCTTAAATAGATACAATGAAGAATTATAAGTAATCAATCGATGTCTTCGAATCCTATGACTTGAATAGGACTTTACATTATTTCTATTATTAAATATTACACACTTATGAAAAGCATCTAGAGAATGATATAAAAATGACCACACGGTCACACACCAGCTTTATCCAATCGTAACGTTTGGCCCCATATTTACTTTGGATCTTTTAAAAACTGAAGGAGATCCCGTTGAGGGCCCTTGTGGGGCCTCCCTTCCTGCCTCTCCCCTCCCCAAGGCGACCATTATTCTGACTTTGTACTTGTCACTCCCATATGTACTGTTATGGTGTTCCACATGTGTGGGTACCAATGCACCACAAACCGCGGGGCTGCGTGTTTTAGACTTTCTGAATATGTTGGGTGCATCTCTCACAACTGCTCCCCTCCCTGAGAAGTGTCTCCTGGGGGCGCCCTTTCGTTCATGCTCCTCTTCCGTGTCCCATGGATCGAATGAAAGCCGCTCTGCATGAACCATTCTCTCATTCTGGGCTGTGGGTATGGTTTTGCGTTTTCTCGCAGCGAGCATGCGAACATTCTTCCCCTGGCGTCTGCGTGAGGGCATCCCCGGGGCACACCCTAGGGAAGGCTGCCGGGTCATCTTGTTTGGTCTCTCTCACTTCCCCACTACTGCCAAGTCACTCACAAAAGGATTGGGCCACTCGACACCCCACTGTCCCCCAGAGCTCTTTACCTTCCTCTTCCTCACCTGCCCTTCCTCGGGCAGCCAGGGGGAGCACCTGCTGGGTGCCTGGCATGATGTTCGAGTTTAATGATGACACCCACCTCGGGAGGCCGGCATCTGCACCCCCTGTTTCCAGGGATCGAGGCCCAAGATGGCAGCGCCACAGCACTGACCCTGACATCGCCCGGCCTGTCTGACCCTCGAGCAGGTCCGCCAAGGTCCTCACAGACTCCACGCTGGGTGCAGAGGGCCGGGGGGGGGGGGGGGGGGGGGGGACGGGGACGGGGGGGAGGGGGGGCGGGGTCAGGGCGGTGGGCACCTTCCACGGAGGCCTGCTAGCTGGTTGCTGAGACGAAAGAAAGGATACACCGTTCAACTTCTTAAATTATGAAAGTCACCCTTCATACAAGAGTATACTGAACACTATACTCTTGCTTTGATTGAAACAAAGAAAAGCAACGAAGTAATAAATGGGATTAGAGGGGAGTGAGAAAAAATACAGAAATTAAAGGCATCTAGATGCCTAAAGAAGAAAGATGTCACAGTGAGAAAACCAGCATTGGCAAAACTTGCTTTTCAAGTCATGTCGGAGTTTTCCCTCCCCTGGCTGGGACTCAGCAACCACTTCTCGGCAGTTGCAGGAATCTCCTGCTTCGCCCTCTCCTTGGAGTAGGGACCTGAGGATCGTGAGGGGGACAGAGCGGGGAGCAGGGCACAGACCCTGAGCAGGTGGGTCTGCACCTGACTGCACACAAAAGGCAAAGAGAAGGAGAGGCAGGTGGAAGGAAGGGAGAGGAAGAGGGAACAGGGAACAGCTGCTCTCTCTCAGCCCCCAGCGGAGCTCGTGCTCTGCACGGTTTGACCGAGTCCTTCCAGGCACGTGGCTCCGCCCAGTTTCTGATAAGACTTCCCCCTTTCATCTCCCAGCAAGAGAAGGCCTTAAGTAACCCTGACATCGATACTGAACAGCTACTTGAATTAAAGGGGAAACGCTGCAGTGCTCACTGGCTTTGTTTTCACTAAGACAAAAGCACGGAGGCGATATATTCGGGTTGTACGTTATTGCTTTACTTCCAACAGTGCCGTCCAGGACTGAGCGGCCTAACCGAGCCAGGAGTGAAAGCTGCAAAGCAAGTGGGACAGGAAGTCAACAGGAAGCCAAAAGTGTGCGGAAAGGAAGTGAAACCACGTTTTAATAAGCGCACCAAGAACAACGGTGGATGTGGGAGGTTTTCTCAGCGTGAGGCACAGGCTATAAATCACCTGTGTACCCCCCCCCCCATGCTTACTGATAAAATACGCATAACATCAACTTGATCATCTTGACCATTTTTACGTGTACGGTTCAGGGGTGTAAAACACTACATTCATAATGTTGTGCAGCCATCACCACCATTCGTCCCCCTAACTCTTGTCATCTTGTAAACTTGAGCACTAATACCCCATTCTCCCTTCCACCCCCCACCCTGGCAACCACCATTCTACTTTCTGTCTCTGTGATTTTGACGACTCTAAAAATCTCCTTTAAGTGAAACCATGCAATGCTTGTCTTTTTGTAACTGGCTTATTTCACTTAGCATGATGTCCTCAAGATTCATCCGTGTTGTAGCATGTGCCAGAATGCCCTTCCTTTTTAAGGCTGAAAAATATTCCATTGTATGTAGACACCACATGTTGCTTACCACTCGCCCACCGATGAGCACTTGGGGTACTTCCACATGTTAGCCATTGTGAATATGCTGCCTTACATGGTTATACTTTGGCATTGAACCAAGCTACAGCATAAAAAGTCTCCAAATGGACCATTCATCATTGAATCATTAATATTTTGAATAACTAACTGAGGGTTTATATAATTCTTATCTTTAGAGCATCTTTGTCCTACTGATATTCTTTGTTGTTGTTAATCTTCACCCGAGGATATTTCTCCATTGATTTTTAGGGAGAATGGAAGAGAGAAAGACAGAGAGAAATATTGATGTGAGAGAAACACATCGATTGGTTGTCTCCTGCACAAGCCCCAACCAGGGCCCAGGCCAGGGAGGAGCCTGCAACCAAGGTACGTGCCCTTGACCAGAATTGAACCTGGGATCCTTTGGTCTACAACGATGCTTTATCCACTGAGCCGAACTGGCTAGGGCCAACAGATGTTCTTAACATTCCCAGAAACAAAGTTATGTGTGTGTGTGTGTGTGTGTGTGTGTGTGTGTTTTAATTAAGTGAAAACAAAAGCAATCATTCACTCAAGATGCATATCTACCAGAAGCAGCTCTGCTGTTACTTTTCCAGGGGAACTGCCTCCTTTGCCGGATCTATTCATAGAGTTTGAACCAATGTCCTGAGCAATGTCTTTTCCCTGTTGAAGACGTGAGCTTCTCCAGGTTAAGGGCCCTTACTGTGTCTGGTGTAGCCCAGCTCATGTTTCAATGCACAGCACCTGCAGCTACTTCAACCAGGAGGCATCTACAAATGAAAACCATTTTCCCCCCACTTCTAAATAGTCACAGTTTACCATTACTTACACACTTCTTTTTCTTATATTAAACTAGAGGCCAGGTGCACAAATTTGTGCACAGGTGGGGTCTGGCCAGCCCAGCTGGATGGGGGCCCATCAGGCTGGGCCAGCGGGAGGAGGGGCTGTGGGAGTTGGTGGCCGGCCCCGCCCTGATCTGGGAGCTGGGGGCCAATCAGGGCCAGGATCAAGCTGGTTGGCTGCTGCAGTGTGGTCATAGCCACCGGTTGTTCTGGTCGTTCTGCCATTCTGGTCGCTGGGCTTTTATATATAGAAATGTTATAACCTTGAGTCAAATAAATAAAATATTAGCATAGAATAGAAGCAGTCAGCATGCTGTCACATAAGATGGTCCCCCTTGGATATTCGGCTAGGGAAAAGCCACTGCCTGAAATTTATTACCAGATCATGCCTCCTCCCCAACCCCATACCCCCAGCCCTGAGTCCACAGTAATCCCCCACCCTTTAAGACAGCAAGTCATACATTTCTAAAGGGAACCTCTCAAATTAAAATCCTGCTTGTACCCGGCTGGTGTGGCTCAGTGGTTGAGCATGGACCTATGAACCAGGAGGTCACAGTTAGATTCCTGGTCAGGGCACTTGCCTGGGTTATGGTGCAGGGGGCAGCCGATTGATGATTCTCTCTCATCATTGATGTTTCTATCTCTCTCTCCCTTTCCCTTACTCTTTGAAATGAAATATATATATATATTTTTTTTTTAAAAAAAAAACAGAATAAAACAAAACCCCTGCTTGTGAGTTTCCTAAAATAACCACCCACTTTCATGGGAAAAGCTCACTGCATGGTTATTGGGGAAAATGCTGGTACCGGAGATGATCGGATACAAAACGATGATCTCAATGGCTGGTGGGGGAGGAGGGAGAGAACAGAGTGGATGTGGACTGGATTCTTCTTAAGGCGCCGAAGACAAGGGAGAGCACAGGTTGGCAAGTGTGGCCAATAGCATATGGAGGAACTTAGAGGTCAGAGTGGTGCGCTGGGAGGTCTGCAGGCCTTTCTCTCTGGCGCAAAGAAAGACAAAAGGGGCAATGAGCCCAATTGGGCTGGTTGGAGGGAGTCAGGCAGGACTGAGACTAAAGTCACTTGATTAACTTTTAACTCCTTTTCCCCCTCTTCCTCCCTTTTGTTTCATTTCCCCCCATAAAACATATTCACATTTTAGCATTATTTACTAATTTCTCTGTCTTAAGTATTATAATTATTTGGGAATTTATTTAGTGAGTATCTGCTAGCACCTACCACGTGTTAGGCACAGCATCCTGGACCACAGGGCAGGTGAGACTGGGGCCCTGCCCTCCAAGAGCTGAAATGCTTGGGATGGTTTGCAATAATTGGCAGATTTATACTCAAATGTGCTGGCCTGTTTTCTTTTCATTTGTATTCCTCATTTCTGCTTCTCTGCCCCTTGTTTTAAGCATTGCTTTTTCCTCTCCAGAGACAAAGGGCCAGAAAGAATAAGGTTTTCCTGGCTCTCTGGGTTTGAAGTGTTACCTCTCTCTCTTTTATTTTTTATTAATTTCAGAGAGGAAAGAAGAGGAGGGGAGAGATAGAGACATCAATGATGAGAGAGAATCATTGATTGGCTGCCTCCTGCACGTTCCCCACTGGGGATCGAGCCCACAACCTGGGCATGTGCCCTTGACCGGAATCGAACCCGAGACCCTATAGTCCGCAGGTCGACGCTCCATGCACCGAGCCAAACCGGCGAGGGCGAAGTGTTACCTCTCTTAACAGAAGGGAATTTTGTATCTTTTGTGCCTTCCCCATCAGTGTCTTTCTTTTCCTTCCCAACCTAAGAATAAAGCTCAGAGCCACTTCGTTTCCCCTTGTAATTGTTTAATGAGAATTGACTAAAATGCAAGGCTACTAATTGGAGAGAAACATGCCCTGTGTCAGCCTTCTAATTTCCTTTTAGCCTCAGGGAAAGTTCCAGAAGTTTCTTGCACATTCACCTTGCTCTCCCCCGTCTTCCCGCCCTCCTCGCTGCAGTTCCTTCCTGCCAGCTACCTGCCTTATGCTGTGACTTTGCTCTAAGCCTTTTGTTTTGTTACGGTGTCCTCTCCCCTCATGAATCAGCTCTGACAGCTGTGCCCCTGACTCCTGGCCAGGCTCTAACCTTGACTCCCGGTGTAGCCACGCAATGCACGTTTTACCTTTCACCTTCCCCTAAGTCCTGCCTGGGGACTCAGCTCCCTGGTCACTCTTCAGCAACTCCCAGGGGAGGGCCCATATCTCCTGTCCTTTTTATCCAAAAATGGTGCCTACTCACTTTTTCCTCCTTAATTTTTTGAGGACGTGACATGCATACAGTGAAATGCACAGTCTTCCATGAACAGCCCAATGCAAGTTTGTATGTGACTTTCATGAAGCCTTCTCCCAGACCAAGGAAATGCAGACCATTCTGAAAGGCTTACCCTTGGCATGTCTCAGGAACAAGCACTCCCCAACCCCACCCTCGGGCGACCGCTGCTCCGGTGGCTGTCAGTCTGGATTAATTGTGCCTCTTCTTGAGCTTTATAGAAACAGGACTATGAACTCCTCTGTCTGGCTCCTATTGTTCATTATGGCTGTGAGATTCTTCCATGTTGTTGCGTGTGGCTGTGGTTCAGTCGTGTGCTGCTGTTCTGCATTTCGTTATAGGAATGACCACAATTTACCCATTCTACTATTGATGACATTTGGGTTGTTTCCAGCTGAGGGTTATTATGAATAAAGGTTTCTTTTGAATGTTACTCTTATTATGAAGGGACAAAGAAGGACCTTCCCTGTGAGCCTTTCCAAAGGCGACTGAGCTGTGCTTGGAGGTCATTATTGCCACCACAGCTGGGCAGAGAAGTATCAGAAGGCCCCGCCCTGCCCTCTCACATACTTGGAAGCAGATGTCTGGTCCCAAGCAAAACACTGAGTCAGCCTCTCAACCCGGGGAGGGTCGGATCTGCTCAGACATGCCAAGAAAGAGGAAATTTCACAAGCATTTGGCTGAACGCATCTGCTAACATCTAAATGTTGAGTAATGTAGAGTAAAAAGTTAAAAGGCGGCCCAATGACCCTTTGGCTCATCTTTAAGTTGATTGCGATATGTTGAAAGCTTGTTCTTTTATTTCAAAAGAATTAATTCTGTCCAGGTAGTTGGTTAGAGCATCGTCCCAATATGCCAAAGTGTCGGGTTCAACCTCCGGTCAGAGTCACACAGAAGCAACCAGTGAATGCACAAATGAGCGAAAGCAAATTGATGTTTCTTCCCCCGCCCTGCCCCTGCTTCCTCTCTCTCTAAAATAAATTCTTTTTTTAAAAAAGTATTTCTTTTATTGATTTCAGAGAGAAAGGGAGAGGGAGAGAGAGAGAGAGAAACATCAATGATGAGAGAGAATCATTGATCCGCTGCCTCCTGCATGCCCCCCACTGGGGATTGAGCTCGAAATCTGGGCATGTGCCCGTGGCTGGAATCAAACCCAGGACCCCTCAGTCTGCAGGCCAATGCTCTATCCACTGAGCAAAACGAGCTAGGGCTAAAATAAATTTTTAAAAAGGAGTTAAAAATGTAAGAGAGGCTAGGGTTTGGGCTTTCCCACTAGGAGACTTTTCCCATTTCCTCAGCTGGGGCGTGAGGATGCGGACCCTCTGGAGGACCCTACGGGCTCTGGCACTCCTGGATTCCGCCTGCTGGCTGGGGCCCCTGTGTGATGTCACGGGGCTTTGTGAGGCAGCTGGGTGCGGGCAGCACAGCCCAGTCCAGTCTGGTATTTGCTCAAATTCAGGCACCATCCAACCATTCAGAAACGAATTCCACCTTCCAGATCTTTCAGCACACATTCCCGCCCAATTCCGCCTCGGACTCAACCTAGAAAACACTCTTATTACAAAGTAGCTGGAGAGGCGGTCTCAGCGGGAAGGGTGAGCTCAGGGTGCTGGGGGTAGAACAGAAACGGGGGTGGCTAGTCCACGCGGGATCAGTGGAAGCAGCGCATCGAATCGCTGATTCTCGAACGGGGTCAGGGTTCGGAAGATCTGGGTGTGTTTTTTTTAAAGGTTTTATCATCACCATAGAGGGCATCACAGTGACTTCAGTTCTTGAAAATCAGGGCTAATACTCATTATGTAACTCTTTGTCCTTCTTAAGGTTTATACCAAGTGAAGGTATTATTTACTTAGAAAGATTAAATAGGGGGGAAAAGCCCTTCGTGCTGTGAGAAAGCCATAGGTCTTGTGTGGAGATCGGTACTAATATTGTCCTAGGCAAGGGGGGGTTACATATACTTACTTACAGGAAAATTAGTCATGACATTATCTAAAGCGTGATCGTGTTGTCCTGACGGTAAAGACACGTTTTAAAACCAACTCAGCGACTAGCTCCGGACTTACCTTAGGGTTTGGGTTCCTCAGTGGGTGTATGTGCAGGCGTGCATGTTAATTCATGCTCAGAGCTTTTTTAAATGCATTTAAAATTTTGTTTGCTATTCATTTAAGTGATCACTGAAATACGTTTTACAAAGTCTATATTTTTCTAGCTTGTGAAGTCAGCATATTTTAGAGAAGACAATAATTGATCATGATTTCCTTCTGAGGAGACAGAGTTGAAAAGCTGATCACAGACCTCCCGGATCTGTTGTTTTGGGTAGGAGAGGTTTTCTGTGTATTTGGGGGGAGTGTGGGAGATGGGGTGGGGTGGGGGAAGGGGGCAGGCAATGACACATTCCAGACATTGTGGGAACTTTGCTTTAAGAAAATGCAATAGCCTGGCTGAAATGGCTCAGTTGGTTGAGCATCACCCTGTGCATGGAAAGGTTGCTGGTTCGATTCCCTGTCAGGCATATACCTGGGTTGCGGGTTCTATCCCTGGCACGGAAGGCAATTGATCAATGTTTCCCTCTCACATTGATGTTTCTCTCTCTCTCTCTCCTTTCCTTCCTCTCTCCCTGTCACTTTCCCCTCCTCTCTAAGCATGTCCTCGGGTGAGGATTAAAACATAATAATAATAAGAAGAAAGCATAGCTATATATATAAAAGGCTAAGTGGCCAACAGCACGTCCATCCGACCATCTGACCATCCAACCATCTGACCAACTGACTGGCCGATACATATAACGCACACTGGCAATTTAAAAATAAATCTTGACTGGTGCATTGAGTGATGATTCCATCCATTTATGATTCCATTGATTCAACGGATGATGCCAAAAAGGGAAAATTTCCATCGAATTTCTTAATAGTATTACTCCTTTGAGAATGCTGTGTCATAAATTAAAATGGAAAGTAGGTGCAATCATCATGCTAAGGAGAAATCATAACAGTAAATGAGGTCTTTGTAATGGTACTAGATTTATTATCACAAGATTTTGACCTAATGTAATCGAAGCTGAAGTATTAACAAGATCTGTGGGAGGAGAGGTGGTTCTGATTCCAAGAATTGATTTGTCCCTGTCTGACACTGGCCTCCCATTTAAATTAATTTGAAGACAGTTTCCCGTGATGCCAGCACTTGCAATGACTATTAATAAATCACAAGGACAAACTCTAGACAGAGTAGGAATATTCCTACCTGAACCCGTTTTCGAACATGGTCAGTTACATGTTGCTTTCTCTCGAGTTCGAAGAGTGTGTGATGTTAAAGTTGCAAATACTTCGTCACCAGGGAAATTAGTCAAGCACTCTGAAAGTATTTTTACTCTTATTGTGGTGTACAGGGAGATATTACAATAAGTTTAATCAATTTATCAGTCATCGTTTTTATATCATGTTTTTTTGTTTTATATCATGTTTTTGTTGTTTTTAGGTCATGTCTTTATTGTTATAGCATGTTGTTGTTGTTTATTTATTAATCAATTTATATATTATTTTCATATACATTTTACTAGTTTTCTTTCATCTCTGGCACTTCTATTATTGAGAAAGGGCATATAGCGATATTAAAATATTTCTTCTAATTAATGTCCTTTCAATGTGCGTGAATCCGTGCATTGGGCCACTAGTTAGTAAAATAAGAAAACTGGGGAGGTATATTTTTATAAATGTTCACACCCAAAGAGAATTCCCCCAAATATTATTTTTTTATTTTTTTAAAAAAAATAGATTTCATAGAGAGGAAGGGAGAGGGAGAAAGAGATAGAAACATTACCAATGGCTGTCTGCTGCACACCCCCCTGCTGGGGTTGGAGCCCGCAACCTCCTGGTTCATAGGTGGATGCTCAACCACTGTGCCACACTGGTGGGGCCCAAATATTCTTAATATATTAGGCCCCTCTAGAGAAAATGGACTTATTTTATTTTTTAGTAATAATCCTATTATACTAATGCAAGTGTGTATTTTCTATATTAAATTTAATTGGCTCCTCACCTATATTCTCTTTTAACTAGTTTCCAGTTGCTTTTAGTTTTTGGAGAAAGTTAAGATGAAAGTTCCTCAGAGTTTAGACATTTAACAGGAAGATATGGTGCCCATTTAAGTGGAAACAGCTTTGTTCTGTTTTCAGTTGTTTTAATCCACCCATTTCCCCCAATTAGAAGTTATCTTCTCTTATATATTTGACTAGAGGCCCGGTGCACAAAATTCGTGTGTGTGTGGGGTGGGGAGTGGGTGGTCCCTTAGCCCAGTCTGCACCCTCTCCAATCTGGGACCCCTCAGTGGATGTACGCCTGCTAATTTAGGCCCGATCCCACAGGCGGACATCCCTCTCCCAATCCAGGACTGCTGGCTCCCAACCTCTCGCCTGCCTGCCTGCCTGATTACGCTGTAACCACTCCCCTGCCAGCCTGATCAACACCTAACTGCTTCCCTGCTGGCCCAATGGCTCCCAACTGCCCTCCCCTGCCAGCCTGGTCACCCCTAACTGCCCTCTGCTGCAAGCCTGGTCCCCCCAACTGCCCTCCCCCTCAGGCCTGGTCCCCCCAACTGCCCTCTCCTTCAGGCCTGGTTGCTCCTAACTGCCCTCCCATGCCAGCCATCTTGCGATTGTGGTTGCCACCATCTTTGAGGGTGTGGCAGTCAATTAGCATATTCCCTCCTTATTGGCTGTGGGTACCACCATCTTTGCAATGCATGAGGGTCAATTAGCATATTACCTCTTTATTAGATAGGATACTTTTTCTTTTTTAATTAAATCTTTATTGTTCAGATTATTACAGTTGTTCCTCTTTTTTCCCCCCATAGCTCCCCTCCACCCGGTTCCCACCCCACTTTCTGCCCTTCCTCCCCCTCCCCCCCCCCCGCACTGTCCACATCCATAGGTGTACGGTTTTTGTCCAGTCTCTTCCTGCACCCCCCACACACCTTTCCCCCCTGAGAACAGTCAGTCCATTCCCTTTCTATGCCCCTGATTTTATTCTATTCACCAGTTTATTCTGTTCATCAGATTATTTATTCACTTGATTTTTAGATTCACTTGTTGATAGATGTGTATTTATTGTTCATAATTTGTATCTTTACCTTTTTCTTCTTCTTCCTCTTCTTAAAGGACACCTTTCAGCATTTTCATATAATCCTGGTTTGGTGGTGATGAACTCCTTTAGCTTTTTCTTATCTGTGAAGCTCTTTATCTGACCTTCAGTTCTAAATGATAGCTTTGCTGGGTAAAGTAATCTTGGTTTTAGGTTCTTGATATTCATCACTTTGAATATTTCTTTTTTTTTTTAAATATATTTTATTGATTTTTTACAGAGAGGAAGGGAGAGAGATAGTCAGAAACATCGATGAGAGAGAAACATCGATCAGCCGCCTCCTGCACATCCCCCACCGGGGATGTGCCCGCAACCCAGGTACATGCCCCTGACCGGAATCGAACCTGGGACCCTTCAGTCCGCAGGCTGACGCTCCATCCACTGAGCCAAACCGGTTTCGGCACTTTGAATATTTCTTGCCACTCCCTTCTGGCCTGCATAGTTTCTGTTGAGAAATCAGCTGACAGTCGTATGGGTACTCCCTTGTAAGTAACTGACTGTTTTTCTCTTGCTGCTTTTAAGATTCTCTCTTTATCTTTTGCTCTTGGCATTTTAACACATTGTATGCGGGAAACGTATTTATACGTTTTACATTGACTGTAAGTAGTAGAGCGTGGGACACATATTAATACGTTTTTTATAGACTAGCAGTAGAATGCGGGTAACGTATAAATACGTAAACTAAAGTTATCGTAATTTTACTGAACGTTGCCATTTGCGCAAAAAATTAGCAAAAATGGCCCGCGCCACCTGTTAGCGCGCGATAAAAACTACCCGCAAACAATGTGTTAATTATGATGTGTCTTGGTGTGGTTCTCTTTGGATTCCTTTTGTTTGGGATTCTCTGCGCTTCCTGAACATGTAAGTCTATTTCTTTCACCAGGTAGGGGAAGTTTTCTGTCATTATTTCTTCAAATAGGTTTTCAATATCTTGCTCTCTCTCTTCTTCTGGCACCCCCATAATTCAGATATTGGTTCTCTTGAAGTTGTCCCAGAGGCTCCTTACACTATTTTTTGATTCTTCATATTTTTTGATTCTTTTTTCTTTTTGTTTTTCTGGTTGGGTGTTTTTTGCTTCTTCGTATTTCAAATCTTTGACTTGATTCTTGCGATCCTCTAGTCTGCTGTTGGATCTCTGTATAATATTCTTTATTTCAGTCAGTGTATGCTTAATTTCAAGTTGGTCCTTTTTCATAACCTCGAGGGTCTCACTAGATTTCTTGAGGGTCTCATTAAATTTATCGGTGGTTTCTAGAAAATTCTTGAAAAACCTTATAAGTGTGGTTTTGAACTCTATATCCAGTAGTTTGCTTTCCTCCATTTCTGTCATTTGTGACCTGTTTCTTTGTCTCTGCATTTTTTATGCTTCCCTGTGTTGATAGAGTGGCTTTGTGTGCTAGGTGTCCTATAGGGCCCAGTGGCTCAGCCTCCCCAATTACCTGAGGTGCACACTCTTAGTGCACCCCTTTGTGGGCTTTGTGCACAGCCTTGTTGCAGTTAAGCCTTGGTTGTTGTAGGATCACTGGGAGGAATTGACTTCCAGGCCAATTGGCTGTGAGAGTCAGCTGTGTCTATGGTGGGAGAACTTATGTGCTGGAGACACCCTTATGAGGCAAGACTTGCTTCAGTGGGGCTTTGGTGCTCACTGAGTCTGCCCCTTGAGTGTTTCCCTTATGGATCTGAGGAGTTGTAATCTGGATGGTCTCCCTCTGACCACTGGGTACACTGGCTCTTGGATCTCTAAGGAGGCGCTAATTTAGCCTCTGCCTGAGGCTACCCAGCAGGAGCTACAAAGAGATATGCAGATTCCTCTTCTTTGTTTGAGGTTTAGAGGTGCCCAGATGAGGCCCAGCTGTGAAGCAATGCAAGCTGCTGTGGGGCCTTGGGCCTTCTCTTGGAAGTTCTGGGTCTCTCTGACCCAGCTGCAGTTTGTTAGGTAATTTTCAGATTGCAAAGGGCCAGGCCTTTCATATGCAAAAGCCTCTGCACACAGCTTGGGTGGGGCGGGGTCTCAGGGGGTCAACAGGGTGGAGCAAGCAGCTATGGTTGCTCCTCAGTCCTACCCTAAGAGGCCCCAGGTCTCAGTGTCCCAGTAATCGCTGCAAGTACCTCCAAGAGAAGGCTGCCCTTGAGTTACGCCCACTGCCAGATAGTCCAGTTTCTCCCCGTATGAGTCTGGGTCCCCAGAGACTCGCCTGGAACTGGAGTTCAGAGTAGTCGGGAGCTTGAGACTCCCTCCCGATTGAAAAAGACAACCGAGTCCACAGTTGCCAGCCCTTTCCACGTGTGCCTCTGTACCTCCGCACTTTACTTCCGCACCTCCTCTGAGTCTCAGTGTGCTTTTCTCTTTCCTTCTAGTTGTAGAATTTCCACTCAGCCAGCCTTCCTGTGGTTCTGGATGATGTCCGTTTTATCTTTTAGTTGTATTTTTGAATTTGTTGTGGGAGGCAGCAATTTCCGGTGTTTACCTATGCTGCCATCTTGGTTTCTCTCAGGATACTTTTTCTTTGCATAATCAAATGTCTCATTTTTAAAGTGTCCTTCATTCCATCAATAAGCATTTATTGTGCAACCAGGATCTTTGTCAAGGTGTTGAACACTGTGTCCTGGGAGAATGCGCCCATATTAGCAAACTTCCCCTCATCCAACTTCATATCCCCTCCCTTGACCCAGGGGGGTCAGGCCTCAGTGCAGGCCCAGCCCCCGACTGCCAGGTGGACTGGCGGAGCTGCCTTCTTCCTCAGGGAACACTCTCCGCTCCCTGAGCATACCAGCACATCCCAGGCCAGGCTGTGTTGTCACTTGACCCTAGTCATTGAGCTGGTGCCCAGGCGAGGACCTGGGGGGTGAGCCTGAGGATGGAGGACACATGTTGCCTTGCAAAGCAGAGGCCTCTCCATCACCCTCAAGCAGAGGTGGAGAGCTGGCCTCTGACAGCGAGGAGGGGCCATTTCTGTAGGCTCAGAGGGTCCCTGTGGGTCTAGGGCAATGATGGCGAACCTATGACGCACGTGTCAGAGGTGACACACGAACTCATTTTTTTGGTTGATTTTTCTTTGTTAAATGGCATTTAAGTACATAAAATAAATATCAAAAATATTGGTCTTTGTTTTACTATGGTTGCAAAGATCAAAAAATTTCTATATGTGACATGGCACCAGGGTTAAGTTGGCGTTTTTCAAAATGCTGACACGCCGGGCGCAAAAGGTTCGCCATCACTGGTCTAGGGTTTCAGATGTGATCCCACCCAGACATCCCATCCTGAGTCTCTGAGTCTCCTTCCCGCTCTGGGAAGAAGAGCCAGGGTTGGGAAGTCAGCCTTCCCTGGACTCCGCTGCCCTGCTCACCACCCCCTGGGCACAGCCCGCCTGCTCTGCCGGCTGGAGGTAGGGCAGAGTCCCTTCCCATGCCATTCAGGACGCCCTCTGGTGGTGATGACTCACGCTCAGCCTTTCATTGCCTTCTTCAAATGCCCCCACAGCATCAAGCAACAGCCATCTGGGCCATGTACTTATTGCTGCTCCCTGCCCCGCCTCTCAGAACTTTCCTTCCCACCAGTACTCCATCCCGGGGGGCCGCCACTGAGTACTAACGAGGACCCTGCCACAGCGTTCCAGGGCGATGGGAACGCCACCTCTCCACCAGCAGTGGGGTCCTCGGGGCCGCCAGCGGAGCAGTGACCAGCTCCCAAATCCATTTCATTTTATTTTATTTGTTAATCCTCAGCCAAGGATATTTTTTCCATTGATTTTTTTTAAGGAGGGGGGAAAAGTAGGAGGGAGAGAGTGAGAAACCTCATGTGACATACTCATATCACTTGGTTGCCTCCACACACCCAGACCTGCAACCCCAGTGCATGCCCTTGACTGGGAATCGAACCCTCAACCCTCTGATGAGAGGCCTGGCATTCTAACGACTGAGCCACACCAGCCAGGGCCAAATCCCACTTTAGAGTCTCATTCTCAGCACCTCCTGGCCTTGACTTGCAGATGGCCGCCTTCTCACGGCATCCTCCCATGGCCTTCCCTCTGTGCTTGCACCCCTGGGTCTCTTCTGGTCTTCGTATAAGGACACCCATCAGATTGGATCAGGCCCCGCCCGTCTGGCCTTATTCAGGGACCCCATCTCCAAATGTGGTCAGTGAGCGTTAGTATTTCAACATATGATGTTTGGGGGACACCATTCAGCTCGTGGCAGCATTCCATTCCCATGGGAAAGTGAGATACTAACCGCCGATTGGCATCTCTGGGTGCGTGTGTGACCCAGGCCACAGGTGTGCTGTCTTCGAGGTGACACACGGCTGTCGGCTGCTCTTTGGGTCACCCCACGGTTCAGCATGTGGAGGTTTTCTCTGGGGCCTGTCTTCTCATCATGGAATGATTCTCCCAGCTGATGCCTCGGGTACAACAAGCTGGCTGCCAGGAGCCTGTGTGCGCGGTGGAAACGGGGCCACGTGGGCCAGACGGTCTTGAGCCCCACGTTGCCTTCTGCAGTTCTCAGCCCCTGCAGGCTTCCGTCTGCAGGGTCTGTGCAGGGCAGGGCGGGAGAATGGACTGTTCTGCACATGAACTCATGGCCTTTCCTAAACCCGCCCCTCCATGTGTCGGCCGACATGCCTGTACCTCCATGTCCCAAGCTGCTCCGGGATCTGCTGGACTCGGTCCCCCTCAGGGTCCTGTCACCACGCGCTCGGACTGTGATTTCCTCTGTCCATCTAAAATCTTTATCACATGTCCATAGCCTTCTGTCTTCCAAACCTGTGCTACAATCTCATACAGTCCTTTATCTATTCTTTCCCCAAGAGGGTTTTTAGCTTTACTATTATTTTTATTTTCATTTTTTTAATCCTCACCCGAGGATATTTTTCCATTGATTTTTAGAGAAAGTGGAAGAGAGAGGGAAACACAGAGCGAAACATCGATGTGAGAGAGACATCCATAGGTTGCCTCTCACATGCACCCCAAACAGGTTCAAACCCACAACCTAGGTATGTGCCCTGACCAGGAATTGAACCCTCAACCTTTGGGTGTATGGGATGACATTCCAACCAACTGAGCCACCTGGACAAGGCTTTAGTTTTATATATTTTTTTACATTTTTCTTGTTGAAAGTATTACATTTGTTCCCCTTTTCCCCCCATTGGCCCCCTCTAGCTCATACCCACCCCCCACCCCAGACCTTCACTACCCCACTATCTGCGTCCATGGGTTACACATATAAGCATACAAGGTCTTTGGTTGATTACCTCCCACTCACCCACCTTCCCCTACTTTCCCGCCAAGATTCTGCACTCTGTCCCATGCTTCCATGTCTCTGGATCCACTCTGTTCATCAGTTTATTTTGTTACTTAGATTCCGCATATGAGTGCGGTCATGTGATACTTGTCTTTCTCTGACTGACTTATTTCACTTAGCATGATACTCTCCAGGTCCCTCCATGCTGTCTCAAAGGGTAAGAGATCCTTCTTTTTTACAGCTGCATAGTATTCCATGGTGTAAATGTACCACAGCCTTTTTATCCATTCGTCTACTGATGGGCACTTGGGCTGTTTCCAGATCTTAGCTATTGTAAACTGTGCTGCTATGACCATAGGGGTGCGTACATTCTTTCTGATTGGTGTTTCAGGTTTCTTAGGATATGTTCCTAGAAGTGGAATCACTGGGTCAATGGCAGTTCCATATTTAATTTTTTGAGGAACCTCCATACTGTTTTCCATAATGGCTGCATCAGCCTGCATTCCCACCAGCAGTGCACGAGGGTTCCCTTTTCTCTACATCCTCGACAGCACTTGTCGTTTGTTGATTTGTTGATGGTAGCCATTCTGACAGGTGAGGTGATACTCATTGTCATTTTAATTTGCATCTCTCAGATGATCAGTGACTTTGAGCATTTTTCATGTCTCTTGGCCATCTGTATGTCCACTTTGGACAAGTGTTTATTTAGGTCCTTTGCCCATTCTTCAGTTGGATTGTCTGTCTTCCTTTTGTTAAGGTGTGTGAGTTCCTTATATGTTTTGGGGATTAACCCTTTATCAGATGTATCGTTGCCAAATATGTTCTCCTGCACAGTGGGCCCCTTTCGTTTTGTTGGCGGCGGCTTCTGCTGCGGAAGCTGTTTATTTTGATGTCGTCCCGTTTGTTATTTTCTCTTTCGTTTCCTTTGCCTGGGGCTTTAGCTTTACTTTCATCCCTAGTAGAGATACGAGAAGAGCCAGGAGTCATAATTAATCTCATAAATTATGAAGTATTTCCAACCTGAGGGAAATATAGAGAAAAATGCCACACACACCAGGTACACCTCACCAAGATTTGTCAAACTTCATTGTTTTGGCACATCCACTTCAGAGCTTTATTATTTGATTTTTGGAGCGAGAGAGGGAGAGAGAGAAACGTCGATTTGTTGTTCTACTTAGTTATGCATTCATTGGTTGATTCGTATTTGTGTCCTGACCCGGGACTGAACCTGCAACCTTGGCATTTCAGGACAACGCACTAACCAACTGAGTGACCTAGACAGGGCTCAGAGGGGTGTGTGTGCGTGTGGGGTGTGTGTGTGTGTGTGTGTGTGTGTGTGTGCTTTTTTAAGCATTAGGAGCTCTCATTGTCCTCCCCTGGATCCTCCCCCACAGGAGCAATCACTATGCTAAACCTGTGTATAGTTGCGTGCACTCCCGCCCCCCTAACCCCCCATTATTTCCTGCATATGGTGTGGCCACAAACAATTGCACTGCTTCTCATGTTTTGCAAATGTGTATCGGTAGCATCAGACCCTATTTGTTTTTGGAAAACATTGTTTTCTGATATTTCACAATATTAATCCATAGAGCTGCAGCTGGTTCATTCCCAGCACTGATGGAACAGCCTCCCTTTCCCAGTTCTTCTGTAGAGAGAAACAGAAGTGTCCTGTTTCTATCACAAACACGACTTCAAGAATTGTGCTCACCGAAACCAGTTTGGCTCAGTGGATAGAGCGTCGGCCTGCAGACTGAAAGGTCCCAGGTTCGATTCCGGTCAAGGGCATGTACCTGGGTTGCGGGCACATCTCCAGTGGGAGATGTGCAGGAGGTAGCTGATCGATGTTTCTCTCTCATCGATGTTTCTAACTATCTCTCTCCCTTCCTCTCTGTAAAAAAATCAATCTACACTAATAAAAGAGAAACATGGTAATTGGCGTACGACCGCTACCCTTCCCATTGGCTAATCAGGGAGATATGCAAATTAACTGTCAGCCAAGATGGCGGCCGGCAGCCAGGCAGCTGAGAACAGGAGGCTTGGTTGCCCCAGCGATGGAGGAAGCCAAGGTTCCCTGTCTCCAGGTGCAGGGCTCTGAGCTCCTGAAGCAACAACTCCAAAAGATACAATGTTTCAATTATAGAAGCTAAAAGATGGCAGTTAATTTGCATACTCAGGCTCCAAGCAGAGCGAAGCCAAGCAGCCCTGAAGCGGCAGGGCAGAGAGGCCTCCCGGCCCCCGGATCAGCGGAGCCGAGAGGCGACCCAGCCCCGCGATCAGCGGAGCCGAGAGGCCTCAGGACCCTGGGATCAGCGGAGCCGAGAGGCCTCCCAGCCCCGCGATCAGCGGAGCCGAGAGGCCTCCTGTCCAGGGATCGGCGGAGCCTCGAGGCCTCAGGACCCCCGGATCAGTGGAGCTGAGAGGCCTCCCGGCCAGGGGTCAGCGGAGCTGAGAGGCCTCAGGACCCTGGGATCAGCGGAGCTGAGAGGCCTCCCGGCCCTGGGATCAGCGGAGCTGAGAGGCCTCAGGACCCTGGGATCAGCGGAGCTGAGAGGCCTCCCAGCCCCGGGATCAGCGGAGCTGAGAGGCCTCCTGGCCTGCGATCAGCGGAGCTGAGAGGCGACCCAGCCCCGGTTACCAGCGGAGCCGAGAGGCCTCCCAGCCCCGGGATCAGCGGAGCCACGAGGCCTCCCAGGGGATCAGCGGAGCCGAGAGGCCTCCTGTCCAGGGATCGGCGGAGCCTCGAGGCCTCAGGACCCCCGGATCAGTGGAGCTGAGAGGCCTCCCGGACAGGGGTCAGCGGAGCCGAGAGGCGTCCTGGCCCCGGGATCAGTGGAGCAGCGAGTCCTCCCAGCACCGGGATCAGTGTGACAGGGGGCAGCGACCAAACCCCTGATCGCCCTGCGGGCTCTGGGTGTGACAGGGTGCGGAGCCCCAACCCTCTGATCAGCCATGCTCTGTGTGTGACAGGGGGGAGCTCCCCAACCCCCTGATGGGCCCTGCTCTGTGTGTGACAGGGGGTGGCACCGCAACCTCCCTATCGACCCTGCCTTGAGTGTGACAGGGGGCGGTCCCTCAACTCCCCAATCGGCCCTGCTCTGAGCCCGACCAGGGGCTGCACCTAGGGATTGGGCCTGCCCTCTGCCACCCGGTAGCAGGCCGAAGCCAGCAGGTCGTTATCTCCCGAGGGGTCTCAGACTGCGAGAGGGCACAGGCCGGGCTGAGGGACCCCCCTTCCCCCCCGAGTGCACAAATTTTTGTGCACCGGGCCTCTAGTAAAATATATTTAAAAAAAAAAAAAAGAATTGTGCTCATGCATGTCTCGTGGGAGCCTCCCCAGGGTGCACTCCTAGGGATGTGTACCCTATGTACAGATTCAACCTAACTCCGTGCTACCAACTCGGTTGCACCATTTCACTGTCCCTCAGGGGGTACCACAGTTTTCACTGCCCGTTTTCCCCATGTTGTGAATATTGTATGAATATTGTATTCACACAGCATGTGATATTGTGTTTTTATGTTTTTAACAGCCTGATTGATGTTAAATCAGATTTTTAAAATAGATACCTATACTATCACCCCAAGATGGACTGATGCGTAAACCTTTCACATTATTTCTATTAACTCCATGCTCAGGAATATCGACCAGTGACTTCTAATTATATTGTACGTTTTATAAGCATCTTATACATTTTTATGTTATGTAATCTTAAGAATATCAGTTTTAAGAGTTGCTGATAATAGAAGAAAGTATACTATTTTATCAAAATACATAATAAGCATCGATAGCAAAATGATTGTTTTTAAAATGCTGAAAATGGAATTTAAGTCAAGTAGGTGACCCTACAAACCATTGAAATGTCTAATACAGCTTCTCCCAAATCCTTCTGCTTTAGGAAATTTAAGAATGGACCCTAAAAAATGCTAGATTTACAATGCGAAATGTCACAGTCCTGTGTTTACTCTGTGGAACCTTGACACTTGGGATCTTGTCAGCTCTGTTATATGTACATTTTCACCGTGATCATGTGAGCAACTGGCAGAAGAAAACCCAGGCGCCTGCATCAATTTGGAAACTTGATAAAAAGTTGCAACAGCAAGCTATCCACAGCGCAGGGCAAATACCACGCTCAAGGCAAATACCAGGACAATATGTAAGAACTGAAAGACCTAACAAAGATCAAACTAAAGAATGGCATCCATTTTTTAAATTAGGTAACTATTTTGAATTTCTCTGTTAGCCATTTTAAGGGGAAAATATGTCATATATTTAATATTTGCAAGAGAGACTGTCCTTTTAGACCAATTCAATTTTTAAATTATGAAATATTTGTATATGCTATATACAAAAAATAATAGAATAGGTGTGTATACATTTAGCACCTGAATTTAACAATTTTTAAATATAGTTTGTTATATTTGTTTAGGTAGCTTTCTGCTTTTCATAAAGAATAAATTTTAATAGGTAGACTTAAAAATATCACCCGTTTTAAAAAAATATCACCCCTTTGCCCTAGCTGGTTTCGCTCAGTGGATGGCTCTGTGGACTGAAGGGTCCCGGGTTCGATTCCAATCAAGGGCACATGCCCAGATTGCAGGCTCGATCCCCAGTAGGGGGCATACAGGAGTCAGCCAATCAATGATTCTCTCTCATCATTGCTGTTTCTATCTCTCCCTCTCCCTTCCTCTCTGAAATCAATAAAAATATGTAAAAAATGTTATCCCTTTATCAAAGTGATGGTAGTAAGTCAATACTTAGTGACTCTAATTACCTATTCTTACAGATGAGAATTTTAACTATTCGGACCCAGAATTTCTTCATGGGATTTTACTATATGGACTTAATACCATTATCAGTAAAAGCTTGGGCAATCAGAGACATGTGCCAGATACCAGAGATAAAATGTATGTTTCTCCATTTCTTTTGTATTGAAATATAATTGACATATCACATTATATTAGTTTCAGGTGTACAACATAATGAATTTATATTAGTGTATATTGTAAAATAATCACAATAAATTTAGTTAACATCAGTCACCATACATCGTTTCAAAATATATTTTTTTCTTGTGATGAGAACTTTTAAGATCAATTCTCCTCGCAACTTTTATTTTTTTAAATATGTTTTCATTGATTTTATAAAGAGAGAAAGGGAGAGGGAAAGAGAGATAGAAACATCAATGAGAAAGAAACATCAACATGGATTGGCTGCCTCCTGCACACCCCCTGCTGGGGATCAAGACGGAAACCTGGGCATTGAACCAGCAACCTCTTGTTGCATGGGTCGACGCTCAAACACTGAGCCATGCTGGCCAGGCTCTCCTTGCAACTTTTAAATATGCAATACAGTGGTATTACCTACAGTCACCATGCTGTCTGTACACCCCAGGACTGACTGACTTTATAACTGGGAGTTTGTACCTTTGGCCTGCTCCTTTCGCCCACCCTCTGCCTCTGGCAACCACCATTCGGTTCTCTGTATCTATGAGCTTGGTTTTCCTGCCCCCGGGGCGGGGGTGGGGGGGGGGGTAAGCGGGGAGGGAAGCGGGGAGGGATATGGGAGTTGTTGTTTAGATTCCACATGTAAGTGAGATTATATGAATTTGTCTTTTTCTGACTTATTCTACTTAGCATAATGCCCTCAAAGTCCATCCATGTTGTTGCAAATGGCAAGATTTCCTTCCTTTTATGGTTCCATTTTTTGATGGAACTTTTTATGGTTTTATTATAGCTTTTTTTTAATCCATTCATCTACCAGTGGACACTGGATTGTTTCCATGTGTTGGCTACTGTAAGCAATGCTGTAATGAACATGGGGCGCAGATAGCTTTTCGAGGTCGTGTTTTTGTTATCTTCAGATAAGTGCCTATAATGGAATTGTTGAGCCATGTGGCAGCTTTATTTTTAACTTTTGAGGAAGCTCCATACTGCTTTCTATAGTGGCTGCACCAATGTAAATTCATTCCTACCCACTGAGCACCAGGGCTCCCTTTTCTCCACAGCCTCGCCGACACTTGCTATTCCTTGTCTTTTTTATAACAGCCATTCCAACAGGTGTGAGGGGATATCTCATTTTGGTTTTGACCTGCATTTCCCTGATGATTAGAGATGCTGAGCATCTTTTCGTGTACCTGTTGGCCATCTGTATGTATTCTTTACAACAATACCTATTCAGATCTTCTGCCCATTTAACAAATCATATTGTTTGTTTGCCATTGAGTTGTGAGAGTTCTTTATATATTTTAGATATAGCCCCTTACCAGGTATGTGATTTGCAAATATTTTCTCTCATTCACTAGGTTGCCTTTTCACTTTATTAATGGCTCACCTTTGTAATGCAGGAGCTTTTTAGTTTGATGCAGTCCAACTTATTTATTTTTGCTTTTGTTGCCCTTATTTTTGTCAAAACCAAAAAAACATTGCCAAGATTGATCTCAATGAGCTTACCATCTATGTTTTCTTCTAGAAGTTTTATGCTTTCTGGTCTTAATTCAAGTCTTTAATCTATTTTGAATTGATTTTTTTGTGTATGGTGTAAGATAGTGGTCCAGTTTCATTCTTTTGCATGTGGCTGTCCAGTTTTCCCAACACAATTTATAGAAGAGACTGTCTTTACCCCATTGTATATTCTTGCCTCCTTTGTCATAAATTAATTGAGCATATATTCATGGGCTTATTTCTGGACTCTATTCTGTTTCTTTGATCCACATGTCTATTTTTATGCCAATACCATATTGTTTTGGTTACTATAGCTTTGTGATATAGTTTGAGACCAGGTTAGCTGCAATCCCAAAACATGAATCATTTTTCTTTCTCTCATCTATGCCTGCAGGTGTCTTAAAAAACGCTACCCAACCAGGCTACCTTCTGCCAGCATTGTCATTTGTTTCCACAATGAAGAATTCAACACCTTGTTTCGGACAGTGTCCAGTGTCATGAACCTCACTCCACACCAGATCCTTGAAGAAATTATTTTGGTAGATGACATGAGCGAATTTGGTAAGACAGAACACTAGTAGTCTACCTAATCCACTTGGAAGGCAGTGCTATCTCTGGTGGCATGTGAGTTATTCTACACAACAGTTTTGGGGGGTGTTGAGGCAGGCACTGAGCTACATGCTATTGCTACGCTGGGGTGGATGTAAGAACAGAGCCGGTCTTACATTATTGGGCACATTGGGTGGTTAGTGCTTCCATGAGGTAAACGTAGGGGCACCCACCTGGTCTTTAGAGATCATTGATGACAATCGGGAAGAAGTGACATCTAAACTGAGGGCTGGAAGGGTGAATTGGAATTATCTAGATCAGTGGTGCTCAACCGTGGCTGCACATTAGAATCACCTGGGAATCTTTTTAAAATCCTGATTTCTGGGCCTCATCCTCTGGAAATTCTGTTTCTTTGTTACTAATGTTGTGGCCCCACCCCATAACAAAGAAACAGCATTTCCAGAGGATGAGGCCCAGAAATCAGGATTTTAAAAAGATTCCCAGGTGATTCTAATGTGCAGCCAAGGTTGAGAACCACTGATCTAGATGGACAGGAAGGAAGCAGTACTTTAGGCAGAGGAAATAGTACCAAAAAGGCCCAGAGGCAAGAGAAAATGTGGTGAGTTTGGAATAGTTCTGTAGTTTATGTCTGAGTGTAGAGTTGAGGGGAAGGGTGGACATAGAAGCAGAGATATAAAAAGGCAAGCGCTTAGGAAAGGCATTGTTCAGATTTTATCTGGAGAAAATGGGGAGCTCTTACAGGCTTAATGCAGGGGAAAGACATGATCCAGGTTCTTCCCATGAAAGAATTCTAATTGGACCAAGTACAGGTAAGTGATTATCCCTGCTTGCTCACTGGTTTAAAGAACTGTGATACTAGTACAAAAATCTGATTACGCTTAGCCCTTAAAATTCGTTGTTTGTTTTACAACTTAAGTACAAACCAGAGGCCAGCCCAAAGGACCCAGATTAGTGAAGATTACAGGTCCTTGAAGAAATTATTGGAGTCTACAGGTCCCTGTGGGGTCCATTTCCCATGGAAGCAATGCTTCTTTACCAATCACCATGAATCTGACCCACTGTGGGCTGGGGGAAAAAGGGACAGACAGTAGGAAGAAGAGCAGAAAGGAAGAAACTCCACGTGTGTCAACTCAGAGGTGGACTCTAACTCGAGCGAATGTCAGCTACATTTAGGGATTTCCCTTCTGGCCAGGCACCATCACACATGACGTTATTTCTACAGGAGCCACTCCTATTCAGCACAGCACTGTTTATTTCTAGTCTTGTGCATGGGAGGGAATGTGGGGAGATGGTCAAATTCCTTAGCAGATCAGTAGCAGGGAGCAACAAATTTTACCACATACTGGGCAAGATGTCCCCAGAAAAGCCATGAGCAGGGGATAAGGTGGGATCTTCCGCTAGACTGTGGAGTTCTCTACCTTCTCACCCAGAAGGACGGGTTGTGCGGTGGAGATCCAGTCCCAGGATAACCATGGGGCACCACCCCCAGCCTTGCAGAACCACATCATGAGTTCAGAGAATACCTGGTGACCTGCTCCTACCTTCTGTAGGCATGAGGTGAATCGCTGCTGATGCCCAAGATTGGGGTGTGTGCCAGCCTAGATACCTCTCTGTGTCCTCCTTGACCCACAGTCACCCACCCCACCAAGGAGCTTAGTCTTTGACTCTCACAGAACCTCAGCACAGAAAATGCAGGAAATGGAGTGTTCTGTGTTCTGATGGAACTCAGGATGGAGATATTCCTGCTTTTCACTTGCAACAATTTCACCGGTAGGAGAATTTTTTGAACTGAAGCTTGCCTTTCTTTCCCAGCTGACCAGTAGTCTGCCAACGGACTCCCTCAGCTGGGGAGCAGGAGACGGGTCCCGGGATCTGCCCACACTGAGTTACACCAGAGGCATGTCCAGAGCTGACCTCTGCGCCCACCTTTCGCAGAGTCCTGGTCCCTGTTGACCATAAGCCAACAACAAGCCTGTCTCCTAGGAACGCAGGCCCTCTGCTCCATGTCAGCAATTACTGCTGAATGCCCATTTCCCCCTCAGTCTAACCCCCAGACTTCTGTGTCCGGGAGGGCAGACAGGTGTTTGCTGACATCTGAGCCCAGCTGCTGCCCCTGCCTCGCAAGGGCCTCTGAGCAGGGCCCTGGCCTCTGTTTAAAGACCTGGAAGGAGATCCCTCCTTCTCCAAGATGACAATGAACCTGCGTCCATTGATCCCCACCTCCTGGTCCAGATTTCTAGGATTAGGAATTTAGTCTCTGAGGCATCTGTATCCATCTCACCTGAGCCCAGCCTCCGTTATCATCATCACATTAACCTCTAAATCAGTGGTTCTCAACCTTGGCTGCACATTAGAATCACCTGGGAATCTTTTTAAAATCCTAATTTCTGGGCCTCGTCCTCTGGAAATTCTGTTTCTTTGTTATAGGGTGGGGCCACAACATTAGTAACAAAGAAACAGAATTTCCAGAGGATGAGGCCCAGAAATCAGGATTTTAAAAAAGATTCCCAGGTGATTCTAATGTGCAGCCACGGTTGAGAACCACTGCTCTAAATATTGAGTGATGTTAGGTACCGAGGGAACTGAGACTCAACTGGTTTGATAACTTGGGTAAGAGTTACCACCCAGGTAGAAGCGCAGTTGTAAGTGAAGCCAGACTGCTCCAAAACACCGTAACTCGTGCTTCAATTAAAATTGTCAGAGTGATTTATTGAAATAGAGCTATTTCACTAGGAGCAAAAGGATATTTACAGCTGACTTCAGTGCTGAAATGCTCTTCCTTCTCTTCCTCACATAGAATAACATTTTCCTTCCAACTGAGAACCTCTTGGATTACCATAGTTTTTAGGAATCAATCAAAACTGTGCTCAGCTGTTTTCATTTCTGCAGTGATTGTTTACACATTGTCAAAGTCTTGCACTTGTTTCCCCTCAGATGATTTGAAAGAAAAACTAGACTATCACCTGGAAATGTTTCGGGGAAAGATTAAAGTATTAAGAACCACAAAGAGAGAGGGGCTGATTCGCGCCAGGCTGATTGGAGCGGCGCACGCTTCAGGTATGAACACTTCCCTGGGGACATGAGGCCTTTCCGGCCCCCATCCCCCAGCAAAGAAAACCCCCCCCTCCCCCCAGAGGCCCTCCACATCTCCATGCGCCTAAACAGAGCCTGGACCTGTATTTGAGTCTCATGAGAATTTAATTTTCTTTTGACTGAAAGCATGTTGCTTTAAAACATCCATTTGTTATTTCAAATAAGTAGGCGATGTCAGCTCATTTGAGCTGAGTGGTCAAAGCCCAGATAAAAAATATTTTTAATCAAAGGCTGGCTCAGTTCTCCCAGCTTCTTTAGAATCTTCCCCAAGCCTACTCTCTCACCCGCAGTCCCCTGCTCCCTCTGCACATCTGTAGAGGATGATGTCCCACATTTTGGTACAAAATATGTGTCTGTTCTCTCCCCCCAATGGGATTGAAAGCACCTTGAGAGACAAACACACAGCAAATATTCCACAAACTGGTTGTGTTGGGCTTTGGCTTGGGTTGTGAGGTATTTCATCCACATGGTGAACACGAGCCTGTTCCTGCCTCCCCAGGGGACGTGCTGGTGTTCCTGGACAGCCACTGTGAAGTGAACAGAGTCTGGCTGGAGCCCTTGCTGGCCGCCATCGCCAAGGACCGCAAAATGGTGGTGTGTCCCATGGTGGATTCCATTGACCACCTGACACTGAACTACTATCCCGCTCCTATTGTAAGAGGAGCTTTCAACTGGCATCTGCGATTTGTATGGGACACTGTTTTCTCTTATGAGATGGATGGACCAGAAGGACCCACCACACCCATCCGGTGAGACTTCTTCAGGTTACGGGGAAATGGCAGATGTGTATTGGTACCTGGGGTGGGGTGGGGGTGGGGGAAAGAAGCCTTCAGAGATTATTTCTTCAATTTCTTGAGCTTCATGATATTTTGTTATTTATCTTGTTTCTAGAAGTCTATAATAATAGAATTGAGTAGGTTTTAAATTCCTTCCACTGAAAATGAGCATGTCACCCCAGTTCACCACACCTCTGTGGTTAGTATCCCTCTGGCCTCAAAGATCCATCTTTAGAATGTGGACTTGGCTCTCAGTAGCAATTTGTATACGCTGATCAATGAACAAAATGCCAGCTCTGTGGATAGAAAAAAGTAGATGTCTCTGCCACAGGCCACATTTGTTTCTAAAATATGTATCCAGGGGCTTCTATCGGTTGAGATGAACATGGTCTGGGAAACTGGACACATTTGTTGTACCAAAATGTGGGACAGCATCCACTACAGATGTGCAGAGGGAGCAGGGGACTGCAGGTTAGAGAGGAGGTTCGGGGAAGGTTCTAAAGAAGCTGGGAGAACTGAGCTATGGTTTTCCTAGATTATTGGTCTGGGAAACCTCTAACTGTGAGAATGATTTGAATATTGTGACTTTTAACTGCATCGATGAGGCTATTTCTGCAGAGACTGCCTCCAGGCCCCTTTCCATATTTACTGATAATTTTTGACGCCAAGCTCACTTCTCTTCTTTTACCTTAAACCTCTTTGTTTTACAAGCCACATGAGTAAATTTTCTAACACTATAGCCTAGCAAGTCCTTGATCTTTGCCTCTATTAACTCTTGTCTCTTAAACTCACTTTAATCAGGCTTTGCCTTGTTTCCCCCCCTTCCCCCAGCAAAAAAACCAAAACTTGTCAACGGCCTTCCCATTGTTAAATCCAGTGTCCAGTTCTCAGTCCTCATCTCACTTGCTCTGCCTGCTGAGCTCTCCCTTCCTCCTCTTGTACGTGCACGCTTCCCTTGGGCTCCTGACAACCACGGCCTCCTGGTCTTCCTCCCACCTCACTGTCACTCCTTCCCATCGTCTCGGCCGAATCCGCCTCTTCTCTCCCACCTCTCACTGTTGAGGTGTCCATGTCTGGGTCCCGTGTCCTCTTCTCCACTTCCCCCCTCCCTCCTCAGAGTGAATCTCATCCTCCTATACTGACGATGCCCATTAGTTATGTCTCCAGCCCTGACCTCTCTCAGAATGCCAAATGCATCTCTCCAACTATCCTACCATTACTGGGCTCTCTACTTGAATGCCGAACACACATCTCAAACACGTCCCAAAAGAATCTTCCCACCAAAACCCTGCCCCACCTACAGCATTCCCCATCTCAGTGCCCTGCAAGTCTGTCTTTCAAGTACCCAGGCCTAAAACGTTAGAGCCAATGGTGACTCTTTTCCTCCCAACACCCCACATTCCATGATAAGCAAATCTGCTGGCTCCATCTTCAAAATATATCAAGAATTTGACCACATCTCACCACCTTCTTTGCTATACCCTTATCCAAGATTCCACTGTCTTTCTCTGGGACCACTGCAGCAACCTCTACCTGGTATCCCTACTCTCACCTTCGCCTGTTGACTCACTAATTTATCCCTAACATGTTAAAGCTGCTTAATAGATAGTTGTTTTTTAAATAGGTAGTTTTTTGAATGAATGAATGAACATGTAAATACTTTTTTAAAATATTTTTATTAATTTCGGAGAGGAAGAGAGAGGGAGAGAGAGACAGAAACATCAATAATGAGAGAGAATCATTGATCAGCTGTCTCCTGCACGCCCTACACTGGGGATCAAGCCTGCAATCCAGGCTTGTGCCCTGATAGGGAATCAAACCGTGACCTCCTGGTGCATAGGTCGACGCTCAACCACTGAGGCAAGCCGGCTGGGCCCATGTAATTTCTTTCAAACTATTTAATTTTGTATTTATGGGTCCTGCTTTGATGGACAAAGGAAAAAAAATGCTTTATAATGTGATGGTTTTTCCTTGAAGTCAGAATTGCCGCCCTTAATGCCCTTAGTGAGGGGGATTTCTGAACTCACTACCCAATTCAGTCTTCATCCCCATAGGAAACTCGCAGTCTAAGGATAATTTTCCCGCTGACCAAGACAACATTTAGAACACAGGTGGGACAATAATAAGTTTACAGTTCTGCGCACATGAAACACAGAGTTTATTCTTGTATTATTATTGATTAGTATATTATTTTCCATATGAACAACTGTAAACCTACTGTTACCCTACCCTGTATATTGCTTGCATAATTTGGTAAGAGCTAAGTAAATGTTACTGCCTACTTTTTGGTAGTTATGGTTTTAACTTAGTAATTTTACATACTTAAATGTATGTTTAAAAATTTGGACATTAGTTAATATAGTTGTTTTCTAGTTTTTAACTGTATTATCATTAATATTCAATATAATTTTGGCACAAATCCATACTAACTGAGTCTGTAGAATCAACTTAATACTTGTGTCCTTTTTAGGTCCCCCGCAATGTCTGGAGGAATTTTTGCTATAAATCGGCATTATTTTAATGAGATTGGACAGTACGACAAGGATATGAACCTCTGGGGTGCAGAAAATTTGGAACTTTCACTAAGGGTAATTCAGATTTTGTGGGGTTTTTTTAATAGTTACCTTTGTACATACAAAGTGAAATCAAACTTTAAGTCATGTAATCTGCTGTGGCAATTACACCATTTTTCTACATGAGTATCTGGTATCATTCTGGTATCCCATGAAATATATAATGTGTGGGACTCCTTGCAAAAAATTGAAAACATTTCATAAAATATCAGACTTTCCTACCATACGTTATTTCCAGTGTATGGCATATCACATTAATAGACTATTTCAACCTATTGTGGAATCTCTTTTTCATTCTACTCATTGTCTTGGTAGTTATAGTGTGGTGGAAATAACACAGGATCAGGAGGTAGGGGACCTGGATGCCACTGAATATATACACTATCTTTGGTCTTGGTTTCTCCGGCTGTAAAATGAGAGGGTGTCTGAGTTGTCTCCTAACTCTTGAATCCTGGGTACTTGCTACCACACAGGTGAAACTTGAGAGCAGTATGGTAAGTGGAAGGAGCCAGTCACAAAGCCACTTATATCTATGAGTCCATTCATATGAAATGGCTAGAATAAGTGAATCCATTAAAACAGAAAGTAGATTCGTGGTTGCCAGGGGCTGGAGGAAGGAGTCTGAGTGCTGGTGGGTGCCAAGTCTCTTTAAGGAAGGTACAAATGTTCTGGAATTAATGGCAATGGTGGCACAATCTTGAAGAAATACTGAAAATCACGAAAGTCCATCCTTTAAAAGAGTGATTTCTTGTAGTGTGTGAATTATATCTCAATTATTAAAAATAGATTCAACTTTTAAAAAATCCTGTGTTATTAGAGCTGAGAATTAGTCCTGGCTCTACCACTGAAAGGTCCTTGGCAAGTCATTAATTTTTCTAGTCTCAGTTTCCTCACCTGTTAAGTAGGAATAAATATAAATGCCATTCTCAGAATTTTGTGAGATTGAATGAAATAACTGGGGGAGAGAATAAAGTACAAAGTAGATATTCCTAGAAAGAGAGTCTAAAAAATATATAAGGTACTATTCAAACATTTATTGTATGTTTATCATACGTATTTGTTTTTGACCAAATTCTAAGAGATTTTTTTAAGATATTATATTGATTTTTTACAGAGAGGAAGGGAGAGGGATAGAGAGTTAGAAACATCGATGAGAGAGAAACATCGATCAGCTGCCTCCTGCACACTCCCCACTGGGGATGTGCCCTCAACCAAGGTACATGACCCTGACCGGAATCAAACCTGGGACCCTTGAGTCCACAGGCCGATGCTCCATCCACTCAGCCAAACCGGCCAGGGCTCTAAGAGATTTTTATAATGGACTGGTACATCAAGGACTAAGCTGTGAGCTCACTATTACTCCTCTTCACATTTCCCCTCACTTTTCTCTATCTTGTCTTTTTGCCCAACCAAAAAAGTTGGTGTGGAGCAAACAGCCTAATTGATGAATTTACATGAGTTGATTAATAAGTGAGAGCCACTACCATTCCAGTTTAAATTTTGCCATCTGTTCTTTATACTCTATGAAGTCATCTGCAGAGGTCACACTTTGAATTTCATGTTATCTTAGCATGTACTAATTGTTTATTATATTTCTTTTTTGTGTTTTATTTCCAACGATTTTTTTCTGTTTTGGATTTTACCTTCCTCTTCCTTCTTTTGGCTGGTTACTTCATTCACTTGTTTTAAAAGCTATTTTAAGCGCAGACTTATTTCATAAACCTTCAGGCACTTTATTATGAATATAGGAATATCTAGAGCAGTATATTTTCTTCCAAGCCCTTATTGGCAGCATCCTGTTAGTTATTTTCATTGATTGTTTCCACTCGTGTCTTCCCTTCTGATCAGCCAGTGTTTTATAACACCCATGTCTTTGCCACTTTTATTTGTCTGGTTGATCATTCCTTTTCATTACATTGCTCTGAGAATATAGTATATGGACTTTCACCCTAAAATCAACTTTGTGAATGATACTTTCATATTTGAAAAGTAAGTATATTCCTTTTTCTGGCTCTATATTCCCTCCATATAGTGAAGAACCGCTAACTTATTATTCAAATGTATTAACTCTCCTTGCTTCGATATTTTCAACCAACCCATTCCTAATGGCCCCTTCCTATCCGGTAGGTATCCTTGGGTTTTGCATACACAAACGAAAAACGAACAAATAGCTAAGGCGCTGTCGTGACACTAGCAGTGGTCTCTAACCCAGAGAAGTAACCTTGTCCCTCCTGAGAAAAGATAGTCTATGCCTGTGTATACTTCTTCATTTCTTGCTTCCTCTTCGATCCGGTAAACCATGGGGCCTTCAGCATCCTGTGACATCATCCCAGGAATTGTCACCAGCTTCCTATAGATGTCCCTAGTGGATGGCTTTTGGTCTTCTCTAGACTTGATGTTACTGCAGCACTTGGCACTATAGACCAGTCTTTTCCAGAAGTTTTCTTGGCTTTTAGGACAGCATTTCTGGTTCCCCTCCCATGGCCTGATGGTGCTCAGTTTCCTCCACGGGAAACCCAGAGGGAGATCCTCCTCTGGGCATCTCTTTAACGTGAGTGTTCCCAAGACTGTTCTTGTCAACTCTGTCTTTGTACCTCGTTGGCCTCAGAGCTGACCTCTGCCACTTCACACCCTGTGAAGCCACGCTGGTGTTAACATAGTGTAATATTTTCTTATATTGTTTGAGAATATCATTTTTTCATATATTTTTATTGATTTCAGAAAGGAAGGGAGGAGAGAGAGAGAGAGAGAAACATCAATAATGAGAGAAAATCAGCTGATCAGCTGCCTCCTGCACACCCCACACTGGGGATCTAGCCCACAACCCGGGCATGTGCCCTGACCGGGAATTGAACTATGACCTCCTGGTTCATAGGTCGATGCTTAACCACTGAGCCATGCCAGCTGGGTGAGAATATTAACTTTTTAAAGGTATCTTTATTGTTCAAAGTATTACATATGTCCCCTTTTCCCCCTTTGATCCCTCCACTCTGCATCCCCCCCCAGGCCTACAACACTACTGTCTGTGTCCATGGGTTATGCATAAATGCGTCTAAGTTCTTTGGTTAATCTCTTCCTGCCACCCCCCCCCCCACACACACACACACACCTCCCCTCTGAGATTCATCAGTCTATTACATGTCTCCATGTCTCTGGATCTACTTTGTTCATCAGTTAATTTTGTTCATTAGATTCCACATATGGGTGAGATCATGTGATACTTACCGTTCTCTGACTGACTTATTTCACTTAGCACAATACTCTCCAGGTCCCTCCATGCTGTGTCAAAGTGTAAGAGATTCTTCTTTTTTTTACAGCTGCATATTATTCCATTGTGGAGAATATTTTAAGACAAATTTGTTGCCACTCTTCAAACATAATCAGCCTCAGAATTGGTCATATATAAGAGAAGCAGAATCATCTAGTATTCAGAATGCTGGTGATGGGGCTGGGTTTCCTGTACTCTGCTACTTACCAGCCCTGTGTCACTGGGAAAACTGCTTAATCAATCTCTATATTAGTTCCTCCATCTGTAAAATGGGGATAACACAATAATAACATTATAGGGTTGTTGTGAAGATTGAATGAAATAAGAAACTTAACAAACGTGAGCTAATGTTATGTTTGTAAAAAAAAATTCACTAGTTGCCTGTTACCAGCAAACACACATGATTATGTTTTCTGTTTTTCTTATGTCTAGATCTGGATGTGTGGAGGCCAGCTCTTTATACTGCCCTGCTCTCGAGTAGGACATGTTGATAGAAATATTATCCAAAATGTAACCCAAGTTCTCAAAGCCCTGAGATATAACAACCTCAGACTGGTACACGTTTGGCTGGATGAATACAAGGTAAAGGATACATCTGTGCTTTGAACAGATGAATGTGCACAGTGGGACTTGCTCTGCAGAAGTCTTCTACTGCCTTTCCAGACAGCAAGTTTTGTTCTTTCCTCTGTTTTCCTTAAGTTAGCGGTATCCCTCCCACTGCTCAGCCACTCATCTCCAGATCCTGTTCTCAATTGTTCATTCAAAGTTGCTACACTTGCACCTGACTTTTAATTTCTAGGGAAACTTGAGTTTCTCAGAAGGGAGTCAACCAACACAAGGAGTATTTTATTTATTTACTAGAAGCCTGGTGCACGAAATTCATGCACAGGTAGGGTCCCTAGGCCTGGCCGGTGATCAGGGCCAATTGAGGTCTTCTGGCTGCTGGCCAGGGCCTTTATTCTGGCTGCTGGCAGGGGCCTCCCTTGCCCAGCTACCAGCCGGGGCCTTCCTTCATTCTGTGCTGCCCCCTGATGGTCAGCGCACATCATAGCGAGCGATTGAACTCTCAGTCTCCCTGTCGAACTCCCAAGGGGACACTTTGCATATTAGGCTTTTATATATATACTAGAGGCCTGGTGCACAAAAATTTGTGCACTCGGGGCGGGGGGAGGTGGTGTCCCTCAGCCCAGCCTGTGCCCTCTCACAGTCTGGGACCCCTTGGGGGATGACCACCTGCTGGCTTAGGCCCGCTCCCTGGGGGATTGGGCCTAAGCTGGCAGTCAGACATCCTTCTAGCAGCTCGGGAGCACTCGGGGGATGTCCACTTGCCAGTGGGGAGCAGACCTAAGCTGCAGTCGGACATCCTTAGCGCTGCTGAGGAGGCAGGAGAGGCTCCCACCATCACCGCTGTACTGGCAGCCATCCGCCTGGCTTGTGGCTGAGCAGAGCTCTCCCTGTGGGAGCACACTGACTACCATGGGGCAGCTTCTGCATTGAGTGTCTGCCTCCTGGTGGTCAGTGTGTGTCATAGTGACCAGTCATTCCCAGTCTTTCTGCTGTTAGGGTCAGTTTGCATATTACCCTTTTATTATATAGGATAGAGGCCTGATGCATGGGTGGGGGCCAGCTGGTTTGCCCTGAAGGGTGTCCCAGATCAGGGTGGGGGTCCTGCTGGGGTGCCTAGCGAGCCTGGGTGAGGGGCCTATGGGTGTTTTCAGGCTGTCCAACCCCCTTCAGGGTGGGGGTCCCCACTGGGGTGCCTGACCAGCCTGGGTGAGGGGCTGATGGGTGTTTGCAGCTGGTCACACCCTCTTCAGGGTGTGGGTCGCCACTGGGGTGCCTGGCCAGCCTGGGTGAGGAGCTGATGGCTGTTTGCAGGTTGGTTAAGCCCCCCCCCCCACAGTGGGGACCCTCACCCCATGGAGGTTTGGCCAGCCTGGGTGAGGGGCTGATGGCTGTTTTCAGGCTGGCCACACCCCGTTAGGGTGGGGGGTCCCCACTGGGGTGCCTGGCCAGTCTGGGTGAGGGGCTGATGGCTGTTTGCAGGCTGGTTAAGCACCCCCCACTGGAAACCCTCACTCCATGGAGGTTTGGCCAGTCTGGGTGAGGGGCTGAGGGCCATTTTCAGGCTGGCCAAGCCCCCTGGCAACGGAAGCTCCCAGCCTCTCCTTTTTATCTTTTCATTTTTTTATTCTGGGATTTATTTACCTTCTATAATTGAAACTTTGTTGCCTTCAGTGGAGCTCAGAGCTGGCCGTGGCAGGCGGGAAGCTTGGCTTCCTCCATCACTGGAGCAACCAAGCCTCCTGCTTGCTCCAGCTCAGTGGCTGCCAGTCGCCATCTTGGTTGGGTTAATTTGCATATATTGGCTGGTGAGCATGGCTTAAGGTGTAGCAAAGGTACGGTCAATTTGCATGTTTGTCTTTTATTAGATTAGACTAGAGGCCCGTTGCACAAAGAGATTCATGCAATAGGCCTTCCTTCCCGTGGATGCCAGCACTGGTTTTCCTCTGGCACCCAGGACCCAGTCCTTCGCTCCAACTGCAGCAGAGAAGGCAAGCCTTGAGGCTTCTCCACTCTGGCCACAGCAGAGAAGCCAAGCTTCTTCAGTCTTCAGTCATCTTCAGTCTTCCCTCGGGCAGAGTCTTCAGTCTTCTCTCTGTGCCTTCATATGCAAATTAATTGCCATCTTTGTTGGGTTAATTTGTATACTCATCCTGATTGGCTGGTGGGCGTAGCAGAGTGACACCAATTTGCATGTTTTTCTTATTAGTGTAGATATATGTTTGTTTCTTTGTTTGTTTAGCTTAGGTCTTTTGGCCCCTTTCCCCCCAAGGACTCCCCCTCTGAAGCAAATACCTCTCCCTACTCCCATCCACACAGGCAACTCTTAGATCTCTTCTCCCACGACTAAGTTCCCAATTATGTGGCTGCTGCTGATCTGGGGACTATACAAGTCTTTTGTGTTTGTTTTTTCAATCCTCACCCAAGGACATGTGTTTATTGATTTTATAGAGGTAGGAAGAGAGAAAGAAAAGAAGAGAAACATTGATGTGAGAGAGAAACATTGACTGGTTGCCTTCCGTATGTGCCCTGCTCCGGAATAGAAACTGCAACCTTTTGGTGTATGGGATGATGCTCCAACTGAGCCACTGGGTCAGGGCCATGTTGATCTCCATCTTTTCTATAAACAGCCAAAGATTTCTATACCAAAGAAACCTAAAAACAAAACAAACAAACAAAAACACAAAGATTTTTTTTCATACCAAAGCCAAGCCCCTTCATGTGTGCATGTCCCCAAGTGTAAGCCTCTGCCAGGATCTAAATGGGTGCACGTACAGAGAACTGTAGTGTGGCTCCATTTCAATTCAAAAGTCGTTCATCCAGAATCCCTGCACAACAGACATGGACAGTAACCTCACCAAGACCTCCCTTCAGATACACGGGTAGAAACGTGTAAGAATCTCTCTGTGATATTATATGCCCTGGTCTTGATCTAATGCTTCTTTAATTTATTATTTAAAGTTATAAAAGTAATGATACTCAATTTTTTTTAGCAATCAGGGCAATGTGAATGAAAACCTCAGGCAGAGCCCTGGCCAGTGTGGCTCAGTGGTTGGAGCATTATTCCATACACTGAAAGATTACGGATTCAATTCTCAGTCGGGGCACATGCCCAGGTTGTGGGTTCTATCCCTGGTTGGGGTGTGTACGGGAGGCAACTGATAGATGTTTCTCTCTCACATTGATGCTTCTCTCTCTCTCCCTCTCCCTTCCTCTCTCTCTAAAAATCAATGAAGAACATTTCCTCGGGTGAGGGTTAAAAACAACAACAATTCAGGGAGATATTTATCATTTAAAATCTGACAGGACCAAGTGTTAGCAAGCAACAGGAATTCTCAGACACGGATGGCAGGAGTGCTTATTATCACAAGCTCACTTTAGAAAACAGATGGGCAATATTAAGTAAAAGATATGAATATCCCATGATCCAACAGTTCCAGTCTACAGAAATGCGTGCTTTTGTGCACCAGAACACATAATAAGAATGTTTATAAACAGCACTGTTTATTAGCCTCAAATGAATACAGCACAAATACTCATCAAAAGTAGAATGGATAGCCGAAACTGGTTTGGCTCAGTGGATAGAGCGTCGGCCTGCGGACTGGGGGGTCCCGGGTTCGATTCCGGTCAAGGGCATGTACCTGGGTTGCGGGCACATCTCCAGTGGGAGGTGTGCAGGAGGCAGCTGATCGATGTTTCTCTCTCATCGATGTTTCTAACTCTCTATCTCTCTCCCTTCCTCTCTGTAAAAAATCAATAAAATATATTTAAAAAAAAAAGTAGAATGGATAAATGTGATATATTTAATTGCTATGGTAGCAGAAATTAACCAACAGTAGATACAACAGTATAGGTCAGTGACGGCGAACCTATGACACGCGTGTCAGAGGTGACACATGAACTCATTTTTTTGGTTGCTTTTTCTTTGTTAAATGGCATTTAAATATATAAAATAAATATCAAAAATATAAATCTTTGTTTTACTATGGTTGCAAATATCAAAAAATTTCTATATGTGACATGGCACCAGAGTTAAGTTAGGGTTTTTCAAAATGCTGACACGCCGAGCTCAAAAGGTTCACCATCACTGGTATAGGTAAATCTTAAGGACATAATGGAGAACAAAAGCAGCCAAATACAGTAAAATATAGTGTATTTTTCTATAAGTTTAAATGGGTAAAATTAAACCGTATAATCTATATATGCATATTTAGATAGCAAAGCTAGAAAGAAAAGCAAAGAAGTGACTCCATAATCAAGAAGGCATTGAAAACTAAGAGAAAGAATGGCAACCAGGAAGGGGGAGGCCAGGGGCTTCTGGGACTCGAGTTATGTTCTATTTCTTGACCTAGTCAGCATTACCAACGTTGATCTTTCAATGATCCATTATGTTGCACATTTATGTTCTATGAACTTTTTGCATGTATTATATTTCCTGATTTTTAAAAAATCATTTTTTTAAAAGTAAAACATAATTCATTTTAAAAAGGCACTTAGTACTGAAAAGTATGAAGTAAAATGAAAGCCTTCTAAGCTCGGAGTTCTACCCCTGAAGTACTCTCTAAATTATACTGCTTAGAGTTTCTTGGTAAGTATGTGCTATGATTGTTGATTTCTTTTCTGTGAACTCTGATCACAGATTTAAGTAGTCGACTTGAACACAGGTAGGACTGAGTTTACTGAATATCACAGAAGATAGAGTGTCAAAAAGTTCATCTAACTTAGAAAGAATATGATGTTTGGCATACTCAAGGGACTGTATGACACAGCACACTGGAAACCTTAGTGAGTGACATTGGATAAGAGAAGTCTCCAAACAGGGAGATATTGCCTAAGATCTTCTCTGTTTTCACTCCAAAATGATGACACCCCTCCCCCACCCTTAGGTTCACTCACCCCATGCATCAACCAGCCTGGGGAACTAGGCAGTGACAAGAGAAGATGGCAAAGACCTCCAGTGGCCAAGAGTCCCTGGGAGAATCCAACATGGCATGCCCGTAATATGCTAATTGAAATAAGCAAGCTCCCCTCATTCTACAATATTACTATACTGCATGCTGGGCACTGGGAATACACAGATGAAAATATAAGGAGGCTTTGGTCTACTTAGAATACTACTTTTAATATGAAGCAGGTTGAGTGCATTAGATATTCATCCTTGGTGCTTCCTTCAGAGAGCGTAAAAGACTAACAGGTGTGGTAATAATAGTGGCCCATACTGACGTGAGGCTATGTGCTAGCTTTCATCTCCCCAGGGCTTTGCGTGTATTAAAGTGTCCAGTCCTCACAACAACCTCATGAGGGTAAGGGCCAAGGTTACCTAGTTAATAAGTAGCAGAACCGACTAACATTTAAACCCAGTTGTCTTCCTCCAGAGTCTATTTGCCCTTAGCTACCACATCGTCCCCATTTCTAAGCCCAAGGAAGTACTGATTGGAATGGGGCAGTGAGGGATTTTTGTCCTTGAGTATCACTGAGAGAGTAAGAGAGAGGGGATATACCCTACCTCTGCCATGGTCTATCATAGCACATATTGTGCATACATGTGGGGTAAGTCCCCGATTCTGTGTGTGTCCCTGTGCAGAGGAAGTTAGAAGGTATTTTTTTAAAAATTTTTTTTAAAGTTCTTGTGATGTCATGATTTGATGACCAGAGATTAGCTTGGTTTAATGAAACTCTTTATTTCCATGTAGGAGCAGTTTTTCTTACGAAGACCTGATCTGAAATTCATCCCCTATGGAAACATTAGTGAGCGTGTTGAATTAAGGAGACGATTGGGCTGCAAGTCATTTCAGTGGTATCTGGATACTGTCTTCCCAGAACTGGAGACATCTCTTCAAATGAAAGCAAATAATTTTCATTAATGAAGGGTTAAAAAGTCCCCTCGGCCTTCAACATAGAGAAGAGCACAAGTTTGGAACATCGTGACATTATATGAAATACAGCCAGAGTGGCCTACAACAGAGCTGTCCTTGCTCCTTTCGTGATAGTCCTTAATACCTTGTAACTCATTTGCCACTAAATTTCTGGGGTGGCAAGACCTTGAACATTGGAAGTGCACACTATCAATTAGCTGAGACTCTATCACATAATTCTCTCCAATTGTTTGCTAAACTCACTTGGTCCTGGTCGCCTTTGGAGCCTTTGCCAACTCTATTCCTACTCCAGAAAGACGGCCTGACCCAGTGGTCTTCTCAGAGAGATACTCACAGAGAGCCTTGGTTGGTAATACCCACTTTGGTTCAACTCCTTTCTTGCTGCCAACATCGATAATGGCATTGGCACCTTGCTTAGTTGGATTCCTGAGCTTCTGATGTCCAGTCCACTTGCCTGGGTGTCCCGGTCCAGCTCCCATTTGTTCCCATCTGTCCTGTCACTTGGAGACACCCCTACTGCCCTACTGCCCCACTTCTGATTTTGCCTTTTTCACGTCTCTTCTCCTATAACTCTGGCCTATAGCTCTCCTAACGCTTCTTTAATGCGGGCCCTGTTGATAATCTCTGTTCTGACTGACTCGAGAACTGTTGAGCTGAGATCGGGGAAGAGGCAGGTAGGTTCCAAGTCTGTCCTGTGTGAACACACTCCCAGATGGCTAAAGTACTTCCCTCCGATGGGAAGTCCTTTTTCCCTCTGGTGCATTCTCCCTGGTGCAGGTGGCTGGGAAAGTGAAGTATATTTAATTCACAAAGACAAAGAGAATGAGAAAATAAGTGAAGGAATACATGGAAAGGAGTAAAAAGGAGTGGGGGAAACTTAGGGCAGGACCACTAAACATAGCCTATGCTGGCGAAGACATAAACTGTTTTTTTAATTAATATATTTAATTATTAAAAACATCAATGATGAGAGAGAATCATTGATCGGCTGCCCCCTGCACGCCCCCTACTGGGGAATCAAGCCCACAATCCGGGCATGTGCCCTGACCAGGGATCCAACCGTGACTTCCTGGTTCATAAGTTGACACTCAACCATTGAGCCATGCACATCAAGTGTTTTTTACAGCAATAAACAACTGGGCTCATCTATTATGCTCATTCGGTCAATGACTGACTGGTCATCACAGGCCAGGTGCCCTCCTAGGCGCTGGGGTGCAGCAGAAATGGAGCCGGCAAACACCCCTCCCTTCATGAAGCTTGTGTTCTCTGAGATAATAAATGCAATGTAAAGAAAAAGGAATCCGTTTACAATGTCTTTATAGTTACATATTTAGCAAAATACTCTACAAATCCTGTTGCAAGAAAGACATGGGAAAAGCCTGTGCTCATATATTACAGATGGCCAGGGGAACTTGATTAAGACTTTAATGGAGTATTTATTTCATCTATTAAAGTGTTATGTCTCTCTCTCAAAAAAAAAAAAAAGACTTTAAAAGGTCAATCTAGCAGTACAAAATAAGCACAACATTATCATTATATTCTTGGTCCATATTTTACATGTAGTAAAATATTGATTATAATGAACCCATAAATCTGTTAAAATTAGAGTAAAATACAAAATAGAAATTCTGTAGCAGAAGGAAAAAAAGTAGTAAGAATATAGAGCATCCTCTTGAAGTAACACCTTTTCTAGTTTTAAAATTTAAGAATAATTTAAGTATAAAGGAGGAGGATGTAACAATCAGCTTGCAGAAAGAAAAAGACAAATGTTCTTTTAGAGCCCTGGGCCTAATATTAAGTCAGCTTTGTAGCAATCGAGTTCAGTCACTAGACATCATTTCTAGTTCACCACTAGAAATGTTACTTAAACAACCTCTCAAATATTGATTCAGTGGACTCTGGAATAGAAAACAAATCCGAATCAACATCCAATTATTTGGTGTGATTGGGAGGAAATCCGTACTTGCTGGGAGGTGACAATGTTTTGTTTTCATATGGGAATTTAAAAATCTGAATTGTATTCTGCAGCTAGTAGAGAAGTATCTCCTAACCTGCTCAAGGCTTTTCACAAAACACCATTTTTTTGGTATGACCGAATACTCAGACAAGCCTTACTAGTAAATTAAGCCAGAGTTCTATAACAAAGGCATACTTCTAGGAATTTATGCTAAGACACACCAGTATGAAATAATTAAAGAGTTAACACTTACTGAGCGTTATCTTTCATACACCTGGTAAGTACTCTGCATGGATTATCTTTCAACCACACAACTTTATGATATAGGTCCTATTATTATTCCCATTTCATAGATGAGAAAACTAAGGTTAGAAGTTGCCCGAGATTAGGGTTGCAAGATTTAGCAAAAATACAGGATGGCTGCTATATCTGAATTTTGGACAAACAATAATGCTGGAAGCCGGTCCATCCTTGCTGCTTGACACAGTCGCTGCAGGAAAGAAACATCTGCACAGCATATGTTTCAAGGGACCTGGCGTATATAGCATACTGTTCTTAATATGTTTGCTCCCCTTAGCGCTGTGTGTTTTAACCAAGGTCACCTCTCCGAGAAAGGTTGTTTCCCCAGGTAGGAATTTTTCCCTGAAGTCAGGGAGGGGATGCCTCTCCTAGAAAGGTTGTTTCCCCAGGTAGGAATTTTTCCCTGAAGTCAGGGAGGGGATGAAACTCCTTAACTAAGTGCCAGGCGGTTAGTTAATCACTACAAACAATCATGCTTAAGCTACATAATCTTTACTCCCTGGAATGGAGATAAGAAACGCCCTAACCTTTGTAGTAGAAATTGACAGGATTAAAATCAACTGGGATAAATACGGATGTAACAAGACAATAAACAGCAGAACTTCGCTGGAGATCCAGACCAGAACTTGGCTGGAGATCCTGGCTGGAGATCCTGGCTAGGCTGCTGATCAACTGAACACTGTCTCCGTGTCCTTCCTTCTTCGCCGACTCCGTCTACGCCTTTGGGAACTCCTGGACCTGCTGGAGTTGGACCCCAGCACAATAATACTTTAGTATAAGTATGTATGCTTATACTACAAAATTATTCTTTATCTGAAATTCATATTTCAGGCTTGTATTTCATCTGGCAAGTGTAAAGCCAAACTAGCACAGTCCATACACCAGCTAACCAGCCCAACCTCAAAGACCCTGGGCTTAACCGCAATGCTCCTCAAAGGGCATTTTAGTGCCATTGGAGATCTGGGTAAAAGGCAGATTTTGATTTCTAAGTAGGTGCGCCAGGCGTGAAATCCAAGATTCGGAGTGTCGCCAGGTGAGGCCAAAGGGGCTGCGTGGGCGTCGCTCCCCGGGGTGCTTATTCCTCACTCCCGCAGCGACACGGGCTCCTGCACCGCCGCCCGGGTGCATTGCTAGCCTGAGACCTTTACACTGCAACCAGCGTCCCGCAGTTCTCTCATCCTAAGTGACGCCGAACATCCCTTCATGTTTACGGTGTTTGTGTTTGACAAGGCTTTCTATCAGACGGGAAACACGAAGAGCGCCGCGGGCGGCCCAGGGCGCCCGGCCACGCGCGAGGCCTCGACCACGTCCTGGACCACGTTGGGGCCGCGGCGCCACCGGGTGGTGACGTCACCCGCGCCGCGCGGGGGCGGGGCCTCCGTCTCGTCGCCTCGGCGCGCGCGCTCGCGGGAGTCGAGGCTGCGGCGCCGGCACTGGCCAAGCGCCCGAGGCCTGGGCGAGCCCGCGGCCACGACCGCGCTCGGCGCAGCGTTTCCTGCCGGCTGTCCCGCCCGCGGCGGCTCGTGCGGCTGGACCTGGGCTGTGGCGGGAGGGCGGGAAGATGCCACAGCCCGAGTCCCAGAAGGCCGGGATCTTGCGTTGCCGGCGCCGGGGTGAGTAGCGCGCGGCCGGCGGCGGCGTCAGACCCGGCGCGGCCACCGTCCCCTCAGCGCCTCCGGCGAGCGTTTCCGGCGCGCGGCTCCACACGGGGGCTCCGAGGGCTGCAGGCTGCGCCCGCGCTCTCTGCGGTACCTGGGCGGCGGGCCGGGCGTCCGTCGCGTGTGCAGCGTGTAAACACCCGAGCACGGTGCTTCCGGCGCGGGTGCTGACCGAAGGGACTCCGGAGACCTCGGCGCCCGCCCCGAGTGACTTCCGGTGGGGCTGGTGCTCGGCGCTGGGGCGTGCGGGCGGCGCCGGGGTCACGGTCGCGGGGCCGGGGCTGCCGGCGGAGCCCGCGCAGTGCGGAGGGATTGCGGAAAATTCCCAGCAGGAACCAGAGCGAATGGAATAACGCGCCCGGGTGGCGTGCGCATTTCCTTCAAAGTGTCCCAAAGAGAAGTTACTGTTGTGTTCGCCTCCTACAGCCGCTGGGTGCCCGTCAGAATTTAACCCGGCCCGCCCTGGGCGCTGGGTGGACGAGCCTCTGGAGCAGCGGTTCTCAACCTGTGGGTCGCGCGACCACTTTGGGGGTCGAACGACCCTTTCACAGGGGTCGCCTAAGACCATCAGAAAATGCATATATAATTACATATTGTTTTTGTGATTAATCATTATGCTTTAATTATGTTCAATTGGTAGCAATGAAAATACATCCTGCATATCAGATATTTACATGACAATTCATAACAGTTGCAAAATTATAGTTATGAAGTAGCAATGAAAATAATTTTATGGTCAGGGGTCACCACCACATGAGGAACTGTATTAAACGGTCCCGGCATTAGGAAGGTTGAGAACCACTGCCAAGAGGTTCCCTTTGCTTTCCTTCTGCTGTGTGCCCAGCGGCGCTGGTGGCTTGTGTCACGGGGTGGTCTGGGTCGTGCGGGGGGACTGTAGGGATGTAGAGACCCCGCACCCTGATCCAGGAGGCTGCGGCCCTCGAGGGGTGTTCACACTCAGGCTGGCCCGCTTGGTTTCTGCCATCCAGTATTTGGCCCCGCCTTCTGCGGTGAAAACATCTGGTTGGTTTTCAAAATATAAAATCAAATCGTAACTTTGAATAGCTGTTTTATGGTCCCGTGCACCCACTACATACGGTGGTGCTGCTCGCCTCCCCCAAATCACAGTTTTAGACCAGACTTTCTTTTTTTTCTTTCAATTTTTCCCTTTTTTCTAGAAATCGCGGATGTTGCGGTCTGCTCTGCCGCCGCTTTTAGAAAAGCAGCAAGCAGACAACCTGCCTTCAATCAGTATAAAATTGAGCTTCCTGAGGGAAATGTCATGGAAAAGCAGACCACGCTTTTCACATCATCTCTAGACAATTTCTGTGCTGTTCCTTGCAACATTTTAACTTCAAAAAAATATCCTATCTAATAAAAGAGAAACATGGTAATTAGCCATAACTTTGCTACCCTTCCCATTGGCTAATGAGCGAGATATGCAAATTAACTGCCAACCAAGATGGCGGCCGGCAGCCAGGCAGCTGACTCGAACATGGAGGCTTGCTTGCTCCAGTGACTGAGGAAGCCAGGTTCCCCGCCTGCCTGCTGGGCTCTGAGCTGCTCTCTAAGAAACATTGTTACAAATATAGAAGCTAAACAAAACCCCAGAAACCTGCTTTCAGTCAGCTGGGATCTCAGAGCTGGAGTCGCAACAAAGTTTCAAATACAGAAAGTAAACAAAGTCCAGATACCTGCTTTCAGCAGCCGAGGTCTCAGAGCTGGAGCTGAGACTCAGAGCTAAAGACGGCTCTCAGCTCCAGTGACAGCCATAGAAGGTAAATAAAATCCCAGAATAAAAAAGGAAAAAGAAATAAAAGAAAGGTTGGGAGCTTCAGTCACCCGCCAGCCTGAAAACAGCCCTCAGCCCCTCACCCAGACTGGCCAGGCACCCCAGTGGGGTCCCCCACCCTGAAGGGGGTGTGACCAGATGCAAACAGCCATCATCCCCTCATCCAGGCTGGCCAGGCACCCAAGCGGGACCTCCACCCTGATCCAGGACACCCCTCAGGGCAAACCAGCCGGCCCCACCCATGCACCAGGCCTCTATCCTATATAGTAAAAGGGTAATATGCCTCCCAGCACCAGGATCAGTGGAGCCGCAAGGCCTCCGGCCTGGGATCAGCAGAGCCACGAGGCCTCCCGAACCTGGAATCAGTGGAGCCGCAAGGCCTCCCGGCACTGGGATCAGTGGGGCTGCGAGGCCTCCTGGCACCTGAATCAGCGGAGCCGCGAGGCCTCCCAGCACCAGGATCAGCGGAGCAGCGAGGCCTCACTGCCCCTGTGTCAAGAGGAGCCATGAGGCCTCACAGCACGGGGATCAGCTGAGCAGCAAGGCCTCACTGCCCTGGTGTCAAGCGGAGCCGCGAGGCCTCCCAGCACTGGGATCAGTGGAGCTGCGAGGCCTCCTGGCCCCTGGAGCAGCGTGACAGGGGGCAGCGCCCAAACCCCCTGATCACCCTGCAGCTCTGTGTGACAGAGGGCGGGGTCACAACCTCCCTATCCGCCCTGCTCTGTTAGTGACAGGGGAAGGCGCTCCCACCCCCTGATCGGTCCTGCTCTGTGTGTGACAGGGTGGAGCCGCAACCTCCCCATTGGCCCTGCCTTGAGTGTGACAGGGGGTGGCGCCCTAACCCCCCAATCGGCCCTACCCTGAGCATGACTTAGGGTGGCATCGCAACTTTCTGATCCACCCTGCTCTGTGCATGGCAGGGGGATCTCCCCAACCCCCTGATCGGCCCTGCTCTGTGGGTGACGGGGGAGCTCTCCAACCCCTTGGTCGACCCTGCTCTGTGTGTGACAGTGTACAGAGCCCTAACCCCCCTGATGGGCCCTGCTCTGTGCGTGAAAGGGGGCAGCACCCCAACCCCCTGATCGGCCGGCTCTGTATGTGACAGGGGGTGGTGCCGCAACCTCCCCATCGACCCTGCCTTTTGTGTGATGGGGCGGCACCCCAACCTCCCAATCGGCCCTACCCTGAGCGTGATTGAGGGTGGCATCGCAACCTCCTGATCTGCCCTGCTCTGAGCCTGACCAGGGGCTGCACCTAGAGATTGGGCCTGCCCTCTGCCACCTGGGAGCGGGCCTAAGCCAGCAGGTCATTATCTCCTGAGGGGTCCCAGACTGTGAGAGGGCACAAGTGGGGCTGAGGGATACCCCCCCCCCCCCCCGCCAGTGAACAGATTTTTGTGCACTGGGCCTCTAGTCTATATATAAAAGCCTAAGCGACCGAACAACCGGTCAACTGGCTGCTATGGTGCACACTGTCCACCAGGTGGCAGATGCTCAATGCAGGAGCTGCCCCCTGGTGGTCAGTGTGTTCCCATAGAGGGAGTGCCACTCAGCTAACCAACGGGCACCAGACGCAGGGCTCATGGCTGGCTGCTGCAGCCTGGAGACCGCAGTGGAGTGTCAGTGAGCCTACCGAGTGGCAGTGGCGGCGGCAGGTGGCGTTGGACGCCGGTTTCGGCCCGATCCCCACAGGCTACGCCAAGGGACCTCACTGGTGCATGAATCCGTGCACTGGGCCTCTAGTACATAACATATATCTCATTTTAACCACGGTAAGTGTACAAACAACACTGTCACCATCACCACAGTCTGTTTACAAGCTTTTCATCACCCCCAACAAACTAGCCGTTAAGCAGTAACTCCCCAACTCCCTCTCCCCATTCTGCCCCACGTGCCTGTTCGGACACCTCTGAGAAGTGGAATTGTGCGGTATTTTCCCTTTTGTATCTGACTATTGATGTGCAAGGCCCACCTGTGCTATGGCCCATGGAGACTTCATTCCTGGCCGTGGCTGAATGATACTCGGGTGCAGAGCTGTATCACAATTCGTTTGTCCATTTGTCTGTTGATGGACACGGGTTGTTTCCACCTTTTGGCTCCTATGAGAAATGCTGCTGTGAATATATGTTTACAGGTGTGTTGGAGTCTCTGTTCTTTGGGGTAGGAATTGCTGGGTCATATGATAAACTTGTGTTTAACATTTTTTTAATCCTCATTGGAGGATATGTTTAGAGAGAAAAAACATGGTTTGATCTAGAGCCGTGGAAGTCAGTGGAGAGGAGGGTCTGCACTTGTCAACTTGATGGGACTTGGACCCTCAGGGGGAGAGGGAGGCATCCGTCAGTGGCCTCCCGTTTTCTCCGGATGGGATGGAACCTGAAGCCTAGTGCTGTGCTCTGACTGGGAAGCACACCTGCAGTACAGAAGCAGCACACAGCACCGGACAGGAGCACCAGCTGTGCTCTCCCCTCCTCCCCAGGGTTGTTTGTTGAACCTTTTGAAGAGCTACCAAACTCTTCACAGTTTGAAACTGCTTTCTTAAAGACCCTCTTGCCTTACTAATTGCCAAGTCTGATGACCTCCACCTTAACGCCCTCGGTTTGACCTCTCTAAATCCTGGGGACACCTCGCTGTTGGTTAGAACACCCTCTCGAGGTTTTCCCACTTGGCGATGCTCCTCCTGCACACAAGAGGTTCTGTGCTTGCTCCCTATCCACTTTTGCTCTCTTCATTTCTTAAACCCTCCTCTGTCCATGTAACTTAAACTATAATTTTGATGTTTATTTTTAACTTCTCTCTGAGGATTAGATTTGAATTTCAAACTATGGGCAATATCAGTGTTCTCTTGAATGACAAAACAAAATACATCTGTTAATCCTCCCAAACCTGTTCTCTCTGTGCTTCCTGTCATTCAGACTTGAAAGCTGGTGTTGTTTCTATTCCCCCTCTCCCTTAGGGTCCCATGGCTAGTCAAGTTGACAAGAGCAGACAGTTCTGTCTCTGACCCTCCTCTCCGCTGACTTACACAGCTCTAGATCAAACTATGGTTGCCTCTTACTGGAATTTTTGTTATTGGACTCCCTGGTTCTAGATTTGTTTACATCTTAATTGCAATACTTTTTAGAGTTTGCTTTAGGATACGCCCAAGTTTTTCATCTGATTTATTCTTTCTTTAGGATTTTTCGTTCTTAGAGAAAGTGAGATTACTGGCCAGGGGTATGAAGGTTTTTAAGGCTCTTGTGCCTTTGTCAAATGTGCTTTTTAAAAAGGGCCAGCAGTTGCCCTAGCTGAGTAGCTCAGGTGGTTGCAGCATCATCCCGTACACCAAAAAGATGGTGGGTTCTATTCCCGGCCAGGGCACATACCCAGGTTGTGGGTTCAGTCCCTGTTCAGGGTGTGTATGGGAGGCAATGGATTGATGTTTCTCACACATCGATGTCTGTGTGTGTCTCTCTTACCTTGTTTCCGCAAAATCAATAAAAACATATCCTTGGGTGAGAGTTTAAAAACAAAAACAAAAAGTCCCTGCAATTTACATATAACTTTATCACTGATAAATGCATCATTTAACTACTTGTACTTCAACGAGTATTAAAAATGTTGCTGCTTGCCCTGACTGGTTTGGCTCAGTGGATAGAGTGTCGGCCTGTGGACTGAAGGGTCCCAGGCTCGATTCTGGTCAAGGGCATGTACCTTGGTTGCGGGCACATACCCAGTACGGCCTGTGCAGGAGGCAGCTGATCGATGTTTCTCTCTCATCAATGTTTCTAACTCTCTATCCCTCTCCCTTCCTCTCTGTAAAAAAATCAATAAAATATTAAAAAAAAAAATGTTGCTGTCTAGCCCGGCATGGCTCAGTGGTTGAAGCATCGACCTATGAACCAGGAGGTCACCGTTTGATTCCTGGTTAGGGCACATGCCCGGGTTGTGGGCTCGATCCCCAGTGGGAGGTGTGCAGAAGGCAGCTGATGATCGGTCTCATCGATGTTTCTATCTCTCCCTCTCCCTTCTTCTCTGAAACCAATAAAAATATATGTTAAAAAGTAAAAAATAAAAACATTGCTAATTTAAGAGTTAGAAAATAATATTTTTATTTGCATGTCTTTACCAATTTTTTAGACTGAAGACGTTTCCGTATGTATTCCCAAGCTTTATCCAAGTTCTTTCATTTATCAATAGTTTGATAAATGCCGTATGTAGAATTCCAGTTCCAGCAAAATAGAATATAACAGGCTTTCTCAGTTTGGCACTGTCGATATTTTTGTGCCAAATAAATCTGTGTGGCTGAGGACGGTCTTGTGCATTGTAGGATGTTAAACAGCATTCCTGGCCTCTACCCATGAGATGCTAGTAGAATCCCTCCAGTTAGGACAACCAAAAACATCTAGACATTGCCAAAAGACCGTGGATATTGCCAAATTTTCCAGACATTGCCAAATATCTTAGCCCCTGGCTTAGAATCACTGGAGTAGAATAGGGAGAGTGGACTTGGCACTATGAGACTAGTACACTGGTACAATACATCCTTTTGACTACTCAGCATTTATACACACCCTTTACTATTCACTTCCATGTGAACATTCTGTTACCCAGATTAAATTGAAAAGTTAGTCTCCAATGAAACTTTTATTAAAACAAGGAGGAAGCACAAGTGAGGAGAAAATATATACAAAAAACACAAAACCCACAGAATCTGTGTCCTTTGATTCCACGCACAAGAATTAGCTGAGGACTAAATTGTGTAAGCACATTACAATCCCTAGGAACCAACATACACAGTGGGGCAAAAGTAAGTTTACAGTTGTTCGTATGGAAAATAATCCAATAATTCAAAACAGTTTATTCTTGTATTATTTTTTATTGTATTATTTTCCATATGAAAACAATTGTAAACCTGTTGCCCCTTCCTGTACCTACAGAACCTAGCACCTTAATATAAGGGTCATGGCCAGAGGAACATTTGTTGGGTGATTACGTTTTTTTGTAGAAAATTTAGACTTAAAATATTAACATATTTTTTAAAATCTATTAGTCAATTTTTTTTCATCTAAACCCCACCTATCTTATCTCCTATTGGCTGATTTGAAGCAAATCTCAGATATATGATTAGATGATTTTAGCAGTATAAAACAAGTTCTGACCTCCAATTTTTTAAATACACACACACACACACACACACACACACACACACACACACACACACATATATTTATGGATTTCAGAGAGGAAGGGAGAGAGAGAGAGAGAAACGTCAATGATGAAGAGAGAATTATTGATTGGCTGACTCCTGCATGCAATTTTTTTAAGTAAACTTTTTATTTTATAATAGTTTTAGATTTACAGAAAATTGCAAAGATAGTGCTGAGAGTTCCTATATATCCAATACCAAGTTTCACTTATTAACAACTTACGTTAGCATGGCACATTCATCATAATTAATGACCCAATAGTGATATATTATTAACTGGCATCCAGACTTTATTCATATTTCCTTAGTTTTACCTAATATCCTTTTCTGTTCTAAGGACATTAGGTAAAAACAAAGGGTCCTATCCAGGATACCACATTGCATTTAGTCATCATGGTTCCTCAGGTGCTTCTTGCCCGTTTATCAGCCAAGTTTCTCAGACTTCCCTTGTTTTTGATGACCCCGACAGTTCTGAGGAATAATGAAGGGTCATTTTATAGCATGTCTGTCAATTGGGATTTGTCTGATATTTTTCTCAGTATTATATTGGGAACTTGGATTTGGAGGAAGAAAACCACAGAAATAAAATGTCATTCCCATCACACCTATTGAGGGTTCATGCTCTCATCACCATGTTAACAGATCACAGTTGAGGTAGTTTGTCAGGCTTCTCCACTGTAAAGTTACTTCTTTTCTCCTCTTTCCCCCCTACAGTAGTGTTTGAGAGGAATTCCCTATTTCCTGCCCACATTTCAGGAGTGGAAGTTATGCTTCACTTTCTTGAGGGCAAAGTAGCTACATAAATTATTTGGAATTCTGCAGGGAGATCTATTATATTCTACCTTATTTATTATTTATATATTTAAGAATTTATATTGTTATGGACTCAGGTATTTATCTTATGCTTTGGGTTATACCACTTTATTTGGTTGCTCAGATTGTTTTTGCTATGGTCATTGTGAGCTCTTTCTGTTGATTCCATCTGTTCCTTTGATGTACCCCCATTATGGGGTTTTGTTATTCATTTTGAGGGTTTGTTTTTGTTTTTGTCTTCTTTGGATGCACTTCGTTCCTTGCTAACACTACAAAGTACTCCAGGCTCATCTTGTATATTTCCTGTCTCAGCCCTAGAATCAGTCATTTCTCCAAGGAGCTTGGTTCCTTGTATTTTATCCTTCTCTGCTATTAGAAACCAAGATTTGGACACTAGGTATGCTTGTGTTGCTGGGTGTTGTCCTTTTAGGCCAGGGGTCCTCAAACTACGGCCCGCGGGCCACATGCAAATACAAATGTTGTATTTGTTCCCGTTTTGTTTTTTTACTTCAAAATAAGATATGTGCAGTGTGCATAGGAATTTGTTCATAGTTTTTTTTTAAACTATAGTCTGGCCCTCCAACGGTCTGAGGGACAGTGAACTGGCCCCCTGTTTAAAAAGTTTGAGGACCCCTGTTCTAGGCCCTCTGAGCTGACAAGCAAGAAAATATATGTATCTAAAACTAACATGTTAAGCTAAATATTTTTATACTGATATCTTGAACTCTAACCCATTAATTACTACATGGATCATTCTAATCTTGTTTATCTGTAATCTTCTACCCCAACACTTAGAAACTTGGCTTCCACCATCCATTTACTTAATTACTTAGTTCTAGTATGCAGTCATGCAAGCATAACTTTTCAGTCAGCAACTGACTGCATATATGATAATGGTCTCCCTATAAGTGGTACCACCTATAATAATAAAAGCATAATATGCTAATTAGACCAGACAGCCAAACAACCTTCTGGATGAAGCTGGGACTGTGAAGGCTGGGGCAAGCCGCTGTGGCTGCGAGGACTGAGCCCCTTGCTGAATTTCGTGCATGGGGCCTCTAGTAAGATTATAATGGAGTTGAAAATTTTCTTTCACCTAGTGACGTAATGTCATAGCATGTATTTGTGGTGATGCTGGTATAAACCTGCTGCACTGCCAGTCCTATAAATGGATAGCACATACAGTTATGTACAGTACATTATCCACCTATATAAAAGGCTAAGCAACTGGCCAACCGGCCAGTAAGTATAACACGCACTGGCCACCAGGGGGCAGATGCTCGACACAGGAGCTGCTGAGTGACAGCAACTTTGTAGAGTGCCATCTTGAACTCTGGGACCCCTCGGGGGATGTCAGAGAGCTGGTTTTGGCCTGATCCCTGCAGGCCAGGCTGAGGGACCCCACCTGCCGGAGGTACCCCACTCACTCCACAGACGCCCTTTGAGCTGCTGCGCTGCCCCAGTGCTGCTGGCCAGGGAGGGACCATGGGAGGTTCACTCCAGGGTGTGTCTGGCCTGTCATGCCCAGTCCCGCCCCGCCAGCCACCTTCTAATTAATTTCCTATCAATGTGCACAAATCCGTGCACTGGGCCACTAGTATTTGATAATAAGTGATTGCTTGGTTTATATATTTACTATACCATATTTTTTACCCTTAGAGTGCACGCTTTCTACTTATTAAAGTTTGTTGTAAAGCAGTATGCCATGCTATACCAGAAGCAGTCTCATGTTTACCGTGTCTCATTTCTTTTTTATTTTTATTTTATTGTTTAAAGTATTACAAATAGTAGTACATATGTCTCCTTGTTTTAACCAATGACCTTCCCCCCCACAGTGTCTTGCGTCCATTGGTTATGCTTATATGCATGCATATAAGTCCTTCGGTTGATCTCTTACCTCCCCCCACAACCCTCCCCAGCCTTCCCACTGTAATATGAGAGTCTATTCGATGCTTCTTTGCCTCTGTACCTATCTTTTTATCAGGTTATAATGCTCTTTATTATCCATAAATGAGTGAGATGATGTGGTATTTTTCTTTCACTAACTGGCTTATTTCACTTAGCATAATGCTCCAGTTCCATCCATGCTGTTGCAAATGGTAAGAATTCCTTCTTTTTTATAGCAGTGTAGTATTCCATTGTGAAGATGTACCATAGTTTTCTAATCCACTCATCTGCTGATGGGCATTTAGGCTGTTTTCAAATCTTAGCTATTGTAAATTGTGCTGCTATGAACATAGGGGTGCATATATCCCTTCTGATTGGTGTTTCTGTTTTCTTGGGATACATTCCTAGAAGTGGTATTATTGGGTCAAACGGCAGTTCCATTTTTAAATTTTTGAGGAAACACCATAATGTTTTCCACAATGGCTGCACCAGTCTGCATTCCCACTAGCAGTGAAGGAGGGTTTCTTTTTCTCTGCATTCTCTTCAGCACTTGCCGGTTGTTGATTTGTTGATGATAGCCATTCTGACGGGTGTGAGGTGGTACCTCATTGTTGTTTTGATTTGCATCTCTCGGATGATTAGTGACTTTGAGCATGTTTTCATGTCTCTTGGCTTTCTTAATGTCCTCTTTCAAAAAGTGTCTATTTAGGTCCATTGCCCATTTTTTTTTTTATTGGATTGTTTATCTTCCTTTCGTTAAGTTGTATGAGTTCCCTGAAAATGTTGGAGATTAAACCCTCATCGGAGATCACATTGGCAAATATGTTCTCCCATGCAGTGGGCTTTCTTGTTGTTTTGTTGATGGTTTCTTTTGCTGTGCAGAAGATTTTAATTTTGATGTAGTCCCATTTGTTTATTTTCTCCTTAGTCTCTCTTGCCCTAGGATCTGTGTCTGTAAAAGATATTGCTATGACATATGTCTGCAATTTTGCTGCCTATGGAGTCTTGTAGGATTTTTATGGTTTCCCATCTTACATTCAAGTCCTTTAGCCATTTTGAGTTTGTTTTTGTGTATGGTGTAAGTTGGTGATCTAGTTTCATATTTTTCCATGTATCTGACCAAATTTCCCAGCACCATTTATTAAAGAGACTGGTTTGACTCCATTGTATGCTCTTGCCTCCTTTGTCAAATATAACTGAATATAATGGCTTGGGTCAATTCCTGTGTTCTCTATTCTGTTCCATTGGTCTATATGTCTGTTCTTGTGCCAGTAACGGGCAGTTTTGAGAATCGTGGCTTGGTAATATAGCTTGATATCTGGTATAGTGATCCCTCCAACTTTGTTCTTCTTTCTCAGGATAGCTGTGGCTATTCGGGGCCTTTTTTATTATTATTATTCCAGATGAATTTTTGGAGAGTTTGCTTTGGATCTTTGAAATATGCCATTGGAATTTTAATAGGTATTGCGTTGAATTTATAGATTGCTTTAGGTAGTATGGACATTTTATTTTTTTAATTTATTTATTTTTTTAAAATATATTTTATTGATTTTTTTTTACAGAGAGGAAGGGAGAGGGATAGAGAGTTAGAAACATCGATGAGAGAGAAGCATTGATCAGCTGCCTCCTGCACACCCCCTACTGGGGATGTGCCTGCAACCAAGGTACATGCCCTTGACCGGAATCGAACCTGGGACCCTTCAGTCCACAGGCCAAAGCTCTATCCACTGCGCCAAACCGGTTAGGGCAAGTATGGACATTTTAATGATGTTGATTCTACCAATCCATGAACATGGTATGTTCTTCCATTTGTTTATGTCTTCCTCTATCTCTTTTTTCAATGTCCTGTAGTTTTCCAAATACAGGTCTTTTACGTCCTTAGTTAAGTTTATTCCTAGGTATCTTAATTTTTTTGGTGCAGTGGTAAATGGATTGTTTTTTTCATTTCTCTTTCTGTGAGTTCATTATTGGTGTATAAAAAGGCCATAGATTTCTGGGTGTTAATTTTGTATTCTGCTACATTGCCAAATTCACTTATTAGGTCTAGTAGTTTTTTGATGGAGTCTTTGGGGTTTTTCTATGTATAGTATCATGTCATCTGTGAATAAGGACAGTTTTACTTCTTCTTTTCCAGTTTGGATGCCTTTTATTTTTTCTTCTTGTCTGATCGTTATGGCTAGTACTTCTAGTACTATGTCGAACAGGAGTGATGAAAGTGGGCATCCTTGTCTTGTTCCTGTTCTTAGGGGAAATGAGTTTAGTTTTTGCCCATTGAATATGATGTTGGCTGTACATTTGTCATATAGGGCTTTTATTATGTTGAAGTATGATCCCTCTATTCCCACTTTGCTGAGAGTTTTTATCAAGAAAGGGTGTTGGATTTTGTCAAATGCTCTTTCTGCATCAGTTGATATGATTATGTGATTTTTGTCTCTCAGTTTGTTTATGTGATGTATCACATTTATTGATTTGCAGATATTGTAGCATCCTTGCATCCCCGGAATAAATCCCACTTGGTCATGGTGTATGATCTTTCTAATGTATTGCTGAATCCGATTTGCTAGAATTTTGTTGAGGATTTTAGCATGTATGTTCGTCAAGGATATTGGCCTATAGTTCTCTTTTTTTGTGGTGTCTTTATCTGGTTTTGGAATTAGGGTAATGCTGACTTCATAGAAAGAGCTTGGAAGTATGCCTTCCTCTTGAATTTTTTGGAATAGTCTGAGGAGGATAGGTTTTAGTTCTTTTTTGAATGCTTGGTAGAACTCCCCTGTAAAGCCATCTGAACCAGGGCTTTTGTGTGCTGGAAGATTTTTGATTGCTGTTTCAATTTCTTCAGTAGTTATCAGCCTATTCAGGTTTTTTGATTCTTCTTGGTTGAGTTTTGGGAGCTTGTATTTTTCTAAGAATATGTCCATTTCATCTAGGTTGTCCATTTTGTTGGAATAGAGTTGTTCATAGTATTTTTTCATAATCATTTGTATTTCTGTGGGATCAGTTGTTACTTCACCTCTTTCATTTCTGATTTTGTTTATTTGGGTCCTCTCTCTTTGCTTCTTGGTGAGCCTGACTAGAGGTTCATCAATCTTGTTTATCCTTTCAAAGAACCAGCTCTTGGTTTTGTTGATCTTTTGTATTGCTTTTTGGTCTTTATGTCGTTTATCTCCGCTCTGATCTTTATTATTTCCTTCCTTCTGCTTACGCTGGGCTTTTCTTGTTGCTCTCTTTCTAACTCTTTGGTTGTAGGGTTAGATAATTTATTACCGTTGTTTCTTGTTTTTTTGAGGTAGGCCTGTAGACCTTCCCTCTCAAGACTGCTTTCACTGTGTTCCATAGATTTTGGATTGTTGTTTGTTGCCATGATGCTTTTTATTTCTTCTTTGATCAGTTATTGTTTAATACATGCTATTTAGCCTCCAGGTGTTTGATTTTTTTATTGGAGTTGATTTCTAGTTTTATGCCATTGTGATGTGAAGATGCTTGGTATGATTTCTATCTTCTTGAATTTGAAGAGCTTTTGTCTGTGTCCCAATATATGGTCTATCTTTGAAAATGACCCATGTGCACTTGAGAAGAATGTATATTCTGTGGCTTTGGGGTGAAATGTTCTGAAGATGTCATTAAGTCCATTTGATCTAGTGAGTCATTTAGGATTGATGTTTCTTTGCTGATTTTTTGTTTAGAGGATTTGTCCAGTGGTGTTACTGGGGTATTAAAGTCCCCTACTATGACTGTATTGCTATTGATCTCTCCCTTGATATCTTCCAGAAGTTGTTTTATGTATTTGGGTGCTCCTGTATTGGGTGCGTATATGTTTACCAGAGTTCTATCTTCTTGTTGGATTGGTCCCTTTAGTATTATGAAGTGGCCTTCCTTATCTTTTGTTATATCTCCTTCACTTTGAGATCTAATTTGTGAGATATAAGTATTGCTACCCCAGCTTTTTTTTCATTTCCATTCTCCTGAAAAACCTTTTTCCATCCCTTCACCATCAGTCTGTGTGAGTCCTTTTTTCTGAGGTGGGTTTCCTGTAGACAGCAGATATATGGGTCATGTTTTCTTATCCACTCAGCTACCCTGTGTCTTTTTTTTTTTAATTTTTTTTTTATTGATTTCTTACAGAGAGGAAGGGATAGAGAGTGAGAAACATCAATGAGAGAGAAACATCGATCAGCTGCCTCCCGCACACTCCCCACTGGGGATGTGCCTGCAACCAAGGTACATGCCCTTGACCGGAATCGAACCTGAGACCCATGAGTCCGCAGGCCGACGCTCTATCCACTGAACCAAACTGGTCAGGGCTACCCTATGTCTTTTGATTGGGGCATGTAATCCATTTACATTTACAGTTATTATCTATAGGTACTTGTTTGTCACCATTTTTATTCTTTATTCCTGTGCTCCTTCTTCGCTTTCTATTTCTTCTTTTTACAGCAGACCCTTTAGCATTTCTTGCATTGCTGCTTTGGTGGTGAAAAACTCCCTTAGTCTTTTTTTGTCTGTGAAGCTCCTGATTTCACCCTCAATTTTGATTGATAGCCTTGCTGGGTACAGTATTCTTGGATTCAGACCCTTCCTTTGCATGACTTTGTATATTTCATTCCATTCCCTCTTGGCCTGATGTGTTTCTGTTGAGAAATCAGTTGCTAATCTGATGGGGGATCCTTTGTAGGTAACTTTCTGTCTCTCTCTGGCCACTTACTTTGTCATTGGTGTTTGCCAATTTAATTATAATGTGCCTTGGCGTCAGTCTTTTGGGGTTCATTTCGTTTGGGACTCTGTGAGCTTCTTGGACTTGTGTGAGTGTTTTCTTCCCTATATTAGGGAAGTTTTCTGTCATTTCTTCAAACAGGTTTTCTATTCCTTGCTCAGTTTCCTCTCCTTCTAGAACCCCTATTATGTGGATGTTTATTTGTTTTGCGTTGTCCCAAAATTCCCTTAGGCTCTCCTCCTGTTTTTTAAGTTTTTTTTCTAGGTACTGCTCTGCTTGGGTATTTTTTCCTACCTTGTTTTCTAGCTCACTGATGCAGTCCTTTATTTCTTCTAGTCTACTGTTGATGCTTTCTATTGAGTTCTTTATTGCAGCAGTGTCATTTTTCATTTCTTCTTGGTTCTTCTTCATTTCCTCTTGGTTCTTACAAATATTGTTGAATCTGTCTTCCAACCTCTACAGCGACCTTAAGACCATTTCTCTGAATTATTTCTCTGTCATATTGCTTGTCTCCATTTCATTTACGTTCTTTTCTGGTGATTCCTCCTTTTCTTTCGTATGCAGGCTGTTTCTTTGTCTCCCCATGATTGCTCCTCTCCAGTTGTCATGGATATGTAGCTCTCTCTCTCTTGCGTTGACTTAAAGGCACAAAATACAACACAGTGTACAAGGCACTGAACACAAATGTATTCATGATACTAATAACCCCAAATAAAGGTGACCACCAGAGAAAAGAGAATTAGGGGATTAAAAGAAATAGTGCAAAAATGATATTGAGAAAAGGAAGGAAAGTAAGAGAGAAAAGAAATAGAATAAAAAAGAAGAGGGGAAAACTATTTATATGGGGAGAAAACTCCAATAAAATAATAATCCAAAAAAATGCAAACTACAAACACCTAGAAATGAATGCAAACTACAAACAACAACTAATAACAAGCGAGGAGAGGGAAAAACAGAAGCAAAAAAAGGAGGGACAACCACACAAACAAGAAAAACAAACTAATCAACAATCAAAAAAACAACAATAGGACAGAGAGAAAGAAGGGCAAAACAATAAAACAAAAACATAAAACAAAAAAAAAGGAAGAGAGAAAAAATTTGGATAGTGAAGAAAGAGAAGTGTGTATGGACTTGGAGCAGAGGAGTGGAAATTAGATATATAAGTAGGATGAATTTTTAATGGGGTAAAAAGAAAGAATAGGGAATATCTAAAGCAGAAATAGGGTAAGAGAAACAGGACAACAAAAGGGGAAAAGTGAGAAAGAGAATGTTGGCATAAAGGTAAAGTTGAGATAGAGTAAAATGATGCTAACGGAAAAATGAAAATAGACTGTAGAACACTAATTCCAAAATAAAATAAAATAAAATAAAGAGAAAATAAAATGAAACTTTTAAAAAATGGTAAAATAATAGTAGTAATAATACTGATTAAGAATAAAAACATAATAATTAAAAAGGTAAAATCAAGTGAGAAAAAAAGAAAAAAAAATTTGGGTTCTTTAAGTAAAAGATTAGAAAATAAAAATGTGCAGTAGTGAAGGTCATTCACTTCCTCTACTGTTCCTTTTGGCACGCCTGTTTCCTGTTATGTAGTCAGGACAGTATTGAAGTTCCCTGCATTCCACTGCTTCTCTCTGTCATAAGCCACAATCCTGTTTTCAAGCAGGCAGTATTTGTTTCTCAGCCTGCCTTTAGTTGTATTTATAAAAGAGTCAATTTGTGATTCAACCTCTGGGTGGCAGTATTACTGTATTGACATCTGGGGCTATAACTCCTCTCTGCCCAGTATTTAGATTTTGTTTTCCCTGCCGCACTTAATACTAGGTTGGGGGAATGGACTGCCCCAGAGCTGATTTTCTGATCGTTTCTCCCCACTCTGATTTCCAGGTTCCACAAAAACAACTTTCCCTGTTATGGGTTCACTCAGCGAGATAGACCACCGACTCAGAATTTAAATTTAAGAGCCTTTATTAAGCTGGCCAGCTGACTACAGTTACAGCACCCTGCCGAAGCAGAGGCTGAACTGCAGCACCGACTTCCATGGCCAGTGACTACAGATACAGCACCCTGCCAAAGCAGAGGCTGAACTGCAGCCCAGACTACAGGAGTTACATTTTATTATTAAATTTTGTGGAGGCCCAGAGAAAAATGTGTCTTTCAAATTCTGGGCCCCCCAATATGGAGGAGACTCTCTTTATTTATACTTTTTCCAGTCTTTTGTCTCCCAAATTTGGAATGAGGCTTCTAGGCCTTCTGAGAAAGAAGGCCTGCATGCTGGGAAGGGGCCATGAGACCATATCTCAAGGTCTGGCCTGATGTCAGTACCTTCCTATCTCTGTGTTTTAGGAACAAGCAGCACAGCATGACCTGTCTGGCCAAAGCGCCAGATATGCAGCCTAGCACATTCCCCATTGGTTTTATGTACGTGAGTCAAATCATTGACTCTTTTGGGTCATTGTTGGGGAAGGGGTTATATTGACCCCTGAGGACTAAAAGCTTGATAGAATTAATTCTTTGCCAAATAAAGTCAGTGGGCCTGTTTATAAGATAAGGGCCAGGAGTAATCTTCAGAGGGTCCGAAGAGTCCTGGGCTTACTATTTTGCCTGAGCTGTCTTAAGCCGGGTGTGATGAAGCCACATCAGGATCCCGTCGACCTTGACTACTGTGGGAGTGGTCCTTTCCAGGTAGGAGTCAGTCCTTGGGTGGAAAATTTCTTTACCCAAACAGAGTCACCAGGTTGGAAGGGATGAACCGGATACAGGCAGATCATCTCAGACGTGCTTCTGGTCTGCTTTCTGGGTAGACTGTAAAGCCTGAAAGAACTTGAGTAAAGATTAGTTGTGGATTTCAGCTTTTCTAGATTGAGTTTCTGTGTAAGCTGGTGAGATGGGTAGTTCAGGGTTTGAAGAGTCACAAGAATCTGTAGAGGCCCCATTGGTTTTAGGGCAGCCTCCCGGGCTCTTTCGTCTGCAGCCTAGTTCCCTCTTGCTTCTGGGGAGTCAGTGCCAGTTGGCCCATCGTCCTTGCTCTGCTCATGTCTGTCTAACTGCCTCCTATATTACCTTAAGGATCCTGGCTCTGACTTCTTTCAGGGAAAATGGGCGTTGAATTCTCTTCTGTAGCTGCTTCGTGCTGAGGAGGGACAGAAGTTTCTCTCAGAGCCAAGAGATCCTTGCTATCTGTCAGAGGGACGATGAGGCCTGGGCACAGAAGGAGGTGGGCTTGTGACCTGGCAGAGACAAACTGTAACAAATGGTCTGGTGGGAGGGAAAGAAAACATTTCAGTTTTAATAACCTCCATTGAAATAGAGTTTTTCTCCTTAAAATTATCCCTCTGTTTATTAAAATACTAATTTATTTACTGTATTCAATTTGGCCTGATTGTTTGCATAAACACAACAAGAATGGTAACTGACTACCTTTACTGGAATTTCATGATTGAATCTTAATGTGCCCCATAGGGCCAGGAAGCCAAGCCATCCAGCTGCCATCAGGCCTGCCTGCAGTATCTGCTGCCCATTGTCCTTGCTTTAAGGCCCATCTTAGTAGCCTTCCTACTCGTCGCGGCCCAGAGTGTGTGGGGGTTCCTTGCTCCCCTTCTACTCTGACCAACCGCCAGTGATGGTAGGGCATGGGCCTGACGCTCCATCGCCAGCTATTTTTAGGGCTGCCAAGCAAGATACCAGGCTTTCTCTGTGGCACTCTTATTGGCTTCAAGTCTTCAGAGCTCAGACAGGGCTCTTTAAAACATGATACTCCAGTCAAAGTTTTCGGTCAATAAAACCACTATTGGAAACCAGTCTTATTGAATTTATGCCAAGAAATGTATTGCCATGACTTATTTAGCATTGCCAAATTTTGGAGGAATTACATAAGGAGAAAAAGCCACTGACCTGCCTTAAGATCTTCTGATTTTCCTTACTAGTTCTTTAATGGACTCTCCAGAGTTATAACGAAACAGTAACTGTTAGATTTCTTTTATTATTCCCCCCTAAGTACTTTGGCATAACTATTTACCCTCTGTTTAGGAGGCAGAATATAAATTATTTACTCTTTCTGGCTTACTGGCCTGTACCATTTGATTAATTTCCTTTCAACATTTCTCTTGTCTTTCTTATCACATACACAACCTTTCTAAATTTTATACTTTTAAATTAGCCTTTAAACCTTCTTTCTATGTCCTTTAAAAATGCATAACCATGCCTCAGACCTTCTACTCAGTAATTCCTTATTCCCAGAAACCTCAATCCTTTAATGATTACTATAAAGTAAATAGCCAGTATTTCTTAGATTACTAAGAGCAGGTGCTTCCTTCCCTATGCAATTTCAAGTATACTGTATCAGTCTAATTTAGTCTTGGAAGGGTTAAAGAGAACAAAACGGGGCAGAGGAAAACTTACTGTGCTTCCAGCATAGTTCAGATAAGTAAAAATCAACATAACTTCTGGTCTGCTTTCCCTGCCAATGGCCCCCCCTTTTTTCTGCATTAACCATTTACTCTGTCCTTAGCTGCTCTCCTTCCTAGATTTTTTCTTCTTTACTCTAAGTCCCAGAGGCTCAAATCCTTCTCCTTCTTTACTACTTTTGACCTATCTGACTCCAGCCTAAGGCTCCTCCATCTCAGCAGGCTGAGAGCCTACTACCCTGTCTAGTGAATCCTACCACCACTACCCTATCTCACACCTGCTCTGGAGCAGTTTTCAGCTCTCCTTCCTCCCCCAGTTAGAGCGGATGCTGTCCCCAACAGAGACCTACTGTAAATCTATCAGGAAGGGGAGGCAGATCGCAGGTCTTGGGACCACATGATAAAAATCCAGCAGTCCCTCTCCCTCATCCTACACAGGCTATGAGAAAAATGTACTACCTTTAAATTAACCCTAGACTTCTAAAATTTTAACCTAACAGCAAAATTATACATCAGAGAAAAGCAATTAAAAGTTCTCTACTGTCTTTCCCTTAAAGGAGGGTTTGCCCTATCTTTAATAAACAAACAACAGAAAGAGATAACAAATACTCTCATGTGTACAGCCAGACAGCACAAAGTAGCTTTCGCTTCACACAGACTCTCACACTTACATTCATACACCAGACAGTCTGAGTTTTTTTTGACTTCTACCAAATGTTTACTCACAGTTTAAGCAATCTAACCAATTCCTGACTAATTGCCTAAGGGAGCTCTATGGCTTCCTGGGAGGTGATCAAGCTCCCCTTCCACTCACTTGGAGTGGTCCTGATTGATAGGGGGTCGATGAAGACGACTGACCCTGACCCATTTTGACAAAGACAAAGACAACAAACACCAGACAGACAAATCCAGTGCAGCCTAAAGCCACACAAACCAGGGACCCCGGCCACTGTCGTGGCCGCGGGTCAGGACCAGGAGTACTGCTGCGTCCAGCCCTCCGTATAGGTCCTTCTGTGGGACATCCCAATTCCAGTTTAACGACCGGTCTTCCTTACCTCTCTCGAGAGTCCAGGTGGCTCGGTTTCCAAATTGAAAGTTTTGGGTGGAGTCTCCTCCGCCTCCCTGGGACCCGGGATGGAGACTGGAGGCCTCCTTGGTAGTCGTTCCCCACAGGGATGTGGGGTATCTTGCGTGCCCAGCGATAAATGGGGGAGAGCCTCCTGCCTTAAATAGGGGGTCCCTCTCACTCCTGCCGGGCGAGAGCCTCCTGCTCTAAATAGGGGTCCTTCTCACCCCTGCTGGGAATCTCGCTGGGGCCTCCAAATGTTATGGGTTCACTCAGCAAGATAGACCACCGACTCAGAATTTAAATTTAAGAGCCTTTATTAAGCTGGCCAGCTGACTGCAGTTACAGCCCCCTGCCGAAGCAGAGGCTGAACTGCAGCGCCGACTTCCATGGCCAGCGACTACAGATACAGCACCCTGCCAAAGCAGAGGCTGAACTGCAGCCCAGACTACAGGAGTTACATTTTATTATTAAACTAGAGGCCCGGTGCACAAAAATTTGTGCACTCGGGGGGGGGGGTTCCTTCGGGAGATAACGACCTGCTGGCTTAGGCCTGCTCCAGGGTGGCAGAGGGCAGGTCTAATCCCTAGGTGCAACCCCTGGTCGGGCTCAAAGCAGGGCCGATTGGGGAATTGGGGCGCAGCCCCCTGTCATGCACAGAGCAGGGCGGATTGGGAGGTTGCAATGCAACCCTCAGTCACGCTCAGGGTAGGGCCGATTGGGTGGTTGGGGCACCGCCCCCTGTCACACTCAAGGCAGGGTCGATGGGGAGGTTGTGGTGCCACCCCCAGTCACGCACAGAACAGGGCCAATCAAGGGGTTGGGGCGCTGCCCCCTGTCATGCACAGAGCAGGGCCGATCAAGGGGTTGGGGAGCTCCCCCCTGTCATGCACAGAGCAGGGCGGATCAGGGGGTTGGGGCGCCGCCCTCTATCACCCACAGAGCAGGGCCGATCAGGTTGTTGGGGCGCCGCCACTCTCACACTCAGGGCAGGGCCAATGGGGAGGTTATGGCTCTACCCTGTCACACACAGAGCAGGGCCCGTGGGGTGGGGGGGTTGGGGAGCAGCACCCTGTCACACACAGAGCTGCAGGGCGATCAGGAGGTTGGGGAGCTCCTCCCAGGCACAGAGCAGGGCCGATCAGGGGGTTGGGGCGCCTTCCCCTGTCAGGAACAGAGCAGGGCCGATAGAGAGGTTGTGGCCCTGCCCCCTGTCACACACAGAGCCACAGGGCGATCAGGGGGTTTGAGCGCTGCCCCCTGTCATGCTGATCCCGGTGCCGGGAGACCTCGCGGCTCTGCTGATCCCGGTGCTGGGAGGCATATTACCCTTTTACTATATAGAATAGAGGCCTGGTACATGGGTGGGGGCCGGCTGGTTTGCCCTGAAGAGTGTCCCGGATCAGGGTGGGGGTCCCCACTGGGGTGCCTGGCCACCTGGGTGAGGGGATGATGGCTGTTTGCAGCTGGCCACACCCCCTTCAGGGTGGGGGTCCCCACTGGGGTGCCTGGCCAGTCTAGGTGAGATGCTGAGGGCTGTTTTCAGGCTGGGACTGAAGCTCCCAACCACTCCTTTTTTTCTTTTTTCTTTTTTTATTCTGAGCCAGCTTTAGCTCTGAGGCTCCAGCTCTTAGGCCTCCGCTCCTGAGAGCAGGTATCTGGTTTGTTTAGGTTCTACACTCGAAACTCTGTATCAACTCCAGGTCTGAGATCCCGGCTCGCTGAAAGCTGGTTTCTGGGGTTTTGTTTAGCTTCTGTTTTTGTAACTATGTTTCAAACTGCCAGCTCAGAGGCCTACAGCGGCAGGCGGGGAACGTTGGAGTCCTCCGTCACTGAAGCAAGCAAGCCTCATGTTAGTTTCAAGCTGCCTGGCTGCCAGCCGCCATCTTGGCTGACAGTTAATTTGCATATCGCCCTGATTAGCCAATGGGAAGGGTAGCGGTTGTACGCCAGTTACCATGTTTCTCTTTTATTAGATAGGATTTTGTGGAGCCCCAGAGAAAAATGTTTCTTTCAAATTCCGGGCCCCCCAATATGGAGGAAACTCTCTTTATACTTTTTCCAGTCTTTTGTCTCCCAAATTTGGAATGAGACTTCCGGGCCTTCTGAGAAAGAAGGCCTGCATGCTGGGAAGGGGCCATGAGACCATATCTCAAGGTCTGGCCTGATGTCAGTACCTTCCTATCTCTGTGTTTTAGGAACAGACAGCACAGCATGACTCGTCTGGCCAAAGCGCCAGATATGCAGCCCAGCACATCCTTTGCAGTCTCTGAGAATGTTTTTAATTGGGAGAGCATATGTACTGGTCCTAGTAATCAAAAGCAAGGATTTATAGGGAAAAAAGAGCCAGAGTAAGCGCGCGGACTCGTGACTTCTCCACTCACCCCCCCTCACCCCCCCCCCCCCCCCGCACTGCGTGCAACTCTGTGCACGTCTCTGCACATGTCTTTTTCCCCTGGCACAGCGCAGCTGGTATACTAGTAGAGCTTCAGGCTTCCTTTCTGTGACTATCCCAGCAATGGGTTGATTTCTAGAGTTCCCTTCTGCCAGCAGCCCCGTGGACCCCCTTCCACATTCATGGACTACGCTGACCCCAGTGGCCGCGGATTTTGTGGGGCACAGACTTCCTCTGAACCTCTAGATCCCACTGTACATGTTTCTCCCTCCAGCCTGGATCGCAGACATCACCTTTCTCTAGTCTAGGTGAAGTCTGACCTTTCCATGAGAAGGTGCAGGGCTCGTCCGCTCCGTGCTGCTTGAACCCAGTGTTTGTGGGTTTGCAGCTGGTCCCTGGGTGGTTGTAGGGTCCCAGGAGGTACCCGAGTCTTCCCAGTTGAAGGAAAGGCTGGGCTTCCCATCACAGCCACTCACCCCTTCAAGATGGCGCAGCCTCTGCGGCAGAGCCAGTCACTCCGGGAGAGATTTCAGCAGCAGTAGAGGCTGCCCAGTCAGGGGAGCCCGGTCAGGCTGTCCCCAACAGTTCCTGGGAATATAGCTGTCTCTCACTCACAAATAGACACTCCCCGCACGTCCACACACTCTCTTTTCATTCTCTCACTCACACACTATCTTGCAGCCTGCCTTCCCGTACGCAGCCATCTTCCGCATTCCCCTCATGAACTTTTCTGTGTCTCATTTTTAAAAATTAAAGTTATTAGGGTAACATTGGTTAATAAGATTATATAAGTTTCAGATGTACAATTCTATAGTACATCATCTGTATATAGTACTGTGTGCTAACCACCCAAGGTCTAGTCTCCTGTATCCATATATTTGACTCCCTTTACTCTTTTCCTCCTCCCACCTCTTTTCCTCCTGTCTAGATCTATGTTTGTTTGTTCATTTGTTGTTTTTTGTTTTTGTTTTTTTGTTGTTCATTTGTTTTTTTTTGTTTTTGTTTTTTTGTTGTTAATCCTCACTCGATATTTTTCTATTGATTTTTAGAGAGAGTGAAGAGGGGGAGAAAGAGAGAGAAACATCAATGTGAGAGAGACACATGGATTGGTTACCTCCAGCAAGTGCCCTGACCAGGCCAAGCCTACAACCCAGGTATGTGCCCTTGACCAGGAATCAAACCCACTGCCCTTCAGTCTGAGGGCCAGCACTCTAACCACTGAGCAAATCAGCTAGGGCCATCCTTTTGAGGAACATCTTGATTGCTCCCAAGTCTTGGCAATTATGAGTAAAGCTGCTATAAATATTTGTGTGCAGGTTTTTGTGTGAGTTTTGGTAGTTTCAAGGAGTTGGTTCATTTCATCTTAAGTTATACTTGTAGGCATAGAACTGTTTCTGTAACCAGACAATCAATGGGTCCTTGCTGCCTGTCACTACTTGAGCCAATTAAGCAGAGACAGGGTTGCATCATATATGAGCATTTATTCCAATGCTGCTGGCAGTATGGGAGAGCAGCAGGTCATCCATGAAAATCTGCTCTGCACCTCCCATAAGCCAGCTGCTTGTATAGGATAGACAAGGGTTACATGGGGAAGTAGGGATTACAGGCATGGGGAAGTAAGAGACTGGGGTGGGACTCTATTGTTTGGGCACCAAGGTTGTTAACCTTTCCATGATAATAGGCAGTTCTTGAATGAGAATAGTTCCAAGGTCGACTCCCCAAGGTCCTGGGGGCATACAATTCCCAGCCAGGTAAAAATGTTCTTTCTGTAACCAACACAAGGCAGTCATGGTTAACAGAGCATGATTAGCATCCTATATAATAAAAGGCTAATATGCAAATAGACTGAACGGCGGAACAACTGAACAACCGGTTGCTATGATGTGTGCTGACCACCAGGGGGCGTGTGCGGAACATGGCAGGTGTTGGCCGTGGCGGGATGGTAGAGCAGGTGAGTGGGAGCACCAGACCAAGGCAGGTCACCCGTCACTGTCATTGGGGCGAGCCTCTGGGGGTTACTGAAAATTCTTTGCTCCTGTGTACCGTGGTCCTGGCCAGCGCTTGCACCTGCTGCTGGTGCCGGCCCCACTTGCACCCACAGCCAGCACCAGAGCCGCCGCTTGCACCCACTGCGGGTGCCCGGCGCCAGTCCAAACCACTCGGCGCCATCAGCAGGTGTAAGTTGCGGCTGCCAGCCCTGGCCGCTCCTGCGAGCTTCTCCACCTCCCCCTGCTCCATGCCCTCAGCAGGTGTGAGTGGGGCCGGCGTTAGCGCGTGGAGCGGCGGGTGGGAGCGGCAGGAACGGGCCTGCCAGCAGACAAGGGGGGGGGAGGGTGTGGAGGATGGACCAAGACCCGCCCCTGTGCCTACCACAGCCTAATTTCTTTATTATACTTTTAATTCATGTGAACATTAGTGATGTTCCGTTCATTTCTGATGTTGGTAAATTGTATCTTCTCCCCCTTCTGGGGAAGGCGGGGTGATGAGTGGGTAGCCTTGTGGTAGGCGGCAGGAACCAGCACCAGGTGTCTGACTGGTAGGGTCAAACCAAAACTGGGTTTTGCAACCTCAGTACTTGGGTTCTGGCTGGAAAATAATTCAGAGTCCAGACCCAAATTGTAAGAGAACATTTATTGGGTAAATTACTGAGGTAGCAAAAGTAATTCCTTGAAGAAATGGGCTTAGGAAACAAGTTGTAGAGGTAAAGGAAGGGCCCTTGGAGTTTGGGAGTGAGGAAGCTAATAATAATATGCCTGGGGCCTGGAGGGGACAGGCCAGGAAAGGGAAAGGCAGGGACGTGCTCCCTGGAGGGAGAGCACACTGAGTCCTCTGTCCGAAGGGTTTTTTGTTTTGTTTTTTAATTTTTTTAAAATATATTTTATTGATTTTTTTTTAACAGAGAGAAAGGGAGAGGGATAGAGAGTTAGAAACATCAATCAGCTGCCTCCTGCACACTCCCTACTGGGGATGTGCCCGCAACCAAGGTACATGCCCTTGACAGGAATCGAACCTGGGACCCTTGAGTCTGCAGGCCGACGCTCTATCCATTGAGCCAAACCAGTCAGGGCCCGAAGGGTTTTAAGGGCAGAGGTTTTAGGGGAGGTCCCAGGGAAAGATCTTAATAGAATATTCAGCAGTTTTCCAGGTGTGTCCTGTCAGGGTTGTGGTCTCCACTGATTGACTGACCTGTTAATTGTTCATTGCTAGGCACCTGGGGCTTTCCATCCTGGTGACCTTCCCCGTATCTGACCCATCATTCTTGCTCTGCTCAGGTCTGTCTGTCTGTCTGTACAGCAGCCTGCCTAGAGATTTGTCAATTTTATTGATCTTTTTAAAGAACCAGCTTTTGGTTTCATTGACTTTTCTCTCCTTTTTATTTTTTCTGTTTTAAATATTATAGGCTTCTGTTTATTTTCTTCTGGTAGCCTTAGGCTTAAATTGGTCTTCTATCTCTGGTTTCCTAAGGTGGAAGCTTAGGTTATTGATTTCAGATCTTGCTTATTTTCTAATATGAGCATTTAATGCTATAAATTTTCCTCTAATTTTTCCTTTTGCTGCATCCCACAAATTTTGATGTTATAGTTTCAGTTCAAAAAATTTTGTTTTCAGTTCAAAATATTTTTAAACTTCTCTTGAGGCTTTAATTTCCAGATATCTGAGGGTTGGGGTTTTTTTTTTTATTTTGTTATTGATTTCTAGTTTAATTTCATTGTGTCTAAGAACATATTTTGTGTGATTTCTAATCTTTTATGCCTGTTAAAGTATGTTTTATGGCCCAGAATGTGGTCAACAGTGGTGAATGTGGGTTAGAGAAGAATGTGTATTTTACTGTTGTTCTGGTGGTAGAGCAAGAGGAAGTGTAAGAGTTCCGTAATCTTCCAATTAAGTCTCAGTCTGTGTCCTTCACAAGGGTTCTCCAAGGTGTAGCTTTTCCTCCTTGCAACCTACTCCCTTTCCTAGCTGCAGTGTTTCCAATCTTCCAATAAGCCAGGGTGGGAAACCTTTTTTCTGCCAAGGGCTATTTGGATATTTATAACATCATCCGCATAATCCACTTAATATAAATTTATGTTGCTATGAATAAAGCTCCTAGATTATGGAATTTGGAGTCCTGCCAGAGTTTGCCTTGGCAGGGCCAGACCAACCATTTTTATGGAGAAGGCTTTGGGCTTGTTTCACAGTGGTTACTCTTTCCCTCTCCTGCCAGATTCACCAGAGGATCTTTCTGGGATCTTCACCTTCACCTTGAGGACCTGGTGGGGTTCCTGGAGATAAAGCCCACAGAAGTGTGCCAGCCCCCAGGACTGCATTCTGGAGTTTCTAACGCTCATGCCAGTTCACACCCAACTCCAGCACAAGTTTATGGCCCCAGCAGCGTTTGCTCCAGGTAAGCAGATCTCAGCTGTATCTCTCCAGGTTTGGGTGGCAGTTTGCCCTGTAACTTTAGTTCTCTGATGGGTCCAAAAGTATCATTAATTTTCAGTTTGTCCAGCTTCTCTTGTTCTAAGGTTAGGATTGGGCTTCTAAGCAAAAGTTACCCCCTTTTTTTATTTAAAAAATTTTAATGTATTTTTAAATTATAGTTGACATACATTATTATATTCATTCTAGGTATACTAGTATAATATAGTGATTATATGTTTATATACCTTATGAAGTGTGGACCAAAAAAAGGGGATTTTATGGGAAGTAACCACACAGGGTGATCTGATCATAAATTCCTAACTGGACAGGTCATGGTGGGAGTAGTCATGTCCCAGGAATATAGTGACTTTAGTAAGGGGTTTATCTTTGCTGTAAGCAAGCCTGACCATTGTTTTTATATCTAGGTTCGCACACCTTCGAAATGCCTCTTTTTAGACCCATCCTCCTTTTTTTTTATAGACCCATCCTTATAATGCATGAGCCACCCTTTCAGACTAAGACTTAACCACTCTCGAGAGAAAGCAAATAATCTTAACTATCCTATAATCCAATCCCTGGATGCCTTGCTTTCTCCCACCTTCATGTAATGTTCCCTTTTCCCTCCTTAATTTCAGATGCATAAAAGAAACTGCAACCCTAGCCAGTTTCTCTCAGTGAATAGAGCATTGTCCTGTGGACTGGTTCAATTCTGGTCAAGGGCACATGCCCGGGTTGCAGGTTCAGTCCCCGGTAGGGGGCATGCAGGAGGCAGCCAATCAGTGATTCTCTGTCATCATTGATATTTCTCTCTTCCCCATCCCTTCCTCTCTGAAATCAAAAATATATATTTTTTAAAAAGAAGCAAAAAAAAGAAACTGCTGTACTGTTATACTTGGGAGCATTTGAGATCCTACTCCCCAGCATATGCTGTCAGTTTGGCTCAAATAAACTCATAAAAATTCTCTATAGGTTTGGACATCTCTTAACATCTACATTATTAACCACTAGAAGCCCAGTGCATGAATCCGTACACTGGTGGGGTCTCTCAGCCTGGCCTGCGGGGGTCGGGCAGAAACGGCCCTGTGCACTGATTCATCCAGGGCATGTCCAGCCCAGGACTGTCTTGCCCAGTCCCAATCAGCCGGACCCCAGCAGCAAGCTAACCTACCAGTTGGAGTGTCTGTCCCCCGATGGTCAGTGCATGTCATAGCAACTGGTCGAACGGTCAAACTAACAGTTGGACACTTAGCATATTAGGCTTTTATTATATAAGGTACTCCCTATACTGTACTTTATATCTGCATGACTATTGTTATAACTATCAATTTGTACTTCTTAATCCCTTTTTCACCAAGATTTCCCTAACCCACCTCCCATCTGGAGACTATCAGTTCTCTGTATCATTTCTGTCTTATTTGTTCATTTATTGTTTTTTTAGATTCCACATAAATGTGAAATAACACGGTATTTGTCTTTTTCTGTCTGACTCACCTAACAGCATAATACCCTCTAAGTCCATCCATGATGTAGCACATGGCAAGATTTCATTCTTTTTTTACTGCTGAGTAATATTCCATTGTATACATGCACCACTTCTTTATCCATTTGGACACTCAAGTTGCTTCCATATTTTGGCTGTTGTAAAGAATGCTGCAGTGAACATAGGGGTGTATATATCTTTTCAAATTAGTGTTTTGGATTTTTAGGATAAATACCCAGAAGTGTAAGTGCTAGTGTTAATGTAAAAAAATTCAAACCTGTAAAGAATTTTTATGTTTATTTGAGCCGAACTGTTGACAATTGCCGGGAAACAGAATCTCAATGTATTGGGATAATGCTCCAAAGAATGGCATTTTAAAAATCTTGTTTTATACAATGCAAAGGAGGAGACATAAGTAGGTTACATGAAATCCATTGGTGATAGATTAGGAAGGTGGGAGAAAGCCTTCCTAATCTATCACCAGTGTAGGTTGTCTAGTATGTAAGTTGTGTAGTATGTAAATCTTTTTTTTGTTTTTTTGTTAGCCTCACCTAAGGATATTTTTTCCCTTGATTTTTTTCTTTCCTTATTTATTTTTAAAATAAGTTTTTATTGATTTTAGAGAGAGAGGAAGGGCGGATAGAGAGATAGAAACATCATTGATTGGCTGCCTCTTGCATGCTCCCTATTGGGGATTGAGCCTGCAACCTGGTCATGTCCCTGACCAGGTATCGAACCAGAGACTTCTTGGTCCATGGGTCAGTACTCAACCACTGACCCATACTGGCTGGATGATTTTATTTATTTATTTACTTTTAAAAAGAGAGTGGAAAGGAGGAAGGGAGAGGGAGATCAAACTAGACAACCAGTGGGTCTGGGCTGCCTGTCAGTACTTGAACCAATTAAGCAGAGACAGATTTGAACCATATGAGCATTTATTCCAATAGTGCCAGCAGTATGGGAAAGCAGCAGGACATCCACGAAAATCTGCTCTGTATTCCCTCATAAGCCAGCTGCTTATACGGGGTAGGACAAAGATTACTTGGGGAACTAGGCAAAGGAATAAGAACAGGCATTCAAAATGGGTATTACAGGAGTGAAGAAGACAACTTGGCTGGGGCAGGACTCCATTGTTTGGGTAACAAGGTTGTTAATCTTTCCATGATCATAGGCAGTTCTCCAATAAGAATGGACCACATTCCAAGGTTAACTCCCAGGTCAGGTTAGAATGTGCTTCCTTTCTTTTTTTTTAAATATATTTTTATTGATTTCAGAGAGGAAAGGAGAGGAAGAGAGTGAAACATCAATGATGACATGGAATCATTGATTGGTTGCCTCCTGCACACCCCCTACTGGGGATGGAGCCCGGGACCCAGGTATGTGCCCTTGACTGGAATTGAACCCGGGACCCTTCAGTCTGCAGGCTGATGCTCTATCCACTGAGCCAAACCAGCTAGAGCAGAATGTACTTTCTTTCATTAGAACAAAACAATCAAGGTTAATATCCTATATAATAAAGAGATAATATGCTAATTAGACCCAACAGAAGAATGACCTTCTGGATGAAGCGGGGGCTTCGAGGGATTTCGATGGCCGAGCCCCTGGCACTAATTTCGTGCATCGGGCCTCTAGTATCTTATAGCTAGTCCCCAATATTCTATTTTTGCCTGTAACAGAGAGAGAAGGAGAGAAAAAAAGAAACCTGATGTGAGAGAGACACATTGGTTGGTTGGTTGCCTCCTGCAGGTGCCTGGGGGTTTAACCTGCAACCCATGTACATGTCCTTGACTGGGAATCAAACCCTATACCCTTTGGTCCTCAGGCCAGTGCTCTAACCATTACTCAGTGCTGGTCAGGGCTAGTTCTATTTTTAATTTTGTTGACCTAAGAACACCCAGACCTGTAGAAAATTTTTATAGTAATTTGAGCCAAACAGAGGATATACCTGGAACCAAGATCTCAACAGAGAAAAATACTTTCAAGAAATGTGTTTGTAGCCCTAACCGGTTTGGCTTGGTGGTTAGAGTGTTGGCCTGGGCCTAAGGGGTCCCGGGTTCGATTTTGGTCAAGTGCACATGCCTGGGTTGCAGGCTCGGTCTGACGTGTAGGAGGCAGCCAGTCAATGATTCCCTCTCATCATTGATGTTTTTGTCTCTCTTCCTCTCTGAAATAAAAAAATATATATTTTAAAAAATGTGTTTATAGCTTCTTTTATGCATTTGGAATTAAGGAGGGGACATAAGGAAGATTATATGAAGGGAGAAGAAAGCAAGGCAGGGATTGGTTATAGGAAAGTTAAGATTGAGTTCTCTTGAGGGTGTACTTTGGGTTTAATCCCCTTTTTGTGGGCAGAATGAGAACAAGAGATAATAGCTTGCATAATTTTGGGGTTCCTAAGTGTTTTCATACTATTTATTTTATGGAGGCTGGCTGATCAACAGAGCTTTTGCAATTTTGGAATTTAAATTTCTTTTTATTTTAATTAAATCTTCATTGTTGAGAGTATTACATATGTCTCCCTTTTCCCCCCATTGATCCCTTCTATCCCGCCCCCACCGCCTGCTGTGTCCATGGGTTATGTATATATACATACAAATTCTTTGATCTCTTACTACCCACCCACCCTCCCTCCTCCACCTTCCCTCTGAGGTTCCAGAGTCTGTTCAATGCTTCTATGTCTCTGGATCTATTTTGTTCATCAATTTATTTAGTTTGCTTAGCATAATACTCTCCAGGTCCCTCCAAGCTGTCTCGAAGGGTAAGAGATCCTTTTTTTTTTACACCTGCAGTGTATTCCATGGTATAAATGTACCACAGCTTTTTTTTTTTTTTTTTTAATTTATTGATTTTTTACAGAGAGGAAGGAAGAGGGCTAGAGAGTTAGAAACATCAATGAGAGAGAAACATCTATCAGCTGCCTCCTGCACACTCCCTACTGGGTATGTGCCCGCAACCAAGGTACATGCCCTTGACCGGAATCGAACCTGGGACCCTTGAGTCTGCAGGCCGACGCTCTATCCACTGAGCCAAACGGTTAGGGCAACCACAGCTTTTTTATCCACTCATCTACTGATGGGCACTTGGGCTGTTTCCAGATCTTAGCTATTGTAGATTGTGCTGCTATGAACATAGGGGTGCATACATTCTTTCTGATTGGTGTTTCAGTTTTCTTTAGGACATATTCCTAGAAGTAGGATCACTGGATCAGATGATTTCTTTAGGTGAGGGACATGCCCTGTTACTGCCACCGCTCTTGCCTTTTCTCTCTTTTCCTCATTTATCTGGTTTCCTCTGACTACATTTGATTTTATGACCCCTGTGTTGACATAATATGAGCTGTTTTGTTTAGATAAATACAGGTGCAGTCATGGCATTTCCTTGAGTGGCACATAGGGTCAGAAATGAGCTATTAAAATATGACATCCCAATAAAGCAGATTAAATATTTATAGTAGAATGTATGGTTAGAAAGATCTGCAATGTAATGATTCCATGAAGTGTTTATGTCCTATCCTTATTGTCCTCTCCTTGTCTTAACCAGGGAGAGCTTCTCTTTTCTGCTTGGGCATTAGATCAGACAGGGCATTAAAGAGTCATGGTTAGCCTCTACCAGCCCATATTCACTGACCAAGTAGGTATCCCAGGTTTGGCTATTTTAGGTGCTTTGTCATGTTGTCTGTCCTTTTTAGTTTGTTTTTTAGCATTTAATTAATTTTGCTTCTTTCTCCCATCAATATCAGCATGCAGTTTTCCTTTGCATTTGAGTTATAAAATAGAGACACTACATAGGTTTATGTTCTCCTTAGATTTTCTTAGAGGAGATTCATAAATATCAGAGGATGTCAAAGGGTTGATTATTTCTGGAGAGCATATGATGTCTGGAATTTGCTCTGAACTTTTTCTCATTCAATAATCTCTTATTTGCAATTATGAAACATGTTGGTGGCAATGTTTTCTTCTAGTCTTACAGGGCAGATAACAAATGAGAAATAATGTGTGCTTTTGTGTTGTCATCACCTGGTAATTTCACAGGGGTATTTAGGAAGGGCACTGTTGTAAATCAGTATTTGTACTCACATGACTAGCTGAATTAAAATCCGATGTGCCTCTTTTATGGAAAAACCTAACAAATGTTTGCTGTTTGACATTTTGGAATAGAGAGTATCCTGACGAGAAAATAGCTGGAAACTATTCAAAGGTAAAAATGTAACATTTAAAGGTAGACATTTTAAACTTTATTAAATATTTTAACAATTATTTTGTATTAAAGGAAAATGAAAGCTGTCTTGTTTAGAATGTCGCATTAGTCTTGTAGTAAAAAAATGATGAACGGTGAAAGGCACACAAATTTCAAAGTAGTTAGTGGTTCATAGAAGAAAAACAGTTTTTCAAATTATGCTTTAGAATGTTCATTGTTCAGATTTTATTCTTAAATTTTTGACAAATTAATGGGATTAAATAACTTCCTTTTAGCTAAAATCCCCATTTGCTTCTGAGATTCAAAGCCTTAACATTTAATCCTCTCCAATCTGTTCTTATATTTTTTAAGTTAGGAAGTTTTTTCGTAATAATTTTTTTGCCTTGATTATTAAAGGCATACATATGTTCTTTGTAGAAAATGTTTTAAATAAAGCAAAGTAACCAGAAAAGTATCAATAATGCCACTAACCTGAGTTCATTAAATTTATTTTTCAGTAAGTGCCGATAGTGGTATAACGTTTTATAGCTAATATGGAGAGATTAAAAATAAGTAGTAGAATTTACAGCAAAACATTAATAGTGGTGAGATTTCTGGTGGTTTTTAATTTTTTGCTCATCTTTATTTTCTGAATTTTTTTTTTTTTTTTTTTAGTATCATAGAGCCTAAAATACAAATCCTTAGCACCTTTCATGGTGTCTGGCATATAGAGCTCCTACTGTGGTAGATATTAGTCTTTCCTTTAGGATTTTTTCATGATTTTTCAGAAGAAAAATGTTGGATTCTTCAGTATATTTAATAGACTATGGGTAGAAGATTAATGGAATGATTTAAAGCAGTGGTCGCCAACCTTTTGGACCTCACGGACCACCAGTGATCTGCAGACCACCAGTTGGCGACCGCTGATTTAAAGTATCATGTATAGAGTGACATTGCGTAACAGGAATTGTCTCAGTGAACTTGACATGATTTAACTACTTTATGGAGCATAATTTAGTAGCTGGTGTATGCTGCATTCTTTGTTGAGAGAAACTGACTGTAAAAAGCATCCCAAAATGGGTCTTAGCTCAAATTATTGTGCTGTTGAGAAATACCCCTCATTCTAATCAGATAATGATGCAGGGATTTAAATGGATTGAGATCTCATGACACTTTAGACTTCTGTGATCTAGTGTGCCACAACACATCCTATATAATCCTATATAATAAAGAGCTAATATGCAAATTGTCATCACACCCTCGCGCCAGGGCTGGGGGACCTGAGGCCACGCCGGGGAACCTGAGGCCGCACCCTTTGCCCAGTGCTGGGCTGGGGGACCTGAGGCTGTGCCTCCCAGCCCAGCAGGGCTTGACGGGGGACCTGAGGCTGCGCCCCCCCGCCCTGTGGGGCTTGACAGGGGTGGGGCCTGCCGGGTCTGGGTCTCGTGCGATTTCGTGGTGTAGGTAGGCGGGGACTTGACTCTGGGTCCTGCAGCATGCCCCAGACTCTGACAGGAGGGAGATTTTCGTATACCTTTTACTAATTTTCTTTCATTTCTGACACTTCTATTATAGATAAAGGGCAAATAGCAATATTAAATTATTTCCTCTAATTAATTCCCTTTTAATGTGCATGAATTTTGTGTACTGGGCCACTAGTTTTTTATATAACAACAGTAGATGCTAACAGTAGCAATAATAAGTTTGGTTTTCAGGTGTGCCTGCACTGTAGGCAAATTGTTCTTAGAAAATCTCTAGTTCCGTGTCTGGAAAGGATATATCACTAGTTGTACCTCTCCACAGTCTGAGTGTTGGCAGCTCATTTTCCAACCACAGCACTCAGTCTTTCCAGATCACTCTCTTAGGTAACATAACTTCAGCAGTTATTCATCCACATCAGGACCTCTAATACGATTAGCCCATCCGTAGTTTTCATCCTGCTCCATTCTTCCGCCTCCTTACATTTCTCCTTGCCTGGCTTTGACCTGTGGTCTGTCATTCTAATCAGCACATTGCACATACCTCTCCTCATTCTTCTGTATTCCCCTGATTCTCAACTTACAGGTGTCCCTGAGCAACTACCAGACCATGACTAAAGAAAAACATAAAACCATACTGCCTTATTTCCCTGAAAGTTCGTGTACACAACTGGTTATCCTTTTATTCATTTACCTTTTGAAAAATATATTACAGTGATATCTAACTGCTAAAGTTTTGGATTACTTAACTATTCAAGTTTATTATTGAAAGAATTTGTTCTCTAGTTTTGGTATTAACTGACCTTTAAACATTTGCTTTGACCTAGGTAATTGCCTATGGAAGGAATAGCAAACAGACTTTGTAGATGCTGGATTCATTATTTTGTTAGCACAGATTAGATTAAATGTTCAGGTTTTGATTTTTATTTGGAGGTTTTAATTTCTTAGACAGTTAAATTTGGTGTTTGCTTTATCTCATAAGTTTTGAAAAGTATTTTCACTATTTGGTTCTAAATAATTTCTAATTTCCATTTATATGTTTCATTTTTCTAGTTATTTTTTTGTCATTGATTGGTTTTTAATCTGTGTGGTTGTCTTGTGACCAGAGCATGTGGTCTACACGATGCATACTCTTTGACCCCACCAGGCACTTACTTTTGAGGGTCTTTGCTTTTGCTTCCTTGCATGGACAGCTCTTTCTCAGGTATTTGCAGTGCTTACTGATCTGTTCAGGCCTTGATTCAAGTATCACCTTCTCAATGAAACCTTCCCTAGCCATCTACCTAAAATTTCACACACCTTCTTCCACTTCGTATTGCTCTTCCCTGTCTTATTCTACCCCTTTGCATTTAGCACTTTCTAATATTATCCAACATGTTCCAAGCAAATAGAGAAAAAAGTAAAGACATTAAGGGATGTGTACCTGGACACAGAAACAAAAGAAATATAAGCTGTACGAGAAAGGAAAGGTTGCGTGACTGGACTTTGTCTGCAGTGAAGTTGAAGGATAAGACTGACACCGCTGGGAAGTCAGGGTTGTGGGCAGAGTGTGGCTTTAATTTAAGATTTAAGAGGTTATTTATTAGATGAGTTCCAAACGATGGTGAATCAGTGTAGGGGCAGGGTTAAATAGAATATGGGTGACGGTTATAGGAGGAACATGAATGAAGAAATTTTAAAGATGGGTTTTGAAGGGCTCTGGACATTGCCCAACAAGCTGGTGGGACTTGGGCTAAAGGAAAATATGTGAATTAATGTCAGAGTGTCCATCTGTTGGTCAGAGCTGCTTGATGGAAGAGTCCTCTGGCTTCTTCTTGTGGTTAAGGAAGAATTGGTTGGCTTTCTCCTCTCTGTCCCTTTTGCGTGGTTCCCTTCTGTGTTTGGGTTTAAGGTGGCCATTGTGGAAGTGGGAAGGCCTAGAATGGTTTGAGGAAACAATCTAAATAGAAATCTCATTATGTAGTTGAAGAAAGGGATTGGCTTCTTAGATGTATAGTTTCTTATTGGAATCAGCAGCCTGTGTACTTCAGAATTCCATGGCCTTTTCAAGAAATGGTACTTTTGTTTTTGATGTTGTTTGCTTGGCTTTTGCCTACCCTCAAGTGAATATTTTAGGAACTTAGAATGTGTTTTAGTTTAAAAATCTAATGTTTTACCTAAATGTCTCTATTCTTTACATTTTTGTTGCAAAGTGGCAAATTTGCAACCTTTTGTCTTATTTTCTTTGGTGGCTCCATTCACATTACTTAGAGAATATTTTCTTCCACTTCTAAATAAAGCAGTTGTTTTTATGTGCATTTCTTTCATTTGCTAACAGCTGACAGGACAGCACTTTCACTGGTGCCTGACTTTCCTTCTGAGCTGCAGTCATTTCCCGCTTCTTTGGTATTGTAGTGGGAGAGTTTTTGTTTGTTTGGGTGTTGCTGTTGTTTTGTTTGTTTTTTAAGCTTTTGAATTGACATGTGGTAAAATAACTACTTGGTTGGCCAGAATTGAGCTATTTACCGACCATCTTCTAGACTTGTGGCATAATGTACTAGCAGCTTAATTTTTGAAGTTGGACTTAAACAATGCTGATTTGCTTTGTTTGGATTTGAGGTGGTGGTAATACTACTATTCCTAAAATTATTTCATACTGTAGAAATAAGGAGTAATGCATTAGTATCTCTTCATAGATTTCTTCTATTCGTACATTACTTATATAGGGTTTCTGTGCCCTACTATTCTGTGAGACTATTTTGTATGTATGTTGGTCTCTTTACAGAGAATTCCTCAGGAAGCTTTGTGAGGCCTCCATGAAGACCAGATATCAAAAAGTGTAGATGTAAAGTTCGTGACGCAGGAAACAGAATCAAGCCGGTCAAAAAGGGAAAAGAGAAGGTTTAGTCCGCGTTCTCGGGCGAGCCCCACAAGCCCCAAAGGCAGGGCCAGTGGATTCGCGCCAACAGGGAGGGGGGCACTTCTTTTTATACAGGTGTTTGGTGAGGGGAGGGGCATGAGCTGAGGAAGTTCCCGCCGCAGGGGTCAGCATGTTGACCTGTTAGGAATTCCTGGGAGGGTCCATTTTCTCCGTCACCATCTGCCTTGCGGTGGCATGCGTCCACTCCTGGGCTTCCCTTCGACCTGACAGTAGGGAAAACTTCAGTGCTATGTTATTTGTTTTTTAATCCTCACCCGAGGATATTTTTCCATTGTTTTTTTTTCAAACCGGGCAGCCAACTTGGTTGCCTCCCAGAAAAATACCTGGGAGAGGGAGGGACATATTTCCATTGATTTTTAGAGAGAGTGGAAGAGAGAGGGAAAGACAGAGAACTATCGATGTGAGAGAAACATGAATTGGTTCAATATTCTGTTGTTTATAGGACATCATAAGGAGAGGAGAAATAGAATTATTTGAACTCTGTTAACATATGAAAACATTCAAATCTGTGAAGAATTTTTGTGAGTTTATTTGAGTCAAACTGTCGACAGTTGCTGGGAAGCAGAAGCTCAACAAATTGAGATAATGCTCTGGAGAATGGGGTTTTTCACCTATTTTACCATCTAAGGTGGAGATGTAAGTGGGTTAGAGGGAACCCATTTGTGATAGACTAGGGAGGGAAAGCAAAGCCGGGAAACCTCTAGGATTGGATAAAAGATAAAATGATAGACACCATGCTTCTTTTACGTAGGTGGGTACAGGATAGATAACAGTCAACAATTAACCCGATAACAATAACAATGAGGGATTTGTAGTCCCTGCCCTGGCGCCATATGTTGTGCCCAGAGGGGTCCAGAAAAAGAGAAGTTAAAAGTTACCCTGACTTTCCAAAGTTATGTTATCTTAGATTCAAAAAGACAATAGGCTCAGTAAAGATCTAAGTTGATCTTTGTCAGGGAAGATACTGGCCTAGGACATAACAATCCTATATAATAAAAGGGTAATATGCAAATTGACCCTAATGGCAGAATGACCAGAATGACCGCTTGACCAGTCACTATGAGGTGCACTGACCACCTCTCGGTCACATTCCCCGGCCTGCAGGCTCTGATTGCCCGATGGCGAATGGGGAACTGGGAGTGGGTGGCGGGGGATGCAGGCAGTGCCAGGCCAAGGCCCACAACTGTGGGTTGCCCCACACAGAGGGCGACCTGCAGCGGGGGCAGGGCCGGCAAGCGGGAGGGAACAGCCAACCTCTTGGTCCCTCCCCCTGGCCAGCAGGCTCCGAACGCCTGATGGCGAACGGGGAACCGGAGGTGGGTGGCAGTGGGGGGTAGGGCTGGCTGTGGGCAGTTGGGGAAGATGGCCCTGATCGAAGGCCAGGCCTAGCGACCCTACCCATGCACGAAATTTGTGTGCCAGGCCTCTAGTCCACTATAAACTGCTTTTTAATTAAAGGGTGTTTTTTATTATTATTTTTTTTATTAAACCTTTATTGTTCAGATTATTACATTTGTTCCTCTTTTTTCCCCCCATAACTCCCCTCCTCCCAGTTCCCACCCCAACCTCCGCCCTCACTCCCCACCCACTGTCCTCATCCATAGGTGCACCATTTTTGTCCAGTCTCTTCCCGCATCTCCCACACCCCTTTCCCCCCCAAGAATAGTCAGTCCATTCCCTTTCTATGTCCCTGATTCTATTATGATCACCAGTTCATTCTGTACATCAGATTATTTATTCACTTGATTCTTAGATTCATTTGTTGATAGATGCATGTTTGTTGTTCATAATTTGTATCTTTACCTTTTTCTTCTTCTTCCTCTTCTTAAAGGATACCTTTCAGCATTTCATATAATCCTGGTTTGGTGGTGATGAACTCCTTTAGCTTTTCCTTATCTGTGAAGCTCTTTATCTGACCTTCAGTTCTGAATGATAGCTTTGCTGGATAAAGTAATCTTGGTTGTAGGTTCTTGGTATTCATCACTTTGAATATTTCTTGCCATTCCCTTCTGGCCTGAAAAGTTTCTGTTGAGAAATCAGCTGACAGTCGTATGGGTATTCCCTTGTAGGTAACTGAGTTTCTTTCTCTTGCTGCTTTTAAGATTCTCTCTTTGTCTTTTGCTCTTGGCATTTTAATTATGATGTGTCTTGGTGTGGTCCTCTGGATTCCTTTTGTTTGGGGTTCTCTGCGCTTCCTGGACCTGTAAGTCTATTTCTTTCACCAGGTGGGGGAAGTTTTCTGTCATTATTTCTTCAAATAGGTTTTCAATATCTTGCTCTCTCTCATCTTCTGGCACCCCTATAATTCTGATGTTGGTACGCTTGAAGCTGTCCCAGAGGCTCCTTACACTATCTTCGTATTTTCAGATTCTTTTTTCATTTTGCTTTTCCAGTTGGGTGTTTTTTGCTTCTTCGCATTTCAAATCTTTGACTTGATTCTTGCGCTCCTCTGGTCTGCTGTTGGGTGTCTGTATAATATTCTTTATTTCAGTCAGTGTATGCTTAATTTCTAGTTGGTTCTTTATCACAACATCGAGGGTCTCATTAGATTTCTTGAGGATCTCACTACATTTATCGGCAGTTTCTAGCAAATTATTGAAAGACCTTAAAAGTGCGTTTTTTAGCTCTATATCCTCCATTTCTGTCATGTTTCTTTGTCTCCGCATTATTTATGCTTTCTTGGTGCACCCCCTTGTGGTCTTTGTGCGCAGTCTTGTTGTAGTTAAGCCTTGATTGTTGTCGGCAATACCAGGGGTGATTTGACCTCCAGGCTAACTTGCTATGAGAGTCAGCTGTGTCTCTTTAATTAAAGGTTTTAATTTCAAACCATCCTTTGTGGTTACGTTAGGTCTGTTGAGTTTGCAAGGCTGCCACGCAGGCCTTCCCTGAGTTAGTCAGGTTAGCATGTGGCCCCTTTTCGTCCACAGCGCTTTTGGTTATTTAAAATGTAACTGTTTAATCTAGAGTAGGCATTAGGGTAGGCTTAATCTTTAATTAGAAAGTAGAACTATTTTTTTAGTTGCTTATTTTTAATAACAGATTTTAAGATCCTTGGATTAAAAGAGTTGTACTTTTATAGTTGGAAGGGATCTTAGATGTACTGTCATCACACATGTTGGACTGGTATTTCCCTCATTAAAAGTTAGAATCTGAAAAAACACCACACTGAAAGCAATCCAGAACAAAGGTGGAGCAGTATCCATTAACGTGGACAGGTGAATAAGTCAGCTGTTTTGCTGCCATTGGTTTTCTGAGCATTAACTCATTGGCCTTTGTTTTTAATTGTTGCATTTATTTTTTAATTTGGCTATTCTCATATTTTCTTCCATTTGAATCTTTGATAATATGCATAGGGATCCTAAGTAAATAGTTCAGAAATGCAACTTAGTTTGAGAAACATTGAATATGAACTTGGTGGATGATTTACAGATATCCTGAAGTGTCTAACTTATCTATCCTTCTCTTTTAGGAAACTGAAAATGGCCCTTCAGCTATGCTAGGTTTATAATGGGAAGCATCACAGTTCGGTATTTCTGTTATGGATGCCTTTTTACATCTGCGACCTGGACGGTTTTGCTTTTTGTTTATTTCAACTTCAGTGAAGTGACTCAGCCACTTAAGAATGTGCCCATCAAGGGGTCTGGGCCCCATGGGCCATTCCCCAAAAAATTCTATCCCCGTTTCACCCGAGGCCCAAGTCGAATATTAGAATTACAGTTCAAAGCAAACAAGATTGATGATGTGATAGGTAATCATATTGAAGATGCAGAAAAAGGCAACATGAAATTCTCTTCTGAATTGGGTAAGTGTATTTGATTTTTGCTATCAGCATGTCAATATCTAATCATTGGAAGTTTAAGTTTTAATTATTCTTTAAATCGTGTGTTGTTCAGGGGATCAGAAATGTATCATTTTTCCCCCACCAGTTTATTTCATTCATGAACTAGCTGAGGTCTTTATGATTTTGCAGAATTAGAGGGAAGTTATATTCTAATATGTCCAATTCTGACTTCAGTACTTTATGAGGACTTGGGAAGAACTAGTAAAGTCCAGAATAGAAAATGAGAAAATAAGTGTTTGGAAAGACAGTGGAACCTGTGGGGAAGGATTTTAATTGCTATTATTATTTAATGAGGGAACATGTTTAACTCTATTTAAGATATTTTAAAAGTTACAGAATTATTTAAAACAACATAAACCACTGGGTTGAGAAATAATTTGAGTTACTTATATTTAATATCTGCTTATAATAATTAAGTCGCTTTAAATATTTAATAAATATAGAATTTTATAAAATCTGAGTATAAAATGGAAACTTTTCTCTTCAAAAATTCTGTCCAAGAAGGTAGCAAGAATCGACTGTATATGTTTTTGAATATTATAAATCTCAAGCACTGGTTTTAGCAAACTTTATTTTAAGGGATAAATGAGCCATTTTGGTTTTCTTTAAAACTTAAAAGGAATTTGATCTTATCATGGAAGCATAAGATAGTATTTAAAGAAATTGAAAGATGGACAAGTATAAAGGAAATGTTAAAATATTTTTGTATCATAGTTTCAAAAAAATAAAATCAGTTTCTAGGATTTAATGAATTTTTAATACATGAAGTTAAAAGAATTTAAAATGATAGGAAACAGAAGCTAATACTCCATTTTCATAAAATACATCTTCTAATCTTTTTCAAATAGCCATGTAGACTTTTAAGAGTATTAGTGGGAAAAATTCTTATTCAAAGTTATTTTGGTAAAACTTTTATACAGAAGTAATGTTGGGTTTATCATATTTGCCTTAGAAAGAAGCAGTGAGAGAATTATTGCTATTTGAAGTGACAAACCCAAATTGCCTCACTGAACAACTAAAGTCTCAAAAAGATCCTAAAGAATACACAAAAAAACCTATTACAGCTAATAAAGAAATGTTCAAACATGTAGAAATCTATATAAATAAGAGCCAAGCAACCAGAATGATGGAACGCCCGGTCGCTATGACGCTCACTGCGGCGGCCAACCAGCCTCTAGTGTTTTATAAAAATTTATTTGAGCCAAAAAGAGGGATCAAGATCTCAACGGATGGAGATAAATGCTTCTAAGAATAACAGTTTGCAGTTTCTTTTATGCATTAGAAATTAAGGAGGGAATGTACGAAAGATTACATGGAGGTGGAAGAAAAGCAACTCAGGGATGCAATTACAGGGTACTTAAGATTATGTGCTTTCTTGAGATGTCTGAAAGGGGGCATTTCAAAAGTGTATTAGCCTAGATCAGTGATGGCGAACCTTTTGAGCTCGGCGTGTCAGCATTTTGAAAAACCCTAACTTAACTCTGGTGCCATGTCACATATAGAAATTTTTTGATATTTGCAGCCATAGTAAAACAAAGACTTATATTTTTGATATTTATTTTATATATTTAAATGCCATTTAACAAAGAAAAATCAACCAAAAAAATGAGTTCACGTGTGACCTCTGACACAGGTGTCATAGGTTCGCCATCACTGGCCTAGATCCACAGAAACAATGGACAGGGCTTGCTTAAGGCAAAGATTGGCCTCTTCCCGCCCTCCTTCCCTCTTCCCTCTGAGATTCGTCAGTCTGTTCCATGCTTCCATGCCTCTGATTCTATTTTATTCACCAGTTTATTTTGTTCATTAGGTTTCTTGTTCATTTATTTTGATTTTTTTAGATTCAGTTGTTGATAGATATGTCCTAGTATTTGTTGCCATTTTATTGTTCATATTTTTATCTCCCCCTCCTCTCCCTCCTCCTCCTCCTCCTCCTCCTCCTCCTCTTCCTCTTCTTTAAGAAGACCCTTTAACCTTTAATGTAATATTGGTTTGGTGTTGATGAACTCCTTTAGCTTTTTCTTTTCTCTAAAGCTCTTTATCTGGCCCTCAATTCTACATGAGAGCTTTGCTGGGTAGAATAATCTTGGTTGTAGGTCCTTACTATTCATCACTTTGAATATTTCTTGCCACTCCCTTCTGGCCTGCAAAGTTTCTGTTGATACAGTCATATGGGTGCTCCCTTGAAATCTTGGCGCTTTTAAGATTCTCTCTTGGTCTTTAACCCTTGGTGTTTTAATTTGGATGTGTCTTGATGTAGTTCTCTTTGGGTTCCTCTTGTTTGTAAGAGGACTTGCGCTTCCTGGACATCTAAGTTTATTTCTTTCACCAGGTAGGGAAAGTTTTCTGTTATTATTCCTTCAAATGGGTTTTCAATATCTTGCTCTCTCTCTTCTCCTTCTGGCACCCCCATAATGCAAATGTTGGTATGCTTGAAGCCAGAGGCTCCTTACACTTTCTTTTTGGATTCTTTTTTCTTTTTGTTCTTCTGATTTGGTGTTTTTTGCTTCCTCATATTTCAAATCGTTGATTTGATTCTCAGAATCCTCTACTCTACTGTTGAATCCCTGTAAATTATTCTTCATTTCAATTAGTGTATGCTTAATTTCTGACTGGTCCTTTTTCATGTCTTTGACATTCTCACTAAGATCCTTGAAAGTCTCATGAAGATTCTTGAGTAACCTTACAACCATGGTTTTGAACTTTGTATCCAGTAGTTTGCTAGCTTCCATTTCTTTCATTTGTGACATGTTTCTTTGTCTCTGCATTTTGGCTGTATCTCTGTGTTTGTTTCTATGTATTAGATAGAGCTACTATGTCTCCTAGAATTGTAGAGTGGCCTATGTAGTAGGTGTCCTGTAGGGCCCAGTGGCTCAGCCTCCCCAGTCACCTGAGCTGGGCACTCTAGGTGCACCCCTGTGTAGGCTTGTAGTTGAGCCTTGTTTGCTGTTGGCATCACTGGGAGGAGTTGACCTTCAAGCCAATTGGCTGTGAGGACCAGTTGTGACTACAGAGAGAGAGCTGTTGTGCAGGAAACATCCTTGTGGAGCAGGACTTGCTTCAGTAAGGCTTTGGTGCTCACTGAGTTTGCCCCCGGGAGTGTGTTGCTTGTGGATGTATAGAGTTGTAATCTGCTATGGTCTGAAGCTGTCCACCGGGTGCACTGGCTCTAGGGCTTTCAGGGAGGTGCAAAGTCAGCCACTGCCTGGGATCACACAGCAGGAGCTACATAGGGATCTGCAGAGGGCTACTATTTGCTATTTGTATTGGGCTTGGAGGTGCCCAGGCAAGGCCCAGCTATGAAGCAAGACAGAGTGGGTGTTAGTGCTGGGTCTTGGTCCTTTTATTGATAGGTTTGGGGCACGCTTTCATCAGCTGCAGCTTGTTTGAGAGATTTAGCAGTCTCCAGAACAATCTTGAAAAAGAACTAAGTTGGATGACTCATATGTCCAAAACTTCTACAAAGCTATGGTAATCAAAACAGTGTGGTACTGGTGTAAGGACAGACATAGATTAGTGGACGGTTGATAAATATAAAATAAACCTATGACAGCTGTGGTCAGTTGATTTTCAAAAAACAAGGTGCCAAGGCCCTAGCTGTTTTGGCTCAGTGGATAGAGCATCGGCCCTCCAACTGAAGGGTTCTGGGTTCAGTTCAGGCCAAGGGCAAATACCCTAGTTTCAGGTTTGATCTCTGGCCCTGGTCGGGGCATATGCGGGAAGCAACCAATGGGTATGTCTCTGTTTCTCCCCCTCCCTTCCACTCTAAAAATCAATGGGAAAATATCCTCAGGTGATGATTACCAACAACAACAAAAAAGAAGGTGCTAACACAATTTAATGGGGAGAGAATAGTCTTTTCAACAAATGGCATTGGGACAACTAGATTCTCACATACAAAGGAATGAAGTTGAACCCCTACCTCATATCATATATAAAAATTAACTGAAATTGGATCAGACTTAAATGTAGGAGCTAAAGTCATAAAACCCTTAGAAGAAATCATAGGAATAAATCTTCATGACCTTGGATTTGGCAATGGTTTCTTAGATATGACACCAAAAGTACAAGCAACAAAAGAAAAAATAAATTGGACTGCATCAAAATTAAAAACTTTCATAACATCAAAGAATACTACCAAGAAAGTGAAGAAGAAAACCCCCAAAAATGGGTGAAAATGTTTGCAAACCATATCTCTAACAGGGGTCCATTATCCAGAATATCTAAAGAACTCTTACAACTCAAAAATAAAAAGACAAATAGCCCAATTTCATAGACATTTCTCCTAAGAAGATAGCCAACCAGCACATGAAAAGATGTTTAACATAATTAGTTTTACAGAAATTCAAACCCAACCACAATGAGATACATCCTCTAGGATGGTTATAATTTTTTTTAAAAGGAAAGTAATAAGTGTTGGTGAGGATGTAGAGAAATTAGAACGCTCAAATATTGCTGCTATGAATGTAAAATGGCGCAGCCACTGTGGAAAAGAGTTCCTCAGTAAATAAGCATAGAATTACCGTATGACCTAGCAATTCATTCCATTCCTGGGTATATACTCAAAAGAATTGTAAGTAGGTGTTCAAACAAAAATTTGTGTACAAATTGTTATAGCAGCATTCTTCTAAATGGACAGAAGGTGGAGACAACTCAGGTGTCCATCAACTGATATGGAAGGACAAACAAAATGTGGTATAGATACAATTGAGTATTACTCAGGCATAGAAAGAAATAAAGTTATGATATATGTATGCTATGATATATGAAGTTTTGGTGAATCTTAAAAACATTGTAAGTGAAGGAAGGAGAACACAAAAAGGTCAAATATTGTGATTCCTTTTATGTACAATGTCTAGAATAGACAAATTAAAAAAGACAGAAAGAGATTAGTGATTGCCAGGGGCTGGAGGAGGGAGGAAAGGGCAGTAACTGATCTATGGTGATAGGGGTTCCTTTTGGGATAGCAGAAATATTCTGCGACTATCAATGGAATAGTAGGTAGTAGGTAGTTGTGATGGTTGTATAACACTGAAAATGCACTAAATATCACTAATGGCAAATTTTATGTCTACATTTGGCCATAATCTAAACTGAGAAAACCCCACTGAATTTCTTTATAAAGAAAAGTTAATTCAGAAGGACTTAATGTAAGTCAATATGGTAATAGTTAAATGTACACTGATTTCTGAATAGTGTACTGTCAACAATTGGAAAAGAACCTGCAAAGTACATCTTAGAAAGATTATCAACAACAAAACTTAAAAATAGGTATTCTGATTTAATCGACAGTTATAAAATTAATTGAAATAACTCCTCTGGCATGATTTTTTGTTTGTTTTGTTTTTATTTTCTGGCATGTTAATTAATTGAAATTTGGCTGTAATTTTGTTAGTGCAGGGGAAGGGGTAAACTAAGCTAAATTAACCCCCTGTTTTTAAGATCTACTGTCTTAGCAACTTTCAAATATATGATTCAGTATTCTTCACTGTAGTTGCCATGCTATACATTACACATCCAGAATTTGTAACTGGTAGTCTGTACCTTTTGGTAAACTTCATGCAGTATCTCCATCCCCCTTCCCATCTCTGCCAACCACAAATCTGGTTCCGTACACAGGGTAGGGCAAAAGTAGGCTTACAGTTGTTTGTATGGAAAATAGTACTACAATCTACACTAATAAAAGAGAAACATGCAAATTGGTGTCACTCCGCTACGCTCACCAGCCTATCGGATGAGTATGCAAATTAACCCAACAAAGATGGCGGTTAATTTGCATACATAGGCGCCCAGTGGCCTGGGTCCCAGGAACATCATTGGCACCCAGGTCACTCCGAGGTAGGCCCCGTGTGGGCCCTGAGCAACGTAGGAAGGGCCTGAGCCAGGGGGCTCCTGGGCAGGGGTGGAGTCAGCCATCAGAGCTTCGGGGGAGCCCCTGCCCAAGCCTAAAGCCTCCGCCAGAGGCATTAGGCCTGGGCAGGGAGTGGTGCCAGCGATGGAGGGAGACGGGGGTCCCCTGCCCAGGCCTGACGCCTGGGCCAGAGGCGTCAGGCCTGGGTGGGGGGCAGAGCCGGCGATCGGAGGGCGATGGGGGTCCCCTGCCCAGGCCTGACGCCTCGGCTAGAGGTGTCAGGCCTGGGCGAGGGGCCAATCCAGCGATGGGCGGGTGATGGGGGTCAACGCCTCTGGCCGAGGCGTCAGGCCTGGGCAGGGGGATGATCCAGCGATCGGTGTGAACTACAGAGAAAACACCTTTTCTGACCACTCATTGGCTAAGCTCCCTGTATGCCACTGGTAATATTCTTAGTAACTTTGGTAATAAGAATCCAAAAAGGTGATCTAGGGTTTTTCACTACACTCCTGGCGAAAAAAATGAAGGTCCACTGCTGGAGGGCTAAAAAATGTCATATCCTGCCCTAGCCAGTTTAGCTCAGTGGATAATGCCTCGGCCTGCCGACCGCAGGGTCTGGGTTTAATTCTGACCAAGGGCATGTACCTAGGTTGCAGGCTCCTCCCTGGCTGGGGCCCAGGTCAGGGCTCATGCAGGAGGCAACCAATCAAAGTGTTCCTCTCACTTTGATGTTTCTCTCTGTCTTTCCCTTTCTCTTCCACATTCTCTAAAAATCAATGGAAACATATCCTCAGGTGAGGATAAAAAATAATAATAATAAAGAAATGTCATATCCTATGAAAGACACATCTTGAAAATGCCTAAAGAAAGTTGTCATTTTTTCATGGTGAAGGGACTGGAGTCCGTGTTGATGAAAAAACCTTGGTGGCTGCGGTGACTGGCAGTGGCTGCAGCAGCGGGGTGATGGGGCTGGTCCCTTCCCCTGATCAGCCCGGTGGCCCCCCACAAAGGGAGGCCAGACTGCGGCTTAGGTCTGCTCCCCAAGGGGAGCAGGGAGCAGGCCTAAGCCGTCAGTAGGACATCCCCTGAGGGCTCCCAGTATGTGAGAGGGGGCAGGCTGGGCTGAGGGGCCCCCCCCCATGCACGAATTTTGTGCACCAGCCCCTAGTCCAGCCGTGGGCAAACCATGGCCCGCGGGCCGGATCCGGCCCGTTTGAAATGAATAAAACTAAAAAAAAAAAGACTGTACCCTTTTATGTACTGATGTTTACTTTGAATTTATATTAGTTCACACAAACACTCCATCCATGCTTTTGTTCCGGCCCTCCGGTCCAGTTTAAGAACCCATTGTGGCCCTCGAGTCAAAAAGTTTGCCCACCCCTGCCCTAGTCTAATCTAATAAAAAAGAAACATGCAAATTGATCATACCTCTGCTACACCACAAGCCACGCCCACCAGCCAATCAGGAGCCAGTATGCAAATAAACCCAACTAAGATGGCAGTGGCCACGGAGCTGGAGCAAGCCGGAGGCTTGGGTTGCCCCCGGCAATGGAGGAAACCAAGCTTCCCGCCTGCCCTGCCGGCCCTGAGCTCCGCTCAAGGCTACAAAGTTTTGATCATAAACGATAAATAAATCCCAGATACCTGCTTCCAGCCCACAGCCATGGCCAGCCTGAAAACGGCCCTCAGTCCCTCACCCAGGCTGGCCAGGCACCCCAGCGGGACCCTCACCCTGATACAGGACACCCTTCAGGGTAAACCAGCCAGCCCCCACCCATGCATCAGACCTCTATCCTATATAATAAAAGGGTAATATGCAAATTGACCCTAACAGCAGAACGACTAGGAATCACTGGTCACTATGACACACTGATCACCAGGGGGCAGATGCTCAATGCAGGAACTGCCCCCTGGTGGTCAGTGCGCTCCCACAGGGGGAGCTCTGCTCAGCCACTAGCCAGGCTGACGGCTGCCAGCACAGTGGTGGTGGCGGGAGCCTCTCCTGCCTCCTCAGCAGCGCTAAGGATGTCCGACTGCAGCTTAGGCCTGCTACCCCCTGGCAAGTGGACATCCCCTGAGAGCTCCCGGGCTGCCAGAGGGACGTCTGACTGCCAGCTTAGGCCCGATCCCCCAGGGAGTAGGCCTGAGCCAGCAAGTGGACATCCTCTGAGGGGTCCCAGACTGCAAGAGGGCACAGGCCGGGCTGAGGAAGCCCCCCACCCCCCCGAGTGCACAAATATTTGTGCACCGGGCCTCTAGTAACTAATACAAGAATACTGTGTTTTGCGTACTCACCACTGCCAACAGACTTTTGCCCCACCCTGTATAAGTGAGATTAATACAGTATTACAGTATTTTCCTTTCTCTGTCTGAAACCGGCAGTCGGACATCCCTCTCACAATCCAGGACCGCTGGCTCCTAACTGCTCACCTGCATGCCTGCCTGCCTGATCGCCCCTAAGCACTCTGCCTGCCAGCCTGCTTGCCCCCAACTGCCCCCACCCTGCTGGCCTGCTTGCCCCCAAATGCCACTCCTGCCGGCCTGATCGCCTCCAACTGCCCCCACCCTGCTGGCCTGCTCACCCCCAACTGTCCCCCCCCACTCCCCCTCCCCACCTGCCTGCCTGCCCACCAGGCCTGGACTCTGTGATCAATGGCAGAGCAGAGGCAGGCATTTCCCACCTGGCCTGGGCTCCGCGATTAATCCCCACCCACAGAGAGGCCCTTTCCACTCGGCCTGCGCTCCACGGCTTTGTCCCGGAGGAGGTCCGGAAGGCCGTCTGGAAGGTCCCCTGGTCTAATTAGCATATTACCCTTTTATTAGTATAGATGAGAGTTTAAAGTGAAGATTTTCTTAAGATCATAACATAACAATAATGGTAATCTTTTGCAGATTTCATGCACTGACTATAACTTCACTCTTTTGCAGGTATGATTTTTAATGAACATGATCAGGAGTTGAGAGACTTGGGGTATCAGAAGCATGCCTTCAATCTCCTTATTAGCAACCGCTTGGGCCACCACAGAGATGTGCCAGATACAAGGAATGCAGCGTACGTTCCTTATCGGGTTCTGCTAATCAGTTTGGTGACATAGTACTGTCAGTGCCAGTGTAATAAGCCTGAGGGTGGTGTTTATACTTTGCACTTAGGCTTTGTTATTCCGGATACTAGATAACTCAAGCCACATTTCCACTCTGATGACACTTGAATCCACATAGTCTGAGACTGTACCAACAAAATTCTAGAACTTGCTGTGTCCCTTTTGAAAGTTAAAATAATGTGGAGAAAGAAGAGAGGGACCAACTCCATGTAATTATATAACCTTCTGAGCATAAATTTTTTTGTTTCGTTTTCTCTAAAATATTTTTATTGATTTCAGAGAGGAAGGGAGAGGGAGAGAGAGATAGAAATATCAATGATGACAGAGAATCATTGATTGGCTGCCTCCTGCGCGCTCCCTACTAGGGATCAAGCCCGCAACCCAGGCATGTGCCCTTGTCTGGAATCAAACCCGGGACCTTTCAGTCCGCAGGCTGTTGCTCTATCCACTGATCCAGACCAGCTAGGGCCTGAGCATAAGTTTTTTTAAAATGTTAATGTATTCCTTTTTGCCATGAATCCAATAAATCAGTGAAGAATTTGACTCCTTGCTCACTTTTATGTTTTCATTATTTTAGTTTTGTCAAAGGCTTTTCATTCATAGTAGGGGCTCGGTGCACAAAATTCGTGCATGGGTTGGGAGGTGGGGGCGCCCCCAGCCTGGCCTGCACCCTCTCGCAATCCGGGACATCCCTCTGGCAATCCAGGACCACTGGCTCCTAATCGCTCACCTGCCTGACTTCCTGATTGCCTCTAACCACTGGCCTGCCTGCCTGATTGCCCCAACCGCTGCCTGCCTGCCTCATCACCCCTAACCAGTCTGCATGCCTGCCTCATAGCCCTTAACTGCTCACCTGCCTGCCTCATCGCCCCTAACTGCCTCTGCCTCTGCCTCAGCCCCTGCCACCACGGCTTTGTCCAGAATGACACCCGGAAGGTCGTTCGGCTGTCTGGTCTAATTAGCATATTATGCTTTTATTATTATAGTTGGTCAGTCATTCCACATACAGATTATTTGAACACCTACTGTTTGCTAGACATTGTATTAGGCCTCAAATATAAACAGAATAAGACATTTTTGGGTTCACAGGCCTTCAAGTCTAGCAGGGGAGATAAATAAGGAAACAAGTACTTGTAGTAGCATAAGAATGATGGCTGTGATGGAAACTAGTGAAATGGGGCCCCCAAACTGGAGTGGTCAGGGAAAGTTTCTCAATGATGACTGAGCAGTGAAGCAAGAGAGTAGGGGGACAGACTAAGGCATAAAGCTATATAGTTTGTCAAAGGGACCAAATGTTTCAGTTTAGCTATAATGGAAGAGTGGCAAGAGGCTGGGGTAGGCTGGGCCTAGCCAATGGAAGGGCAAAGGAGCATGGAATTCTGGATTTGATTCTATAAATTGGTGCGGTTTTTTTATTGTTGTATAAAGCCACCTAACTATTAGGTACTTGCATGGAAGCTCTGCCATTATCTAATGCATATAGTTTACTCAAATGTTTTTCTATTACTAAGTAAAAAATGAAATTTTCAGATACAAGTTTTATGTTTCTATTCCTTTTCGAGACCTCATTGAGAAGCTGAACATCAACTTACAAGTGCTGTATTAAAAACTTGCAATGAGCCGGCCATTGTGTCTCAGTGGTTGAGCGTCAACCTATGAACCAGGAGGTCACGGTTCGATTCTCGGTCAGGGCTCATGCCCAGGTTGTGGGCTTAGTCCCCAGTGTGGAGCTTGCAGGAGGCAGATCAATGATTCTCTCTCATCATTGACGTTTCTCTCTCTCTCTCCCTCTCCCTTCTTCTCTGAAATCAATAAAAATATATTTTAAAAATACTTGCAATGATTTTATGTAACCTATGTACCAAAAATGAAAAAAAACCCAAGTTTTTAAAATGTTTAAAATAAGCAGAGTAGCACTTATCAGAGGGAGAAGTTATTAACATGTAAAACTCTTGAGTAAGAAACCACATTGTTCCTTAAATGCTTTTTCAAAAATGGTTATAGTGCAAGGAAGAAGCAGAATAAGATTGTAGTTAAGGTGTAGTGAATAATAACTTAAAACATTTGAGCCTTTTAAATTGTTGGAATTTTTCTCATTCACCTTTGCAGATGTAAAGATAAGATATACCCTACAGATCTGCCAGTTGCTAGTGTTGTTATTTGTTTCTACAACGAAGCCTTGTCTGCTTTGCTGCGGACTGTGCACAGCGTCCTGGACCGCACACCAGCCCGGCTTCTCCATGAAATCATCCTTGTGGATGACAGCAGCGACTTTGGTAAGGAATGTTGTCACTGGTAATGTAGGATCAGGCTGTTGTTCCCTGTGGTATTGATAACATCAGTAAGGCTGACCCTTCAATACGTAGTGGATGGGAGAACCCTATGCATGTAATCGCAATGGAGTCAACCACAAATAAATGCCTGTCCAAAGATTATGGGATAATTTTGAAGAAACTGCGTTATCTTTGTAATCTGTTCACCAACTATGCTACCTAAACTTGGCCCTTGAAATTTTTCCCTTGGCTTACCTTTTGAAAAGAGCGACCATAATACTCAATGGGAAAAGGCGAAAAGCATTTTCCTTAAGATTGGGAACAAGTCAAGGCTGTCCACTTTCACCACTTTTCTTCAGCTTAGTATTAGAAATCCTAGCCATAGCAACTAGACAAGAGAGAGATAAAAGGCATCCAAATTGGAAAAGAAGAAGTAAAACTGTCATTTGCAGAATCCTAAAGATTTCCCCTAAAAATCACTAGCACTGATAAATGAATTCGGTAAAGTAACAGGATATAAAATCACTATTCAGAAATTGGTTTCACAATGGACATAAGACACTGGGGGGTAGGGGAGGCCAGGGGATTGTCAAGGGCGGGGGAAAAAACGGGACACATATGTAATACCCTTTGTAATACTGTAAGCAATAAAAATAAATAAATTTAAAAAAAAGAAAAAAAATTGGTTTCATTTTTATACACCAACTAGAGGCCTGGTGCACGGATTTGTGCAGTGGTGTCCCTTGGCCTGGCCTACAGGGATCGGGCTGAAACTGGCTTTCCGACATTCCCTGAGGGGATCCCAGATTGCGAGAGGTTGCAGGCCAGGCTGAGGGACCCCACCAGTGCACAATCGGGACTGGGAAAGGACCGCGGGAGGGCTCCAGGGCATGTCCAGCCCGTCTCGGCCAGTCCTGATCGGCCAGACCCCCAGCAGCAAGCTAACCTACCAGTCGGAGCATCTGCCCCCTGGTGGTCAGTGCGTGTCATAACACTGGTCAAACAGTTGAACAAACTGTGCACTTGGGGTGGGGGGGTCCTTCAGCCCAGCCTGCACCCTCTTGCAGTTCAGGAGCCCTTGGGGGATGTCCAACTGACAGCTTAGATCAGCAGTCAGGCATCCTTAGCACTGTCATGGAGGCGGGAGAGGTTCCTGCCACCTGCTGCACTCACCAACTGTAAGTGCATTATTTTGACCGAACAGTAGAACGACCAGTTGCTATGACACACACTGACCACCAGGGGACAGACGCTCAATGTAGGAGCTGCCCCCTGGTGGTCAGTGCACTCCCACAGGGGGAGTGCCGCTTAGCCAGAAGCCGGCTCACGGCTGGCAAGCGCAGCAGTGGTGGGGGGAGCCTCTCCCACCTCTGCGGCAGTGCTAAGGACCCCTCTGGGGGGAGTAGGCCTAAACCAGCAATCAGACATCCCCCGAGGGGTCTTGGATTGCGAGAGGGTGCAGGACGGGCTGAGGAACCCCTCTCCCCCCAGTGCATGAATATCATGCACCGGGCCTCTAGTATAGGATAATGAACTATCAGAAAGAGAAATTAAGAAAACAAACCTGCCTTAATTCATTTGTCTCAGTGGCTAAAGCGTCGGCACGTACCTCAGTTGCAGGCTTGATCCCTGGCCCCAATAGATGTTTCTCTGTAAATATCAATGGGAAAATATTCTCAGGTGAGATTTAACAAAAAAGCCAACAAAAAGAAAACAATTTCATTGGGATTTGTTCCAAGATGGCTGCAGAGTAGGTGAAAGTTAACACTTGCCTTCTCCCAGGACCAAATTGGAATTACAAGTAAATTATAGAACAATCAACCTGAATAACTAAAGGAAGACTAGCTGAACAGTAAGTAGTCTTATCACTAAGGATATATAGAGGAAGCCATGTCAAGACTGGTGGAAATGGCAGAGACGTGAAAAGGGAAGAGATTGAGTACAGATTGGTAGTCACAAAAGAGTCATGGGAATTTAAAGTTCAGCATAGGGAATATAGTCAATAATATTGTAATAACAATGTATGGTGCTGGGTGGATACTTCCAAATATTTAGGGGCTACTTTGTAAAGTATATGGTTATCTAACCACTATGCTGTATACCTTAAACCAGTAGTTCTCAACCTTCTGGCTCTTTAAATACAGTTCCTCATGTTGTGACCCAACCATAAAATTATTTTCGTTTCTACTTCATAATTGTAATGTTGCTACTGTTATGAATTGTAATGTAAATATCTGATATGCAGGATGGTCTTAGGCAACCCCTGTGAAAGGGTCGTTCGACTGCCAAAGGGGTTGCAACCCACAGGTTGAGAACCGCTGCCTTAAACCAATCCTATCTAATAAAAGAGAAACATGGTAATTAGTGTACATCCGCTACCCTTCCCATTGGCTAATCAGCGAGATATGCAAATTAACTGCCAGCCAAGATGGTGGCCGGCAGCCCGGCAGCTTGAAGCTAACATGAGGCTTGCTTGCTTCAGTGACAGAGGAAACCAATGTTCCCCGCCTGCCTTGCCGGCCTCTGAGCTTGCAGTTTGAAACATAGTTACAAATATAGAAGCTAAACAAAACCCCAGAAACCTGCTTTCAGCCCGCTGGGATCTCAGAGCTAGAGTTGATACAGTGTTTCGACTATAGAACCCAAACAAACCAGATACCTGCTTTCAGCAGCAGAGGCCTCAGAGCTGGAGCCAGAGCTAAAGCTGGCCCAGAATAAAAAAAGAAAAAAAGGAGCAGTTGGGAGCTTCAGTCACCCGCCAGCCTGAAAACAGCCCTCAGCCCCTCACCCAGACTGACCAGGCACCCCAGTGGGGACCCCCACCCTGAAGGGTGTGTGACCAGCTGCAAACAGCCATCATCCCCTCACCCAGGCTGGCCAGGTACCCCAGTGAGGACCCCCACCCTGATCCAGGACACCCTTCAGGGCAAACCAGCTGGCCCCCACCTGTGTACCAGGCCTCTATCCTATATAGTAAAAGGGTAATATGCCTCCCAGCACCGGGATCAGCAGAGCCACGAGGCCTCCCAGCACCGGGATCAGCGGAGCTGAGAGGCCTCCCGGCACCGGGATTAGTGTGACAGGGGGCAGCGCCCAAACCCCCTGATTGCCCTGCGGCTCTGTGTGTGACGGGGTGGGGCCACAACCTCCCTATCCGCCCTGCTCTGTTCGTGACAGGGGAAGGCGCCCCAACCCCCTGATCAGCCCTGCTCTGTGCCTGATAGGGGGGAGCTCCCCAACCCCCTGATCGCCCTGCGGCTCTGTGTGACAGGGTGCGGTGCCCCAACCCCCTGATCGGCCCTGCTCTGTGTGTGACAGGGTGCGGCGCCCCAACCTCCCCCCCCCCACGGGCCCTGCTCTGTGTGTGACGGGGTAGAGCCATAACCTCCCCATCGGCCCTGCCCTGAGTGTGAGAGTGGCGGCGCCCCAACCCCCTGATCCGCCCTGCTCTGTGCGTGACAGGGGGAAGCTACCCAACCCCCTGATGGGCCCTGCTCTGTGCGTGACAGGGTACGGAGCCCCAACCCCCCTGATGGGCCCTGCTCTGTGAGTGATGGGGGCAGAGCCCCAACGTCCTGATTGGCCCTGCTCTGTACGTGATGGGGTGGCGCCGCAACCTCCCCATCGACCCTGCCTTGAGTGTGACAGGGGGCGGTGCCCCAACCCCCCAATCGGCCCTACCCTGAGCGTGACTGAGGGTGGCATCGCAACCTCCCAATCCGCCCTGCTCTGTGCATGACAGGGGGCGGTTCCCCAACTCCCCAATCGGCCCTGCTCTGAGCCCGACCAGGGGCTGTACCTAGGGATTGGGCCTGCCCTCTGCCACCCGGGAGCAGGCCTAAGCCAGCAGGTCGTTATCTCCCAAGGGGTCCCAGACTGCGAGAGGGCACAGGCCGGGCTGAGGGACACCCCCCCCCCCCCCAGTGCACAAATTTTTGTGCACCGGGCCTCTAGTACATAATAATATTGAATGTAAACTGAAAAAAGCGCATGGTATTTGTTGCATTTTTGGTGATATAAAGATTGATCAGTTGGTTTCAGTATTCTTGCCTGGATTCACCCACACTGTAAATTTTCCCATTTGTCTTCTACCTAAATTTTATTAAATTCATGTACTGGTTTTTTAAAAAATCCCATTTACAATTGCATTAAATTTATTCCCCATACCTAGGAATAAATTTAACGGAGGAGGCCTGTCCGCAGTAGCTCAATGGTTGAGCATTGACCTATGAACCAGGAGGTTATGGTTCAAGTCCCTGACAGGGTTGGGGGCTCAATCCCCAGTAGGGGTTGTGCAGGAGGCAGCCAGTCAGTGATTCTCTCTCATCATTGGTGTTTCTATCTTTTCCTCCCTCTCCTTTCCTCAATAAAAACCAATAAAAATTTTAACTAAGGAAGTAAAAGAGCTGCACTTGGAAAATTATAAGACAATGAAGAAGATACGAATACATGGAAGCATATATTATGTTCATGGATGGGAAGAATTAACGTCGTTAAAATGTCCATACTAACCAGAGCAATCTATGGATTCAATGCAATCCCCATCAAAATACAAAAGGCAGCCCTGACCGGTTTGGCTCAGTGGATGGAGCATTGGCCTGCGGACTGAGGGGTCCTGGGTTCGAGTCCGGTCAGGGGCATGTACCTTGGTAGCAGGCACATTCCCAGCGGGAGGTGTGCAGGAGGCAGCTGATCGATGTTTCTCTCTCATTGATGTTTCTAACTATCTTCCTTCCTCTCTGTAAAAAAAATAAATAAATCAAAAATAAAATAAAAAATACAAAAGGCATTCTTTACAGAACTAGAACAAATAAATCTAAAATTTATATGGAACCACTAAAGACCCTGAATAGCCACAGCAACAGAGGAATCATGCTACTGGATATCAAACTATACTACAAGGCTATAATAATCAAAACAGTATGGTACTGGCATAAAAACAGACACATAGATCAATGGAACAGAATGGAGAGCCCAGAAATAAACTCACACTTATTTGGTCAATTTATGGCAAAGGATATATGAATATACAATGGGGTAAACACAGTTTACTCAATAAATGGTGTTGGGAAAATTGGATAGATACATGCAAAAAAAGGGGGAACTAGATCACCTTATAAGAATAAAACTCAAAATGAATTAAAGACATAAATGTAAGACCTGAAACCATAAAACTTCTAGAAAAAAACATTGGCAGTAAATTCTGACTTTGCTTTTAGTAATATATCTCCTAGGGCAAGTCTCCTCGGGCAAGGGAAAGAAGAAAAAATAAATAAACGGGACTACATCAAACTAAGAAGTTTTTGGCACAGCCAAGGAAACCATCAAAACAAAAAACCTACTAAGTGGGAGAAGTTACTCGCCCTTGGAAGGTCCTAAACTAATAAAAGGCATATTTACTGCTGCTATTATGTAATTTTTGGTAGGAACCATAGAAGTTATTTCTCAATTATTCTGAAATGGAATAAGATATGATAAATTACTTTGAAACAAAAGACATTTACATCCCATTTTCTTTGTTTTAAATCTGATTTATATCTGCAGTCAGTGGAACTTTGACTCGATATTCATTTTCAAACATTTTTTTATGCAAAGCATTGTACTAGCTTGCTGTCAAAATACAAATAAGTGTATAAGGTAAGTATTTCTCTTGGCTGGTACTCCAATTCATTTCTTTCCCTTTTTTTCACCTTATCAGATAAGTTACAATCTTCTTTTAAAATAAAACAGAAGACCCTATAATATTTACTTGACAATATGTTGTTGGAAGTACCAGATACAACCTTAGAGTAGCTATAAAATGTCTTTGTATGTGTCTCATGTGATTTGAATAATTACGGGACTCTTTATTTTCAGATGATTTGAAAGGAGAATTAGATGAATTTGTCCAAAAACATCTCCCTGGAAAAATTAAATTAATAAGAAATACAAAACGTGAGGGATTAATTCGAGGAAGAATGATAGGAGCAGCTCATGCAACAGGTATAACTTCCCATTGGGTGTTGTCGGTGGGTGCTGAGCGGTGAGGGCTGTCCTTGGTGCCTTTGCTGATTCTGTAGAGGTCTGAAAAGTGGTTCTTACGTGGGCATTGCCAGTGGGAGAGATGAGGTTGTTCAGTTTGGGAAAGGCCTTTTCAGAACTCCGACCCTGGTGTCCCAAAGCACAAACTCCAAGGAAGCGAACTCCAGAATCCTCAGGCCTATTTTCTTAAAGGCCCCTATTGTTAATTACTGCCCTTCAAATATATTTGCATCTTCTTCACTTCCTAGTATATAAGCGGAAGTTCTGTAATTTTTAAAAAACAAAATATAAAATATATGTGCCCAAACTGTTTGATAAAAAATTGACTTACAGCTTGGCCAGTGTTGCTCAATGGTTGAGCATTGACCCATGAACCAAGAGGTCCCCAGTTCAATTCCCAGTCAGGGCACATGCCCACGTTGTGGGCTCGATCCCCAGTGGGGGGAGTGCAGGAGGTGGCCGATTCATGTCATCAGTGTTTCTATCTACCTATCCCTCTCCATTCCTCTCTAAAATCAATAAAAAACATTTTAAAAATTGACTTACATAATTATAAAGACATTTCCTTTAAAAATTTCCTCTTACTAGTAATTTTCCTAAGTCCATCAAGGAGAAAGTCTCATTGGTACCACTATATTTTTAAAAACTTCACAGCTTACACCTATCTTGACCCTTATAAAAAGAAATAACAGGTATCAAATTCAGAATCTTCTGCTGAACATATATCTGGTTAGTCTTCAGTTATATTATATTGATGCCATTATATTTCTTCTGAAGGTTACCTCTGTGTAAGGTTGGTGATCCTGATTGTCATTTATGGTCTTGGTAAAAAAATGTCCTTTTAAGATAAATTCAAGTTAAATGAATTTACTTAAAGATATTAGGTACATAATACTGTATGTATGCATGGGTATGGCCCCCCAAAAATCATGAAGGTAATTTATTTAGGTACTGCTGCCAGTTCAGTCGGATGATGTATTTACGTGGCATAAAATATAACTGCTATCCTCCCAGCCCAAACAAACCATTAGTTTACTCCAAGTCAGAAACAGGGAAATCTTTCAACTAGGAATTTTGCCGGGAATGTACTGTTACGATTGAGGGACACACAGAAATCATATTCATAACTCTTTAAAAAATTTAGACATTTTTAACTCCTCTTGATAAATGTGAGTGGAAATGAGGGTTTCTTTGATAATATCTTTGATAACTTCATGGTTAATACTCTCAGTTAAGTGGTAATTTGATCATCAGATATCATTTTTATTCTAAAGATTTACCTATGAAATGTATTGCTATAGATTTCACACAAATCACTTAAAGCAGCGGTCGCCAACCTTTCAGACCTCACGGACCACCAGTTGGCAACCGCTGACTTTTAAAGCACCAATATCATCCCATTTCAGTTAATGATAGCAGAAATACCACAGGCAAGAACATTCTCTATGATGACAGTGAGTTAGTCGTATAATTCTGTGTCTGTAAACAAACAGGTGAGGACGCAGAGAGCATAAATACAGTAGGCTAGGTGTCATTGAATACAGAAAGGCAGAATTTTCCCCTTGTCCATCATCAGTCAGTGCGAGGTGAAGTCAATTAAATCAATGTTCCTTTAAGAAATGTATTGACATTTTTCTTAATTCTATAAATGTTACTCTTTTCAACTTAATTAAATGAAGTAAGATTACACATAGTGACATTGAACCTGAGACTGCCCCAAAACTAGCTTATATCTAACAGATCATAATGAAAAAAACTAAATGATCATTGGTCTCTGAGAAATAAAGCTCTCCGTAGTATGTTGTAGCAATACAGTGTTTCGAATGGCATAATTTTGCCGTTCCCACAAATACTCCACAATTTTCTCTCTATCTCATTGCTTTCAGTGAGTCTTTGAGTAGAATTAAATAGAAAAGTCCTAAGCCTTGAACTCAATCTGCATATGACTGCAGGCTACATGGAGAGGAGTTCTCATTTTTTATTGATTTGCTTCAGTTCATGTAGGTTTAAACAAAAAAAGGAGGGAAGAAGAGTCTAAAAATGAAGTCCCAACTAAACCCAGCAAAGGGACAGTGGGTATACAGGAGGAGTGGTGGCAGCGAGTGATGCCGGCCTCTTCAGCCCCAGATGAGTTTGTAAAGCCTGTCATTTGCCTCCTCAGGAGAAGTCCTGGTGTTCCTGGACAGCCACTGTGAAGTGAACGTGATGTGGCTGCAGCCCTTGCTGGCTGCCATCCGGGAAGACCGGAGGACAGTCGTGTGCCCAGTGATCGACATCATCAGTGCGGACACTCTGGCCTACAGCTCGTCCCCTGTGGTGCGTGGAGGGTTCAACTGGGGACTGCACTTCAAATGGGATCTTGTTCCCCTTTCTGAGCTCGAAGGACCAGAAGGAGCTACTGCACCGATAAAGTAAGATTTCTCCTGTGTATTAGAAATTACCACCAGCACTTCTTCAGGAGAGAAAAAACATTTTAAAGATAATTCCTTCTTTGCAAGAAGCAAAAGTGTTGGCTTACTTTGTCCATTAAATTCTGAGTGCTGCCCAGTTGGTGTGGCTCAGCAGTTGAGTTTTGACCCAGGAACCAAGAGGTCACGGGTTCGATTCCCAGTTTGGGCACATGCCCAAGTTGCAGGCTCAATCCCCAATAGGGGCATGCAAGAGACAGCCGATAGATGATGATCCTCTCTCATTGATGTTTCTGTCTCTCTCTCTCTCCCTTCCTCCCTAAAAATCAATAAACATTTTTAAAAATTCTGAGTACTTATTGAGTTTTATGCACTCTACCAAGTCCTAAGGATTTATGAATAAGACATTATCTGCTGCTCTTAAGGATTTGTGGCTTAGTGAGGAAGGCAGACAAAAATCAGTAGTATCCTGGGATAAGTTTCAAGGGCACCTTGGGAGTACCCTGTGTGCTGTGCCGGTTTACTAGTCCTATCTTCAGTTCTTTGCTAGTATGAGTGGTGCTATGAAGACTATTTGATACATAAGCTTTTTTTACAACCAGGAGTTGGATGTTTAGATTTTTTAAATTTTCAACCTTTTTCTATTTATTGAAGATGATAAATTATCTTTTAATGACTTTAGCTGCATCCCACAAATGATACATCATTTTTATTATTTATTTCAAAATATGTTCATTGTGATATCTTTCCTGACTCATAGGTTATTTAGCAGTGCATTTATTATTTTCCAGACAGGGAAATTTTACAGTTATTTATTCCTCATTTAATTACACTGTGGTCTGAAAACATTCTGTAGGATTTTAATTCAGTGGAAATGGATGAGATTTGCTTTATGGTCTAGCTCAGTGGTTCTCAACCTGTGGGTCGCGACCCCTTTGGCGGTCGAATGACCCTTTCACAGTGGTCGCCTAAGACCATCCTGCATATCAGATATTTACATTACGATTCATAACAGTAGTAACATTACAGTTATGAAGTAGCAACGAAAATAGTTTTATGGTTGGGTCACAACATGAGGAACTGTATTTAAAGAGACAGAAGGTTGAGAACCACTGGTCTAGCTTGATTACTTTTTGTAAATATTCTTTGCCTGGGAAATTTGTATTTTCTGCAGTTGTTAAAGATGGGATTCTATATCAGTTTGGTCAAGTTTATCATGTTACTCAAATATTCTGTATTTTAATTTTTAATTTACATGTTCTATCAGTTTTTGAAAGTGGTATATAAAATTTCCCACTACGATTGTTTCTCATAATTTTTTATCTATTTTCTTAATATTTTGAGATTGTTTTAATAGATACATGAAATTTTAGAATTATTAAATCTTCTGGTGAATGAAGCTATTTGTTATGAATTCTTTTATTCTATACTTTTAAAATAGTGAAACTTTGCTTTGATCAGTTTTTCATTGTATAACTTTTCTTCCCCTTGGCTGTCCATCTTTTTGTGGTCTTATATTTAACTAGAGGCCTGGTGCACGGGGAGGGGGGTCCCTCCTGCACCCTCTCCAATCCAGGACCCCTCAGGGGATGTCCAATTCGCAATCCGGGACCACTGGCTCCTAACCACTCACCTGTCTGCCTGTCTGATCACCCCTAACCACTGTGCCTGCTGGTCTGATTACCCCTAACCACCTCTGCCTGCCGACCTGATGCCCCTAAACTGCTCCCCTGCCAGCCTGATCGCCCCCTAACTGCCCCCTCCCGCTGCCAGCCTTATCTCCCCCTAACAGGTTCCCCCTGCCAGCCTGATCGCCCCTAACTGCCTCTGCCCCGGCCCCCACCACCGTGGCTTTGTCTGGAAGATGTCCGGTCTAATTAGCATATTACCCTTTTATTAGAATAGATGTGTCCCTGTTAAGCAGGATATAGTTGCTTTTGTTTTATGTTTTGTTTTTAAACCAGTGTGAAAACCTTGGTGTTTTAATTCGAGCATCTGGCTGATTACATTCAATAATGATATATTTTGTGTTTATAATTACAGCGGTACTACTTGCATTCTAGTTCTATCTGTTCTGTTTTTCTCTTATACTTTCTTTTTGTGTGAGTTATGATTTCATGTATTTGTTGGCAACAGCCGCCACATTATTAGAAGTTATACATTCTTACATACTATTATGTTAGTGGCTACCCTAGAGACTACAGCATACATCCTTGACTTACCAATGTGTATTATTAATTGGTACCTCCTCCAAACAATTCAAGGAGCTAAGAATGCTCATATTTCAGTTATCCCTCCTCAAGTTACATTGTTGAAATGTATATGTGTGTGTGTAAATATGTATTTTACCCTATAACATGATTGGTTTAGGTTTGCCCACATATTTCTCATGTTACTCTCTATTCTTTCTGCATCTGCAGATTTTCATTTAGGAATCTTTTCATTCTGACTAAATAACACATTTAAGTATTTCTTTTAGTTGGACCTTCTGGTGATTACTCTTTTTCAGAAAAGGTCTTTGTTTCACCATTATTTTGTTGTTGTTTTTTGGTGGGGTTTTTTTTGTATTTTTTTTAAATAAGTATTGTTCAGATTATTACAGTTGTTCCTCTTTTTTCTCCCCGTAGCTCCCCTCCACTCGGTTCCCACCCCACCCCATGTCCTTACCCCCCGCTTGTCCTTGTCCATAGGTGTTCAATTTTTGTCCAGTCTCTTCCCGCACCCCCCACAACCCTTCCCCGCTGAGAATTGTCAGTCCACTCCTTTTCTATGCCCCTGATTGTATTACATTCACCAGTTTATTCTATTCATCATATTTTTATTCACTTGATTTTTAGATTCACTTGTTGATAGATATGTATTTGTTGTCACTTTGTTATTCATAATTTTTATCTTTTACCTTTTCTTCTTCTTCCTCTTCTTAAAGAATACCTACCCTTCAGCATTTCATGTAATATTGGTTTGGTGGTGATGAACTCCTTTAGCTTGTTCTTATCGGTGAAGCTCTTTTTCTGAACTTTAATTCTAAATGATACCTTTGCTGGGTGAGTAATCTTGGTTGTAGGTTCTTGGCATTCATCACTTTGAATATTTCTTGCCACTCCCTTCTGGCCTGCAAAGTTTCTGTTGAGAAATCAGCTGACAGTCGTATGGATACTCCCTTATAGGTAACTAACTGTTTTTCTCTTGCTGCTTTTAATATTCTCTCTTTGTCTTTTGCCCTTGGTATTTTATTTATTTATTTATTTTCTTGGTTTAATAAAGAATTTATTTATTTTTTTTAAATAAATCTTTATTGTTCAGATTATTACAGTTGTTCCCCTTTTCCCCCCCATAGCTCCCCTCTGCCCAGTTCCCACCCCACCCTCTGCCCATTACCCCCCACTGTCCTCATCCATAGGTGTACGCTTTTTGTTGCCGGGTCAAAGGTCATACACATGGAAAATGTAACTGTTTCCATCCGCGACGTGTCCCTGTGCTCGGAAAGGTCTCTCACGACTTGTTCATGCTCTACTCAGAAAGGGTACAGAGCCACGTAACGGCTTTTTAAAATAATGTGTCCTCTTATGTTTAAAATGAGGATTTCACTGCCAAAAGTGAGGAGAAAGCAACACTACAGCTGCTCTCGCCCCTTTCGCCCTTCGGGTGATAGTTGTGCGTGGGGCTGCGAGCTGGTTCACGGGCTGTCAACGAAGCCATCTGGGCGGCTTGAGTGGTTCCGCCGGCTTCCCAGGGGCCGTCGCAGCCTCGCAGGGGCCATCGCAGCCTCACGCAGCTTCACAGGGGCCGCCATAGCCTCACGCAGCCTCTTGGGGCATCGGAGCCTCGCAGGGACCTTCGCAGCCTCACGAAGCCTTGCAGGGGCCATCGCAGCCTCACGCAGCCTTGCAGGGGCGCCGCATCCCACGTTGGGGGTGAAGGTGCAAGACAGAAGCTCCTCTCGCTGTCTCTCCTGCTGCTTCCTTGCGTATCGCCGATGCTGTAAGTTTCTGAGAGCAGTCTGCAGGTGCTGGACATCATACTTTAACTGGTCAACACGAAGTTTGTCATTCTGTCTTTTCTTGGGAGGCTCCTTGCTGGACAAAATCTCCAGGCGTTCTAGCTGGCTGAATATCTGGTATGCTTGCTTGGATTTCGTTTTCTACTAAGTGCTGCTTGTCTGCCGTCTCCCGGCGTCCCATGTGAGACTGGAACTGGTGGACCTGCCTGTGCGTTTGCTGGTACAGTGGTTCCATGTCGCCGGCCCAACCAGGTCCAGCTCCGGCTTCCTCCGAACCTGATTCTGTTTCTTGAGTGTGTCCTTTATGGATGCGAGGAGTTGAAATCTGCAGTTTGTTGGGTTAGGCTGCAAAAGCGCAGGTGGTTCCTTTTGTGCCACTGGCACAGCTTGGGTGGGGATGTAAATTGAGTAGGGCAGGGTCTCAGGGAATCACCAGGGCAGAGCAAACAGCAGTGGCATCTCCGCGACTCCTCGCCTCTCCACGACTCCGCATCTCCGCGTCCTCAAGTGCTGGCGAGCAGCTCCGTGAGAAAGCCACCCTCACTCTCTGACCCGCTGCAAGGCAGTCCCGCCTCTCCCCGTAGGGGTCTGGGACCTCAGAATCCCGCCCTAAACAAGCTCAGTGGATTCGAGAGCTTGTATCCTCTTCCAATTGAAAAAAACCGCGCATCCAGTTGCAGCCCGCCTGGCGCGCGACTCCTGGCGCGCGACTCCGTACTTCTGTTCTTGGCGCCTCTGCACCTCCTACTCAGTCTCAATGCGCTTCTTTCTTTCCTTCCAGTTGTAGAACTTCCACTGGGTAAGTTTTCCCATGGTTCTGAATGATAGCTGTTTTGCCTTATAGTTGGTAGTTTCAATGTTGTTGTGGGAGGCAGCACACACAGGTCTATACCTTATGCCACCATCTTGGTTCTCTGCCCTTGGTATTTTAATTATGATGTGTCTTGGTGTGGTCCTCTTTGGATTCCTTTTGTTTGGGTTTCTCTGTGCTTCCTGGACTTGTAAGTGTATTTCTTTCACCAGGTAGGGGAAGTATTCTGTCATTATTTCTTCTAATAGGTTTTCAATATCTTGCTCTCTCTCTTCTTCTGGCACCCCCATAATTTGGATGTTGGTATACTTGAAGTCCCAGAGGCTCCTTACACTACCTTCGTATTTTTGGATTCTTTTTTCTTTTTGCTTTTCCGGTTGGATGTTTTTTGCTTCTTCATATTTCAAATCTTTGACTTGATTCTTGGGATCCTCTAGTCTGCTGTTGGATCTCTGTATAATATTCTTTATTTCAGTCAGTATATGCTTAATTTTTAATTGGTCCTTTTTTATATCCTTCGGGGTCTCACTAAAATTCTTGGAGGTTTCTAGAAGATTCTTGAGTAACCTTATAACCGTGGTTTTGAACTCTATATCCAGTAGTTTGCTTTCCTCCATTTCTTTCATTTGTGACATGTTTCTTTGTCTCCACATTTTTTATGCTTCCCTGTGTTGGTAGAGTGGCTTTGTGTGCTAGGTGTCCTATAGGGCCCAGTGGCTCAGCCTCCCCAGTCACCTGGACACTCTTGGTGCACCCCTTTGTGGGCTTTGTGCACAGTCTTTTTGTAGTTAAGCCTTGATTGTTGTAGGTATCACTGGGAGGAATTGACCTCCAGGCCAATTGGCTGTGAGAATCAGCTGTGTTTATGGTGGGAGAACTTGTATGCTGGAGACACCCTTATGGGGCAAGACTTGCTTCATTGGGGCTTTGGTGCTCACTGAGTCTGCCCCCTGAGTGTGTCCCTTATCTGAGGAGTTGTAATCTGGATGGTCTCACTCTGACCACTGGGAACACTGACTCTTGGATCTCCAAGGAGGTGCAAAGTCAGCTGATGGGGGCCAGATGTAAGCTGGCAAGGTCCTTGCACCTCCTGAAGGGGCTAGCAAGGCTGGGACCCTTACCCACACAGTTTTCCCAGACTTGTTTGGATGGTGATTATCAGTAGAATGAGAACAGCCTTTCATGGCTTACCAAGAAGTCTGTAACTATTTACTGAGATATGCTGTACTGAGAACTTGTCCTTCTGCTGTGTCTCTCCCTTAGAGATTAAGAGGAACAAAGAATACATTCCTCTTGACAGACCTCCTATTCAGTGTGTTGTGTATAAATAGGATTGTGTGGCTAATAAAGTTGCTTCAGTCCCTCGAGAGCTGAAGTCCTCCCGATCCCGCTTTCCTGTCTTTCTTTCTTTTCTCAATTCCCACCTCCCTGCGTCAGCCCGGCTCAACCTGTCAGGCTGGCCCTGACAGTCAGCCACTGCCTGAGGCCACCCAGCAGGAGCTACAGAGAAATCTGCAGATTCCTTCTCTTTGTTTGGGGTTTGGAGGTGCCTAGATGAGGCACTGCTGTGAAGCAGTGCAGGCTGCTGAGGAGCCTTAGGCCTTCTTTTGGAAGCTCTGGGATTCTTTGACCCAGCTGCAGTTTGTTGGGTTTTAGATTGCAAAAGGCCAGTCCATTCATATGCAAAAGCCTCTGCATACAGCTTGGGTGGGGTTGTAAATTGGGTGGGGCAGGGTCTCAGGGAATCACGAGGCGGTGCAAACAGCAATGGTTGCCTGTCAGCCCTGCCCCAATAGGTCCCTGGGTCTCTGTGTCCTGTGGTCCCGTGCAGAAACAATGCTGTGAGCACCTCTGAGAGAAAGCCGCCCTCGCGTTCCGGCCTGATGCCAGACAGTCCAGTTTTCTCCCCATATGAGTCTGGGTCCCCAGAGTCTCACCCGGAACTGGAGTTCAGAGCAAGCAGGAGCTTGTATCTCCCTTCCGATTGAAAATTGCCATCCTGTTTCTCGCACCTCCGTACCTCCACTCTTCCGCACCTTCTACAAGTCTCAGTGCACTTTTCTCTGTCCCTCTAGTTGTCGAACTTCCACCCAGCCAGCCTTCCCGTGGTTCTGGATGATATCTGTTTTGTCTTTTAGTTGTAGTTGTGATGTGGTCGTGCGCGGCAGCAAGTTCAGGTGTTTGCCTATGCCATCTTGGTTTCTCCCTGTGTTGTCCTTAGTTTGGTCTGTTTCATCATTATTTTGAAGAATAATTTTGCTTGACATCCAGTTCTAGGTTGGCAGATACATTCTTTCAAGATTTTGAATGTTTCATTCTAAAACCTTCTGGCTTCCACTGTTTCTGGTGAGACATCAGTAACAGTCTTATTTTCGTTTCCTTGGAAGTTAATCTTTTTTATTGACTGCTTAAATTTTCTTTCTGTCTTTGTCAGAAGTGTTTTTCAGATAGGCACCACTTTGGTTTCTTTTTATATAATATCTAATTATCTGCTAAACTCTCATCTTTTATGCTTGAACATATTGAAGTTATTTTTAAATATCTGCCTGATTATTATTTGACACCCCTGCATATCCATTTTATTGTAGATCATTTATTGTTTTTCTTTCTTAGCTTCCTGATTGCTTGGTTATTCATTTGTTTGCTTGTTTATTTTAGCCCCAAACACTGTATATGAAAAATTATAGGAATACATTCATACCTGGGGTGATGTTTTCTTCTTGCATAGAGCATTTTGCTTTACTTAGGGCTGGCAGCTTGGGACATTAGAATCCATGATCACCTAGTCCAGTTTCAGGACGAGAGGCCTGGATGCTGGGCTTGGCTCTCTGGGAGGGCCAGTCTGCTTCACTCTCACTAACACAGGTTTCTCAGTCTTGACAGGAGTGACTTTTGGCACCCATCAGATGCCAGCAGCACCCCTTACCCAGATGTGACAGCTGAAAGGTCTCCAGAGTTAAAGAAATGTTTGCTGGAGAACAGAATCACTCTACTTAAGAGCGACTGTCTAACACATGTTTGAGCCCAATTAAAAGTAGTGGGTTTGTCTGGTCTCACCTTGACAGGCCCTGGAGTCCAGTGTTTATCCCAGTGGCTCTGAGATTGCCAAAATGAATTAAATAATTCATAATTCATTTCAGGTGGATTTCTGTCAACAATTATTATAATAAAAAACAGTACTTTTGGTACTTAGGAAAACAGTCTTCACTTATCAGTTGTCTAGTAGGTCACTAGTGATCTGAAAAATTCAGTTATGTGGCCCAGCTCTTCCCTTGATTTTAGATAAAATATGTTTTGTAATAGTTGAAAGAGTAGCTAATTGATTTTATATAATTGATACAGTAATTATTTTCCTTTTCTAGGTCACCTACAATGGCTGGAGGACTGTTTGCCATGAATAGAAGCTACTTCAGTGAACTTGGTCAATATGACAGTGGCATGGATATCTGGGGAGGAGAAAACTTGGAAATATCATTTCGGGTAATTTTATTTTATTTTTTTTTGCATGCTTCATTGTTTGTATGTAATGGAATATAATTTTCATCCATGATCCCGTATTATCTGTAAATTCTATCTTTATTAAGAAATTATCCTAGTGATTGCTACTTTGCCATCATCTGAGATATGGGTAATAGCCTTTCAGAATGTCAAAAGCATATAAGCAGCCTTATATTTATAAGAATTCAAAAAGGAATGATTGGGTGTCAATTCAGAGGACTTAATGAGCATTTAATATAGTTTTGTTCTTGCTGTATACAGTTGGGATCAGATTTCCCTGATTGCCCAAGATTGTCTGGTTCAATAGCTCCCCATTTCACTTTTAGAAGTAGCCCAGTTTATATGACAAATTTTTCATCAGCTCATGTATAGCTTACTGAATCCCTTTCATATACAAGTACCTCCAACCTGAGGAAGAAGAGAGAGGGAGGGAAAGAACTCAGAAGTCCCCTTTCCCCACCTCCCATCTCCTGATCCAGATAGATCGACATTCAGACAATAGCACAAAGCCTTGTGCATATGTCATTTTGTATTTCTGCAAATGTATTGACCACAGTATTTTTAAAAGGTAGCTTTTCTTACATAATCTTTCAAATTTTAAAGTTGAAAGGAATAATAGATATTAAGGTATTTGAGTCCCACAAAAATTAAAATAACTGTATAAAGTAACTCAGTCGAAAATAAACTTTAAACCAGAACCAAGATCTTTTATATCTTAACTAGAGTTATTCTGTATATTTTATACAACTTTTTTCTTTAAAAAGTTATATATACATTTTATAAGAAAGTACCTATAAAACTGAAATTACAGGACCTGTTAAGCATTCCTTGTCCTTAAGTCCTGAAGATCAAGTTTTTTGATCTAGTAAAACAATAGTGTATGATAGTAAAATAATATTACATTAAGAGTTTACTTTTTAAAAAAATCATACAGATGGTTATAAAAAATATGGCGTTTGGCTTTCTTCTATTTGAATAGTTACATCTATTAAGATAAAGAATCTTACAAAGTCCTACAAACAGCTGTTTAATAAAGATTAGTTTCACAACAAGTCATACACTGACTTCATAGTACTGTGAGGCAACTATTGATACTTGCTTTGCTTCTGACCAGATTTGGATGTGTGGGGGTAAGCTCTTCATCATCCCTTGCTCCAGAGTCGGACACATTTTCCGGAAAAGGCGACCCTATGGTTCCCCTGAAGGCCAGGACACCATGACACACAACTCCTTGAGGCTGGCACACGTTTGGTTGGATGAATATAAGGTGAGCTTAGATTTCTCACTGAGAAGGAAGAATTAGGCCATCTCCTTTGGGGATAGCTTTGGTTGCTTTTCGCTCTTGCACATTTCTGTTTGGGGGACCATCTCCTTCTAGGTTCCTTTTCTCTCGCTTTTCTTCGCCTAGGGTTTCACTCTTCTGTTTTGATCTTCTTTTCATTTTCTAAGTGACCACTCAGTAAGAGGTAATGTAGCCAACCAGGATCAGAAGAAACTCTGTTTCTCTTCAGTTTCTTTAGTCGTTCTGGTCCCCCTCCTATAACTCCCACCAAACCTGACTCTGGTCATGTTGTATCCTTCCGGTCGTCTTCTCTGTTAGATGCAGGCTGCAATATTATTTTCTTTGTAATAGCTTCATTGAGGTATAATTCACAAACAATTTTTTAGAACATTTTATCACCCCAAAAAGAACTGTATCCTACCCTAGACAACCAGTAATCGGCCGCCTCATTTTATGGATTTCCCTATTCTGGACATTTTATACAAATGTAATCTCGCAATATGTGGCCTTTTGTGACCATCTTTTTTCATTTAGAATGATGTCAGTTTCATCCATATTATACCATGTATCAATTCCTTTTTATTGTGAAATAATATTCTGTTGTGAACATACTGCATTTTGTTTATCCTTTCATGAGTTCATGGACATTTGGGTTGTTTCCACTTTTTGACTCTTACGAAAAATGCTGTGAACATTTGTGCACAATTAATTTCTTTACACAAGCATTTATTGAGCACCTACTGCATACTACCAGCTTATGTCAGGTTTGGGGGGATACAAAGATGACTAAGGCATTGCACAGTAATTTTTTTAACACTGAGGTAAATGCAAGTGGAGGGGTCCATACGTGTCCTGTGGGAAGGATGAAACGGCTTGCTATACTTGGGGAGAAGAGGTAGGCACCTGTCACTCTCTTCTACAACATTGGTTGCCTCCTCCCTACATTGGACTGAGCTCCTTGAGGTCCAGCTCTATGCTAATCATCTTGGAATCACCACTGTATAACACAGCAGCTCTCAAAATGTGGTCCACAGACCCAGGAAAGTCCTGAGCACCCTTGCAGGTCATCTGCCGGTGCAAAGCTGTTTTCACAGTCAGATTTGTAGTGAATGTGCCGTGTCACCATGTTGACATCCTCTTAGTGTTCTCTGTTAATGTTCATAGCCATTATGCAGAGAGCACTTGTGCTGTGGGTTGGGGACAGTGGTTGTCACCAGGAAAAATATGTGCAGGCAATCATATGCAGATCTTCAGCCCTGCTGAAGGTGTCCATCAACCTTTTGATGGACCTCCTGCATTTATTATGCTAACTACTGTTCCTAACCTCCAGCCTATCCCCCTTCTTGTTTTAATTTAAAAATCAATCACATTCATGTCCTTTTAAATTGCTGCCAGGCATCAAAGGAATCAGTCTGCAGTAAGCTCCTTTCTAGGTCAACAGTTCTTTGAGTCCCCTTTCCAGTATCCAACAGTTTTTTATGGGTTCTCTTCCCAATCACTGTCTAATAGTTTTTCCATGGGTTCCCTGTGACATGACACTAATGATACTCTAGTTCTGGATGGTGGACAAATGGTGAGCAATGTCAATGCCGGTCCAACCTTCTTTGGCCTGGTCCTGGGCAACCTGCAGCTGTGCACAGCTGCTGACTGCTAGCATGGCAAGGCGTCTTCACCATCCTCATCTCTGGTCTGTTTCTCCTCTTTCGTCAGCGTGTTGCTTGGGGCCACTGCTATCTGTGGCTGGAGTAATCTGGTCAGTTCCCCTCTTGAATCCATTGTTGCAGGAATCCACATGTGCTTGGAGTTTTCTGGAAATACATAAGCATATTCTCGACCAAAGATTAATAAAGTGATCCTTTCTATAAACTAGACTCTCGGGATCTTTTCATTTTTCTAACCATTTTCCTTTGGCTTATTCTGACACCATGTGTGTCTTGCCATCAGCATTTCAAGTGAAAAAAATTTTAAAGTAAAAAACTTTAAAGTCATTAAGGCTTGATGTAATTTATGTACAGGATATTTCTCCACTATCCCCACTTTTTTTGTTTTAAATATTATTAAGAGGCTTTTGGAAATCTTGCAATGCAGTCTTGATAGCTTTTAATTCAGTTCTTAGCACAGAAGTATGACTGGTCTAAATTCATTGCATGATAAACAGCTTTACTATGAGATGAACCATCAGTAAAAAAATTAGTTAATGCTTCAAGAATAGTTTCCTGCCTAGTACAACTAAGTTCTCTGGAATATTCACTTATTTTAATTTGCCAATTTAAATTAGTCTGAAATAAGGCTTATTTCTTAACTTCATTTGTGCTTCGCTGTGGACAGTAAATGACACTAACTGAACTTCTGCTATCAGTCTTTAAGTATACACATATAATAAGCTTTGATAAGGAGGCAAGAACATAAATTACTTACTTTTCTTTTTGAGGCTTAACACATTGATTCTTAATTACAACTTTCTAGACATTTGAAGGAAGTTTTCTTCCATTTCTTTCCTAGAGTAATTTCTAGGCCATATTTAGGGAGTTTCCTTTAAAAACTTTTTCTTTCTTTTACACCAAGCAACAAACATGGTTGCTTTTCATATGCTAGCTGATACTGCTGCCTACTTTTTAAGTGACTGTCTTTATAGTTGACTACATTAAGTATGAGATTTAATGCTTGAATAATAACCTTCAGTTTACCCTGTAGATATTAGCAGAAGAGATCTTAAAATTTTAAAATTTCTCCTCTTTAGTAAGCTTAAAATTTACTTTTAAACAGTATTCTTTTTGGCAGCACTTATTTGCATACACAGGGATTATGGGAAGTCTCAGTAACTTTCAGAGGACTTTACTAGAATTATTCAACATTTTGGCTTCTCATATAACTGAAATTATATGAAACTGTGTTTATATTTTAAAAAGCTAACTTATTCAGTAATTAAAGTAGGCATCTCTATTGAAAAAGTAAAGTAATCAAACTTATACATTTGATCTAGGAGGTACAAATTCCATCCCTTCCCCCAGCCTATCTAAAATGCAGGCTGCCTGAGGCTTTTGTTTTTTAAAATTCCGTTGCTTTTGTTTTTTAAAAATTCCGATGCTGAAGAAACACTTAGCAACTTTGCCCTCCCTTAAAGTTTAAAACCTTTATAACATTTAAAATATATGTATATAAATAAAATATAGTTATTAATTTTTATTTGATAAAGCTTTCCACATGATTTTAAGTATATTGGATCGGCCTATTTCAAAAATTATTTCTTTTAAGAAGAGAGAATAAATTCTTTGAATCACTCCAGGATCCTTAGAATGCTCCAAAAGTGATTTCTCAGTTAAAATCTTGAAATTTAACTTGGAAAGACCATCCTAAAGATTATATTACTTTTTATAATTATTCTAAAAGATACCATTTAAACTTAAACATTTTTATATTAAAAATTTGGTTGAGGAGAAACCAAGATGGCAGCATAGGTAAACACCGGAAATTGCTGCCTCCCACAACAAATTAAAAAATACAACTAAAAGACAAAATGGGCATCATCCAGAACCACAGGAAGGCTGGCTGAGTGGAAATTCTACAACTAGAAGGAAAGAAAAAAGCACACTGAGACTCAGAGGAGGTGCAGAAGTGCAGAGGTACGGAGGCACACGGGGCAAGGGCTGGCAACTGAGGACGCGGCTATCTTTTTGAATCGGGAGTGGGTCACAAGCCTCCCACTGCTCTGAACTCCAGTTCCGGGCGAGTCTCTGGGGACCCAGACTCATACGGGGAGAAACTGGACTGTCTGGCAGCGGGCAAAAATCGGAACTCGAGGGCGGCTTTCTCTCAAAGGTGCTTGCAGCCATTACCGGAACACTGAGATGCGGGGCCCCTTAGGGCATGGCTGAGGATCAGCCATAGCTGCTTCCTCCACCCTGTTGATTCCCTGAGACCCCGCCCCACCCAAGCTGTGGCAGAGGCTTTTGCATATGAATGCCCTGGCCCTTTGCAATCTGAAAATTACCTAACAAACTGCAGCTGGGACAAACAGACCCAAAACTTCCAAGAGAAGGCCCAAGGCCCCACAGCAGCTTGCACTGCTTCACAGCTGGGCCTCATCTAGGCACCTCCAAACCCCAAACAAAGAAGGGGAATCTGCAGATCTCTCCTTAGGTCCTGCTGGGTAGCCTCAGGCAGACGCTAAATTAGCACCTCCTTAGAGATCCAAGAGCCAGTGTACCCAGTGGTCAGAGTGGGACCCTTCAGATTACAACTCCTCAGATCCATAAGGGACACACTCAGAGGGCAGACTCAGTGAGCACCAAAGCCCCACTGAAGCAAGTCTTGCCTCATAAGGGTGTCTTCAGCACAGAAGTTCTCCCACCGTAGACACAGCTGATTCTCACAGCCAATTGGCCTGGAGGTCATTTCCTCCCAGTGATACCTACAACAATCAAGGCTTAACTACAAAAAGACTGTGCACAAAGCCCACAAAGAGGTGCACCAAAAGTGTGCACCTCAGGTAATTGCGGAGGCTGAGCCACTGGGCCCTATAGGACACCTAGGATACAAAGCCACTCTACCAACACAGGGAAGCATAAAAAAATGCAGAGACAAAGAAACAGGACACAAATGACAGAAATGGAGGAAAGCAAACTAATGGTTGTAGAGTTCAAAACCACAGTTTTAAGGTTTTTCAAGAACTTTCTAGAAACTGCCGATAAATTTAGTAAGACTCTCAAAAAGTCTGGTGAGACCGCCTATAAATGTAGTGAGACCCTCAAAAGAAATCTAGTGAGACCCTCAAGGTTATGAAAAAGGACCAACTAGAAATTAAGCATACACTGACTGAAATAAAGGATATTATGCAGAGTTCCAACAGCAGACTAGAGGATCACAAGTATCAAGTCAAAGATTTGAAATACGAAGAAGCAAAAAACACTCAACCAGAAAAGGAAAATGAAAAAAGAATCCGAAAATACGAAGATAGCGTAAGGAGCCTCTGGGACAGCTTCAAGCACACCAACATCCGAATTATAGGGGTGCCAGAAGAAGAGAGAGAGCAAGATATTGAAAACCTATCTGAAGAAATAATGACAGAAAACTTCCTCTACCTGGTGAAAGAAATAGACTTACAAGTCCAGGAAGCACAGAGAACCCCAAACAAAAGGAATCCAAAGAGGACCACACCAAGACACATCATAATTAAAATGCCAAGACCAAAAGACAAAGAGAGAATCTTAAAAGCAGCAAGAGAAAAACAGTTAGTTACCTACAAAGGAGTACCCATACGACTATCAGCTGATTTCTCAACAGAAACTATCAAGGCCAGAAGGGAGTGGCAAGAAATATTCAAAGTGATGAATACCAAGAACCTACAACCAAGATTACTTTATCCAGCAAAGCTAGCATTCAGAATTGAAGGTCAGATAAAGAGCTTCACAGATAAGAAAAAGCTAAAGGAGTTCATCACCACCAAACCAGGATTATATGAAATGCTGAAAGGTATCCTTTAAGAAGAGGAAGAAGAAGAAGGTAAAGATACAAATTATCAACAACAAATACACATCTATCAACAAGTGAATCTAAAAATCAAGTGAATAAATAATCTGATGAACAGAATAAACTGGTGAATATAATAGAATCAGGGGCATAGAAAGGGAGTGGACTGACTATTCTTGGGCGGGAAAGGGGTGTGGGGGATGAGAGAAGAGACTGGACAAAAATCGTACACCTATGGATGAAGAAAGGGGGGGTGAGGGGAGGGTGGGATGGGAACCGGGTGGAGGGGAGCTATGGGGTGAAAAAAAGAGGAACAACTGTAATAATCTCGAAAAAAAAAATGAAATGACTATAAAATAAAAAGATGTGATCACAGGAGTGGTTAAGAGCCATGTTAGGCATTCATTTGTTGTTTTTTTGTTAGACTGATTGAACTGTTGACAAGTATTTATTAAGCATCTTATTCATGCAAAATATTTTATGACAAAATAAATTGCAACTATCTCAAAAAAAAAATTGGTTGAGACCACGCAATTAATCCTCTTTCTTAATTAGACCACATAAAATATTATATCTTAGGTTGAAATTTTACCGCACTTGGTACATTAATATATCTATTTTTAAATATATTTTTATTGATTTTTTACAGAGAGGAAGGGAGAGTGATAGAGAGTTAGAAACATCGATGAGAGAGAAACATCTATCAGCTGCCTCCTGCACATCCCCCACTGGGGATGTTCCTGCAACCAAGATACATGCCCTTGACCGGAATCGAACCTGGGACCCTTCAGTCTGCAGGCCGACGCTCTATCCACCGAGCCAAACAGGCTAGGGCTACATTAATATATTTTAAACTACTAATTTCTCTAGAGAAAATACAAGAATTATTTTAATTAAATCTTTATTGTTCAGATTATTACAGTTGTTCCTCTTTTTTCCCCCCATAGCTCCCCTCCACCCAGTTCCCACCCCACCCTCTGCCCTTATCCCCCCCCACACTGTCCTTATCCATAGGCGTACGATTTTTTCCCAGTCTCTTCCCGCACCCCCACACCCCTTTCCCGCCGAGAAGTGTCAGTCCACTCCCTTTCTATGCCCCTGATTCTATTATATTCACCAGTTTATTCTGTTCATCAGATTATTTATTCACTTGATTTTTAGATTCACTTGTTGATAGATGTGTATTTGTTGTTGATAATTTGTATCTTTACCTTCTTCTTCTTCCTCTTCTTAAAGGATACCTTTCAGCATTTCATATAATCCTGGTTTGGTGGTGATGAACTCCTTTAGCTTTTTCTTATCTGTGAAGCTCTTTATCTGACCTTCAATTCTGAATGCTAGCTTTGCTGGATAAAGTAATCTTGGTTGTAGGTTCTTGGTATTCATCACTTTGAATATTTCTTGCCACTCCCTTCTGGCCTTGATAGTTTCTGTTGAGAAATCAGCTGATAGTCGTATGGGTACTCCTTTGTAGGTAACTAACTGTTTTTCTCTTGCTGCTTTTAAGATTCTCTCTTTGTCTTTTGGTCTTGGCATTTTAATTATGATGTGTCTTGGTGTGGTCCTCCTTGGATTTCTTTTGTTTGGGTTTCTCTGTGCATCCTGGACTTGTAAGTCTATTTCTTTCACCAGGTAGGAGAAGTTTTCTGTCATTATTTCTTCAGATAGGTTTTCAATATCTTGCTTTCTCTCTTCTTCTGGCACCCCCATAATTCAGATGTTGGTGTGCTTGAAGTTGTCCCAGAGGCTCCTTACACTATCTTCATATTTTTGGATTCTTTTTTCTTTACTGGTAGGGTGTTTTCTGTTTCTTCGTATTTCAAATCTTTGACTTGATTCTTGTGATCCTCTAGTCTGCTGTTGGATCTCTGTATAATATTCTTTATTTCAGTCAGTGTATGCTTCATTTCTGGTCCTTTTTCATATCCTCGAGGGTCTCACTAGATTTATGGAGGGTCTCACTAAATTTATCAGCGATTTCTAGAAAATTCTTGAAAAACCTTATAACTGTGGTTTTGAACTCTATATCCAATAGTTTGCTTTCTTCTATTTCTATCATTTGTGACCTCTTTCTTTGTCTCTGCATTTTTTTATGCTTCCATGTGTTGATAGAGTGGCTTTGTGTGCTAGGTGTCCTTTAGGGCCCAGTGGCTCAGCCTCCCCAATTACCTGAGGTGCACACTCTTGGTGCACCCTTTTGTGGGCTTTGTGCACAGTCTTGTTGTAGTTAAACCTTGATTGTTGTAGGTATCACTGGGAGGAATTGACCTCCAGGCCAATTGGCTGTGAGAATCAGCTGTGTCTACGGTGGGAGAACTTCTGTGCTGAAGACACCCTTATGAGGCAAGACTTGCTTCAGTGGGGCTTTGGTGCTCACTTAGTCTGCCCTCTGAGTGTGTCCCTTATGGATCTGAGGAGTTGTAATCTGAAGGGTCCCACTCTGACCACTGGGTACACTGGCTCTTGGATCTCTAAGGAGGTGCTAATTTAGCGTCTGCCTGAGGCTACCCAGCAGGACCTAAGGAGAGATCTGCAGATTCCTCTTCTTTGTTTGGGGTTTGGAGGTGCCTAGATGAGGCCCAGCTGTGAAGCAGTGCAAGCTGCTATGGGGCCTTGGGCCTTCTTTTCTATGTTCTGGGACCCTCTGACCCAGCTGCAGTTTGTTAGGTAATTTTCAGATTGCAAAGGGCCAGGCCATTCAAATGCAAAAGCCTCTGCGCACAGCTTGGGTGGGTCAGGGTCTCAGGGAATCAACAGGGTGGAGCAAGCAGCTATGGCTGATCCTCAGCCATGCCCTAACTGCCCTCCCCTGCCCTGCCCTAAGAGGCCCCAGGTGTCAGTGTCCTGTGGTAATCGCTGCAAGCACCTCTGAGAGAAGCCTGCCCTTGAGTTACGTCCGATGCCAGACAGTCCAGTTTCTCCCCGTATGAGTCTGGGTCCCCAGAGACTCGCCCGGAACTGGAGTTCAGAGCAGTGGGGGGGCTTGAGACTCCCTCCCGATTGAAAAAGAGAAGCGCATCCTCAGTTGCCAGCCCTTTTCACTAGCGCGCCTCCGTATCTCTGCACTTTACTTCCGCACCTCCTCTGAGTCTCAGTTTGCTTTTCTCTTTCCTTCTAGTCGTAGAATTTCCACTTAGCCAGCCTTCTTGTGGCTCTGGATGTTTTGTCTTTAGTTGTATTTTTGAAGTGGTTGTGCGAGGCAGCAATTTCAGGTGTTTACCTATGTCACCATCTTGGTTTCTCCTAACTTTACATTTTTTTTAAGAACATATTTCAACTAAAAGACAAGACATGTTTAATTAATAGATTCAATTCTGTCCTCTAGATTTTTTATATGAGGCAAACTCAGATTAACATTTCAGTATCTGTCATTTCAAAATACCTATATATCCAACAAGTTTTTTATTATTTAATTCAGTAAACTCCAAAGTTGGAAAACTGTTTGAGGCTGGTGAAACAGGTGTGACCTAGCCTGGTTTATTTAAATGTAAAATTGCCACATTCTTTCTGCTGGGGGAAGGGCAACCACCCCCTTCCTGAACAAGGATCCAACCCCCACTATTAATACACCTATAATTATAACTGAAAAGCTTTACTACAAATTCTTTATTTTAGCTACATCCATGTTTCAACAATTTTGAGATTTAAAGCCAGTTATTATTATCCAAGGCATTTTCTTTGGCATATTCTGTAACAGATAATTTACTGACTTTCTAGTGGCCTTAATGTTAACTTTGGAATGCAGTCTATTACTGTTCAAAAACTACTCTTTATTATGGAAACATCAGTCTTGTTGCTTAGAACCTGCCTGTATTCTTTCCCTGGGTCATCTCCGACATCTTTTTATTTTTTATTTTTTATTTTTTATTTTTTTTGAGAAAAAACAGTCTTTGGTTTTTCTATATCATCCATAAAGAGAGTTAAACTTAGCCCAAAACTATCTAAAATCCGAAATTGGATGGTGCGTGAATTTGTCTTAAGCCAGCTTTCTCTCTTTACGAGTACAGAAATCCCAGATGCATTTATGAATTATGTAAAACTTTTAAATTACAAACCGGGAAAGAAAAATCATGGCAAAGATGAGACTTTTCGTAGCACTCTCGGGAGTGGGCGTCCATTTTACAGGATCAGCGCGTGTCTCCCACCCCCACGTGCTGTTTCCTCTGGGGAAATTCAGTAAATGATCTGGCTGCGTTTCTTTTCTTATTAAATTAAAAGCATGCTTAATAGAAAATGACAGATCAACAAGACTAAATAAATCAAAGTTCTTTCCTGAATCTTTTCCTGTTCCGCTCTCCGTGGCATTGACCAGCGTTTAAAGTTATTTTTGCTAAAATCTGCCTGTCCCAAGGCCCCTACGGTAATTTTTAAACAAAGCTTTAGAGCGTTTCCCTGTGAGAGTTAATAGCTCCGCCCTCTCTAGCTGTGGAGTCTCTATAATAGAGGCGGGTCCAGTGGGGACTTTTGATTCCCAATATGAATTAGGCATTTTGCAATTTGAACAAGAACTCACATAGTTAAAGATGACAACGGCACTCTTTTTCCTTGAGCCTGATTTAAGGAAGTGCCTAATTACATTGGAATTTCTTTATCCTTGAGCATATAAGCTAAAAATTTACAATGGTATTTTGCCTTTGAACCAAACTCTTCCCCATTATAGTCTGGCTAGAAAAAGACATTCCCTCCCAGTCTGGATTTGCAACTTACAAAGCTGGTGCAGGCTTTACACGTAGTGAATCTCCCCACCAAATATACTGGTGGACCCCCTCACCTTTTACTGGTGATCCCCACCTTTACTGGTGGAAAACTTCTTTTTGCTCAGGCGAATAATCTTCTCCAGATGTCCTTGTCTCAGGTGGCATAAATGCCAGGGTGTTATCCTGCATCTACTAGGGTTCGGGAACCTGGAGAAGGGGCTGTGAGTAAATTAATAAAGAGACTAGACACGAAATGTGAGCTTGGGAGGCCTTTTTGGGGGGAGCCAGGGAGGCTTAGCTTTAGTAACTGAGCTCCATGAATCTCTGTACCCAGGGCTTTTTATTCGTACATTTTATTCATACATTTGCCCTCTAGAAAGCAGATATACATATCAAAGGTAAGGCCTGGTAAACAATAAAGGACCATCAGGTTGGGGGAAACTGCCCTCAGCTGTCTGGCAGCAGGCAATCATATGCAGACCCTCAGCCCTGCTGAAGGTGTCCATCAACCTTTTGATGGACCTCCTGTATTTATTATGCTAACTACTGTTCCTAGCCTCCAGCATGGGAGGTAGGGCACATGACCAGGTTGTGGGCTTGATCCCCAGTGGGGTGGGGTGGACATGTGCAGGAGGCAGCCAGTCAATGATTCTATCTCTCCCCCTTCCTCTCTGAAATCAAGAAAAAAATAAATAAAAGCTATTAATGTTTAATGTCGCCATAATTATCTGAAATAGTTTTATTAAAATATTTTCATTAACTTGTATTTTTAAAAATATATTTAACCTAACAACTTACAGGCTGAATGCAGACATATGAGAATCCAGCTCAGTTCTTTTTAACCATGGAAAAGATGTGCAGGAGTACAAAGCAGTGTCACTGTTCTCACTCCATGTTTTGTTCCAAGCATGTTATGTTAATAGGCAATGAGTTTATTTTTATTTTTTTTAAATATATTTTATTGATTTTTTACAGAGAGGAAGGGAGAGGGATAGAGAGTTAGAAACATCGATGGGAGAGAAACATCCATCAGCTGCTTCCTGCACACCCCCTACTGGGGATGTGCCCGCAACCAAGGTACATGCCCTTGACCGGAATCGAACCTGGGACCCTTGAGTCCGCAAGTCGACGCTCTATCCACTGAGCCAAACCAGTTAGGACTTATTTTTTAATGACTTAAATGTTTTTAAACTTGTGAATTGTAACTTCTGGTATGGTAAATATCAATAGATATAACTCACAGAAACAGAACCTCCTTGGAGTCTCCAATAGTTTTGAAGAATATCGAGTCCTGACAGTTTAAAACTGCTGACCTCATATATAGCCCATTTCATCAATTCCAAGTGCATTAGAACCAATTTAAGATGTCTTACAATCATTGTCAATTATGGAACTAACTAGAGGCCCAGTGCATGAAATTCATGCACTGGGCGGGGGGGGAGGGGGGGGTTTCCTCAGCCCAGCCTGCACCCTCTCCAATCTGGGAACCCTCGAGGGATAAACCGGCAGTCGGACATCCCTTTCACAATTTGGGACTGCTGGCTCCCAACCGCTCGCCTGCCTGCCTGCCTGATTTTCCTTAACTGCTTCTGCCTGCCAGCCTGATTGCCCCTAACCACTTCCTTGCCAGCCTTATCAACACCTAACTGCTCCCCTGCAGGACTGGCCCCCCCCCCAACTGCCCTCCCCTGCCAGCTTGGTCACCCCTAACTGCCCTCCCCTGCCAGCTTGGTCACCCCTAACTGCCCTCCCCTGCCGGCCATCTTGTGGTGGCCATCTTGTGCAAAGGTGTGATGGTCAATTTGCATATTACCTTCTTATTATATAGGATTGTGTAAAAACTTTCTACTGACATTTTCTGTTAATATCAAGAAAACACTGGCATGAAAAATATTTTTGCTCATCCATTTTTTCAATTCTTTAAACCTCAGATGTAATTGATGATACTCATTTTAACAAAAAATCCATTCCCTTTCTCAATTTTCTTTTTCAAATTCAGGAGCAGTATTTTTCCTTAAGACCTGATCTGAGGACAAGAAGCTATGGAAATGTCAGTGAGCGTGTTGAATTGAGGAAGAAGTTGGGTTGTAAATCATTTAAATGGTATTTGGATAGCATTTACCCAGAGATGCAGATATCTGGGCCCAATGCCAAACCCCAGCAACCCATTTTTATCAACAGAGGGCCAAAACGCCCCAAAATCCTTCAGCGTGGAAGGGTAAGAAAGTAATCTTATCAGAGTATTTCATTAATGTTGTATGATATAATAAGTGACATTACAGACTTGACAGATGTTTAATGATAGCCTTTAGCTTGTCTTCCATTATGTTCTTTTTTTTTTTTTTTAATTTTATTTTTTTTAATTAAATCTTTATTGTTCAGATTATTACATTTGTTCCTCTTTTTTTCCCCCCCATAACTCCCCTCCTCCCAGTTCCCGCCCCTCCCTCCGCCCTCACTCCCCACCCACTGTCCTCATCCATAGGTGCACGATTTTTGTCCAGTCTCTTCCCGCATCTCCCACACCCCTTTCCCCCACAGGAATAGTCAGTCCATTCCCTTTCTATGTCCCTGATTCTATTATAATCAACAGTTCATTCTGTTCATCAGATTAGTTATTCACTTGATTCTTAGATTCACTTGTTGATAGATGCATATTTGTTGTTCATAATTTGTATCTTTACCTTTTTCTTCCTCTTCCTCTTCTTAAAGGATACCTTTCAGCATTTCATATAATCCTGGTTTGGTGGTGATGAACTCCTTTAGCTTTTCCTTATCTGTGAAGCTCTTTATCTGACCTTCAATTCTGAATGATAGCTTTGCTGGATAAAGTAATCTTGGTTGTAGGTTCTTGGTATTCATCACTTTGAATATTTCTTGCCACTCCCTTCTGGCCTGCAAAGTTTCTGTTGAGAAATCAGCTGACAGTCGTATGGGTATTCCCTTGTAGGTAACTGGGTTTCTTTCTCTTGCTGTTTTTAAGATTCTCTCTTTATCTTTTGCTCTTGGAATTTTAATTATGATGTGTCTTGGTGTGGTCCTCTTTGGATTCCTTTTGTTTGGGGTTCTCCACGCTTCTTGGACCTGTAAGTCCATTTCTTTCACCAGGTGGGGGAAGTTTTCTGTCATTATTTCTTCAAATAGGTTTTCAATATCTTGCTCTCTCTCATCTTCTGGCACCCCTATAATTCTGATGTTGGTACGCTTGAAGCTGTCCCAGAGGCTCCTTACACTATCCTCGCATTTTTGGATTCTTTTTTCATTTTGCTTTTCCGGTTGGGTGTTTTTTGCTTCCTCGCATTTCAAATCATTGACTTGATTCTTGCGCTCCTCTGGTCTGCTGTCGGGAGTCTGTATAATATTCGTTATTTCAGTCCGTGTATGCTTAATTTCTAGTTGGTTCCCCAATATAAGATCGAGGGTCTTATTAGTTTTCTTGTAGATCTCATTAAGTTTATCGGCGGCTTCTAAACAGTTCTTGAGAGACCTTAAAAGTGTGGTTCTGAACTCTATATCTTCCATTGACAATTTTGTCCTGTTTCTTTGTCTCCGCATTTTGTTATGCTTCCTTGGTGCACCCCCTAGTGGTCTTTGTTCGAAGTCTTATAGTTAAATCTTGATTGTTGTAGCTAATTCCAGGGAGGGTTTGACCTCCAGGCCAAGTGGCTATGAGAATCAGCTGTGTCAGCAGTGAGAGAACTTCTGTCCTCTAGGGAGGTGCTAATCTAGCCTTTGCCTGAGGCTATCCGGCAAATGCCTCTGTGCAGGGCTTGGGCGGGGCGGGTCGCACAGGATCAAACAGGGTGGGCCGGAGAGAGCAGTTATGGCGGCTCTCAGTCCTGTCCCCAGGGGCTCTGCCTCTCTGAGTCCCAGCACCCGCTGCAAAGCTCAGAGAGAAAGCTGCACTCGCTCTGACCGAAGCCAGACAGTCCCGCTTCTCCCGTTTGAGTCTGGGTCCCTAAAGACTCGCCCGGATCTGGAGCTCAGAGTCTGCGACTCTCTCCCGATTGAAAACGCCAACCGCGCCCTCTGCCGCCAGCCCGCTCCGCGCACTCCGCACCTCAGAATTTGACTTCAGCACTGCGCCTCCTCTGAGTGTCCGTATGCGTTTCTCTTTCCTCCTAGTTGTAGGACTTCCACTCAGCCAGCGTTCCTGTGGTTCTGGGTGATGTCCCTTCCGTTTTTTGGTTTCACTTTTGAAGTAGTTGTTCAAAGCAGCAAACTCCGGCGTTAACCTATGCCGCCATCTTGGTTCTCCCATTATGTTCTTTTTATGAGAATTTCCTCTACTCAGGTGTAAGACCTTAGACATTTTAATATCTTCCCTATTTTCAGATCTTTTACTGCCAGTGATAAGAGCATGACTTTTGTAGGTAGATACACATATGAGTATTTGGCAGAAACCTGATAATTTAGGAAAACAAACAAAAAAAAAGAAATTGGGGCAGCTATATTTTTTTTCGCCTCAGCTCTGGGAATTGACTGCAGACAGAAGTAAAAGGTGGGTTAGGGTCTAAGTGTTGGTACAAGGTGAAATTCCATATCCGATGATCTGAACGGAGCAGAAAACCCATTGACCAACCACATCTGCTTAGATGCCCCCTTTTGTTCTTACAGAATTTCTTCACAATTAATGGTAAGGATCTGGCCAGAAATGCTTTCCGCTTTCCTGAATCGCTTCTTAGAATTTCCTTTTTGAAAGCTGTGTAGCGTTGTCATTATTGCCCAGTTTTCTCCTGTTACAAAGAAGGTGCTCCCCTCCAGGCTCTTTCACAATGCCAACGACTAAGTGGCCAGAATTCAGCCTAGAGCTTTCCCCCCACTTGTTCTAAGACTTTAAAAAATCATCAAGATGTTCTTAGGTGTTTTCTGCTAAAGAAACTTCGGTACCAGTGTGTGTCCATGTAATTAATCCCTTGCATTATTCTTGCCTTGTACGGACTCATCTTAGTGCTTACAGCCGTCCTTGTACTGAGACCATGTGCTTTGCTTCTCTTACGCATCGCACTTTTAGAATTCCTATGGCATTTATAAACTGTATTTATCTCCAGTTCAGCATGTATATTACATTACTTATGTAGTGTCTCCTTTGCTTTATACCTTTGTTCTTTTCCCCCCAATTATCTATTTTAGTGCTAAAATGATAGTTTGATTTTCTTTCTTCCCTATAGGAGACTAGTAAACCTGTAACTTTAGGTAGAAATTCCATGTGGCATTGCTTGCATATGTTAAAATTGCCTATAACCTTGAAGTCTATTGTTATACTATGCACTAAAGCTAGAATTTAGGAATATAAAATGCTTTTATGGCATTGAAATTCATACTACTGGAATAATATTTTCATATTTCATCCCACACCTCCTTTTCTAGCACTGGTCTTTCTTCGATGCTGGGCTTCATGAACATTCTTTTCTTTTACAGCTTTATCACCTCCAGACTGGCAAGTGTCTGGTGGCCCAGAGCCGCCCAAGTCAGAAGGGAGGCCTAGTAGTGCTTAAGGCATGTGACTACAGTGACCCAAACCAGGTGAGCAGTGCCTCTGTATTCAAAGCCAGTCCCTGAAGGGTGTCCTTCCGTGAAGGGAGGGCAGACATTAGATTTTAATCTGATCATAGTAGCAGTTTGTTTCTTTAGAGCATTATTTGAACGGTGCAATTATATAGAATGAATTGAAAGATGTGAATCTGTGAGAAATGGCAAAGGAAGAGCACCCCCCACACACAAACATACCTCCCCTTTGGTAGCCATCGCTTGTTCTCTGTATCTGAAGATCTGTTGTTTTTTGTTTATTCCATGTTTAAGTGAGACCATGAGTTATTTGTGTTCTCTGTCTGATCTCTGTCACTTAGCATAATACCCTCTAGGTCCATCCCTGTCATTGCAGATGGCAAGATTCATTCTGTACCACATCTTCTTTATCCATTTATCTATTGATGAACATATAGGTTGCCTCCATATCTTGGCTACTGTAAGGGGTGCAGATATCTTTTCAAGTTAGAGTTTTTGTTTTCTTTGGATAAATAACCCAAAAAGCGGGATTGCTGGGTCATATTGTAGTTTTATTTTAATTTTCTTGAGAAACTTCCACAGTCTTCATAGCGGCTGCATCAGTTTGCATTCCCAACAGCGCACTGGCTCCCTTTCTCCACACCTTTGCCAACACTGTTTGTTGTCCGTCTGAGCGTCCTCTGTCCATTTTTAAATTGGGTTGTTTGTGTTCTTGGTGTTGAGTTGTGTGAGTTCTCTGTATTTGGGGGATAACTCTGTCTGATGTGTCGTTTGCGTGTATGTTCTCCCATTCAGTCAGTTGCTTCTTGATTTGTTGGTGTTTTCCTTTGCTGTGCATGACCTTCATTGGTTTGGTGTAGTCCCATTTGTTTATGTTTCTTCTGTTTCCCTAGCGTAAGGAAACATAACCCATGTCTTACAGTTTTCAGAGTGTGCATCTTTTATCTCTTTGGTTAAATTTATTCGTAGGTATTTTATTCCTTTGATGCCATTATAAATGGCATTATTTGCTTAGGAGCATTCATTATTGGTGTGTAAAAGGACAATAGTTTTTGGTGGAGTTTTAGGGCTTCCTGATGTAATGGCCTGTCATCTGTAAATTCGGATAGTTTTACTTCTTCCTTTCCAATTTGGATGCTTTTTTCTTTTTCTTTGCTGTGTGTAGGCCTTGGGGTTTTGATCTTTTCTTTTCTTCCTTAGATCTGGATTTATAATGAAGAACATGAATTGGTTTTAAGTAATCTCCTTTGCCTGGATATGTCAGAAACTCGATCATCTGACCCACCCCGACTCATGAAGTGCCATGGGTCGGGAGGATCCCAGCAGTGGACCTTTGGGGTGAGACACTTGCTCAGGGAGGATGGGAGGAGGCTCATAGTCCACCTGTAGAAGGGTGTTCTGAGCTTGCAGCATCCTGTACCTACTCTTAACACATTGCAGACCAGTAGTTTTATTGCTGGCTTTACCCAGTGGCCAGATAGGTTTCTATTGAACGAGTACAAAAAACGTTTTACATAAATGTTAAAGGCATGCATTAAAATTAAATACCCATTGCATATTGAAGTTATTTATTACATGTTCTTACAATCTAATATCTTTTTTAAAGTGTGATACTTTGTAAAACACTGTGTAATGTGAAGTGAGAATTCTCGTGATTGGTCCGCAATGTGTGAAGTACTCCACATCTCTCTGGATCACTGTATCTTCTTTACCTTATTTGGATAGTAAGTGTTGTAAGTTACCTCTTTCTTCATTTTTCAGAAGAATAATCGGCTGTACCAGGTGTCAGTTGGACAGTGCCTGAAAGCGGTTGATCCGCTGAGTCACAAAGGCTATGTTGCTATGGCAATCTGTGATGGCTCCTCCTCACAGCAGTGGCATTTGGAAGGTTAAGGCGGATGCGACGACTGGAATGGAATGCTTGTCCTGGGAAGATCAGCAGACGTGAAGCAGCATACATACTCTACTGTCCATTTCGGAACACCAAGTGACCATCAGGCGGTGAAGAAGTATGTGACGTTGGGTCATTTCTAGGCCACTGTTAAGGAACTTCTTATTTAATGGTAGGAAATCAGAATACAGTTTTAATATAAAGAGTCAGGTTTATACAGAAGGATTATACCCAGGAAATTGCTAGGTCTTCAAATTAGTTTATGCTTTTTAATCCCCTTTAATAATGGAATGGAATGGAATGTGTCATGATTTCCTTTCTTAGAAGAATTCATAGCAGACTAGTTAACTTTAAACAAACTGACTGAATCCACACATTGTTTATAAGATCATATTTAAGGGGTGGTTAAGTACTATAAATTATTTTCATGAATTATGGTACTATAGACATTTTAAATAAAGAATCCTTTTAATTATTTACCTTTTTGTAGTGGAGACTCAGGTCTGAGCTGTCCTATGTCTGTGATGCATGGTAAGAAATAAACTTGGATTCAGCTGATGAACCATGTGCAGCTCTAACTTTAGGGAATTATCAGTTTCTAGGCTTGAACTAGGAGTTTGAAACTGAAGGTATGTGAATTTGGATACTAAAGTTGCCTGTGAAACATACAGGTAGAGTTGTTGAATAGGTTGTTGGATCTAGGGGTCAAGATTTTTATGTCAATTAAATATAAATTTAGGAATCCTGTGTATGTATTACATGCCCAAATAGAAAGAGTTTTTAAAATCTTGAATCACAAAGCAGTTTAAGCATCATATTAGAAACATGTTGGAGAATAATATGTCTGCATCCCAAACTTTTTATCAGTCCTTCAACTTCAAAGACCAGATGGGAACGTAATCAAAAAGCAGCAGCTGGCAGATTTAAGCCAAATAAAATCGATAAATGCCCTAGTAGAAGGCGGAGATTGGATAAAAAGATGGGAAAGTACATGCATGTTGAGCAGTAATTGCAAGACATCTGGAGCAGCTGTATTCATTTAGTCAAAGGCGGTTTCGGAGCAGAGTGTATGGCCAGGGATAAAGAAGTTGTTAGGGGTCAGTTCAGTAAGAGGAAATAATCCCAAACAACAGAGCTTCAGAATACAAACCACCAAACCCGTTCCGGCTTCCAGGAGAAACGGTGTCTGCAGGTGTGAGATTTCCACACAGCTCTCAATAGCGATAAAGCAAGTAGAGAAATACTGTGAACCAACTTGACATAAGTAACAGGGAACACTCCATCCACCCAGAAACAGTAATTCTTTCAAGTACACCTGAAACATCTACCAAGACAGTATCTTCTGGGATAACAGATTCAGCTCACGAAACATTACAAACCAGATAAAAATAATAAAGATCCTGGAAAACCTACCAGTCACACCGCCTCAGTAGCCTGTGGGTCACAGAAGCAACCAGAAGGCTACTTTTGCTGGCTGGTGTGGCTCAGTGGTTGAGTGTCGACCTATGAACCAAGAAGTCACCCGTTTGATTCCCAGTCATGGCACAGGCTCAATCCCCAGTGAGAGACGTGCAGGAGGCAACTGATCGATGTTTCTCTCTCTCCCTCTCTCTCTCTAAAACCAATAAAATATAAAATATATATGCAAAAGGCTATTTTCAGCTGACTGAAAACGAAAGCATATCAAAGACTGTAGGTGCGGCTAACTCAGTCCTTGGAAATTCACAGCACTGAGCCCCTAGATTAGACAAGGGCTAAAGGTTTAAAAGTCAGTGAGTGAGGCTTTCAACGTAAGAAAATAGAAAAAGAGCAAGTTAGAGCAAAGAAGCAGAAGAAATATTGAGTATCAAAACAGAAACAAATGAAAATAGAGAAAATTAATGAAACCAAAAACTGGATTAAGGACATCACAAGTGGAAACCTCTCGTTAAAAGAAAAAGGATACAAATGACCAGCATCAGTAACGAGAAGGGCAGCCTTCCTAGAGTCCCAGATGCTAAAAAGGAGCAGGAACCTCCCTCCTGCTGGCGGGGATGCAGCATGGCGCCGCCACTTGGCAGTACAGTTTGGTGGTTTCTTACAAAACTAAGCCCTGGTCTTTGATCCAACCATCAAGCTTCTTGGTAATTACCCAAAGGAGCTAAAAGCTTACATGCCCTCAGAAACCTCACTTACAGCAGCTTTATTCATAATTGCCCAGAATTGGAAGCAGCCAAGAAATCCTTCAGTAAGTGAATGGATAAACAGTGGTACATCCAGACAATGGGTATTTTTTAGTGTTCAAATATTTCAGATATCAGGCCACAAAAAGACATGGAGAAACCTTGAATACATATTCAGTGGAAGAAACCAATCTGAAAATCTACTTCCTGTATGAGTCCAGCTGTATGCCATCTGGAAAAGGCAAAACCCTGGAGATGGGCAGTTGCCAGAGGTAAAGGGAGGGAGAGATGAACAGTCGCGCACAGAGGATTATTAGGGCAGTGAAACTGTGGGAAACTGATACAGGGTTAAGCCTCGGACTGACCTGCTGGCAAAGTCACAAACAATTTCCAGCTTAGAGGGCACAGTCCTCTTAGCATAATTAGGCTTGACCTTATAACACTCCCTAGATCTTATCTGGGAAGCTAAGGGGCTGAGGAAGTGCAGGAAGTATAACCATGGTGTAAACAAGTGAAACTCACAAGAAAAGTGTAACTTTGGTAACCACTATCTTGTTTACCGCTCACTATAAAAAGCTTGGTGAGGCCTGAGCACAGTGGAAGTCCTTCCTCTTGAGTTGGACTTGCCACCTGGTCCCCCAATATTCCCAAATTATCTTGTGTCTTTTCTTTTTCATTTGTTGTGCGGCTCCTCTTCCAGACCCGAACCCTGAACCACGCAGGACGTGGAGGGAAACACTTACGACATCAAACTATTGTGTATTGTTGGGGTCCAACCCCAGCAGGTCCAGGGCTTCCCAAAGGTGTGGACAGAGTCGGAGAAGAAGGAATGACACGGAGACAGTGTTCAGTTGATCAGCAGTCTAGCTAGGTTCTCTAGCCAGGATCTCCAGCCAGGTTCTGTGTTTTATTTCTCCTGCTACATCTGTATTTATGCCAGTTGATCTTAATGCTATCCATTCTTTTCCAAAGGTTAGGGTGTTTGTTATCTCCATTCCAGGGAGTAAAGATTATGTAGCTTAAGTGTGATTGTTCGTAGTTAAAGTGATTACCTACCCATCTGGCACTTAATTAAGGGGTTTTACTGATAAAATCCCCACCTGGGCCGAAACCGGTTTGGCTCAGTGGATAGAGCGTCGGCCTGCGAACTAAAAGGTCTCAGGTTCGATTCCAGTCAAGGGCATGTACCTTGGTTGTGGGCACATCCTCAGTAGGGGGTGTGCAGGAGGCAGCTGATCGATGTTTCTCTCTCATCAATGTTTCTAACTCACTCTCTCTCCCCCTTCCTCTCTGTAAAAAATTAATAAAATATATTAGAGAGTAACACTGTTGCAAAGTTTTTTAAACTGAAAAAATTTTCTGGAATGGCATTCCAAGTCCTCAGTAGTTCATTTTCAACACTTCTCTCTGGTACTCTAATCGCTTTTTTTCAATGTTTTCCAAGTCAACTCTAAGGTCAATAAATTTCTGCTTCCAAATTGAGCTACTCTGAAATTCAATCAATTGCATTTCAGTCAGCCATGTCTATCCATGAAAACATTTGTAAGTTTAGTTCCTCCAGTTTCATGCCATTTGGAAACCTCATGAATTGCTGTCTCTTCCAGTTCTCTGAATTTCGCAAATCTTGAGAAGAACTCAATAGTTGACTCGAGGATGTTTAAAAACAGCTTTTGAAGGCTTTGACAGTCTGTTCTGTCATCTTTTGGGAGGTCTTTGATGTGCCTCTTGAGGTTTGGGAAATATCTAAATCTCTCACCATCCACATCCCTCTTAAAGACTTCCAGTTTCTTTTCAAAAGCCTTTATGTAACCAAACATAACATCAAGTGTCTTGCCAGTTCCTTGTAATTTAACATTTAAGTTATTCAAATGTTCACAAAAATTGTAAATGGAAGATTATAAGAGAGGGTTTCGCGTGCCAGCAAAGGTTACTGGCGTGCCACGTTTGGCACGGGTGCCAGGGGTTGCCAACCCCTGCCCTAGGGTGAGGATTAACACCCTGTGGAAATGCATACCACTAAGTGGCCAAAGTAATTTTGGAAAGAATAAAGTAGGAGGACTTGCACAAAGTCCACACTGACTGATAATGGCTTATCAATAATGAATATATTTGTGGAACAGAAACAACCCCACACACATGGGCAACCAACTACAGTAAAGGAGCCAACACTGGGGAAGGAAAACCGAATAACCAATGGCACTGGGAGAAGGGCACCTCCATTTGCCTTCCTGGGACAAAACATGAAAAGTTGTATCACATGCAGAAATTACTTCAACCTGAAACTATAAAGTGAAGTGCACCTTCCTGTCTTTAGGGTTGGCAACAATTTCTTTTCTCTTTTTTAGGTTTTAAAGATAATATTTATTTTTTGAAAGTTAGTGTGTCCCCACAAGAGCAAACAGAAACATAAAAAGCAAAGAACAAAGTCATCCACAACCACAAGCAGTTTCCAGTCTGACTTGTCCTTCTAGGTCCCCTATGTATCTACACAACTACACTTCCACTTATATGTACTCACGGTTGTTGTGAGTTATGCATCATGCTTTTTCACACATGATGAATATTTGCCATTACAAAGTCCCAAAGCTGTAGGAGTATTTTGATAACCAAGAATGCCAGTATATCAACATATGTGTAACTCCATCTGTTGGGAAAAAATCTGCATTATTAACCAGTACACCTGGGACATTGCACCAACTCAGTCTGGAAGAAGAAAATGTAATCCTGTCTTTCTTGGCGACAAACATTTCATAAAAGGACAAAAATAGCCAACAGGAGTCTAGATAAAGCTATTGGCAGAGTTAGAATTGAAATACTGCATCCCCGCTCTAGCTGGTTTAGCTCAGTGGATAGGGCATCGACCTGCAGACCAAAGTGTCCTGGGTTCGATTCTGGTAAAGGGCATTGTAGCTCAGTTGCAGGCTCCTCCCCGGCCCAGGCCCTGGTTGGGGTTTGTGCAACCAATCGATGTGTTTCTCTCACATCAATGTTTCTGTCTTGCCCTCTTTCACTCTCCCTAAAAATCAATGGAAAAATATCCTTGGATGAGGATTAACCAATAGATGAATAAATAAAATACTGCATTCCCTTAATGTTCAATTAAAAACGAGACAGAAAGCCTCAGAATACAGCAAGTATAATGCAGCTACAAGAATTTGTACGACTTATATTGTTGAAATATCAGCAAGAAGGTGAGTTTGCACTGAAGTCTTTAACAACGTGTCCACAGCACAGCTGAAGGAGATGCACACTGTGAACATGGATGCATCCCCTCCCTCTGCCTGCTGCTGCCCCAGCCCAGCGAACAAGTGCTGACATCCGTTTCTGAGACGGCTGAACAGTTCCCTGACCAAGATTAGGCAGAGATTTCTTAACTCCTGAATAAGTACTAGTCATGGAGGGGAAACCAAAAAAGAGGATGGTGATCTTGCTAATTGATACAGAACAGTTCAGGGAGGCACAGTGGCTAGAATTGGCCGCCCGGCGTGGAGGAGAGGAGGGAGCTCGCAGAGGAAGGTCTGGAAATGTGTGCATCATGCTGCCCACAGGCGACGTGTGGCTCTGCAAGGTGGGCCAAGAACGAGCTCCAAGGAAAGAAGTCCTGGGAAGCTCTAAGCGGAACCCCTTCCCGAGGTCACCTTTCAGCTCTCACCAGCCAAGTGGAGACACTGAAGACCCAGGGCATCAGGAAGCTGTACCTGAAGGGCCTCACCTCATCGGTGAGCTAAGTTAGACTCATCCTAAAAATGCTTAAAGGACAAGCTTCTGGTGAAGACCTGAGAGGGTGGGTGGGGGCTTGGAGTGGGGGGGGGGCAATGGGGAGAAAATGGGAGAGATCTGTAATACTATCATCAATAAAAACAAAAATTAAAAAAAAATAGCCCTGGCTGGTTTGGCTCAGTGGATAGAGCGTTGACCTGTGGACTAAAGGGTCCCAGGTTCAATTCCGGCCAAGGGCACATGCCTGGGTTGCGGGCTTGATCCCCAGTGGGGGACCTGCTGGAGGCAGCCAATCAATGATTCTCATCATTGATGTTTCTCTCTCTCCCTCTCCCTTTCTCTCTGAAATCAATAAAGAAATATGTTTAAAAATAAATAAATAAAAATAAAATAATAAAGGCAAGATTCAAAAGGCGGACCGATTCTCCAGTAACTTAACTGCCACCAGAATAAACTCTCTTTTTTTTTTAAGTCCACACCCAAGGATATTTTTTCCATTGCCTTTTAGAGAGAGTGGAAGGGAAGGAGGGAGGAAGAGAGAAACATCGATTGGTTGCCTTGTCGCACAAGCTCTGACTGGACCGGGATGAACTTGCAACCCAGGTACGTGCCCTTTACTGGATTGAACCCGAGACCCTTGGGTGTGTGGGCTGACGCTCTGAACACTAAGCCACTCCAGCCAGGGCAAAATGTAACACTCTGTCACGGAGAACACCACAATCCAGTGCTCAACACGAAGGCACAAATTCTGGATCCACTGTGACCTGTTACAAGGAGATGATCAATTAAACAGGCCCAGAAGTGAAAGAATTAGCAAACAACAATATTAAAACCAGCTATTATAAATATGTTCAATGTGCTAAACATTTTAAAGGGAAGCCTGGACATGAGGAAGGAAACTGTCAAAACTATCAAGGTCATGAGAAATGAGACAACCTGAATCCCTGTCACAGGCCAGAGGAGCCTAGGCTGACATGATGACCCTGTGGGGTCCTGGAGCGGATCCTGGAACAGAAAAAGGGCACGGAAAAGCTGGTGAAAGCAGGCCACGTCTCTAGTTTACGTAATGTCTTTGTTCTGACAAATGTGCCACAGTTACAGAAGGAGAGACGGTGTGTGTGGGGGTGGGGGAGGGGGGAAGGGGAACTATTATCTTTGCAACCTTTCTGTAAATCTAAAAGTAACTTCAAATAAAGTTGATTTAAAAGACCAGTAAAGCCCTAGCCAGTTTGGCTCGGTGGATAGAGCATCAGCCTGCGGACTGAAGGGTCCCAGGTTCGATTCTGATCAAGGGCATGTACCTTGGTTGCGGGCACATCCCCAGTGGGGGGTGTACAGGAGGCAGCTGATCCATGTTTCTCTATCTTCGATGTTTCTCTCTCTCTCTCTCCCTTCCTCTCTGTAAAAAATCAATAAAATATATTAAAAAATAAAATAAAAAGACCAGTGGATTGCTGATACACTTAAGGCACACACCCGAAAATACTCATCGCAGCATATTCATAAGAAAAAATTGTTTCCCTCCCTGCTCTTGTTTTTTAAGGATAAAAATGGATAGTTTAATCATAAAACATTGTTTGTCAAAGTTTTACGTCAGTATTGTATTCATTTCCAATGTCGAAAGTAATAATTTATTTCAAAAATTGCCTTCCTCCGTCAGGGGCCCCGTTATGCTGTGGGCCCTCGCCTCTGAGCCGGAAGGGGCGGGAGGAGAACGCAGACTCTGGAAGCACCCAGTCTGAGCAGCGCGTCCAGGCCAGGCAGCAGCCAGGAGCCCGGCACGGAAGGGGAAGGAGTTCGGGGCAGGGCTACAAGAGGGAGCTGGGGGGGTCGGGGGGGGCGCGCACGTGGAGCGGAAGCCTTAGCCTGGGGCTTCTGGGTGGGGCACGTGGGTGGGAAGAGCTGCCTCTGACAGGAAATACTAGTGGAGTAATTTTGGGGAAGAAAATAAAGATTGAGTCAAGTTTTAGCTTTTATAGTAACACTAGTGGCCCAGTGCATGAAATTCGTGCATGGAGGCGGGGGGGGGGGGTTGTCCCTCAGCCCAGCCTGCACCCTCTCCAATCTGGGACTCCTGTGGGATCAGGCCTAAACCAGCATTCAGACATCCCTCTCGCAATCCAGGACCACTGACCCCTAACTGCTCACCTGCCTGCCTGCCTGATTGCCCCTAACCACTCTGCCTGCCAGCCTGCTCATCCCAAACTGCCCCTCCCGCTGGCCTGATCACACCCAATTGCCCCCCACTGCTGGCCTGCCTACCCCCAACTGGCCCCCCCTGCTGGTCTGCACGTCCCCAACTTCCCCCACTGCTGACCTGATCACCCCCAACTGTCCTCCCCTCCTGGTCTGATTGCCCCTAGCCCAGGGGTGGGCAAACTTTTTGACTGGAGGGCCACAATGGGTTCTTAAACTGGACCAGAGGGCCGGAACAAAAGCATGGATGGAGTGTTTGTGTGAACTAACATAAATTCAAAGTAAACATCATTACATAAAATGGTACGGTCTTTTTTTTTTTTTTTAGTTTTATTCATTTCAAACGGATCCGGCCCGCGGGCCATAGTTTGCCCACGGCTGCCCTAGCCCCATTCCTTGGTTGCCGAGGTGACCCGGGAAGCCAAGCCTTCCTGCCTGCTCTCCCGCCAGCTCTGTGGCTCTGTTATCTTTGTTGTGTCAATTTGCATATCCCCTCCTTATTGACTGTGGGCACCACCATCTTTATCACAAAGTGACGGTTAATTTGCATGTTGCTCTTTTATTAGATAGGATGAGCAGCTAAGCCAGTGGTTCTCAACCTGTGGGTCACGACCCCTTTGGCAGTTGAACGACCTTTCACAGGGGTCGCCTAAGACCATCCTGCATATCAGATACTTACATGACGATTCATAACAGTAGCAACATTAGTTATGAAGTAGCAATGAAAATAATTTTATGGTTGGGTCACAACATGAGGAACTGTATTTAAAGGGCCAGAAGGTTGAGAACCACGAAGCTAAGCACTAATACCAAGCAGGCTCTGGTTGTACCTGGGTTTGGAGCTAAGGGAGCGATTTGGGAACCTGTCCCCATATTGACTGCATTGGACGAGGTCAGCGAGGAGAGCTGAGGGTGGGGCGGTGGGGGCAGGAGGAGGCAGGAGGGTGAGAGCTTGGACTTGTCTAGTAGCCAAAAAGCGACATGCTTTCTCGGCCCAGTGGTTGGAATAGGAACTGGGTGGAAATAACTTCTGGAGCCCCAGAAAGCATCTTCTGACATGAGCACCCAAATCTGCAGGCAGGGAGAACACCCAACCAGCTGGGGCAGCCAGCTGGAGCGGTGGCCGCAGTGGAGCTGCGGGGGGGGGCATCTTCTCCGAGCAGCCGTCTGGCCTGCAGAGCTGCTGTGTCCGCCTGAGGGCAACCTGACTAGGCCCTGGGGGTGGGGGTAGGATGGAGGGGAGGAGGAGCTGTTCTGTCTTCCTACCAAGTAGCAAGTGGGTTCCATTTCAGATTAAGGAAGTTGTAAGAAACCTTCTGGAACCACAGGTGAGGACTGTGCTGATCACGGTGCCGTGCGTCTCCAGCAGCAGCGCCAGGCTGAGGTCCCGGGGCCTCGTCCTCGTCCGTCATCCACGAGCAGGAGCCATGTCGGGCCCCTCCCATCTGGACGGGAACCATGTTGCTTAGTAATTACCATTCCCTTAGGCAGGTGGCTAAGAACCATCAGCTTTGCTCGGTGATGGCTCCTGTGTTGGGAACCTTTGGGGAGTGCTGATGGTCCTCTTGCAAAGCGTCGGCAACACTGAAATGGAAGGCGAGGTCTCCTCTGTTCACTGAGACTGCGCAGCCCTCCCCCGCAGGGCCCGGGACAGGACGGAAGGGAACAGACCCCGGGGAGAGACTGCCTGCACTGCATGCGCGGCTGCCAGGGGCCGGGGACGCCACCGCCTTTATCGCAGCGACAAGGAGCGTGTCCTCGGTGCAGGGCCTGCGGCCTGCTCTTCTCATGGTGCTGGGAGTGCGCCTGCTCCTCGTAGGCTCCGTGTGGCTTCTGGGCCTTTGCCCAGCTGAACATGGGGATTTGTTTTAGGGTGTTGGTCTCTGAGGCTAAATGTTCTCGCTTCGTGACTGCACGCCTGGGCTTCCTGGAAGAGGGGAGCGTTAGAGGTTGTATTTCAGCCCTAACCGGTTTGGCTCAGTGGATAGCGCGTCGGCCTGCGGACTGAAGGGTCCCAGGTTCGATTCCGGTCAAGGGCATGTACCTTGGTTGTGGGCACATCCCCAGTGGCGAGTGTTCAGGAGGCAGCTGGTCGGTGTTTGTCTCTCATTGATGTTTCTGACTATCCCTCTCCCTTCCTCTCTGTAAAAAATCAATAAAATATATTTTTTAAAAAAGTTGTATTTCAGATCACGATTCTTGGATTAAACAGATGAGGCCAGCAGGAGGGCGAGGGCAAGGAGGTGGTAATTGGGAAGAGTTGATGGAGTGTCGATTGACAGCAGCCGAACTCTCGATGGCCCCTCACTCTGCTTCCACCAGGAACTGAGCCATCAGTGCCTCCAGGCTTCCCGCTGCCTTAGACATCCGGAATCCCTGTGAAGTGGCCCTTGCTTTTCTCTCATCTCCTCTTCTCCTGCCACTGTTTTCCAGCCTCACTTGACTCCAGTCCCCAAACCCCAGCCTCTTGCACATGCTGGGAAGGCCTTGCCTTCGTCCCTGCACTGGCTGTCTCCATGCCACAGGGCTGCTTCAGGATCACCTCAGGGAGCCTCTCCTGCTGCCCAGCTCACCAGATTCTGCCTTAAAAATGTCCTGCTTTTGTCTGTCTTCTCCACCAGAGTACGAACTCGGTGAAACCAGGGGCCACAGCTGTCTCATTTGTCACTCCCTGGAGCCTTTCAGGCATTTAAGAAACATGTGGAGTACGTGGTCAAAGAATAAACGCAACCACTGTGATGTCTGAGGTGGGAGGGATAGGCTTGCTACTCCTCCGTTTACCTCTGGGATCCACTGCAGGGGTAGAGGCGCCAGGAGGCCCTGCGAAGAGCCATCTACGCCTGATACTCACCCGCATTCCATGCTTCCCCTCTCCCTGTGACAGGGTGCTCCGGTCCGTAGACCTGATGGCTAGAATGAGCTTTCCTGCCGTTCCTTGGTATGGAACAAGGAGTTGGCATCCACTTGCAGACAGCAGATCCCAGGCTCTACGATGGCTCACAGACGTTTCCTTCCTTACGTGTCTCATTGTTCGAGACCAAGTCTGAGGCTGAAGAAGAAAAGACTACAGTGACGACAGCTTAAAACCTGCAGACTGTGAAACAGACAATTTCAAATGTCTCAGAACAGTTTCAAAAAAATTTGTCAGACGATATTTGCTTTGAGACTTTTTATAAAACCACACAATACAAAGGCTTGTTACTTTCGGGTATTCATGAAGCACAAGCTAAATGTCTGCTGTAGAAATCAAGATGGTGGCGCCGTGCTTGCGTCCCACGGCCACGTCAAAATTACAACTAAATCACTGAACAACCATTATTGAAAACCACCTGAAGACTAGCTGAACCGAAGTCCGATAACTAAGGATATAGAGAAGCCACATCAACAACGGTAGAGGGGCTAAGATGTAGAGCAGACAGACCCCACACCCGTGTGTGGTGGTTAAACATCAGGAGGGATATCTCAGCTACGGAGCGAAGGGGCCCAGCCCAGCATCTAGTGCTGGGAAGGAAGTCCCAGTAACATCTGGCCGTGAAAAGCAGCGAAGACTGTCCCAGAACGACAGTGGGTGGCGAGAGATGTAGGGGCTGCAGGTCTTAAGGGGACCATGCACAGACTCACTCGCTCTTCACTTTGGGCAGCAGCTCCAAAAGTGTCAGGGACATGTGGGGAGGAAATAATTTGACTAACTCAAGGGCAAGGGCAAGGGCTGGAGGGGCAGCAATCAGGGCAGCTCTCTCAGAAACGCAAGTGCTGGCCAGTGCCATTGCTCCTTTGTGGAGCTTCCCTCCCATTCCACCGGCTGGGCACAGGTGGGCACCAAGCCTGAGTCTCCATCAACCTGGCTAACACCACTCGATACCCTGCCCTGCCCAACTCACCACTCAGCCAGAACCTCTTCCAGCAACTTTTCCACACAAGTGGCAGCCTCTGCCTGCTTTCCTAAAGTCTCAGAGATCACAAACTCTAACAGTTAGCAGCTGGCCTCAGTGACCTAGACCTCTTGTTAAGCAGCCCAAACCCAGTACCGGCAGCAACCAATTGCAGATCATGTGGAATTTATTCCTAGGATGCAAGATTAGTTCAGTTTCTGCCAATCAATTAATGTGATTCACCACATAAACAGAATGAAGCATAAAAATCATATACTCTCATCAGCAGACACAGAAAAGCATTTGACAAAATCTAGCATTCATTAATGATAAAAACTCTCAACAAATTGGGAATAGTGGAAACATGCCTCAACATAACGAAAGCCATATGACAAACCCATAGCTAACATTCCCAACAGTGAAAAGCTGAATTCCTTTTCTTAGGAACAAGACAAGGTTGTCCACTTTCACCACTTTCATTTAACAGTAGCGGCCCGGTGCACGAATTCATGCACAGGTGGGGTCCCCCAGCCTGGCCGGTGATCAGGGCCTATTGGGGCAGGCCGACTGGGGGAAGGGACTGCGGGAAGTTGGCTGTGGGAGTGCACTGACCACCAGGGGGCAGCTCCTGCATTGAGCATCTGCCCCCCTGGTGGTCAGTGCATGTCATAGCTACCAGCCAGTTACCTGGTCTTAATGGTCACTTAGGCTTTTAAATATAATAGAGGCCCAGTGCACGAAATTCATGCAGGGTAGGCCTGGCTGGCAATCAGGGCTGATCAGGGTCTTCCTTCGTTCCATGCTGCCCCCTGTTGGTCAGCACACATCATAGCAAGGGGTCGAACTCCCAGTCAGTTGAACTCCCAAGAGGGCAATTTGCATATTAGCCTTTTATTATATAGGATAGATGGTATTGAAAATCGTAGCCAAAGCAATCAGACAAGAAAAAGAAATAAAGGACTTCCAATTGGAGAGGAAGAAGTAAAACTGTCAATATCTGCAGATGACATACTATAGAGAACCCTAAGGATTCCACCAGAAAGTTTTTAGAATAAAACAATTATCAACTCACACAACTCAAAAAACCAATATATCCCAAGAAACTAGAAACACCAATCAGAAAGGATATATGCACCCCTATGTTCATAGCAGCACAATTTACAATAGCTAAGATTTGGAAACAGCCTAAGTGCCCATCAACAAATGAGTGGATTAGAAAACTGTGGTACATCTACACAATGGAATACTACACTGCTGTTAAGAAGGAAGGCTCTCCTACCATTTGCAACAGCATGGATGGACCTGGAGAGCATTATGCTAAGTGAAATAAGCCAGTCAGAGAAAGATAAATATCACATGATATCACTCATTTGTGGATTATAGAGAACAACATAGACTAATGAACAAAACAGATCCAGAGACAGAGAAGCATTGATCAGACTGTTAAACCTCAGGGGGAAGGCAGGGGAGGGTGGGAGTAAGGGGGAGAGATCAACCAAAGGACTAGTATGCATGCATATGAGCATAAACAATGGACACAGGAGAGTGAGGGCATGAGCCGGGGGGGGGTGGGGGGGGATAAGGACACATGTAATACCCTCATAAAGAAAAAAGGCAACCCAGCCAGTGTGGTTCAGTGGTTGAACATCTACCTTTGAACCAGGCAGTCACGATTTGATTCCAGGTTGGGGCACATGCCTGTGTTGTAGGCTTGATCCCCAATGGGGATCAGTGATTCTCATCATTGATATTTCTCTCTCTCCCTTCCTCTTTGAAATCAATAAAATAAATATTTTTAAATGGACAAAGGAATTGTAAAGACATTTCTCCCAAGAGGGCAAACAGATGGACAACAGAAATGAAAAGATGCTCAGTATCACTAATCATCAGGGAAACGCAAATTAAAACCACATTGAGATCTCACCCTAGACCTGTCGGAATGTCATCAATAAATCAACAAACAGCAAGTACTTGTGAGGAAGTGGAGAAAAGGGATCCTCGTGCACTGCGGGGGGGATTGCAAACTGGTGCAGCCACTGTGGAGAATGGTGTGGAGGTTTCTCAAAATAGAGAACTGCTCTATGACCCAGCAATTTGACTTCTGGGTATTTGTCTGAAGAAATCCAATACACTAATTCAAAAAAAATACATGCATCCCTTTGTTTATTGTGTTGATATTTACAATAGCCAAGATATGGAAATAGCACAAGTGTCTATCAATAGACAATTGGATAAAAAAGATGTGGCACGTATATACAATGGAAAATTACTTGGCCATAAAAAGAATTTAAATCTCGGCATTTTTGACAACCTGGATGGACCTAGAAGGTAATATGCTAAATGAGGTAAGTCAAACACAGAAAGGCAAATTCCATACGATGTCACTTATACATGGACTCTAAAAACAAAGGAAGCGAACAAAAGCAAACTCATAGACACAAAGCACAGACTGGTGGTTGCCAGATGGCAGGGGGGTTTGGAGGGTGGATGAAAAGGTGAAGGGATTAAGAAGTACACATTGCCAGCTATAAAAAGTCACGGGAATACAAATTACAGGATAGCAAAAATAGTCATTAATGTTGCAATAACTATGAATGGCCTGACTGGAACTAGACATATCAGGATGATCACTGTAACATATGATCACTATGCTGTGCATGTGAAACTAATATTGCATATATCAACTATTTGAAAATGTAAAAAAAATGTAAAACATTTCACATTGCACATAGAATTTTACTTGAGGTAGGAAAAATACATAAAAGGCTTCAGGTTTCTTCACAAACTGTGATAAACCTTGCTACTAAGTAAAAAGAAAATCCTTTGGGGGATTTTGAGCAATTTTAATTCTTAGTAACCTCCTTAAATGTTAAATACATTCAGTTTTATAGAAATAAAGCATCAACCACATAGAATAAATCTAGGAGAGCAATTGAACAGTTAAACAAAAATAGACTAGCTCTGGCCAGTTTGGCTCAGTGGTTGGAGTGTTGGCCTGCAGATCTCAAGGTTGCGGTTTGATTCCTGGTCAGGGCACACGCTCGAGTTGCAGGCTCAGTCCCCAGTGGGGGGCATGCAGGAGGCAGCTGATCCATGTTTCTCACATCGATGTTTCTCTCTCTCCCTTCTAAGTCAATTAAAACTCTTAGGAAAAAAGGACTTCATACCAGGGAGTAAGGCACCATGAATATTTTTAATTAGGCCTAAATAAACTAAAGCGAAACTGAAGTTCCCTTTATTCAACTGCAAGAAAGACAGTCTCTATTTGCAATGAGTTAAGAACTTGTGTCTAAACTTTGAGAACTGAGTTGATTATGGCAACATGGTGGTAATTCTGACATGTGGATCAGACCATCGGTGAATTTCAAGCAAGCATCAATTTCAGAGCTCAAACCAGAACAGGCGAGGGGTTAACAGAGACTCAGGTGGCTTTTAGAGATGTAAAATATTTTATTTGTAAATGGTGATCTTCTAAATCTGTGTCCACAAATTCCAAAACCCATAACACTCTGTATACTTCAAAAAATTCAATTTTTCCAACATTAGATACTATTATACAGAACCAAAAACAAAACAAAAACCGGTAGGACAAATACTGGTAGGATGTCAGAATATTGTACAAGAGAAGAAAAATATTCAAGAAACAAATTTCATACAGCTATTTATCAAGAGAAAAATATATACAATTGATTTATTCTGTAAGATAAAAATACATCATGCCATATACATTACAAGTTCAGAACTGCATCACTGAATATACCAACAGCTTACAGTCCACTGGAATTGTGCACACAAAACTTCATTTTATGCTCAGCCTGTGAAGTGTCAGTACCAGAATTTTAAGTACAAAATAAAAAGCTAACCCGGTTCAAAATGCTGATTAAATTCCTACGAGCAAACACAAAACAGTGTTTTTATTAAAGAAATGTAAACAAACAGATCATACACACACATTTAAAATCACATCTTCCAAACCCTTTGCCGGAGTCCTGCCGCCCATGATCACATCTCCTTTTTTTTTTTTCCTTTTTCAAATTTTTGTGTTAAATAGAAGGCTAGAGTTAGATCAGAGTTCCTGCTACATGATCCTAGTACGTTTAAATGATTCTTTGTGGCTTGAAACAGAGTTCTAATCAAAACTACTTTTGCTGAAGAAAAGTCAGCCTCTATGTGGGTGTCTTTTAAGCAGTTATTCACAGTTATCACAAATTGTAAGCACAAAAAAACCTGACTGAAGAAGTAGGGATGCAACAATATAATATGAAAAATTTAGTTTAAATTACCAAAACAGCTATAAAAGTTGTAGTCATGGCATACACTCTGTTCTATCAGAAGGTGTATAAAACATTAAGTACTAATTGACCGTGGTTTCCAAAAAACTCCAAACACTCTAGGTTGAAATTTTGGTTATTACATAATTATAATGGCATATTTATAACACAAAGTTATATTGTAACATCCCTATGAACATTTTATAAGCACCGAGCTGCTGCAGAGCCTGGTAGCATTTGGTCAATAACTATTTTTATACTGTATTTTTTTCTCAAAATATTTACATATTTGTACAAAGTAACAGGGTCTGTTAGTTCTGCAGGTAACAGCAGCAGCTTGGCTTTCTTCTAACTTTTATTTAAAAATAGCTTCATTCACTTATTCAATAATAAATACAAAAAGTTTCTCTTATTTTACAGAAATCAAAAACTACAATAAACTGACTCATGGAATCAAGTATTTAAATGTATTTTAGTGCAAGTTATTATCCCTTAGCTCTATCCCTAAGGAAGTCATTTCAGTACATTCCTTGTTCAGTGGTGTCTACTTTATTTAAAAAACTTTAAATTAGAGGGCCTGCCCCTTTTTCAATAAGGCCGTGGCCAGCACTTTGGACGTGTCCCTTAGCTGGTGATTTCAGTCTTACATTCATAGGAAGGCCCTTGCCCTGGGGCAGGGCAGCCATCGGCTCTGTGCCCCAGTAAAAGTTTCTCCTTAGTGAGACTAAACAACAAAACAAACAACACCCACCCACAAGAAGAAAAAAGAAGGAAAGAAAAAGAAAAAAGTGCTGGACCATCTGTAATTCTGTAACCTCAGCCACTGGAGGAGCGCTGCCGAGTCCGCCTTCCCTGGGAAGGGCTGAGGAAATCAGACTCCCAGAAGCTAGATTTCAGTCATAAACAGAAAATAAAAATATCTCTCTGCTGCCAAATCCAAACGGTGTGTTGAATCGCTTCTTCCTAGGGACAAGCGCAAGGAATGCATTCAGTTCATCCACTTCCGGCAGTTCACAGCTCCACAGTGACAGGGGATCTTGTGCTGGTCGTCTTCAAAGTCAAACTTATAGTCGTAGCACAGCTGCCCACGGCAAAGACACGAGTCAGAGGGGCTGGGAAGGAAGGAGAAAGGGCCCCTCCCTCCATCTGCCCAGGGCTCGCAAACAACAAGCTACAGGAAGACCCGCTTTGTTGAGGTTCTGTGGGGCCTGGGAAGGGTGATGGGGGAACCTCTGGAAGAAGTAAACAAGCCTGGCCCTCGCCAGTGTGGCTCAGTGGCAGAGCCCTCGGACTGCAGGGTCTCAGGTTCAGTTCCAGTCAAGGGCATGGACTTTGGTTGCAGGCTCCATCCCCAACCCTGGGTGGCAACCAATGGATGTCTCGCTCTCCACTAAGGTTTCTCTCTCTCAATGGAAAAATATCCTTGGGTGAGGATTCACAACAAAAACAAACAATGAAAGAAACAAGCCTGGCTGTTTACCTGGGATCCCAAAGGGACCGAGGGAATGGGAGGCAGTATGTTCAGGCCGAGCCAGGCCTGAGACGGGCAGCTAGCGGGAGATGGCGGGAGAAGGGGCATCTCACAACTGCTCACCACGCTGCCCTGCAGGCGGAGCACCCGGGTCCCCTGCCCCCGAGCTCCAGGCTCCTCCTCCCCTCCCTGGCCGACGGGGCACTGCAGGTCGGGCAGAGATGAATCGCCCTCATCAGCTACCATCCTTCTCCCCCATTGTTCCTCACTTAGTATTTCAAAGATGTCTTTCTATAGGAGTCACCAAATTATTAACTTCTCAGACCAAGCCTGTTGTCAAGGCAGCTGGGAGTCTGCACAACCCCCTTGGTACAACCCCCTGAACCCCAACACTGCCCAACCCGGGAGGAACCAACGCGCACTGGCACCATGCTCACTGGCACCGTGCTGGACTTCTCCCTTCCTTAGTTCCTCATCGAGTTAGAAGATGTGCAAAAGAAGCCTTGGTTCAGTTCTCGATTTAACAAAGGGAATTCCAAAATGATGACCGAAACACAAGCAAAATACCATAGCTCTGTCCACAAAGGGCTGGGGCTCCAACACCCACAGGACACCAGGGCCCCTCCCACCCGAACGGGAGGGCTCCTACGGGGCCCATGGCGCTCAGCGGGAGCTTTCCAGCTCCGGAGTTGCCGTGATGCGTGATCACATTAGTGAACGACCAAGTTGGGAAACACAAATGAGGCAATCAAGACCAATAATCTTGCCCTAACCGGTTTGGCTCAGTGGATAGAGCGTCGGACTGTGGACTGAAGGGTCCCAGGTTTGATTCCGGTCAGGGGCATGTACCTTGGTTGCAGGCACATCCCCGGTAGGGAGTGTGCAGGAGGCAGCTGATTGATGTTTCTCTCTCGTTGATGTTTCTAACTCTCTATCCCCCTCCCCTCCTCTCTGTAAAAAAATCAATAAAATATATTAAAAACAAACTAATAATCTTAAGTCACCTGGGAGACCAAAGAAATGTCAAGGTCGGCACCTAGCATTCTGAAGAACAGATAATAAAGCAACTATACGTTGTGAAAATCGATGTGAAAACCTGTAAGCGTGTTCTCCTCATAACTGGGAATACAAGGACCTGGAGTGGAGGGTGCCCCAACCCTGCTGCCTATAGCCCTGTGGTGGCCTCACACGTGGCAGAGACCACAGGAGGCAACGGTACCATGATTTGCTCTGCAGGCTTTTAATTGTTAAAGAAAGGAATCCTACCAAACTGTGACCAGGGTAAGGGGGGGGGGGGGGGGAAAGGAGGAGTCCCAGACATAGGAAATGATGCCACATGAATGATGGGGGAATGAAGGAGGGACCAAGGAGAGGTGGCAGGAAGTACTCAATGCTGCTGTGTGGAACGTCGGACAAAGACGACAGGGTGGTGCCACGGGACCTACGCTGAAAAGCTGGGTCCAGAATAAAGAACTGGGAAACCACGGGACAAGTTACCTGTATAGAGGTGGAAACCACACCCCAGGATCCGCTCACAGCAAAGCTCCCCCAGGCTTACCTCTTCTCCTTTCTGGATTCTCCGGTTGGAGCTGATGATGATTTTGTGTCCTCTCTCAAAAGTCACCACCTCAGCCACACAGTTAGGGGCACATGAATGGTTGATGTACCTGCAAACCACCGTTTCAGAAAACTATGCACCAACTAGAAGAAGCCTGAAAAACTTGCAGCTCATAGGGAAAACTTTTCCCTAATTACACTCCTATTTGCTCATCTACTGAACAAGAACCAATATAATTTTAAATAAAACTTTTGGGACGTATCTACTCTAAACTGTTGCTCCCTGGAAGGCTATGACAACAGGGCCCACTGACAGGAAAGGCCTTGATCAGACTGAGCCTCACCTCGCAGGCCCTCCCGTGAGCGTTGCATCGATCACGTGGTCGTTATCCATGCGGAACATGTACACGCCGCGGTTCTGAAAGAGAAGCAGCTCAAAAGTCCTCTCTTCCGTCTGCTCGCACCAGGAAGCCTAGGCCAGTGGTCGCCACACTGCGGCTCGCGAGCCACATGCGGCTCTTTGGCCCCTTGAGTGGGGCTCTTCCAAAGTACCGACTTCTGCGCACGGGCCACAAAGTTTCAATCGCACTGTACGTGCGCGCCCGCACGTGGTATTTTGTGGAGGAGCCACACTCAAGGGGCCAAAGAGCCGCATGTGGCTTGCGAGCCGCAGTTTGCCGACCACGGGCCTAAGCTGATGCGACCTGAAAGGCCCCTGGTCACATGCCACCGATGTGACGGCAGCGGTCAGCTGACACGCGCTATGAATGGCAATTAACGAAGTGGCGGAGGCCTGGAAGACCAGCCAGGCTCATTCATCCACACACGCCTCTGCAAAGAGCAGGCACTGAAAGAGAAGACTAATGGGGAGATGAGGAAAACACAAGCTCCAGACAGGGCTTTTGTTCAAAACTGAACCCAGCGCGACCATCAGCTCTGGCCCCGTCTCCGCTGTTTGCGGCTGTGACACTTACCTGAGACTCATAAAGCTTCTCTTTTCTGTTTGCTACTTCATTTCGAATGATGGTCCCAATGTATTCAATGACCATGGTGTGCTTCTCGATGTCTCTAGCAGCATATAGGCCCAGCCCCTGCAGGAAAAAGTGTGTGAGAGTGTGTGTCTCTCAAACATACTTCAGTTCCTTGGTCAGCTCTGCACTCTTTCATACAAAAGCCAGGCTGAAGATGCTGCCTGCCCTCAGGTGATTTTTCCTATTTATGTGCTATCTGCAACTTGAAGAACCGCTAACCGCACCTCTTACAGCTGCGTCATCGCCACCCCGAGGGCCTTACACAGTAGCCTTGCTGACCGGCCGGCCACACCTTCTATCAGGCTTCTTGTCTTTCAGGTACTCGCTGAGACCCCACCAGCTAGACAGGCCTCGTGGCTTCTGAGGTTTATCTTGTCCCTACCTCTAAAGGGACTAGACATATAATTTAATGACACAGAAATATTGCTCACTGTAGGGGATTATGAGTTTCTGTGTTCTCAGCAGAGAAGGCAGGCGGGCTCCACGCTGCCTGGGGACTCCCCACACACCGTCCGCCTCGGGCCGCCCGGGAGCACCCAGGACAGAGGCCTACACTAGAGGTTCTCCTGTGAAGTAAATTACTTTCTTGCGGGAAAAGAGTATGATGTATCTGTTCAATTTCAGAGCTGACTCAGGAGGGACACAGAACAGGACACAAAGCAGCAGGGACAGCAGGGCAGTTGGACCACATGGTGCTCCAACAACTGCTTAACATTGGAAGAAAATCAAACTGTCTAAAACATAAAAAATTAAACTTCTGAAAGAAAAACAATCTAACAGACGACATATTATACAAAGTATAGTCTTAACCAAGACTAGAAAATTATGTGTTTGACTAAAAATTAAAACTTTTGTAAGAAAAAAAAAAAAAAGACAGCATACGTTCTGTTGGCCAAAGGTTGTTCTGCAGGGGAAATATCTAACAGTAAGCGAGTCCTTACTAATCGAACAATGGACAGAAGATGAATATGCAACTCACAGGAGAGGAAATCCCTATGGCAAACATGAAAAGTCACTCATTCGAAAATAAAAAGCTTCTGCACAGCAAAAAAAACCCATCAAAATAACGAGAGCCCGGCTGGCGTGGGTCACGGTTTGATTCCCGGTCGGGGCACAGGCCCAGGTTGCAGGCTCGATCCCCCGTGTGGAGGGTGCAGGAGGCCAATCGATGATTCTCTCTCATCACTGATGTTTCTTTCTCTCTAGCACTCTCCCTTTCTCTCTGAAATCAGTAAAAATATTTTTAAAATAATAATAATAAACAACAAGAAAGCCCACTGCATGGGAGAACATATCTGCCAATGATACATCTGATAAAGGGTTAAGCTCCAAAATATGTGGGGGACTCATACAACTTAACCGAAGGAAGACAACAACCCGATTCAAAAATGGGCAAAGGATCTAAATAGACGCTTCTCCAAAGAGGACATACAGAAGGCCAAGAGACAAATGAAAAAATGCTCAAAGTCACTGATCATCCGAGAGATGCAAATCAAAATGACAATGAGGTACCACCTCACACCTGTCAGAATGGCTGCCATCAACAAACCTACGACAAGTGCTGGGGAGGATGCGGAGAAAAAGGAACCCTCATGCACTGCTGGTGGGAATGCAGACTGGTGCAGCCATTGTGGAAAACTGTGTGGACTGTCTTCAAATTATTAAAAACAGAACTCCCATCTGACCCAGTCATCCCACTTCTAGGAATATATCCTAAGAAACCTAAAACTCATCAGAAAGAACAGAAGCAGCCCTATGTTCACAGCAGTGCAATTTACAGCAGCTAAGACTTGGAAACAGCCTAAGTGCCCGTCAGCAGATGAGTGGATAAAAAACTATGGTACATTCACACAATGGAATACTATGTGGCAATAAAAAAAGAACTCTTACCATTTGCAACAGCAATAATTGACCTGGAGAGTGATATGCTGAGCGAAATAAGCCAGAGAAAGATAAGTATCACATGATCTCACTCATATGTAGAATCTAATGAACCAAATAAACTGATGATCAAATATAGACCCAGATTTATAGAAGCATGAATAGATTACTGAACCTCAGAGGGAAAGCAAGGGAGGGTGGGAAGAGACCAACCAATGAACTTGTATACATATATGCATAACCCGTGGACACAGACAATGGCATGGTGAGGGCCTCGGGGGTGGGGAAGAGGAAGGGTCCGGGAGGAAGAGATTAATGGGGGAAAAAGGAGGACCTATGTAATACTTTCAACAATAAAGCTTAAAAAAAAGTTGTTCATTCATAATTAAAGTAACAATACCAGTCTACACTTAGCCGGCTGGCAAAATAAATAAGTAAATAAATAAATAAATAAATAAATAAATAGGCTGTAACATTTACTACAAATGGGAAAACAGTCTCAGTGGATACAGGAAGAAACAAGCAATCACAGCTACCAACACACAAGAGATACAAGAGACTGATGGTTACATTGGGAAAAGTTGTAAAGAAAATAAATGCTTGTCAGTAGGTGGACGGTTTAATTAATCAAAGCTCATCAACAACATGGAGCATCACGGCCGTTGAAGAGGGGACAGAGCCACCTCCGTTGGTCTACAGCAGGGGTGGGCAAATTTTTTGACTCGAGGGCCACAATGGGTTCTTAAACTGGACCGGAGGGCCGGAACAAAAGCATGGATGGAGTGTTTGTGTGAACTAATATAAATTCAAAGTAAACATCATTACATAAAAGGGTATGGTCTTTTTTTTCTTTCAGTTTTATTCATTTCAAACGGGCCGGGTGTAGTTTGCCCACGGCTGGTCTAGAGACTAAGGATTCGTGAAAACAATGCCAAAGCGTGTAGCCCACCCACATTCCCTGATGCTCACAGTGAGGCTGGGCTGCAGAGGGAGGAGCACCCAGCACCTGGGAGGCAGAATGGAGAAGGGCAAGAACGCTTCGGGTGTGAGATGACAGCCTGAAGGCAGGTAGCGCCGAAGCCATTACAGTGATGGTGAGAGGAATGGTGGAGAGCACTGAGCCTCCGGGAACACTTTAAATGGGACATGGCTGGTCAGGTAGAGGGGAAGGGCACCGCTGCCGGGAGCCGAGGGGAGCTCTCGTCCCAGGATCGGGAGAGGCTCTGTTCTTGCGGCAACAGCTGAAGGCAGACACTGCATTCAAATTGTAAAAACAAGATACCAGATAAAAGAGAAGAGCAGAAAGGGCGCTTAGCTAATTTAAAAAAATTAGCAGCTTGGCAGAAGTCTCAGTGCAAGGAAACCAAGAGAGAAGGAGTGAGAAGGGCGGATACAAGACGGGACCCTCTGGCTGCGCTGAAGGCCCCAGAGCATGTTGCTGCTGCTGCTGGTCTGGAGTCCACGCCGAGATCCCGGGTCTCAGGGGGCAGGTATGTGCCCAGAGGTGCAAACAGAGGAGTGCGGGAAAAGAATGCACGTGACAAATCCCTGAGACTTGCTCCAGGATGAAAGGGCTCATCAGTGTGGAATCAGACGCTAACACAGCACATTTTTATTAAATTCCCAAATATCTCTCTATATAAAAAGCTAATATGCTAAGTGTCCCCTCAGGAGTTTGACCGGGAGTTCAATCGCTCGCTATGATGTGCGCTGACCACCAGGGGGGTGGCGTGGAATGAAGGCAGGCCTCGGTCTGCAGCCAGAAGGAAGGCCCCAATTGGCCCCGATGGCTGGCCAGGCCTAGGGACCCTACTGGTGCACGAATTTTGCACACCAGGCCTCTAGTCAAGAATAAAGAAAGGATCATAAGATCTTTCCGAGGGGGAAGAGGCTCCCAGGAAGGAACAAGCCTGACAGCACAGACAGGGCCTGCAGAGGAGACTCCGTGTGAAGGGGCCCCAATGGCTTCTGAGTGGGGCAGGCTGGAAGGAGACAGGCAAGTCTGCAAAGATGCAGATGGGGAAACGGGGGTGAAGTCAGGGCGGCAGAGCCTGAGAGTAGGTCAGAGAACCTGGTGATTTCAGCCTGGGACACCCGAGGGGAGGCGCTGTGCGGCCTCTGGCTGTGAGGAAGGGAGTTACATGCTGAGCCCCAGACGGCTTCACCTGTGCAACATCCCACAGGTAGCTTCCGGAACAGGAGCACACTTCGCAACTATTTTCATTGGATTGCTCACAAGTGCTTGAAAGACGCCTGTGTACACAGAGGCCAGTGCTACCTGTTCCCTTGAGCAAAGGTGTGGAGTCCAACACAGTCTGTCCACTCAGGAAGCGAAATGTACATGCCCAGCGACTGCGTGTGGGCTTGCTAGTGTTATCAACCAACAGTCTGCTGTGACTTAGAAAACATGCCCGTTCCCACAGCCATGTGCAACCCTTTCCACACACTGGACGCTTCTCTCCCGAATGCTAGATGCCACCCGCTCTCCTTTCCAGAGACGTCTTTCCCACCTGAATCCGAGACCGGGCCAGGTACACGCTGGACTTCCACTCGGTCTTCATCCTCCGGTACTGCGACGACTTGGAATGAACGAACTGCTTGCTGTAAGGGGCGTTCAGCTCCCCGGTGACTGTGCTCTGGAAGGACTTGGAGGTGCTGGTGCTGTTCAAGGTGTGAGGCCTGCAGGCAGGGTGTAGCAGCGGGAGAGAAGAAAAGGAGAACTGAAGACATCTCCAGTCCCGCCGAAGCCCGGCCAGTTCCAACGCGCACGGCGGGGGCATGCACAGAAGCCGCCTAGCAGAGCGCAGGGCGCATCCTCTGATGTGGTCGGGCACAGACACAGCCAGGGACACAGGGTTTGTAAGCAGCAGACAAATCAAGCACAAAACCACTAAGACGCCTAGAAACCCTGGGCTGTACTATGTGAAGTTAAAACAAAATACCTTAACACAAACCTCTTGACATGGGCACTCATTTTAGGCTCAGAACGGGCACAACCTGTGGGGTTAACGGCAAGAGGAAGTTCCATGAGAGGATTTCGGCCATATCGAAAGGTGTAGTTTTCACATGCTTCAACCCCAGGAAGCTGAAAGGAAGCAAAATAGACAAAAAGTTAACTCAATCGATTAAGACGACAGGCAGTCTTGAGCTGGTGAAAGGATGGCCCAAGTTGTATGGAAATAACTTATCAACATCTTCAAAATGTAACTTATGTTAACAAGATCAGCCTACACTCAGCTCTACTAAAGTATGAACAGACAAGTTCCGTTTCAAAGCAGACCTTAGCTGGCAAGTGCTCCTTGGAGAAAACCAGCGTGCTTGCCTGTGGGATTTTAGGGCTGAGGATGCCAGCATCCCAAACGCGGGAGCATACTAATTCACAACGTCAGTGTCAACTTTCATGTCTTTGTTTGGAATTTTAAAATGACCAGTAAGTACAGTTTCAAATCATTTCCATGGTTTACTTTCATGATCACTTCTCACTTCCCCAAGTCGACTCTGACATGATGAGGCTGTCACACTCAGTGTCCCAGGAGAGCGGGTGGTAAAGCTCAAGGCTACTTGTAAAATACTTCCTATGTTAAGGTCTTTTCTAGGACACCTTTGTAGTGAGCACATTGCTCTGTGGGCACACTAGACACACGGCATTTAGGCAGGGCTCTCTAGCACAGGAAGCAACGAGGCATATTACTCAGTAGCTTTTTCCAAGAAAGCTCATCAGTGAGCTTTAACTCTTGAAATTAATGCCTTATAGTCACGCAACTTTCCAACACTGTGAGGGACTCATTGGCAAACACGCTTGTGATATTAAAAGATGACAGAGAGATGTCAGAGAAGACATGCGTCCTGTAACCTGACAGTAGCCACAAACATCCCCGTCAGGGGTGGGCACAGCACCCTCATGAAGTGCAGGGGGCCTCAGAGAAGCGGGGAGGGAGCCCCCGGACGGCATGAGTGACGGGAACACAGACGCCTCATTGGAGAGGCGAGGCCACCCACAGCACGTGGTCCAAGGGCCACACTGTGCGCGCTGCACATTGCCCGCCTCGTCGGCACTCACTGATTCCGCAATCCGAGCCACCGCAGACACAGTCAGGCCAAACAGATCCTCTCCTTTCAAATACGCTGGGAAAAGTTGGAGCATTTCAGACTGTTTTCTCACACAAGCCACGGGCTCCAAAATTTTATCCCAAACACCTGTACAGATGGACCAAAAAAAAAAGTTTGCATGACAAATGAACTTTCAGCTAAACAGAAAGGCAAGCAGGATGCAGCATAAAACCCAGAGCAGAAAGATGAGCAAGCCTCGAGACACCCCAGGCGCCAAGTGAGGCAGTGAGGAGCCGACAAGCCTCACGCAGTTCCCCAGTACTTTCTACATCAACGCAGTTCCCCAGTACTTTCTACATCAACGCAGTTCCCCAGTACTTTCTACATCAAAAGTGACCATGACAACCGAGACTTAACCCTGGTCAAAACTGTCTCGTTGCTAGCTCTGCATTGAATAGCTAATGCTGCTGAGTAAAACAGTATCCGCAGATGGATGCTGCCTTCTCAGTGACATTAAGGAGAGGGTCCCCAATCTAAATGTCCCCAACCTTTTATCAACAAATTTTCCTATTTATTTCATCAAATCTGTGTTTGAATATATATTCTGATTTAGAGTAAGTCTAGCAAGTGTTTAAAAAACTGTACAACGAAGAGCAAGGTAGAATCACAAAAAGAAGTTCAGATTCGCATTTGTAAATGAAAAATCCACTCTATAAAGTATGAAACAAACATAAAAAAAAAAACACATGGAAATACTGACCAAAAACATTCACAACCTAACAGCAGCCGAGTACCTAGCGCTGCAGAGCATACCAGCGGCGGCTCACCTTTGGGGGAGGTGTCACTTAGGACGAGATCTTCGTGGCCCTGCTCCACGATCCTGATGACGAACACGGGGCGCCCATCTTTCTCCTCGATGGAGCACAGGTAGCGGCAGCGCCTGTTGGCGTAGCGTGTGCTCCAGTACAGCCGACTGGCTTCGTAGCCAACAGGGAAGAGCGCTTTGGGGGAGTGGAACGCCTGCATCTGCTGCGGGAGCAGCTGGCCGATCGTGTGGAAGATGAGGCTCCCCACACGGAAGGTGTGGTCGCGTTCGCCTCGCTGCACGATGCTGGCAATCTGTCGTACCTCATCCCGTTGCACATAAACCCTCCGGAAGACCGCGAAGTAGCTTAATTCCTGCTCATGAATTCCCTTTGGTTTGTGCATGGGACAAAGCATAGTTTTATCCTTAAAGAACATGCACTGTGCTTTCATGGCGCAGGTGAAGTGATAAATGTTGGTGCACCGCAATCGGTGGCACCCACTGGTGGCACCCATTTTATGACAGAAGACACACTTCATGTGCAGGCCTCTCCTCAGGGCTAGTTCCACATTGATTAAGGCACCCGCCTGGGTCTCATAGACCTCCGTGGACCACAGAGCACAATTCAAGTGGACCCACAGATCCAAGTCAAGGTTGAGCAGCCTAGCCGGCCCGTCTGTCAGGCCATCCCCTTCCTCGTGACAGAAGCAGCACTTGCGGTAGTCCCTGGGCACCGGGTCGGGCTTCAGGGAAGTGCCCAGCTTCTTCAGGAACTCGTCGATCTCGTTCTCACAAGGCGGTGGGAACGTGCCTTTGGGGATGACGATGTGAATGCTCCACTTCTTCCACTTCATTCCTCTCCACTTCTTACTCACTGGCCTGCAGTCTTCAAACCCACCAGGGGCAGTTCTCAGCCGAGGCTTTAACTTGACTGTGACCTTAAGCTCATCTGGCTTTGCCTCGACTTTGGCTGCTTCAAAAGCTGGAGGGAAATTGATGGGAGGAGAGGCTGGAGGAGAAGCATCTTCCTGGAGCTGCGGGAGGCAGTGCACGTCCAGAGTGGAGATGTTGTTACTGTACTGATGGAACGCCCGGGAAGGCGTCTCTTTTATTGGTGACTGGGGCAACGAAGGAATGGAATCCTGGCCAAAAAAAAAGGAGAGTAATTCACAAGTTCTGAAAGCAGTTTTTGAGGAAATGAGAAGTCAAGCAATAGAGAGTGACAGTGTGTGGCGGGCAGGTGGAGGAGAGGGTCTGCAAGTGGTGAGGACTCAGGCCAACAGCAGCCAGTGTCGGACGTCTAAGGTGTCAGTCTGGACAGCGAGGGCTGAGGAAGGGAGCCAGCTACGGGTGGGCTCCTCGCAGGCCTTCTCTACGAAGCCAAAACTCCAGAGCAGCTCTGCTCCTCACCCTTCTTTGACATTCCTCTTCCTAATCATACTAAGCCCAGAAAAACTGGAGCTGTAGAGAAGCTAGAGAATTTAATTTGTACAATGGAACAGCCCTTTTGGTAAACCAAGAGCTTCAAGATAATCTTTTATGAGCTTGTCCCCACTCTCTGAACCTCCTGTCTGTTCATCTTGGCTGAATTACTGGCATAAATGTGAAAGGAAGGGAGAAGTCCCCTGTAATAAGCAAGTAACTGTTCTCTGAGGCTGCCAGGTTCGAATTCAGCAGCTGAAAGAGTCCAACAGTTTCCCTTTAGGTCACATCCCCTAAGCCAATAACCCCCCACATGTTCGCTCTTCTCAGGCACCCCATCCTGCAAGGTACCTGAAAGAAGACGCACCTCATGTAGAACCCAGAAGCCGGCTGGCACTGCATTGACTAAAGAAACTGGAGATAAGCCATTCCTTCTTTCAGGGGGCTAACAAACTAAGTTCAAGTCTAAACTTATTTATCATGTCGGCCCACTGCCTGTTAAAAAATAAGAGTCCCTGGGATCTTCTTTCAAGAAAGACACATGATGAGGAGAGAACCAAGATGGCGGCATAGGTTAACGCCGGAGTTTGCTGCTTTGAACAACTACTTCAAAAGTGAAACCAAAAAACGGAAGGGACATCACACAGAACCTCAGGAACGCTGGCTGAGTGGAAGTCCTACAACTAGGAGGAAAGAGAAACGCATATGGACACTCAGAGGAGGCGCAGTGCTGAAGTCAAATTCTGAGGTGCGGAGTGCGCGGAGCGGGCTGGCGGCGGAGGGCGCGGTTGGCGTTTTCAATCGGGAGGGAGTCCCAGACTCTGAGCTCCAGATCCGGGCGAGTCTTTAGCCACCCAGACTCAAACGGGAGAAGCGGGACTGTCTGGCTTCGGTCAGAGCGAGTGCAGCTTTCTCTCCGAGGTGTGCAGCGGGTGCTGGGACTCAGAGAGGCAGAGCCCCTGGGGACAGGACTGAGAGCCGCCATAACTGCTCTCTCCGGCCCACCCTGTTGAGCCTATTCGACCCGCCCCGCCCAAGCCCTGCACAAAGGCATTTGCCGGATAGCCTCAGGCAAAGGCTAGATTAGCACCTCCCTAGAGGACAGAAGTTCTCTCACTGCTGACACAGCTGATTCTCATAGCCACTTGGCCTGGAGGTCAAACCCTCCCTGGAATTAGCTACAACAATCAAGATTTAACTATAAGACTTCGAACAAAGACCACTAGGGGGTGCACCAAGGAAGCATAACAAAATGCGGAGACAAAGAAACAGGACAAAATTGTCAATGGAAGATATAGAGTTCAGAACCACACTTTTAAGGTCTCTCAAGAACTGTTTAGAAGCCGCCGATAAACTTAATGAGATCTACAAGAAAACTAATGAGACCCTCGATGCTATATTGGGGAACCAACTAGAAAATAAGCATACACGGACTGAAATAACGAATATTATACAGACTCCCGACAGCAGACCAGAGGAGCGCAAGAATCAAGTCAATGATTTGAAATGCGAGGAAGCAAAAAACACCCAACTGGAAAAGCAAAATGAAAAAAGAATCCAAAAATGCGAGGATAGTGTAAGGAGCCTCTGGGACAGCTTCAAGTGTACCAACATCAGAATTATAGGGGTGCCAGAAGATGAGAGAGACCAAGATATTGAAAACCTATTTGAAGAAATAATGACAGAAAACTTCCCCCACCTGGTGAAAGAAATGGACTTACAGGTCCAAGAAGCGCGGAGAACCCCAAACAAAAGGAATCCAAAGAGGACCACACCAAGACACATCATAATTAAAATGCCAAGAGCAAAAGATAAAGAGAGAATCTTAAAAACAGCAAGAGAAAGAAACTCAGTTACCTACAAGGGAATACCCATACGACTGTCAGCTGATTTCTCAACAGAAACTTTGCAGGCCAGAAGGGAGTGGCAAGAAATATTCAAAGTGATGAATACCAAGAACCTACAACCAAGATTACTTTATCCAGCAAAGCTATCATTCAGAATTGAAGGTCAGATAAAGAGCTTCACAGATAAGGAAAAGCTAAAGGAGTTCATCACCACCAAACCAGGATTATATGAAATGCTGAAAGGTATCCTTTAAGAAGAGGAAGAGGAAGAAAAAGGTAAAGATACAAATTATGAACAACAAATATGCATCTATCAACAAGTGAATCTAAGAATCAAGTGAATAAATAATCTGATGAACAGAATGAACTGGTGATTATAATAGAATCAGGGACATAGAAAGGGAATGGACTGACTATTCCTGGGGGGGAAAGGGGTGTGGGAGATGCGGGAAGAGACTGGACAAAAATCGTGCACCTATGGATGAGGACAGTGGGTGGGGAGTGAGGGCAGAGGGTGGGGTGGGAACTGGGAGGAGGGGAGTTATGGGGGGAAAAAAAAAGAGGAACAAATGTAATAATCTGAACAATAAAGATTTAATTAAAAAAAAAAAAAAGAAAGACACATGAGCCCTAGCCAGTTTGGCTCAGTGGATAGAGCGTCGGCCTGCAGACTCAAAGGTCCCAGGTTCGATTCCGGTCAAGGGCATGTACCTTGGTTGCGGGCACATCCCCAGCAGGGAGTGTGCAGGAGGCAGCTGATCGATGTTTCTGTCTCATCGATGTTTCTAACTCTCTATCCCTCTCCCTTCCTCTCTGTAAAAAAAATCAATAAAATATATTTAAAAAGAAAGAAAGACACATGAGAGCAATAATCTGGAAGGAGGAATGACGGGCAGTGTTACTGCATGAGGGAAAGCTGTCCTCCATGCAAATAACTGAAAATACATTGTCCACCATACAGATGGCCAACAGGAAAAGATGCTCAATGTCAATAATCATCAGGGAACCCCAAATTAAAACCAGAATGAGGTATCACCTCACACCTGTCAGAATGACTATCATTGAGAAATGAACAAACAAAAAACAGAAAGAAATGAACAAATGCCCCAGTCGGTTTGGCTCAGTGGATAGAGTGTCAGCCTGTGGACTGAAGGGTCCCGAGTTCGAGTCCGGTCAAGGGCTCATATCTCAGTTGGGTTGCAGGCTCCTCCCTGGCCCGGGCCCTGGTCAAGGGTTTGTGCAGGAGGCAACCAATCAATGTGTTTCTCTCACATCAATGTTTAATTCTGTCTTTCCCTCTTTCTTCCACTCTCTCTAAAAATCAATGGGAAAATATCCTCGGGTGAGGATTAAAAAGTAAAAATAAAAAAAAGAAAGAAATGAACAAACAACAAGTGCTGGCAAGGAGGTAGAGAAAAGGGAACCCTCGTGCACTTGGTGAGAATGCAGGCTGTGTAGTCACTGTGGGAAACAGTATGGGGCCCGGCCAGCAGGCCTCAGTGGCTGATCATCAACCTATGATGGTTAAGGTTCGATTCCCAGTCAGGGCACATGCCCAGGTTACAGCCTTGATCCCCAGTAGGGGGTGTGCACGAGGCAGCCAATCAATGATTCTCTCTTATCATTGATGTTTCTCTCTTTCTTCTTCTCTGAAATCAGAAAAATATATATTTTTAAAAATACCTAAAATTTCCACATTTAAAAATTAATAGAGGAAAATGCAAGTCACCTATATTTTAAAAAACACAGCAGTATGGAAGTTTCTTAAAAAAATGAAAAATAGAACTACTATATGACTTAGCAATTCCATTCTGGATGTTCAGCAGAAGAAATCCAAAACACTAATTTGAAAAGATATACGCACCCCCACGTTCATTGCAGCATTATTCACAATAGCCAAGATACAGAATCAACCTAAATGCCCATCAATAGACAAATGGATAAAGAAATGCGGTATATAATACTCAGCCATAAAAAGAATGAAATCGCGCCATTTGCAACAATATGGATGGACCTAGAGGGTATTACGCTAAGTGAAATAGGTCAGATAAAGACAAATACTGTATGGCTCACTTACATATGGAATCTTTAAAGAAACAAAATAAATGAACAAAACAAAAACAGAGACCAAACTGATGGTCACCAGATGGGAGAGTTTGGGTATGAGCAAAAAAGGTAAAAGGAATTTAAGTAATATAAATTGCCAGATATAAAAATAACTGTGGGAATGTAAAGTACACCATGGGGAATATAGTCAATAATATTGCAGTAATTATATATGGTGCCAGATGGGTATATAACTTATTGGGGGAATCACTTCATAAGGTATATGAATCTATCTGTACAGTGTACACCTGAAAGTAATAGAATTCTGCATGTCAAATGTGATTAAAAATAAGTTTAAAAGTAAAAAATAATAACAATAAAAACAGATACAATGTTCTAGAAAAACAAATGTTTGCATCAACTACACATAGATACACTTAAATTACACAAAATCAAATGAAGTAGACCATTTCCACCATGTTACAAGCAAAACAATTTCTTCCCAAAATACATGAGGAGACTTAAATTGTGTTTGTGAACAGGTTTTCCAGTTGGGATAAGGTCAATAAAAATAATATTTTATAGTTGTAATTAAATTAAGATATGTGTAACTAAGTAAGTAAAATTAAACATTTTAATATTAGTGTTTTATTCAATTCTGAACTTTCAAGACATAATTCAAGCTTATCCACTCGTCAAATAACTTATCGAATCTGAAATGGCAACATGGACAGAGAGTTGTTGGAACTGCTCTCAACCTGAGCAGCACCGGCTTAGATTCCTCCACCGGAGCTCTGGGAACTGTTCACGCACTGACGTGTCCCCAGGACACAGAAGTCACTCAATGCGCATTGATTAATTAAAACTACTGGTTTTACCTTGCTTTCTGAGATTTTTGCTTGTACAGTCGATGAGTAAAGAATGAAGCAGTTATTACTACAAAAGACAATGTCCTTCTCCACTCTACCGGAGCTCTCGCAGGAATCCTGAAAAGCAAAGAGAAGTGTGTGGGGGTCTCAACACGTCAAAATTTAATAAAACAAGATCGATGTGCTGTTGGTTTTATCCTATGTTAAAGTGAAGCAGCTTCCTATCTTACAAGTAAAAGATGACTGCGTGTCTATTTAGCATAATAATTTAACCAGAGAAAATGAATTTATGAAAATAAACTTTACTATCTACATTCCATTCCCATTTAAATGTGTTTTCATAATATCCAACATTAAGTCTGTTGTAGCTACTTGGTTTTAAGTCTGTCAAATATACGCCAAGGCTGCTCCCAGGAGTGTGTGTCCCATGGAGTCACCACGGGGGATGACCAAACAAAGGGGCAGAGCCCTGCTCAGGACACACCCGTGGAGAAGGGAAGTCCAAGTACCTTGCTCACAAAGGCCAGGTCTCTGAGAGACTTCCGCACCCCGCCGCCAAGAACCACCACTTTGCAGTGACAACACCACCGTGTTCTAAGTGCCTCGCTCTCTGAGATTCCATGACCAGCATCCTTGTATCCAGAAAGACCTGAAGGCAAGAGCTTCGTCAGTGATGAAATAACCAATGACACAAAGTGGTAATAGTGTAAAATTGTGCTCCACCAACTTATTACAATGGCTCATTTAACTGACCTATATGATTCTTTATCTATAATAATAATAGAGGAATATGCAAATTGTCTGGGACGCCATCACAGTAACAGCAACGACCAACCAGCAGGCTCAGTGGGACAACCAGGCCAGCAGGGGGGTTAGCAAGGGATGACCAAACGACTGAACAGCAGGCTGCGTGGGGCGACCAGGCCGGCAGGGGGGGCAGTTGGGGGTGACCAGGCTGGCGGGGGGGTGGGGGGGGTAGTTAGGGGTGATCAGGCAGGCAGGCAGGCAGTTAGGAGCCAGCGGTCCCGGATTGTGAGAGGGATGTCCTACTGCTGGTTTAGGCCCGTTCCCCGAGATCAGGCCTAAACCAGCCGTCAGACGTCCCCCGAGGGGTCCCGGATTGGAGAGGGTGCAGGCTGGGCTGAGGGGAACCTCCCTTGCCCCCGTGCACGAATTTTGTGCACCGGGCCTCTAGCTAATTAATAAAAATCTTATCTTCCAAGCAATGCATACTGGGTATCTATTATGTGCACGGCACCAGGGTACAAATAGAGGGTCGCAGCCATTCTCAAGCAGCTGGGAAGAGAATGCTGGTCGTCAGAGCAGGAAGGACCCACAGCACACCACCCTCCAGTCTAAGTGCACAGTGAGTCAGGGGAGAGATGTCACTTTTGCTTGAGGATTAAGATGATACAAAAACATTTTGTGAGAGATGAAGAGATACGTGTATGAGAGTCTTAAATACAAATGGACAAAGAGAGATGAGCAAAGTTCCAGGGCCAAGATGAAAATGACAGGACTCACGTAGGGCATGGCAGCAGGAAGCAAGAAGCGGGGAAAATGGGGCGCCAGGAACAGCTAGAGCTAAGAGTTCAAAACCCAACCCAGGCAACTCTGTCGGAGCTCAGAGATGAGGTCAAGGATGCTGCTGGGCCTAATGGCAGCATAAGGATAAAAACAGGCCAGGACCAACTGAAAAGGGGCGGAAGCAGAGTGAGGAGGAGACCAGACCACAGGCAGGAGGGGAGAGGTCTGGGGAAGGCCCCCTGCAGACGATGCAGGGGAAGCAAGGGGGGAGTGGTGATGGGAGGAAAGGAACAAGTAGAGCTACCAGCCCTCTAGGCACAGGTGAAGCCAGCAGGGGTGGGACGGGAGGTCTGGGCGTGCAAAGAACAAAGCTGCTTCTGGGTAACTGCTCTAATGCTTCCTGGTTGACAGCACATCATACACACCCCAGCACCACAGGCCAAATCACCCTGCAGAAGACAGAACATGCCCAGGGCCTAATTCACTGAGCCCCACAGACCAACTAGCTACCTGTTATTGTTAAAAATTAAAGTGAAATTTTCAAGAGAATAAGCATAACTTCTGAATGCAGAATGAATCTAAAGTGAAAATGGAAACCAGCTCACCATTGCTTGTTGGTGGAAATGGTACATGGGGCGGCTTCAGCCGGTAAGAGCTTGCTAATCTGGGAGGGTTCGCAGATCCTGGTGGAGGCCCACGAAGAAATAAATGCTGTCGATACTCCAAACCTGGGTTTACTCTGTGGCTATTGATCAAACCCACGGATGGACTGTCTGGAGCATTACTAACCTCATAGCTGTTAGGAATTCGGACGTGAAGAAGGTTGGAAAACGCAGCCACAACGCTGCCGATGTTCTAAAACAAAAAGGTAAGTGAGGACAGGTCACCCACCCAGTGCCTCCCTGGCGATGCTCCTACTTAGGAGACATGCTGTTTGCATGACACACACCCTGCAAGAAACCCAGTAGCTGCTATTTCCACACAGGGCCTCATGGAAAACCCTGCTTTAATGGACCAGATTCTAAGTTAAGTTTTCATCAACAGAAGTGCTCCTGCAAGGACTCCCGATGGTAAAGAGCACGAAACACTTTAGATAACTTAGGACTGGACAGTGTAGTGCCGAGACACACCAGGGGAACGAGCCAGATGGCACCTGCTTCACAGCTGCTCAGATGTGTCGGGCGCGGACTCTGTCCAGCTCCAGACACCAGGCTGAAGCGTCCCGAGAACCCAGGGTCTCATGACCACCAGAATGTCACGCCCTGAGACTAGGCTGGGCAGCAATGAAATGTCCTCGGAGAATTAAGAGTTAAGAAACAACTCAGCAATTCACTCCTGTTTGATACAAGCAGCTGCCACCTGAACAAGGTTTAGATCTTGCTTCTGTAAAATTGTACTGTTCATAGCTGTTTTTCACTGCTTAATTTTCTATGTGTAAACAGTTATCAAAAGGTTTCACTGTAAAGAGTTCTCTAAAGTACACATCCTTTAATTAAAAAATGAGAACTCTAACTTCCTTCTGCCCTTTTGAACCTGGACTTAGGCTCAGACCAACCTAATGCATGTTTGCAGTATTCCAAGCAGCCAGGTGTCTAAGTGACGACGCACCCTAACCCAACCTTCCTCCTTTATCCTCTGGGACCTGCGATACCACTTCATGCAAAGCCGCCTGTTACAGCTTTAAATACGGGACACGTGCTGGGATGCTGAGAACCCACGTGAGCTTTACCTCAGCAGCTGCTGGATGCAGAGTGATGGCCACAGATATTAGACCTGACCTGGGGCCGTTTGGTGAAGAACCAAAAGGTGGTGAGAACAAGAAAGTGCCGGGCTCAGTTTTAATGTCATTCCGTCTAGACTCAGAACCTGAAAGCGGGGGGGGGGGGGGGACGAAAGAGGGAGGGAGGGAGGGAGACAGGGAAGACCGAATGTTAATGTTTTTCAAAACCAAAATGTGAGCTTTAGTAGATCAGCACACTTCCAGAAAAGGCCAAGCGAGGTCTCTCCTACCTTTGCCGGCGCTGCTGGGAAGAATCGGAATGATGGGGGACGGCACAGGCTCTGGGGGCTCCTCCTTGACCAAGGACAAATCAGGGTATCTCCTTACTTCCACCCCCACCACACTTTCAGGAGAGGATGAGGGGACAAAGCTGTCAGGACTGTCCCGGTCAGCACTGTGGTCCTGCATCCTACAAGAAAAATCATTGTGACACATCAATGTGGGCCCCTTCCACCAGAGGGACCGTGAGGTTCTCTGGACATGGCAGTGGCATGAGAAGCTAGAGGTTGCCAAGGAAAATGGGGTTGGAGGACAAGTGTGGTCTCAGGCTAAAGAGTGTGGGACACCCCATGAACCCCACTCCTCCCCCGGGAGATGCTGCCATGCTAAAGGAGACCCAAGCACAGCTTGTGGACTGAGTCCCTGGGGAAGCCGGCACGGGTGGACTGCTGCCCGGGGTACCCACGCACACTAGAGGCCGCCGCCCCCAGCTGCTCTCGAGTCAGACTTCGATTTCTGGCAGAGGCACAGGAGGAAAAGGAGACCTGGGTTCTCAATCTGAACCAGTCACTTCTCCACTTTGGTCCACAGCTGCCTCATTAATTAAGTAAGAGGCTTAGACTAAATGATATCTCATCAAGTAGAAGGTAGTTATCAAATCTTCCAAGGGAGACAGAAGGACCTGATGAAGCACGGAAGCACCTATAGCCCCCAGTTAGATTCCTGGGCCTAAAGAACTGACACAAAGAAGTCACAAAACTGCACAGGAAAGTCCTGAAATAAGCATCTCTGATGCCTGTGACTTGTCTTCTACTTTAGACTCTGCGAGCATCAATAATCCAAATCAATCACATTCACAGCTTATAAAGGACAATGACCTTTTAAAATACTTTACATGGAAATTCCCTTTGTCTTAATGTCTATCTGATTATTATGAGACTTCAACAATTCACAAACCAATTTTGTTTAATAGCAAGAATGCTTTATAAACTTCAGATTCTGAAGAAAACTATTCACCAAATTTTGCCCCTTAAATGTTTTTACAGGGTATTCCTACAGACATCATTATACATACAAACATACATTACACAAATATGGAATAACTACAAAATACTGTGAAAAAAAAGAGCTACTACCTTAACTCCTCCTGGTTGTTGTGAGGTGGTGTGGGCAGTGACGCCGGCACATCGACGGTCTTTGGGCCTTGAGCAATGGCTCTGGCCAGCAAGTCGTCCTGCGGTCGGAACGGCAGATGGAATGGTTTAGGTCCGAGGCTTTTGGTAACTGGAAAAGCAAACACAACCGTGAAGACATTTAGTCAGAACTGCTGCGCGGGAAGACCACCACAACCTTCCCCGTCCGCTGGCAAAGGCACACTCCTCAAGGGGTCCCAGCGAGGCCCCATCATACCTTCGTGGCTCACTAACACTCCGGCTTTTCCAGCAAGCTCTTCAGTTGTCGCAAAGCCATTTGCCATCTTCTGACAGGCCACAGGAGGTGGTGTAGGAGGAAGAGAGGCAGGGGGTGTTGGAGGATTACTTAAATTATTCTGCTGCAGGAGACCAAAAAATTTTAAATTACATGCTACTGAGCAAATAAGCCATGACCTTGTAAAATATAGTTCTGTGAATTCTTAGCACATGGGAGCAAGGCTACAGAAATGTGATCAAGGTGCCTCTTCCTCCCTAACTCACACCAAGAAAAATAATAAGTGTCCAAGCCACGAGGCTTTCCAGCGGGACAAACACTCACGGCAGCGTGAGCATGTTCTCCTTCACTTACTCGGCCCAGCCTGAGCGCTCAGCTTTGACAGCAAGAAGCAAATTTACACCTGATCCAATCCTATACAACTCCTTTCAAGCTGTAGCCAGTGAAGGACAGTTTTAAAATTCAAGCAATAAATTGTAGAAAGTTCTCAAAAATTCCTTTATTAAATTCTCATTAAGATATGCCCCAGTTCTATAAAAAATTGAGAATTTGTGGCCCTAATTCTATCATTGCAACTCACATCCTAGATATTAGAATCTGGATTGTCTACAATCTCTAAGCAAAAGCAGGAGCAATAATACTAAAATGACTGAGTCATTCACAAATGTAGTTCCTCCTCCAAACATTCCTCCCTGCTTCACCTCTGTCACCAATTTGTCATTTACTTTTGATTGTGGGAATCTACCAATAACAACATGCAAATCAAGGGCAAGGTGAAATGCTAATCTGACAGAGACCAAGGGTTTCATGAAGACGCAGTTGTGCTGGAGAACAGCTTGCAGCAGACAGAAGGCATTTACGAGAGGCAGGCCAGCTCTAGCTGAAGAGAAAGCCAACACCAGCAGAAATGAGCATCACCGGGAACAGGCTGAACAGTAAAGTGAGAAGAGAAGTCCTCAGGAAAACAGGCGATACTCTCAAATATTGTTGCAAAAAAGATTTGTTTTTGCAGAAGTTAGATGTAAAACGAAGAGTGTCTAATGAGGCTTTTATAAAACTTGGTGTAAAAGATAAACCTGATTAGGTTTGATATTTTAGTAGTCTAAGAATTAATGCATAATTGCAATTAGTACCTAAATAAATAAAATACATTTAAAAATATTTTTCATTTAATTTTTCAGGGTAAATTCCTAACTATAGTTTTAATCCTCATTATTTACTATTAACTTAGATTTGTTTTAAGAGTTAATAAAGGTTATAGGGAAATACATGATGGGACAAAAGTAGGTTTATAGTTGCTCGTGTGGAAAATAATTCAATAATTAATAAGTAATAATACAAGAATAAATTATTTTGCATACTCACAACTGTAAACCTATTTCCGCCCCACCCTGTGTTTTCTCCACCATGGAAATACACAATGGATATTTTTCACAATTTTCAATCTTTCCTCTACAAAAATCTCAAATGTTCACATCAGAAACACTTCACCAGATAATGTTAACCTTGTAGCTAAACTGAAGTTTAAATGAAACTTGGAAGATTAGATGTAAACTAGACGGAAAAAATGAGACAAGCTCTGCCAATGCTGCTACGTATCCAGCGAGGAAGCGAGGTGACACCTTGGCAAAGAAACATACCTTGTAGATCAACTGAGAATAGTAATCCGAAACCCCGTCAAGGGTAGCACTGCCAAAAGTTCCTAGAAGTCGATTCCCACTATTAAATTGGCCACTGCCATAAGGAAGAAAGTGCGCAAAGTTCACTCCAATGATTGGTTCCATTAGAGGGAGCAGAGAGAGCTGCTATTAAAAAACACATTTAAGAGTAATGTACACGGCAAACAAAACAGGGCGATTCTCAACTTTTCTAAGACCCGAGGCAACTTAGTCAAACAGGCTTGAGAAAAATAAGACTTAAAAATTTCAAGTAGCAAAATGCTGGAATAAATGAGAGACTGCTGAATCTTTAAGAGCTACTTTAAAATAGGCTCCACTCTTGTCTGTTTTAAGGAGATGCTACCAGGCATCTAACAAGGAAACCACATCCTTATCTTTGCTCAGCAAGAGCCACGGTGTGAGCCAGGCCCGGTGCCCAGTAGCACCTCTCAGAGGCCACGCCCCACCTTGGTGACAATTACAAGGTCCGCAAGCAGCACTGCCTGGGGTAGACCAGCAGCTGCACGTCTGTGTGTTTAGACTCCCAGGTACCGCGGACAGAGTTCTCTGCTGCTGAGCTGCTGAGCTGCTGCCCTGACCATCACCTGCCAATGCATTTGTGCTGTGCTTTTGGGGCCAACAGGATAAGCTGCAGTTTTGCAAACAGGAACTCACTGGGCTCCTTGCTGAGATATGTTTTATCCCTGTAACTCTCTACTTCAGGGCTAAAAATGCATTTGCTGTTCTCACATCCTTGAAAGGCTCACCTGCTTCAGGTGGGTAAAGGCGTCGCTGCTAGAACACACAGCCTGCTTCTCTTCCTCGTCCTTTCTCCTTTTCTTTGAGCGAGGAGCTGCCTTCTCCCCTGTCCTCTGGGTCCGTTTGCCTCGTGGTTTCTTGGTTTCACTTCCTCCATCTACTTTTGGCAGCTGGTTGTTACCACATCCAAAACCACCTTGCGTGTGAGCTCCCAGAGTTTGCTAATGTCATTGGAAAAGTTAAGAAGTAAGTGGACTGTTCACACATGGATTTGCAGTTCATACTAATCCCTGACACACATTCCTATCATGAGGAGTAAAATTCAGGAGGGGAGACAGTGGCATCGAATGCTCTCTGTTTTCTGAAAATATCATCCCTTTCTTCAAACACTCTCAAGTGTGGAAGTTAGTGAGCGGCAAAGCTGGAGGTAAGAGCAGAACTCCTAAGTCGGCTCCTTTCTCTTCCAGAGGAAGCACTGCTACAGCCTGACTTGGAGCCCAGCCGGCCGTGCTGAGCCGGCGACAGGCCAGACCTCCAGTCCCTGCGCACAGGGTCTGGCTGAGTTGTCCTGGGCTCCCCTGTGGCGTGGGTAAGTAACGGCCAGCGGGACAATGGCAGGCTCCAGAGAAGCCTTACCTTGCCCACCTCTAGTTGAGAACTGGCCTCAGATCAATAAACAACAACACTGGGCATGTAGATCCGCTCCCGATCATGCATTTGACTCACTGCCTATTGCTGTTCACTTGGAGTCGATGAAAAAGAACTTACGTGATAGCCAACAAACCTTTCTTTACTTTTGTCTTTATAATTAAGAAGTGAGAATAAATCAGTCCTTGAAGAGGTTTTAAAGTCAGTGCTATTGATACCTAAAAATACAGGAGTTTTCTTTAGGGCCATTATTTCTAAATTTGCTATAGGCAACTATAGCTGCTGAACTTCTTTTAATGAATCTTTAAGGGTTTTGAAGATTATAGTTTCCAGATATAATCTAAATGGGTTAGAGCATGGACAGCACATTTTTCTGCAAAGCGCCACGTAGTAAACATCTTAGCCTCTGTGGGCCGTACAGCATCTGTCCCAACGATTCAGTTCTCAGCCCAATACTGCAAAGGCAGCCATGGATAATCCATAAATGACAAAGTTGGCTGTGTCCCAATAAAACTTAAATTCATGGACACTGAACCTTGAATCTAGTGTGATTTTCACATGTTGAAATATATTACTCATTAGATTTTTTTCCCAACCATTTAAAAATGTATAAACCATTCTTAGCTCCTACAAAGAAGAGGTGGAAGCAGGCTCAGACTGCCCACCCACCTGGGCCGGTTTCGAGGTTCTCAGAGGGCTATCACTGCCGCAGAGTGTGCATCGCCTGGATGGGTTGGAAATGCATGTTTTCTGGCCCCACCCACACCTACTGAATCAGACACCTGGGAGTGAGGGCTCCAGGTGATTCTGACACACTAGTTCGGGGAACCTCAGTCCTAGAGCCGTTCTCTGCATATGTATAGGAATTTCCTGGGATCTTATGAGAACATGTTGGTAGGTCTGTGTTGGGCATGTGATTCTGCATTTCTGAAAAGGCTCTGGGTGAGGTCACACTGCTGATCCCAAGGACTGAAGTCTGCAAAGCAAGTGCCTAAGATTGCTCACTGGCTTTTAAGAGACTAATATGTAATCGCTTGTGTAGGTATGAGTGGGCCAGGCACAGATTATCTCTAATCCTCACAACCCCTTAGAAAGCTGATATTACTACATTTCAAAGAATACATTTAACTATAGAAGAACACAAACATCATCGGAAAGTATGTCTGAGATTAAAAAGTCAACATTTTGCCTTAGCCGGTTTGGCCCAGTGGAGCGTTGGACTGCAGACTGAAGGGTCCTGGGTTCAATTCCAGTCAAGGACTCGTACCTTGGTTGCAGGCTCAATCCCAGCCCTAGTCATGGCGCATGTGGGAGGCAACCAATCAATGTGTCTCTCTCACGTTGATGTTTCTCTCTGTCTCTCCCTCTCCCTTCCACTCTCTAAAAATCAATGGAAAAATATCCTCGGGTGAGGATTAAAAAACGAAACTAACAAAAACAGTCAACATTTTCATGTATCTGTTTGCGATCTTTTATGGGTGCCTACATGTATTTTGTTAAAAATACAACAGATTGAAAAATAAAATAATTTTTAAAAAATACAACAGATTGCACTTTGCTTTCTTTTGTTTGGTTGCTGCTTTTTAAACTTGACAGGTTCCCCAAGACACTGAACATTCTTACATAGCAAAATGAAATGGCTGCAGAAAACCCTGTATGTCATTCAGACTTTGAGACATTAAATAATGATTTAACCAATAGCTGCTATAGTGAGTCTAGGTTGGTTTTTTTCTCTCTCTTTTTCTCTCTTAGTAGAGACAGGATCTTAGCTATTCATGTAGTTACATCTTTGCACATATTAGAATCTTACATCCCTGATGCCAGATTCCTAAATGTACAGTTGGTGGGTCAAAGGTATGAACCTTTTATAAAATATTACAAGCACTATTTGTGCTTTAACTTCTGCAATCCCTGTGGCAACCCCATACAACAGGGGAGGTAGACCCTGTTTTACAGGTGAGGAGACCAAGGTACAGAAAGCGTGCTTCCCAGGACGACAGCTGGGAAGTGCTGAGACACGGACCTCATCCAAATGGGAGTGGTGGGATCCCCACTCCGACGAGGAGGGTGCCCTCTCCTAATCCCAGCTGCTGAGGGGGAACAGTGTGGAGAAGCACTGGGCCTATCCAACTACTGCCACAACGATGTTGCCTACATGGGACTTAAGTATATGAGGTTCTTCATCTGCAAAGTGGGGATAATGATATGTCAGGACAAGTGCTCAGCATGGCCCACGCCAGGAGTGTGGTCAGGACTCGTTACCCCTGTTAACAGTGTGCCTGCCCCTGCGACCCCCCCCAGAACCCAAACATTTACACATACATGATTAATCTCACCCCTTTCTCTACCTGATCGCCATTATTAGGACTTCACTTCACTACCCGAGTGCTGACTCCTTGCTAAGCACGTGAGCAGGGGCTGCAAGATGTGTTTGAGAAAGGCGCCTGGAGAAGACGGTTCCAGAACTGAGTTCTCAAAGGAAAAAGACACTGGCTGGATGTAAACGCCAAGGGGAGCTGCGGGCCACACAGCACGTGGGAGGGTGAGGACATAAGGGCACTCGGGCACTGCAAGAGTTCGCTGTCCCGCGGGGCAGCGGGTAGCTGGAGGCTGGGCATATCTGCTGGTGACAAAGAGGCTGAGAAAGTACTCCCACTAACTGAAATTTACAAAAATCACATAGATCTAGCAACTCAACAGCCACCCTCTACTGAACAGTCAAACAAGAGAAAAGGAAGCCAACACTTGCCGAAAGCTAGGCTCTGTACCACTAGGTGTCACAGTAAAAAATGGAAACGCAATGTGAGCAGCACTGTGGGAAAGCTTATGAGTACACAGGAACGTACTACAGCTTCTGAAAGACAAAGAAGCAAAACTGTTCCTGTAACCCAGGAACCCCAGTTTGAGAGCCATCTCATGGAAGTTCATTAAAATGCGGGGGCTGGTATCTTATAAAGATGTATTTACACGGCCCTTCGTAAAAGCGAAAAATAAAAAACAAAAGCAAACCCAAAGAGCAAACTACTGATACATGAAAAAGGACAAAGGTAAACTAGCACCTGTGTGTAGGGCTGCATTTGTATAGCATTGCGTGTTAACACATGCGACACGGGGGCTGCCTGAGAGGGAGCCCTGGTGTGTTTCAAAGGTCCATGGAAAACACACGCTTTCCCAGTAAGACACACATTTGCTTCTTTGCTTTAGTTAGAGCAGCCTGATGTGGGAAGAGATCAGCTGACAGGCCCAGGTTACATCTGAAAAGCGTCACCACGTCTCTGAGTTTTGAAAAACAAAGTATACACATCATTACTTAACATATATGTGTCTACATCAGAACATGGATCCATGAAGGCAAAGCCAAGAAAACACAGCGGTCCTGTCGAGGCGGAGGCTGCACGAGCTGGCGTGAACACGGGGCCTGCGCGGCCACCCGCCGGGGAACAGGAGACAGCTGCACGGGCGGGGCGCACTTACCGGTCCTCTGGCTGGGTTCTGCCTCTCTGCCGGCTTGCTGTCCTTCGTGCTATTGTCTTGTGGGCAACAAGTGCCTTCAGGTTTCTGGGTCACGAGGGCAGCGGTCTTCTTGTTTTTCAGCAGGTGCTTCAGAAGCTCATTGCCCACATCTCCTTTGGCAGCAGGGGGAGGGCTCTGCCCTGAGGAGATGGGACAGACCACAGCTGTGTCTCCTGCCTGACTCCCAGCCTGTCCCTCTGAGGGAGGCCCCTCAGGGCCTGGGCACTCCTGGGGCTCGGCCATCTCCGGCGTGACCTCTTCAACCGTGGCAGGAGTGCTCGCGGGCCGCGTGTCCGCCCCTGCAGTGGCGGATATCTGCGGATGGGGGGTTCCTTGTGAGAACTCCTCGTGGGGCAGGCTGTTTTCCAGGTCTGTACACCGCTGGCCTGCGGCCGCGCTTGCAACCGACGAGCCAGCTGCTTCCCCCGGCTCGGGCTCTCCTTGCAGAGGCAGCTCGCTGGGAGTGTGGACTGTGGGTGTGGAGGTAGTTTCAGAGACACTCGGGGTCGGGGGAGCAGTGATATCTGAGTGTGGAGTGGACGGTGCCTTGGTGGACTCCACGTCATCATCTTTCTTCTTTTTTCTTGTTCTTTTCTTCTTCCCCTTTTCCTCTGGGATGATATCAGAATACAGTTGAATGAGAGACTGGGCCGATCCGGGGTAACCTTGTCCATGGGTTAAGGCAGGGTCTTGGCCACAGGGGAGACTGCTGTTGGCTCCTGGCGATGCTGTGGGCAAGGCAGGTGTGAAAGGAGCCCTCACGGGGGACTGCTGGAAGCCAGCCCCGGGAAGACTGCTGTGCGCCTGCTTACCAGGGTGGAAGGTTGGGCTCCCGCCAGGAACTGACAACGAGTCAGGGACCAACGAGGGGGGTCCTATCTGTCTTCGCTCGTTGGTCTGCATGAAAGTTGGGGTGGGGGGTGAATTCACAGACCCTTGTGGCATGCTCTGCTGCTGCAAAACCTGGCCCACCTGCTGCTGCTGTTGAGGAGACTGCGGAAGGGGCCGTGGCGGCTGCAGGAAGTCACAAGGCAGGTCAGGGCCGTAGAATGGGGCCTGGGGCACGGCTGTCCTTGCGCTCAGCTCTGGACCGATCAGGCCGTGCTGCTCCAGCTCCATCCTCTGCTGCAGGGCTCGCTGGCGGTCCACCTCCTGCATGAGCTGGATTCGCTGCCTCTCCTGCTGTTCTCGGAGACGCTCCTTCCGTTCCCGTTCTTGAAAACTTTCACTAAAGGGGTTGTTGTCATCAAACTCCACCCGTGGGGGCGGGCCGCTCTGTGGATTTGCATTGGGCACTGTCCCTGGGGCTGATGTACACGTTTTCATTGGTAATTGGGCAACTGGAGGCTGGACCCGGGGAGGGTTGAGGGGGAGGTGAGCAGGGGCACTGGGAGGCTGCCATCCGGGTAAGCTAGGCATCCGCGCGGGGCTGGTGTGGCCAGGAATGACAGCTGAGTGCTGCAGTGGCTGGGCCACCAGGGGGAAGGTGGGCGGGCCCATGGCAGGTGGGGCAGCTCCGGGAATGGGGGGCGGCACCCTGGGCATGACAGCAGGTGGGGCCATTGCATGCTGCTGCTGCTGCTGCTGCTGCTGCTGCTTGATCCGGTAATCCTCCATCAGCTCCGCGTGCTCCTTCTGCTGCTTCCGGATCTGGAAGAAGAGTTAAATCTCACTCATGGATGGTGCTGCAGGTGCCCAAGGGCTCTGGGGGTTATACCGAAAGCAGTTTGATCTTAATACAGGCAAAAATATTTGGCTGAGGCAAAGGGCAAAATCACAAAAAGTTGGATTGATAAACATTAACTAAAGGTTGCTAATCTTTTTTAACAATAGAATTTTTCTATCATCTGTAAAATTTCTTTACTTATGAAATACCAAAAACAAATTTGAAACAATTTTCTGAAATGAATAGTAAGAAAACCTTACTGTGAAAGTCAAACTATTTAAACTGCACAAAACAATAAAAACTCCACAGAAATCATTAACTGCGACACCTTAGAAGTGACATTAGTACACAAGTTTAGAGTAACTGTGAGATTTAACTCAAATTTACCATTGAAACATGTTACAATTTCACTTCTTCAATATACAAAATGGCTCGACATGTTAGGATAACTACTAGCACGCGTTCCACACCCTCCCCTTCAGGTTAAAAGGACTGGATTGGAAAACTCTGCATTTAACAGCTAACATGCTCAAGTGATGATTTCTGAAATGTGTACAGGCCCAAGGTAATGTTCTGAACAGCTCCTAGTAGCGCCCTAACTGACTGGTGTCAGTGACTTCATTCCAAAATCCTCTGTGCCCCAGTGCAAGATGCCATAGACTCATCCCAAGGGAGACACTGCCCGAGTCCTGGGGGCGCATGGCCTCCCTTAGGGAGCTGGGAGGGAGAGGCTCTGGGTGACATTTGCATCTTTCAAAACCACTCCAATTTTGGATGTATGCATATTATACCAGTAGTTCTAACAGTTTCCCTGGCCAACTGGCACATTCTCTGCATGTGATAGTTCTGACCTGCTCTCCAGTAGCTGTGTAACTTCTAACTTATTTTCTTATCTTTTCTAACCCGTTTACTGGCATTGGATTGGGGAAGTGGTTCTCAACCTGTGGATCGCGACCCCTTTGGGGGTCGAAGGACCCTTTCACAGGGGTCGCCTAAGACCATCGGAAAACACATATATAATTACATATTGTTTTTGTGATCTATCACTATGCTTTAATTATGTTCAATTTGTAACAATGAAAATACATCCTGCAATCAGATATTTACATGACGATTCATAACAGTAGCAAAATTACAGTTATGAGGTAGCAACGAAAATAATTTTATGGTTGGGGGTCACCACCACATGAGGAACTGTATTAAAGGGCCGCGGCATCAGGAAGGTTGAGAACCACTGGATTGGGGAAGCAGTATGATAGACACTGAACACCTCAGTACCTGGAACACAGAAGGAGGTGGTCCCTGCCTTTCCCAGGACATTTAAAACTACTTCAGAAAACACTGTCAGCAATTGCTTACTTTACTGAGATACAATGGATTGTTGATAACTATACAGGAACAGATGAGATGCCCATTTTCCAAGTTCAGTATTAGCTTCTGTGAGTATTTGATGCATGGATATAAAATTAGGCCCTTAGCATAGAGAAGTTATAAAAATACACTGAAGGCAATGAAAATACTAAAATTACTTTATAAGAAATACCCTTAGAAGAATATTTACTTGCAATAAGCACAAACCCAGCGAGTAAATTTAAAGAGAAAAGAAACCTCTCACTCTGGATTAGCCCCAGTGTAGCTTGCAGATAAGTCATTTGAGTCAAAAACCCTAATTCCATAGTCAGTGTGAGTGAGCATGCACTCACCTCTGCGAGGACTCAGATCCTTTTGTGTGCCATGGTTTAATACTCACGTCTTTGGAAGGTGGTACAGAAGGTTGTTTACTAGAGTGTTCATTACAGAGAAAACACTCCCATTTCTGTCAATCTACTCTGAATGCCTCCCTTTCTATATTAACATTCAGATTACTTTTCAATTTTATTTTAAAAGTTAAAATAGACAGTTAGAAGCAAAGTTGACTTTTTGGGTGGACAATTCCATTAATGTTAACGAACAGAGACATTGGTGTAGCCATCGCCACAATCAAGATACAGAAAATTCCTTCAGCCCTGACCAGTTTGGCTCAGTGGAGAGCGTCAGCCTGTGGACTGAAGGGTCCCAGGTTCAATTCCAGTCAAGGGCATGTACCTTGGTTGCAGGTACATCCCCAGTAGGAGGTGTGCAGGAGGCAGCTGAATCGACGTTTCTCTCTCATCAATGTTTCTAACTCTCTATCCCTCTCCCTCTCCCTTCCTCTCTGTAAAAAAATCAATAAAATATATTTTAAAAAAAAGAAAATTCCTTCATGTGATCCACCCCTTAGCAGTCACACCTTCTTCCCTCATCCCTTAGCCCTGGAAACCTCTATGGTCCATTTTTATAACTCTGTCATTTCAAGAATGTCATACAAATAGAGTAGCCTGTAACAGTTGGGGATTAGCATCTTTTACTCAGTATAATGTTCTCGAGATCCGTTCAAGTAATTCTGTGTAGTCCTCCACTGTGTGCGTACACAACACTCTGTCCAACAATTCACCCCTGAAGGACACCGGGGTTGTTCCCAGGTTTTGGTGACTATGAACAGAGCTCTTACATTTGGTAAAAGCTTCTGTGTGAAGCCAGGCTTTTAATTCACTTAGGTAAATACCTAGGAGCGGGCTCTTAGCCCATCTTGAACAGTTACTGTTTAATTTTAAATAAAAAGTTAAAGTTTTACTTCTTTTTAAGTATAATTGTTACTTCAATGAACATTTTGAGAAATATGTTCTGGCTTGTAATGGAAGATAACAGCAGAATGGTTTCATTTTTCAGGAATGAGTACTTTTCATAAAATATACCATGTATTTTAGAAATATTTCAGAAATATTAATAAAAATACTATGAAAATGAATCACCAGAATGACTCAAATGCTTTATCTGAAATTTCACTAGAAACCAGGGAACTAAAGACAATGGGCAAGCAAAGGTCAACTCCCAGTGAACAAATACTTCTGGGGCCCAATTCTTGTTCCTGCCTGAACCAGGGTTCCCCGTGAGCTCTGTGCTCAGTGGAGCTGAGGACCCCCAGAGGGATTTTTTAGGCAGGGTAAGTACCTGGATTTCCCTGGCTGTCCCAGGTTTCATACCAGAGTGTGGAAGTGGCTCCTCTAGGTCAGGGTTATGAATTAACCTCTTCAGTGGCACTTATTAAATATGTGCTGTGTGACTACCACTCCAGGGACAGGACTGGCTGTCACTTCCTAGGTTAGTGAGAGGCCCACAAGCTGCTCCTGCGTCTGCCCAACACTAATCAAGCCCTGCGTCCACTCGCCAACACCTGCCCGCCGTGCAGAGGCGGCCGTTACCTGCTCCAGCTGCTTCTGAACCATGCTCTGCTGCTCAGTCACATGCTTGAGTTGCTCCGCGTCCTCTTCTGGGAACTCACGCCCGGCCTTCTTGGCGGTGCGCTGCTTGGCCGAGAGGGCCTTCTTGGATTTTCTGTGTGCGCCGATTTGTTCTTCGAGGTATTTCTGCTGCATCTGAAGCAGCTGCTGGGTCTCCTGAAGCCACTCTTCGTATTGCTTACGTTGGGAGTCATCTGAGTGGATAATGAAAAAATCAGCTCTGTTAATTTTCTAGAGTCCAATAAAAAGTTACACAAATCCATTTTGTAAGGAAATGCATTTTACCATGACCTTGTAATAGGTATTCTGAAAACATGATACTAAACATTAGACCATAATGTAACTATAAAGTAGGAGATTTTCGAAAAATATTTATTTGAGAAAACCAAAGAATGCATGTTTTTAGCTCACAGGCTACCTTCATACTTATCAAGACTATAAATCCAGTTTCTGAAAGCAGATGACTTTTATCTAACAGATAAAAACAATCTGCTCAACTACCAAGTTCTCTAACTCATGTGTGTATTTCATTAAGTCACATTTACAGACTTTGAAGAGACAAAGTAAGACACATGTATCCTATTAAGGTCCAAAGCATAGGTTAGGTATCCTTTCCCGTGTCAATTTCCCTAAGTTTTAAGGGTTACCCTTTTTCTTAATAGTGAAAACATGTCCTGAACCGAGAAGAAGGGAACCTAGAATGCCTTAGAAAGGACAATCTGAAGTCTATGTTTTATAAAGGAAATCTCTAAGTTAAAAACATTGGTAACTTATGAATTTTATAATTTAGTGCTTGTATAAGTAAGCAAAGTAAAATCTTTAATTAACCAAGTAAAATCTTGACTACTTTTATGACTGTCATTGATATTGCCCCAAAATAGTTATATCTCTTCATCTTGTACCAACAGTCCTTCTTTATTCTTTAAGGGCACTTCACGTCACTGATTCCAAGTTAAAAAAAAAAAAAGTCATCTCATGGTAGTGAAATTCAGAATATACCTTTTTGAAGACAAAGAAATGAGTAAGTACAATTTCAGGAAGGAAATTCGCTGAAAAATTACATCAGTGATAACAATATTGTCATACAGTGAGAATGCAACCAAAGCCAATCAATGGGCACAGTAAAGCCAGAAAAAGCCAGTTGGTTACAGCAGTTTGTTTTTAATGCGAAATGTGTTCAAATTATGATAATAATTAATGCAGGGGAATTTTAATGGGTCAGACTTTGGGTTTGTTCCTAAACCCAGAAGTCCCAGTACATGTATGAACTTGAAATCTAGTCTAAATTTGAAGGGCATTTTTTTAAGAACAGGCTTTTTCAACAAGGTTTCAGAAGTTCTGCTTCTGGTAGAATGAGACCTACCGCAAGGAAAGCCTTTCTGGTTTCTGGAACCAGGAGAGCAGAGGTGAGCAAAATGAAAAATAATGGTGAAAAAAAAAAAAAGTTAGCTAAACAGTCTGAAGATTTCAGAAAGGTTCAGTTTGGGGAGAACTTTAAATACTATCCTGAACCACCTTGGGACCCCTGGAGATAACTCAAAAGGACTCAGTGGCATCCTGCATCCTTGCCCTTCACACCATGCTGCTAACCCAAATGATTCCTAAGCACATTTCCTATGTTGTTCCCATTTAGTGTCCTTGTCACAGAGGCAGACAGTCATTAGAGCAAGAAAAGGCTAAATTCTAGTTGTAAAGTGCCCAATCTACATATAAAACAAACAAAAAACCCAGCAACAATATTGAAGAGAATGGGAAAGGTGATTTTTCTGTATTAAAATATTTACCTAACTATAATTCTTCATGCATAGAGAAAAAAAGCAATGAAAATCCATGCCTTGAGGAAAAGACACCAAATAAGGTTTCATAAAAGATGAGGGCACTCAGACTGAAAAACACACCTACACTAACTCCACGTTTTTAGAACACAGAGCGCAAACAAGCAATCCCCAGAGAACAGGTGACTTATTAGATTTATACTTACTGACAAAGCCTGGACCAAAATTTGGAGGATTAGGCCTAGAAAGCTGATGTGTTATACTGCCATCCTAAAATAAGTAAAATTTACAAATAGGTTTATTCCACATTTCAGTTAAAGGGGGGAAAATTTTTTTAAAAAGAAAGAGAAAGAAATGGAAGGGGGTGAAAAAAAACCTTTAATTTCCTAAGACATCTTTAAAGCTCTCCTTTTAATAAAAAGTAGATGAGTTGAGTGGTGAAAACCTATTTTCTGAAAATTTTAAATTATCTCTGAACTATTTCATTTCATAGATTTCAGTTGAAAAACGTGTGAGGTAAGGGATGAACCATCGGAAATACAATAGTAGGGCAAATCAAATACTGTTAGCACATAGCTAGAGATCATGTAAAACTCCGCTTTTTTATGAAATCCACCTGGTTTCTTCTGCAATTAAGACATAAACATGGGTTCTGGGTTGGCTAGATCCCACTTCAGAGCACACACTTCTTTATTAACAAAGCCCGACGTCTCTAAGATGTACAAGTAATTGAAAATATTAGTCTCATTTTTTAAATTAAATGTCTTGTTTCTTCCAGGGTGACTGAATAAACAGTTTTTAATTTCACAATCTAATACGTTTAACTTTGAGAATATATTAATCAGTCGTTACAAGTTCTGTTAGACATGAGCTGTACACAAGGTAACGACTGTAAAAGACACCAGCAGCCAGAATGTGCTGTATGTAACCCTTACACTGCGAGGCTGGAGACCATTTGACAGGCAGGAAAAAATGCAGGTCACAGGACGTATACAAACTTTGCACAGGAAATTTAGAGTGGAACTGAGTTTTTATAAAAACTCATCTATGAAGCCTATGTTTTTTCCACCGCCTGAGATGCAAGATGGTCTCTCTTCTCTTAATAATAAAAACACAGTAATCAGCATAATAAAGCTGAAGCACAAACTGCCGGGCAGAAAAGAAGATTCCACAAAGACATGTAGTAGGTCACTTAACAGGTAGTTTTTTTTTTAAATCTAGGCAGATGCTTGAAAAGAAAAATCATTGAAGAAAACTCTGTATGAGATGAGCAGGTCTACTTTCCCTAACATTGCTTGACACTCAAATTTATACTTCAAGATGATTATCATGAATGGTGAATATTCAAAAGACTAAATTATTCCAAGGAATAAATAGCAGAACATGACTGTATCTAAATAGAATGATTACAATCAGTATTCTACTGTTTATAACAGATTTACATTTTTAAAAATAATGAGTTAAATCCAAAATGCAGAACATGAAAATGTCTTTGTGGAGTCCAAAATAAAAACCCAAGAGATTAACCAAAGAACATATATGCATAGCCCATGGACATGGACACGGACAACTATGTGAGGAAGGCCGGGGGTTGGAGGGGCTGGGTGGAGAGGAGCAGAGGAGGAGGGAGTGGGGACATGGGTAACAGTGTCAGCAACAGAAATAAATAAATGTAGAATCAGAAACCCTAAGCATTTGGTTGCCCTCAAGTGACTTTCTACCCTTAAATATATGGGTCCTTTTCAGAAACTGTGGTCAATTTTAGTCTTAATAAGAAAGTCTTTATTCCTGCTGAACAGATATCTAAGCTCCTATGTCTTCCTAGAAGTGGCCTCGCTGGGCAGAAGAGGTCTGTCAGGAACAGGACAGTATGGTTTTGGTGACAATACCTGAGGAATGGCCTGTGGCAGGAGAGTCTGGCCGTCACCTGTTTGCGCTCCAGGCACCGACTGGCCCATAAAGGGGAACCTGTGAGGGAAGCACTAGGTGTCAAACGACAAGCACATACAGCTACACTTATTTTAAGTGCTCCACAATTTGTCTTCCCGGGAAGGAAGAATGGCATGTCCGCATCATCATGAACATCTGCGAAGGCCCAGTCTTCTGTGCCAACCCCACTTCACCCTCCGCACCCTCTCTGAAGTGCAGCCTCTTCCTGCCGCCCTGACTCATGAGTCCCAGGCCCACCAGTGAGCTGTGGTAAGTAGGCCACACCAGAGTTTCACTTTCTATTCATGATTCATCATGCCCTAAAATAAAATTAATTCAACTCTTTGGATAAAAACATCTAATGAAGAAATAGTTTTATTATATACATTCTAAGAAAATTTTTTTCTTCTTCCAATCTTTATTTTTAAAAATGCCTTTTCTGAACTGAAAAAGTAAAGATAATAGGTAACTTAGCTATTTTGTATTCTAAACTAAAGATGCACTCTCAAGAAGTTTCACACATTTTCTATACCTAATGTTAAAGCAAATTAAAAATTGGTCACAGACCAAGAAAAAGTCTACAAGGTTAAAAATATTTGGCCAGCCCAGCTGGTGTGGCTCAGTGGTTGAGCGTCACTGGTTCAATTCCGGGTCAAGGCACATGCCTGGGTTGTGGGTTCGATCCCTAGTACAGGGCGTGCAGGAGGCAACTGATTGATGTTTCTCTCTCATTGGTGATTCTAACTCTGTATCCCTCTCCCTTCCTCTCTAAAACAAATAAGAAGATACTTTTAAAAAATTGGCCAATATATTTTGTTGTTGTTGTTAATCCTCAACTGAGGATATTTTTCCATTGATTCTTAGAGCGGAAGGGAGGAGGAGGAGAGGCAGAGAGACACACACATTGATGTGAGAGGGCTGGGGACAGAGACTGCAACCAAGGTACGTGCCCTTGACCAGAACTGAACCCAGAACCCTTCAGTCTGTGGGCCGACGCTCTATCCACTGAGCCAAACCGGCTAGGGCTGGTCAATATTTTGATTCACCTATCACCCCTGCACCCACTACAGCCTGGGCAGGAATGATCTCTTAATCCAAATATCACTCACTGTCCATCACCCTCAGTAGAGCATATCACACTATGCTGAGGGGCTAATACCTCCACTTCTTCAAAGCACTCAGTAGAACAGCAAACGCTATGCCTAAAACGTGGCTAATACCTCTAATTATGAGGCTGAACCAGCAGGGGTTCTAATTCTGAGGTCCATCTTTTAAACTAAGTGCTAACCAAGTTTAGCATTTCCTTCTATTTTGACTATAAACAGCAAACTACAGTATTATTAGCAGTGGTGTGACTTTCTGCAGATATTCTGACTTAATAGGTCTGTGTTGGATTAATGCAAATGCATTTTTTAAAATTGCCATATAATTCTGACAGTGGTCCATGATAAAAACTTAAGATATAGCCCTGGCTGGCATGGCTCATGGGTTAGAACACTGGCCCACAAACAAAGGGTCTGGGGTTTGAGTCCCGTTCAAGGGCACATACCTCAGTTGTGGTTCACTCCCCATCCCCAAGACTCATGTCAGTCTTACAAGCCTTTCTAGGATGTTTTATTATGTTTATCCTGAAACTAAAGGAAATTGATCATATCCAGCTAATATCACAACAAATATAAATACTACTCATTCCTAAAACATAGTGGGCTTTCTTATATATTTGAGTTTTGGAGAGAGAGAGGAAGTTGGAGGGAAAGAAACATTGACGAGAGAAACATTGATTGGCTGCCTCCGGCCTCTCCACTGGGGATCAAGCCCACAGGTCAGGCATATGCCTTAACCAGAAATCAAACCGTGACCTCTTGGTTCCTGGGGCGATGCTCAAACACTGAGTCACACTGGCCGGGCTAGAACATAGGGTGGTTTTTAGGTACTGTATATTCTTTGTAGGAACTAGTAATAATTTCATACACTTCTTTTTGCACAGGAATAATGAGAAACACCTTCACCTACCTGTTCATGACCATTGGTGGCATGCCCATATTGTTTTGTGCCATTACTTTATTGATGCCTTTAAGGGCCACCATTTTGGCTTTCATTATAGGATCTGTAATTGCATCAAAATCTAAAGAAGAAATATATTTTAAAGTTACTAATTTCATAGTACTTGGTTCAAGTTACACTTAACTGTCACAAACATTATGTAATTTAGAGGTTTTTATTCCTTATTATTTAATAAGCATTATCACAGGTTTCTAGGCTAGGTAAGGAATGATGAGATACAAGGAACCTTAACCAAATTTAATGGCATCTCAGTGGCCCATCATTGAAGCAAGCTTGGATACCTTAGTCCTGCAGGAGTGAAAACAGAAAGCTTGTACATTGAAGGGGAATGACAGCAATAATCTAAAGCAGTGAGATTCTTTTCACCCAAACTTTCACATGCTAATCAAAACTGCTTCAAAATGTTAATGTCCTGAGAATTTACAGTTATTTCCAATACTAAGGAATTCCACTAAATCAGTTACTACCCTTTGAGAGAAAAATGTATCCATTCTTGAGGACATAGCTTTGCAATAAAGATAGGCTACTGAGAAAAGACCTCTTTGCATAGAAGTGAAAAAGAGATGGGACAATATGCTAATTTTTACTCTTAGAGACACTCAGGTAATTTTACTGCGTTGATGTTTTGTGGGTTTCCTCCTCAAAACTAGTAAGCAATTGGAAACAAGTTAAAGAGCTTTATATAACCAAAAACTGCCAAGCATTTATAGTACACAAATGGGCATTAAGGAGTTTGTATCTATCATAATTTCTTTAAATTAAACGCCTCTGAAAATAAATGATTAGAAGGAATAAGAAGACTTGTTTCTGTTAATAATGTAAGTAGGACTAAGAAGGTCAAACTCAGGGTTCTGAACCTCTTAACTGACCTGGCAGGAATCTAAAGGCTTCATCACTGTGTGACCCTCAGTGCTCTAGTCCACGTGTGTCGTGAACACTGCAATCTTACAAGCACACTGCACACCACCCTGCGCCCACCGTGGCTCCCACTGCACCAAAGGCCACGCCTACCGATGTTGGGGAAGAAGGGTTCCGACCGCTGCCGGATCATGGCCTGCATCTGTCTCTGCTGCTGCTGCTCCTGCCTCTCTTGGTCCAGAAGGTCCTGCAGCAGCAGAGGCTGTTCGTCCAGGAGGAGGGGTCTCTCTCTGCTCTGCGGGGTGAGTGTCGGAGGGACCACCAGTGGCGGGGGTCCAGACTGACTGGATAGGGGCACAGTTTGATCCATAGGTTTTCCTGTCCCAAAACCATGATTAACTGCTGGCTGACCCTGAAGGAATCCCGGGTTGACCTGCACACTCTGAGGAAAAGCGTGGTTTACCCTAGAGACTGCTGCCACGTTGGAGTTCATGGTAGTATCCAGAACATGACCAGGCGGTGTCATCAGCGGAGGAGGCAAACTTGGCATGTGGCTGGATGTTGAGACTGGCAACGCTGGTGGTGGAGACCCCAACGGCTCCATGTCTGGAGTATCCGACTTTTCGTTAGCAAGTAAACTGGAAAGAACCGGAGTCGACCCAGTTACGCCACAAGAATTGGCTGTGTCTTCAGCAGGCAGCTGAGTGGGTCCGTGAGCAGCACCTGTGCTGGAGCCAGCGTTTTCGCGAAGAGCTCTTTTGTCAGGTAGGTCTGCGTCACAGGACTGTGGAGGGGCCTCGTCTCCACCCTGCAAGTCTGTGTGAGCAGCAGCCTGGGAGCAGGGAGTGTCAGCGTGATCTTTACCCTCATCGCTTTTCTCACTTTCACATTTGGTTTCCCTTTTAGAATTTGGAGACAGTACTTCTGTTTTTATCTCACTGGTGACAGTGGATTTTTTCCATGGGGAATGTTTATCAGAAGGAACCACAGTTTTATCTTCTTGCTCCTTTTTTTTTGGTTCAATAGATACACACTGATTATCTAACTTATCATCAATTGGGACATTAAGGTCTAGTTCTGCGTTAAACATGCTTTTCTTATCTCCTAGGTCAAGTTCTGGATCTGTATACGCAATGATATCAAATTCTCCTGACCTTAAAAGGTCATCCAGGTTGGGATCATTAGTTTCCAAATTACCTAAAGTATCCAATTCATCTCCCTTTCCATCTTCTGTATCTAGATTTAAATTTTCAAGATCTTCATCATCCAAGTCTTTGACCTCAACCCCCTCAAGATCTTTAACATCTAGCTCTTTTACAGATGGGTCATCAGAATCAAGTTTTTCTTCAAGACCATCAGAAGACTGGGAAGTTACCTGTAAATTATCAGACGTTGTTTCAACTGATGTAGATGTTGACAAAGAGGCCTCTGAAAACTCCCCACTGAAGGGATGACTCAGGGACCTTATGACCATAGAAGATGAGTGGACAGGATGACCTTGCTCTGGCTGAGAGGGTGGCACCTGTTCCAAACTTGGGTGCACAGACAGCTGATTAGGTAGACCTTGGGAAGGTCGCTTCATGGGTTCTGTGTGTCTAGGGCCTGGAACATCCGGCCGGGGAATAAAGTTCCCAGGTCGTGGATGAGAAGGTGCCTCTAGAATGTTGCCAGGAGCACTGAAGGGCAGCCGTGGCCGTCCATCCGGGGCCCTGTGCCGCAGCTCGATGAATGCTTGGCCAAGTATGTGATGCTGCGGGACGGGCAGACCCGGTGGTGGGAAATGCTGAGGCAGACCAACTGGATTACTCATTGGTGGGTTATTTAAAGGCCTGGGCATATCTACAGACATTGGTCTTCTCGGCTGTGGAGGAATTCCAGATCCTTGTATTTGCTGAGGAGGCACAAGGAAGCGTTCCTGACTTGACAGGGTACCATGATTACCTCCTGGAAACCCAAATCTAAAAGAAAAAAGAGCAAATAGTAAACACTAAGTATTACATTAACTTTAGAGTTAAGTCGAGGAAAGGAAATGTTTTAGATTAAACTCAGATACAAATGTTGCCAAATACCGTGACTTAGGAAAGACAAAATTATCATGATTAAAAAGCACTCATAAAGCATCCACATGCACATAAATTTTTGCTAAGTGAACCCAAGATGAACACTGAATCTGAGTCCATTTCTTTTTTCTGCATTTAGGGAGCTCTACGGGGGAAACTGACTGGGGAGGTGGGTGGGTGCTTGAATGAAGGTAGGAGATCTCAAGAATTGAATTGTACTTGAGAGACTTACGGGCCTCTGTACATAGAAGACAAAGGCAGAAGCCTGGCAACTGGGTGTAACCTATTTTCATGAAAGGAATGAAGACAGGAGGCAGAAACAGGCATCATCTCTCAAGATTTAACAAATGAGTTAATTATTTATACTGTACCTCATTCTAGAGAGAAGGAAAGGCAGTTTACAAGCAAATATGAAATAGAACAGGCATACATTAAATTGAGGAAGAAAAATGGAAAATAAGGGTAAGACTGTAACATGGGGGTAGGTATTAGATTAAAAAATATGTCTAATAAAACTAAAAGAGTCATCTTAAAGAACTCACTCCTCAGTATACCTGGGCGTATGTTTGGCTTTGAACTTTCTACTCGCCACTTCAAAAACAAACAAAAATCCCACTGACTTTATAACCTTATCTCACCATGAAAAGTTCCAGAAGGAAAACATCCGTTTCATATGGAAATCTCCACTAATATTCACAATGTAAACTAAAATAAAAAATTGGGGGAGAGGAGAAACCTCACTCATCATGTCACAGGAGGCTCTGACTGAATATGGTGGTTACATTTTAGAGATTTGAGGGTGTCATAAACTACATCCTATGGCTATAAGATAGCCATGGTAACGCTAACACAGTCAATACTTTAAAAAAAATAAAAGGCTATTTAAGATCTTCATTAAAAGTTTAAAAAATCCAGTGGATCAAAAAAATTAAATTATTTGTAAGGAAGTCCAACTGCAAAACCGGAGAGGTTTGGGGTGGGGGTCGGGAAAAAACACATTCGCCTGTCCTGACAAACCCGTTTCCTGAGGGTGCCCAAAGTCGACATATAGTTCTAAAGCCTCTAAGTAAAGCACACAATACTCTGTGTTGAAAGACTTCTCTAAAGTTCACGTTTTAAATTAATTTATTTATTTTGTTAACCCTCAACTTAGGATATTTTTTCCCATTGATTTTTAGTGTGGGAGGGGGAAAGACAGAGAAACATCCACATGAGACACACATTGATTGGTTGCCTCCCACACAAGGGAGATTGAGCCTGCAACCAAGATACTGGCCATGGAAGGAATCGAACCTGGGACCCTTCAGTCTGTGGGCCAATGCTCTAACCCAGGGGTGGGCAAACTTTTTGACTCGAGGGCCACAATGGGTTCTTAAACTGGACTGGAGGGCCGGAACAAAAGCATGGATGGAGTGTTTGTGTGAACTAATATAAATTCAAAGTAAACATCATTACATAAAAGGGTATGGTCTTTTTTTTTTCTTAGTTTTATTCATTTCAAACGGGCCGGTTCCGGCCCGCGGGCCGTAGTTTGCCCACGGCTGCTCTAACCACTGAAACAAACTGGCTAGGACTATGGTTTATTTTTATTTCTATATAATTCATTCTAGTCCTTCCTGACCTCAAGATTCCAGAAATCTGAACTATTTTCAAATAAAAATCTTCTTTCTAAAGGTAACAAGAGAAAATGAATTTAAAAAAAAAAAAAAAAAGAAAGTTTAAATGAAAGTGGCACTTTTTGGGTATTTTTCTATCATAAAAAATTATCCAATGTAAAAAATCCAAGCAAGCCCTGGCAGGTGTGGCTCTGCTGATTGAGCATCGTCCTGTGCACCAGAAGGTTATGGGTTCAATCCCTGGTCAGGACACATGACCAGGTTGCGGTTCAATCCCTGATCAGGGTGTGTACAGGAGGCAACTGATGAATGTTACTCTCACAACGATGTTTTCTTCTCTCTCTCCCTTCCTCCCTCTCTCTAAAATCAATAAAAACTCGTATTTTTAAAAATCCAAGCAATATAAAAATATAAGGTATATTTTCCCAATAATCACTATCAACTTGTTGGGTATCATTCAAGATATTTATCTATGCAATTATGTAGTTTTATACAAATGAAATTATGTTGCATACGGTCTATTTTTTCCACCCAATAAATCATAAATATCTTTCTTCTCAATTATTAAAGCACAACATTTTAATGGCTGTCTTATATTCTATAACACAGATATACCATAATATATTTAACCTTTTTTTTTTCTGATCCTTGTATGCTCAACCTCTAAAGTGAGGATAACTGAACCTTTGTAAAGGAGTCAAGACAGTCTCTTCAATAAATGGTGTTGGGAAAATTGGACAGATACATGTAAAAAGATGAAACTAGACCACCAACTCACACCATACACAAAAATAAACTCAAAATGGATAAAAGAGTTAAACGTAAGACGGGAAACCATAAAAATACTAGAGGAATCCACAGGCAGCGAAATCGCAAACATATGCCGAAGGAATTTCTTCTCTGATAATGCTCCTAGGGCAATGGAAACTAAAGAGAAAATAAACAAATGGGACTACATCAAAATAAAAAGCTTTTGGACAGCAAAGGAAACCATCAACAAAACAACAAGAAGACCCACTACATGGGAGAACATATTTGCCAATGATACCACCGATAAGGGTTTAATTTCCAACATTTACAGGGATCTCATGAAACTTAACAAAAGGAAGATAAACAATCCAATAAAAAAATGGGCAACGGACCTAGATAGACACTTTTCAAAAGAGGACATACAGAAGGCCGAAAGACATATGAAAACATGTTCAAAGTCACGAATTATACGAGAGATGCAAATCAAAAGGACAATGCGTTATCATCTCACACCTGTCAGAATGGCTATCATCAACAAATCAACAAACAACAAGTGTTGGAGAGGATGTGGAGAAAAAGGAACTCTTCTGCACTGCTGGTGGGAATGCAGACTGGTGCAGCCACTGTGGAGAACAGTATGGAGCTACCTCAAAAAACTAAAAATGGAACTCCCATTTGACCCAGTGATCCCACTACTAGGAATATATCCCAAGAAACCAGAAACGCCAATCAGAAAGGATATATGCACCCCTATGTTCATAGCAGCACAATTCACCATAGCTAAGATTTGGAAACAGCCTAAGTGCCCATCAGCAGATGAGTGGATTAGAAAACTGTGGTACATATACACAATGGAATACTATGCTGCGGTAAAAAAAAAAGGAACTCTTGCCTTTTGCAACAGCATGGATGGAACTGGAGAGCATTATGCTAAGTGAAATAAGCCAGTCAGAGAAAGATAAATACCACATGATCTCACTCATTTGTGGATTATTGAGAACAACATAGAATGATGAAAAGGGACAGACCCAAAGACTGAGAAACAGCGATCAGGCTATCAATCCCCAGAAGGAAAGTAGGGGAGGGCGGGGGTAAGGGGAAGAGATCAACCGAAGGACTTGTATACATGTATATAAGCCAAACCAATGGACATGGACAACAGGGGGATGGGAGCATGAGTGTGCGGGGCGGGGGGGGGAGGTTGGGGGTTAATTGGGGGAATGAGGACACATTTGTAATACCTTAAAAAAAAAAAAAACCTGAAGTGCACAGAATAGTGCTTCACCCGAAGTAATACAGTTAGCTATTGCTATTATTTACTACTATTACAGGTGGATAGATACTTTCTACCTTTTTTCTATTTATAACCAATGGCTAAAAGAATGACCTTGTATAGATTTCCTTGGACACCTGCACCATTGTGTCTGTAAATTTCTAAGTGAAGCCCTGATCAGTTTGGCTCAGTGGCTAGAGCGTCGGCCTGTGGACTGAAGAGTCCCAGGTTCAATTCCAGTCAAAGGGATGTACCTTGGTTGCAGGCACATCCCCAGTAGGGGGTGTAAAGGAGGCAGCTGATGGATGTTTCTCTCTCATGGATGTTTCTAATTCTCTATCCCTCTCCCTTCCTCTCTGTAAAAAATCAATAAAATACATATTTTTTTAAAAAATTAAAAAAAATTTTCTAAGTGAAACTTCCTGTAAGTAAATGGTATTTTATTGCCAAACTGTCCATGGTTGAGCCAACTGATACATCCATGAAACTTTACAAGATTACCCATTTTTCCTATTATCAATCTATACTAATAAAAGGGTAATATGCTAATTAGGGCAGATGTCACCCAGACATCCATCCGGACAAAGCAGGGCCGGCGCCATGCGGGAGAGGCGGGCGGTCCGGCACAGCTGGTCCAGCACTGCGGCCCCTTTTGCAGAGGCAGCAAGAAGGCAGCGCCCCGCTCCCTTCTGCAAAGGTGCCGCAGACAGGGCGCAGCGCGGTCCGGTCCCAGTGCTGCCCCTCTGCAAGAGGCAGCCTCGAGGGCCCGGTCCAGGCACCACGCATCTGTAAAGGCTGGACTGGGTGCAACCTGCTGTGCCTCAACCTCCCACAGCCCCTCCCCCAGCCTGCCCTGCCCCAGATCACCCCCCACCCACCAGTGGGCAGGGGGCAGGGCCAGCACTAAGAAGCAAGGGCTGAGGGCCGACAGCTGTGGCGGCCAACAGTGGCAGCAGCAGCGGGGTGATAGGGGCAGTGCCTTCCCCGATCAGGTGGGTCGCCTCCAGGCCGGTCGCCTCCCACAGAGGAGGACATCCCCTGAGGGCTCTGGACTGTGAGAGGGGGCAGGCCAGGCTGAGAGACTCCCTCCACACCCCCTCCCTCCGTGCACGAATTTCTTGCACTGGGCCTCTAGTCTTTAAATATTTTCCAATCTAAAGAAAAACTCGGTTTGTTGTTTTTTTAAATCCATGACTTCTCATTAGTGGAAATAGCATTAGTCATATCTCAAAGGGATATAACCAGTAAAAAGCAGTAACAACTTCTTAATTACGAGTAACTTCTAACAGCGATTTAAATCTGGCAGGAAATTAAATGCATTACCTAAATCCATGAGGTCTCATTCCCATACCAGTAACTTCAGGAGGATAGGGTCCACGCGGGTCCTTTGGGAAGACAGCATATCTAGGTCCCAGCGGAGGGACAGCAGGCGGCCTGATGCTCCCAGGATAGGGGGGTGGAGGCCTGGAGAAAGCCTGGCTGACGCTCTCAGGCTGCCAGTGCTGCAGGGGACTGGGACGAGGCACAGAGGCTGCATCCTGGGAACCTTTCTCCTGTCGACCTGCCATCTTCTTCTGCTGTTGCTGCTGCAGAATTATTTCACGTAACTTCTGCCGCTGAAGGAAAGAAACAAAAATCACTGGGATTTCTGGTTGCTAAGGGCTTTCTGGTAACTAATGCTTCCAATATACGACTATGGTAATGTTTAAAATATTTTTTTAAATATATTTTTTTTAATTTATTTCAGAGAGGAAGGGAAAGGGAGAGAGAGAAACATCAATGATGAGAATCATTGATCAGCTGCCTCCTGCATGCCCCACACTGGGGATTGAGCCCGCAACCTGGGCATGTGCCCTGACCAGGAATCAAACCGTGACCTCCTGGTTCATAGGTCCGACGCTCAACCACTGAGCCACACGGGCCAGACAGTGTTTAAAATGTCTTAATGTTTTGCCCTAGGTGGGTAGCTCAGTTGACTGGAGCATCATTCCAGTATGCCAAGGTTGTGGATTCAATCTCTGGTCAGGGCATACACAAGAAATAAACCAATGAATGCATAAACAAGTGGACCAACAAATCCATGTTTCTCTCTCTCTCTCTGAAATCAATCAATCAATCAATCATTTAAATGTCTTAATGTTTTAAAGTTTGATGAAACACTAGTTATACTTAACTATTCAATAGTTATAAAACAGATTACTTGGGGCCTTTTCCTTGCCTGACAACTATCACAAAACTTAAAAGATTTCATATATAACAATTCCCCTAAAAATTCATAAATATTGAAAATATAGTAAATCCAAATCAACTGGTGTTAATTTCACCACTTCCATTTTTCTTGTTTGCAATACAATGAATTCTATAGAAGATAAACTTTAACATCTGTTAAAGTTTGATGAAATGAATAGCTTTCTCAAATAATGTACTTAAAACATCAAAGAACATACAATGTGTTTACCTGTCTCAATTTCTCTGTATCTGCTTGGGACATATTGATGGTGTGCTGTGTGTCAGTGACTCCCGAGGCTGGTACCGGACCAGGAAGTTGGGAGACACTGGAGAACTGCTGGCCTGGAGAACTCATGGGGGTGTCTGAAGGAGCACTGAGGTTCCCCTCAGACCCAGGCCGGGGCTGACCAGCAGCATCAGGAGCCATTTGACTTGCTCCAAAAGCATCAGCCTGAGGCCTTGGAGTCATTGGGGGCTGGTCGTAGGGATCCCGAGCCGCAGATGGGGAGACACGGCTGAATGTGTCTGCAAGGCCAGGTCCGGGCGGCCCCGGTGTTTGGGAACAGGCTTCGGGTGTCCTCACCACAGGGCCAGGTAAGGCTGTGCCTCGATTCTGTGCTGCCTGCAGGAACACATCCTGACTTGACATGAGGACAGGTCTTGTCACTGAGGACCGAGCAAAACCCTCTGAAACCCTTGGCCTTGGTGCTGCTGGTGGCTGAGAGTAAAAAACAGAGACGCCAGGTCTTGGTGTTCCAGGAGCATGAGCGTATGGGTCAGAGTGCCTCTGAGTAGTTGCAGATGTAACAAACAAGTCTGCTTGTGTAGGTGGCCTTGGGGTTGGTGGCTGCTGACTATATGGATCAATCGTCGAGGGCCGAGGAGTTCCAGGAGGCTGAGAATAAGGGTCTGGATTGGAGGGAGATGGTCCTGAGGGCTGGAAATATGGCTCCTGAGATGTTGGCCTTGATATGGTTCCAGGCTGGGGAAAAGCCCTTGAGGGGTGGGCGAAAGACTCATTCATTGCAGGACGTGGGGTGAGGGGAGGCTGGCTATATGGATCACTCGACTGGTTATGAGAAAAGTTATCTGCAGCTCGTGGTGTCAAGGCAGGCCTTTCATAAGGGTCGGCGGACAGCCGCCTTGGTGGATGTGGCACTGGCCCGTAAGGGTCCTGGGAAGGCGGAGGCAGCTGCATGGGAGCCTTAAAAGGTCCAGGACCACTATCAAGGGGTGCAGGCGTCAACGAGGGTCGTGCATATGTGTCAGGGATCCGTTGTCTTTGAAACACATCTGTCCTAGGAGATGGTTTCATGAAGTGATCATTGGTTCCAGCTGCTAGACGACTTTTTGCAGTTTGTTCTGGAACTATAGGAGCCCGGGGCAGGCCCAAGGGTTTGGGAAACTGGTCTGTTGTCACAGGCCTGGGTGTGTCTGGAGGCTTTGCATAGGGGTCACTACTTGTCGAGGAGGAAGAGCAGAAATCTCGGATGGGAGATGGCCTGTTTGCTGTGCCCTCACCCATTTGAGGGGGCCTCGGTGCTGACGATAAAGATACACAGCTTTCCACCAGTGCAGAATTCCTTCTGGAAAAGCTGTGGCCCCCAGGAGGTGGTCTTGGGGTACCAACCATTTTCGCATAAGGATCCACTGGAGATGGTGGTCGGGAGTTAGAAGATCCAGGTGAGAACACCTGAGGGGAAGGCGGCTGAGAAGTCTGAGGCTGTGAAGGGCTCTCCTGGAGGGGAACCCGGGAGGGAGTGGGAGGAGGAGGAGGAGCCTGTGGCTTTACAAACACATCGTCTGCAGATGAGGAAGTTGGGGTGCTGGGGAGCTGCTTTGTAAACAGGTCTTTATGGAATGACTGTGCAGGAGACATGTTTCCAGGGCCAGGCTGGGCAGCCAGGGGGCTCTGTATCCCACTGCTGGGTGTGTCCGAGCGCGACAATGCCAGCAGAGGCTGTGAGCCAAACTGCTGCTGCTGCTGCTGCTGCTGCTGCTGCTCGCTTTTCACCTGCTCCAGCTTCTGGGTAGCCTCAATCTTCGCCTGCTGCTTACTCTTCTGGCGCATTTGCTATTGGATGGGGACAGAGAAAGCAATCATGTGGGTAAGGAAGAACATAGCTGTCATGGGGGGAGAGGCTGTTGCCTTTCTCTTGAAATTAATTCTTAATTCTGTTGAGAGTTAATGTGTTTGATGTCTGCAGTGCCAGGCGGCACCCACCTTATATTCAGTCTCCTAACAGGAGACATTAGTCACCAGTCCACCTAACTCACGCCCAGGCAGCATGTCGTTATCAGCAGCTCAATCACCTTCCCAAAGCAGCTTACATATATTTTACTGAGAAAGGAAAGTCTACTTTCAACCAAACTTTTATGTTCTAATGAAAACTATGTTCTGAGATAATGACATAAGTAGCTCTCTTTAAGCAAAAATGCAATTTTGTTTTTAAATGCAATTTTGAAAAAATCCACATACCTGTCTAAATTTCCATTCCTGTTCATGTTCCGATTCTCTTTGCTTTAACGGATCTTTAAAGAGATCCGAGTCAAGCCGAGAGCTGGGGTCGCTGCTGTCCGGCTGCTGCTGCCTCTTCAGGGAATCATTTGACATCTGCACTTTATTGATGCGCAATGCAGCTCGGTTGTCTCTAGCTTTTTGCTTTGAAAAACAGATCAGAAAATCATCTGTCAATGTTAACAAATTTTAAGACATAAAAATAAAATGAACCTATGTTGATCTTTATCATATAAAAGCAAGAAAAGGTCTAGTTAAACAGTTGAAACAGCCCTAGCCAGTTTTCTTAGTGGGATGACCATGGGCCCACAGACTTGAACGGTCAAGGGCATGTCCCTCGGCTGCAGGCTCAATCCCAGCCCCGGTTGGGGTGGTTGCGGGAGGCAACCAGTCAATGTGTCTCTCTCACTTTTGATGTTTCTCTCTGTCTCTCCCCCCTCCCTTCAACTCTCTCTAAATATCAATGGGAAAAATATCCTCGGGTGAGGATTAACAATAAACAAACTACCTAATTAACTAACTACATAAACAGTTGAAACATAACCCTTTAGAATTTACTGCGTTCTGGGTGAAAGGACTGGATGCCACCCCACATTCTCCCTTCCAGAATGGGTGTTACCACCCTTATCTGAATCAGGCTAGAGAACCCAGGCATTGTAATCTAGTGTTGTCTTAACAATGGAAGAATTCATATCTTGCTCAATTTAGAGAAAAGGAAAATATAAAATCAATCTCCAAATTTAAAATCTGGAATTTGAAGTTTAACACAAAAGAAAACCCATCTCAATGCTATCACTACCTCTGGTAGTCCAGATTAAAGCATTACCAACACATCAAAAATAATTTCTGCCCAGCTGGTGTGGTTCAGTTGTTGAGCATCAACCTATGAACCAGAAGGTCACGGTTAGATTCCCAGTCAGAGCACATGCCCAGGTCGTGGGCTTGTTCCCCAGTGTGGGGCATGCAGGAGGTAGCCAATCAATGACACTTTCTCATAATTGATATTTCTCTCTCTCTCTCCCTCTCTCCTCTCTGAATCAATAAAAATATATATTTAAAACCAATAATAACAATTTCTGCTCCATCCAATTAATTATTATCACTGACAATGTATGTGCTAAAGATTAAGTTGGAAATTAACTGCTTATATTTTTCAAAGCAATAATGTGGATTTAATATGCTTTAAAATGAAAGCAAGGACTAGGATCCAGCTGACAATCTCAATTTGGCTCCCTGGGAAATAACAATTCATCTCTGAACTATGACTCTTATAAATACCCTAATGACTCTGACAAAGCGCATGTTTCAAAAGCTCCTGAAAGGTGTCTGGATATGTCCCTTTCAAGTTCCAGGATGATTTTCTACTGGACCTGACAAAACAGAGTTTATTATGGAAGAAACAATACAAGAATGCAGCCTCAAAATTTAGTACTCTTTTGAAGAGATAAAGCATGTTTAATTTAAAAATGAATTAAACACGCTCCTAAAATAACTGAGTTCAATCTTCAACATCCTGGTGCTGTTAACTTGCTTCTAAAAATGTCACACTTTAAAAAAAAGGAAAAAAAGAAAAATAAATAAATAAATAAATAAATAAGTCACATGCAAGACTAAAAAGTTAGAAAATCCCTATGGAAAACAAAGCTATTTATGTGTTGCACAAGTATAAACATGTTTTCCGCAATGGAAAATCATTTTAGAAACCTAAGACAATAACAATAAGGCTCAGGATTATGTTCAAAGATAGAACAACGCAGAGGAGTTTGTCAATACCACGTATGGTGCTCTTTCCTGGGAGCTTGCTTTTCTCCACAGCTTAGCAATCTGTTTCACTCTAGTAGTCCAGTCTGCAACAAAAGAATACAGCATGTACATTTATGGAGCCCACAATAAGGACGTGTCACAATAAAAAAGCTATGAACTCCTGACAGCTAAATGTTTTTTGGCCAGATTTTCATAATTTAAGTTCGAGTACAAGTTCATGGCACATAGTAGGCTAAAAATGTATTTTCTGAATAAAGTGTTGCCTTATTAATAATCTCACATGTAGAGTTGGGAAGTTTTTAAATCAAAAGGGCTAAGCAGCCAAGTTAAATTTAAGTCACATATAAGAAACTCCCTCAATCCTATAAGATGCTATCAGAACCAAAGCTACAAGTTTTGTAAAATATCTGTACTCAAGAGAAGGCTATCCATTTGATCAAAAGGAAGTGAGTATTAGAAATGAGCATCTCACGAGCATTTGTGCACAACGAAGACATGGAAAGTCATGATTTTAAGCTATTTCTATGAAATTCATTGTCAGGACAGTATATAAAATGAAGTTTAGGTAAAATGAACAGTTAATGGTTAATGCAGAAACAATTTATCTATATTAAAAGAAATGGGGGGGAGGGGAAGATGGAGGGAAGGAGAAAATTTCAAAAAAGGCACTGAAAGAAAATGGAAATCAGCTGACAGATCAGGAGATTTAACCTTCTATTTTGTGAGGTTCTAGAGCAGCCGTGGGCAAACTACGGCCCACGGGCCGGATCCAGCCCGTTTGAAATGAATAAAACTAAAAAAAAAAAAAAAAGACCATACCCTTTTATATAATGATGTTTACTTTGAATTTATATTAGTTCACACAAACACTCCATCCATGCTTTTGTTCCGGCCCTCCGGTCCAGTTTAAGAACCCATTGTGGCCCTCGAGTCAAAAAGTTTGCCCACCCCTGTTCTAGAGTCACATAGTAAAAACATTAAAGAAAATTAAACAACCTATAGCTCTGCTCTCAGGACAATTTACACTGACACAAAATGACTTGCTATAATTAGATGTGGTCATCTGTAGGCAGCAGATAAAGTGTGGTTAGATGCACATGAAGAATACATGTATTGAGTTAGACATCCCTGCACTGAAACTGCTGGATTACTGTTAGGGAACGTGGCATTTATTTCTTGCACGTAATGAATCAAGTACTATGAGAAGGATGAACTGAAAGGGCACCTGAACAGACTAGGTCATCCATTAGCAAGTGCACTCGCAGGTGGGCAGCCACTCAGGTATCTAACACAATGATGTGCTGACAAGGAAGCTACTGCAAGACAGTGTGTGCGAGACCTTTCCAATTCTGGTTTGTCTAGCAACATGAACTCAAGACAATACCAGCATTTGCTTACAAATACTCTACAAGTTGGTTTCATTAATCCAAATGATTCATCCTCTAGTCGATCAGAATTTCCAAAAGGGGACACTGTATCATCTGCAATTTTTGTTCAAACAGACTGGACACTTGGGGGAAAGGGAATATAATACTGAGTTCATTTTGATGGAAACAAGACTCAGAATGGAGTCTGATACAGCCTAAGTTTAACACTTTTTTTTTAACTGACTTAACACTTTAAAAAAAAATTTTTATTGATTTCAGAGAGAGGAAGCGAGAGTAAGAGATGGATAGAAACATCAATGATGAGAGAATCATTGATCAGCTGCTTCCTGCACGCCTCCCATTGGTGATCGAGCCCAAAACCGGGGCATGTGCCGTGACCGGGAATCGAACCACAACCTCCTGGTTCATGGGTCAATGCTCAACCACTGAGCCACACCGGCCAGGCTAACACTTGTGATTAAATGATGATATTCTGTTCCAGGAAATTTTTTGTACAGTTACACATATAAGACAATGCTAACTTTATATATTTGTAGTCTCTAAGAGAGGAAAACCAGATCATTTCATTCGTTAAAATTAGCTTAAGGGAAATATGCAAATGGCCACAGGGCCTAGGACTAAGAAAATGCAAGATGTTTCCACATATCTAGGAACTAGGACTATCAGGTTGTGCATAGTCATACTAGATGAAAATCAGTAATGACACATGGGCGCTCTACTGTGGTAAAAAGAACACAGACAAAACAAAGATTGTCTTATACATGCGGAAGTTGGTAACACAGATAGCAATCATATACCCAAACCCAAGACTTACCAGGGAACTCGTCCTTCAGGTTGGGGAAGTTAATGTTTGTGTAGAGAACTGGCGCAACGGTGGCCATCTCCCCCAGGGCCTCCTCCTTCTCCCACTTAAGTGTGCTTCTCTGAGCATTGGACATCGTATCGCCCTCCCCTTCCACAGGGGGAGCCGAGGAGGTCCAAGAGCTGTGAGGGTCACTGGCCATTGGATTAAATGCTGGATTCTTATCCCTGGTAAATAATATACAATGTTACTTCATAAACATAACTAACTTTCGAGTACAATTTCATCAAAACTTATTATAAAATAGCTTAAATGATAGATCACAATAAATGTAACAAACATTAATATTATGCACAATAACAGAATAACATTCATAGAACAAAAATTACTTAAGTTTCCACAGGAAGTGAAGGCTTTTAAATACCTGGCATCAGTGTAAGGGGATTGTGCTATGGCAGAGAAAGTTCCCAGTCCACTTCCAGGAGGCAAAGAGTTGTGTGGGAGATGAGGACTGGGCCCGATAAGGCCGTTCATGAGTGGCATCCGTGAAAAAACATCTTAAAAGAAAATAATAATTCAGTCTGCATATTATTCATAAATAAAAAAGCAACAGAAATATTTCTAGATAAACACTTATATTGCTATTTAATAATAAAGTTGGAAATGGGTAATTTTTTCAATATTATCCTGGAAAATATTGCTTAAAGAATGATTGGCCATAAATTTTTGAAATGTGGTCTCTAAAATTCTGTTTACTTTGTTATAGTTTACTGAAAATAGTACATGTTTTGGAGTTTGACTGCCCTAGGCTTGAATCTTAATTCTGCTACTTGTTAGAAGTAGAATCAATCGCTCTTTCTGTAAATGGAGGTATTCTGTGATTGACACAATGTACGGCCATTCTCAGCACTAATGCACAGTGACTGCTCAGTACATATCAGCACTACAAAAAGAATAAATCTAGAAGTTTTATCAGATACTCTTCCTCTTCTTCATTCAAAATTAACAAATAGAGATTCTTTTAATTTACTTATTCCCATTAATACAAAAAACCATCTATGATTCTTAAATTGGCACTCTCTCTAAAACAGTTTAGAACAACAAGCAGTATTTATTTCATCTCTCATCATCGATTAGATCATTACTACTAAAAATATACTCATTCTGGTTTTGGCCTAATTTTCATTACTTGTGGTTTCAGCTCTCAAAGAGCATTTTAGCTCTTATTCTCTTATTCACACGCTTCCAATACCTTATCACCTTTTTCCTATATAGACATTAGGTAAACCTTGTTTCCCCCGTAACTCTCCTTAGCATGCGGCTCCAACCCTACTTGTGACCTTCTACTGTCTTATCTGAGCAGTTTTCTAGCAAAAAAAACCACAACAAAAAACAAAAAAAATACAAAAAACCTCCCAATTCAGAGTCACACTCTAAAGTAACAACTACATGACCTCTGTTGTCACAGCACTCAGAACACACTGGGAGACCCTCCCTCGCAGTTAATTCTACAACTAGAATACAGTTCCCATGTAAACACTTGGCACACTTGGTGTAATGACAGAGAACCCCAACCTGATGACTTGGTCATACCATTAAAAGAAAAAATAGCCCAGCACACTGTCTTGTGTGATGTGGTTTCACATGAACTATGTCGAAAGCACACAGAGCTCCCATTCCTACCTGAGGATTCTGAGGCTGATCGCTGGCAGGTAATAGGATTTTTGTCTCAAGGACTTCTAGGTTAGGGCTTATCCTACTAAATTGCACAGCAGGGCCCCCTGGATCAGGCCCCCACAATGACAAAGTTCTTGAGAGACTTAAGTTCACACCAAGATTAGTTTAAAGAGTGAGATTTAATTCAAAGTAGAATGCTAACTTTCTTTTCTTTTCTTTCTTTTTTTTTTAAATCCTCACCCGAGGATATTGTTCCACCAATTTTTAGGGAGAGTGGAAGAGAGAGCGAAAGGTGAAGAGAAACATTGACATGAGATAGACACATCGACAGGTTGCCTCCTGCATGTGCCCTGACCAGAGCCTGAGCCTGGGCCCAAGGAGGAGCCTACAACGGAGGTATGTGCACTTGACAGCAATCGAATCTGGGACCCTTATCCACTGAGCTAAATCGGCTAGGGCTAACTCTATTTTCAACTTCAGCAAAAAGTAAGCTCCATTATGTAATTAGGATAAACAAAGGCATTGTTATTGGAAATGAGAATGTGATCCATCCCCTAGCTACCTGTCAGCACTGACAACGGGAACCATGAGCACATGAAACCTTTCGAGATAAAGGCAGCTATCTACACTAATAAGAGAGAAACATGGTAATTGGCATACGACCTCTACCCTTCCCATTGGCTAATCAGCAAGATATGCAAATTAACTGTCAGCCAAGATGGAGGCCGGCAGCCAGGCAGCTTGAAACTAACATGAGGCTTGCTTGCTTCAGTGACGGAGGACTCCAACGTTCCCCGCAGGCCGCTGCAGGCCTCTGAGCCTGCAGTTTCAAACATTGTAACAAATACAGACGCTAAACAAAACTCCAGAAACCAGCTTTCAGCCGGCTGGGATCTCAGAGGTGGAGTTGATACAGAGTTTTGAGAACCGAAACAAACCAGATACCTCCTTTCAGGAGCGGAGGCCTAAGAGCTGGAGCCTCAGAGCTAAAGCTGGCCCAGAATTAAAAAAAAGAAAAGAAAAAAAGGAGCAGTTGGGAGCTTCAGTCACCCGCCAGCCTGAAAACAGCCCTCAGCCCCTCACCCAGACTGGCCAGGCACCCCAGTGGGGACCCCCACCCTGAAGGGTGTGTGACCAGATGCAAACAGCCATCATCCCCTCATCCAGGCTGGCCAGGCACCCCAGTGGGGACCCCCACCCTGATCCAGGACACCCTTCAGGGCAAACCAGCCGGCCTCCACACGTGCACCAGGCCTCTATCCTATATAGTAAAAGGGTAATATGCCTCCCAGCACCGGGATCAGTGGAGCTGAGAGGCCTCCCGGCACCGGGATCAGCGTGACAGAGGGCAGCGCCCAAACCCCCTGATCGCCCTGCGGCTCTGTGTGTGACAGGGGGCGGGGCCACAACCTCCCTATCCACCCTGCTCTGTGTGTGACAGGGGAAGGCACCCCAACTTCCTGATCAGCCCTGTTCTGTACCTGATAGGAGGGAGCTCCCCAACCTCCTGATCGCCCTGCGGCTCTGTGTGTGACAGGGTGTGGCGCACCAACCCCCCTGCCCTCGACGGGCCCTGCTCTGTGGGTGATAGAGGGTGGCGCCCCAACCCGCCCCCCCCTCGGGCCCTGCTCTGTGTGTGATGGGGTACAGCCATAACCTCCCCATCGGCCCTGCTCTGTGGGTGATAGATGGCAGTGCCCCAACCCCCTAATCCGCCCTGCTGTGTGTGACAGGGGGCAGTGCCCCAACGGCCCTACTCTGTGCGTGACAGGGGGGAGCTCCCCAACCCCCTCCCTGATGGGCCCTGCTCTGTGTGTGACAGGGGGCAGTGCCCCAACCCCCTGATTGGTCCTGCTCTGTGCGTGACAGGGTACGGAGCCCCAACCCCCCTGATGGGCCCTGCTCTGTGCGTGACAGGGGGCAGAGCCCGAACCCCCTGATCGGCCCTGCTCTGTGTGTGACGGGGGTGGCACCGCAACCTCCCCATCGACCCTGCCTTGAGTGTGACAGGGGGCGGTGCCCCAACCCCCCAATCGGCCCTACCCTGAGCGTGACTGAGGGTGGCATCGCAACCTCCCGATCCGCCCTGCTCTGTGCATGACAGGGGGCGGCGCCCCAACTCCCCAATCGGCCCTGCTCTGAGCCCAACCAGGGGCTGCACCTAGGGATTGGGCCTGCCCTCTGCCACCCAGGAGCAGGCCTAAGCCAGCAGGTCGTTATCTCCCAAAGGGTCCCAGGCTGCGAGAGGGCACAGGACCCCCCCGCCAGTGCACAAATTTTTGTGCACCGGGCCTCTAGTCTGTATATATAAAAAGCTAGTGACCGAAACGACATAACGACTGGAATGACCGCCCACTGCTGTCAGCGAATTGGCCAGATTGGGGGTGGAGCCAACCAGCTAACCTCCTGTGGCCCTTCCCCCCAGCTGGCCCAGCCCCTTATCAGCCTCTCCCACCCCGATCGAGGGCGAGGGGGCCAGCCAACATCCCCCGCCCCGTTGGCCTTCCCCCCCACTGGCCCCACCCCCACTTGGCCCACCCCACCCTGTCGGCCCGCAGCCCCTCCCCCTGGCTGGCTCCACCCCTGATTGCCCCTGCCTACCCCAATAGGGGGTGGGGCCAGCTGGTCAACCTCCTGCAGCCCCTCACCCCCAATGAGCCCCTACCACCCTGATCGGCCCACCAGCCTTCCCCACAGCCCGCCCTACCCCCAATCAGCCCCCACCACTCTGATCCGCCTGCGACCCCTCCCCCCAGCCAGCTCCACCCCTGACGGGTGCCCCCACACCAATTGGGGGTGGGGCTGGCCAGCCCACTGCCCACAGCCCCTCCCCACAGCCGGCCCTGCCCCCAATCAGCCCCTCCACCCCAATCTGGGGCAGTGTCCGTCAACTGCTCACCCTCGGCCCCTACCCCAGCCAGCCTGGTCCTGATCAAGCCCAGATAGGAGCGGGCAGGCCAGCCAACCTCCTGCGGTCTCCTCCTCCTGACAGGCCCGGCCCTCATCCGCCCCAATTGGGGCTAGGCTGGCCGGACCCCACCTGTGCATGAATTTGTGCACTGGGCCTCTAGTTACTCATTAAGCGCTCTGCTCCACAACTAGCACTGTCCTTCAAGCTTCTGTGCATCCACTACTGGGTCCTCACAACAACCCCATGGAAAGAGCTATTACACACAGCTCATTTAAGCAAGAAGACTCCCTTTCCCCAGAAGTTACATTAACTTGTTCAACTGCACATAAGTCAATGCAAAGCATTTTTATTCTAATTAAGAAGTGGTCTCCCCCACCACCCTCAAGTCTACGATACCACCCAACTGGTTATATTAGTGTATAAAAGCAATCTTTTTTTCAAACGTGAATGGTAAGAACTGAAGAATTGCTTAACTTTCACCTAAAGTGATTTCAACCTACTATCTCTCACATCTTGAAATTCCCTTTCTTCGCCATCCCGTGAAACATCTCCCCAGCACTCACACCATTTTACAACTAGTCTCTAATGACCATCATTCAATGTCTCAAGCTGGCGTTTTTTTCCCCTTCACCTAACCCTTAAAAAGGAGAAACATATAACTGCATATCTAATATAATTAGGATGAGTTAAGCATGTAACTCACTACATTTAAATTCTTTTAAAGTTCAAGATTCTGTACTCTACTGGCAATGCTGTACTAAGTCCTGTTAAAGAATTGTCTTTTCCAGGTAAAGACAACACAATGAAAGAGAATTACAGGCCAATATCCCTCATGAACATAGATGCCAAAATCCTCAACAAAATCTTAGCAAATCGGATCCAGCAGTACATCAGAAAGATCATACACCATGACCAAGTAGGATTTATCCCAGGGATGCAAGGATGGTACAATATCCGCAAATCAATAAACGTGATACATCACATAAACAAATTGAAAGAAAAAAACCACATGGTCATATCAATTGATGCAGAAAAAGCATTTGACAAAATTCAACACCCATTTTTGATAAAAGCTCTCAGCAAGGTGGGAGTAGAAGGATCATACCTCAACATAATAAAAGCCATATATGACAGGCCCACAGCAAACATCATACTCAATGGACAAAAACTAACACCATTTCCCCTAAGAACAGGAACAAGACAGGGATGCCCCCTCTCACCACTCCTGTTCAACATAGTACTGGAAGTGTTAGCCATTGCAATTCGGCAAGAAGAAGAAATAAAAGGCATCCAAATTGGAAAAGAGGAAGTAAAACTGTCCTTATTTGCAGACGACATGATATTATATATACAAAACCCTAGAGACTCCATCAAAAAGCTACTGGACTTAATACATGAATTTGGCAATGTAGCAGGATACAAAATTAACCCCAAGAAATCCGAGGCATTTCTATACACCAATAGTGAACTTTCAGAAAGAGAGATTATAAAAACAATCCCGTTTACCATCGCACCAAAAAAATTAAGCTACCTAGGAATAAACTTAACTAAAGAGGTAAAAGACCTCTACTCAGAAAACTACAGGACGTTGAAAAAAGATATAGAGGAAGACATAAACAGATGGAAGAACATACCGTGTTCATGGATTGGTAGAATCAACATCATTAAAATGTCCATACTACCCAAAGCAATCTATAAATTCAACGCACTTCCCATTAAAATACCAACGGCATACTTCAGAGATCTAGAACGAACTCTCCAAAAATTCATCTGGAATAAAAAAAGACCCCGAATAGCTGCAGCAATCCTGAAAAAGACCAAAGTAGGTGGGATCTCAATACCAGATATCAAGATGTATTACAAAGCCACTGTTCTCAAAACTGCCTGGTACTGGCACAAGAATAGGCATATAGATCAATGGAATAGAATAGAGAGCCCAGAAATCGGCCCGAACCAATATGCTCAATTAATATTTGACAAAGGAGGCAAGAACATACAATGGAGCCAAGATAGTCTCTTCAATAAATGGTGTTGGGAAAATTGGACAGATATATGCAATAAAATGAAACTAGACCACCAACTTACACCATACACAAAAATAAACGCAAAATGGATAAAGGACTTAAATGTACGACAGGAAACCATAAAAATTCTAGAAGAATACAAAGGCAACAAAATCTCAGACATATGCCGAAGTAATTTCTTCACTGATACAGCTCCTAGGGCACTTGAAACTAAAGAGAAAATGAACAAATGGGACTACATCAAAATAAAAAGCTTCTGCACAGCAAAAGAAACCATCAACAAAACAACGAGAAAACCCACTGTGTGGGAAAACATATTTGCCAATGTCATATCCGATAAGGGCCTAATCTCCAAAATTTATAGGGAACTCATACAACTTAACAAAAGGAAGATAAACAATCCAATCAAAAAATGGGCAAAGGACCTAAATAGACACCTTTCAAAGGAGGACATTCAGAAAGCCAAGAGACATATGAAAACATGCTCAAAGTCACTAATCATCCAAGAGATGCAAATCAAAACAACAATGAGGTACCATCTCACACCTGTCAGACTGGCTATCATCAACAAATCAACAAACGACAAGTGCTGGAGAGGATGTGGAGAAAAAGGAACACTTGTGCACTGCTGGTGGGAATGCAGACTGGTGCAGCCACTATGGAAGACAGTATGGAGTTTCCTTAAAAAACTGAAAATGGAACTCCCATTTGACCCTGTGATCCCACTTCTAGGAATATATCCCAAGAAACCAGAAACACCAATCAGAAAGGATATATGCACCCCTATGTTCATAGCAGCACAATTCACCATAGCTAAGATCTGGAAACAGCCTAAGTGCCCATCAGTAGATGAATGGATTAGAAAACTGTGGTACATCTACACGATGGAATACTATGCTGCTCTAAAAAGGAAGGAACTCTTACCATTTGCAACGTCATGGATGGAACTGGAGAGCATTATGCTAAGTGAAATAAGCCAGTCAATGAAGGAAAAATACCACATGATCTCACTCATTCATGGATAATAGAGACCATTATAAACTTTTGAACAATAATAGATACAGAGGCAGAGCTGCCTCAAACAGATTGTCAAACTGCAGCAGGAAGGCCGGGGAGGGTTGCGGGGCAGGAGGTAGGGGGGTAAGAGATCAACTAAAGGACTTGTATGCATGCATATAAGCATAACCAGTGGACATAAGACATTGGGGGGTAGGGGAGGCTAGGGGACTGTCTAGGGCGGGGGGATAAAATGGACACATATGTAATACCCTTTGTAATACTTTAAGCAATAAAAAAAAAAAAAAAAAAAAAAGAATTGTCTTTTCCTCCCACAACTTCAATTCTGCCTTTCAATTAGCATTGCAGACTGATCTATATGGAACCCAAATTTTCACTCAGTCCCAATCCTAATAAACTCATCTGCACAACTCTTGTTTGCCTCAAGTTCAGTTCCCATATTCATGGGAGCAATGCTGCCAAACTTGAGAGGTCATTTCACAGCTGTGCAGTCTTCAGTGGCTCAGAGACATGGGGGAGAAAGACACCTGTCCTTGCCGTCTCTCCCAGCCACCTACAAGCCATCTAGCTCCAACGTGCTTTTTCCAGTCTTGTCTCCTTAAACACCACCCACTAACCTCTCCTCCCTGTGCTCTGTTAGTCGTTGCCTCAAGTCTAGACATTAGGGTTATAAAGTCCTACGGGTGGGCAGCCTTACTCATCCTTGTATTCCACACAAACACCCCTGCAAAAAAAGTCAACTCCTCAAAACTCTGCAGAGTGAACCTTTTATAAGAAACACATCTTTAACTGATCTGATTTTTAAAGTACAAGCTTTCAGTTTCAGAATACACGGAGCTAGAGCTTTTTCATATGTTGAAAAATGGAAAGCATGGTGGCAGGTGTAGAGATGATAGGGAAACTAAGACCAGATCAATGAATACGAGGCAGCCAGGTGAGGGGAAGTAGTTATCCCAACACGGATGCAAGGTCTGAGTGAAGGTGGGCTGAGACTTGGGGGGGGACACTGAAACATTGTCCCCACTGCCAATAGAGTGAGCAAATGAACTTTGGTCATAAAGCAGATCATGAATTTCCAGAGTTCCCGTGAAGCAGGTGTTTGACTGCGATAAATTCAGAGATTAGTCTTTTCCATTGTCACAAAAGAGCAATGTCAGTCTGTATATGTTGTTACTAAGAGACAGGTTCTGCTTTAGTGAACCCATGCTCTCACGCACAGAGAACCACACTTAAGAGACTTTTTGGGGTGACATACCCTGATTGTGTAGGGGTATCAGCTGTGGTGCAGGGGGAGGGGGAGGCTGTGGTAATGGAGTTGGCTGAGGAGTCACAGGACTGAGCACAGCAGTAAACAAGTCTTCAACATCCTTTCCTCCAAGCTCTAGAAAATACAATTATAATGATAATATGATTAAAAGTCTATGAGAGCCATATAGGGAATGCCACTTTTGGAAACTAAAAAATACAATCACAATTACCTGGAATTTTATATAACTTTCCAAGAATTGCTCCTAGGATAAATTAAAGAAATAGAAATATTAATAATTACCATTTTAATGTACTAATACAAAATAGCATTTCATAGAAATCTTCAAAATAGAAGTTAAAATGATAAATAAGCATGCAGAAATCTTTGAAAATCATATTTACTCATGTCTTTTAGAAAGCCTAGCTGTAGGGCAAATATTTTACCATCTGTGACCATTTTGTCTAGTTCAGGACTAAGGATTCCGTCCAGCTGCTCCTCACTTAAAGGTCGTGAACTCTGATTGACACTTGGCTGAGACACAGAGGAAGGGTCATCGGCGACAGGGCCAATATCTATTCCGGCTGGAGGAACAAGGCAAAGAAATTAAAAAGTGAATTCTGAATACATACACAAAATGCATTTCACTATTTACCTGCATGAATACACAACAGTACGATTAAAATTGAGCAATGAAAAGTCTGAAATTCTGAATTAATCAAGATTCTTATATCAATCTGGATAGTCAAAATTAGTAAAAATTAGGCACAATGTATTTGTAAACTGGTGCCACTTTAAGTTATAGTTTAATCAAAATAAATATATTTCCTGATTAATAAAGAAACACTTCTGGTTGTAAAGTGCTAATTTCTACAGAAAATAAGTTAGGAGTCTAAGAAAATATTCTATATACAATATCCACTACACAAATAATAGCTTTAACTTGGAAATGGTAGTTCCTAATACATAGTTTAACTATCATATGCAAGTTATGTGAAACAGGAGGAATACGTTTCACATAAAATTAATGAGAAGCTCTAAAATTCTTATTCAGTGTTTAGTAAACACTACCCTTGTAAATAATTTCAGCTGTAGATCATAATTTTGAAATATTCTGTGGTCAAAATACAAAATATAGATTGTGTTTATTACGTAACATGTTCTATCTCATAAAAACTGGTTTTTAAAACAATATCCACATTTAAAAGTACTCTATCATCTAATTCTTTACCATGCTTTCTCAGTATTACTATTTCATAAAGTAAAATTTAGTCTGCTCTTATTTTATTTTATATTAGAAATTCTATAACATTTGGGTAAAATTATAAATTACACAGTAACAAAAATAAAACCATTCATTAAAAAAAAATTACTGAGAAAATCACCCAAAGCACAGTACAGCTGTACCATGCTTTAGCTGCACGCATAAAGGGGAAAGCAAAGATGGATTAGTGACAAATTAGCACTATCACAAATGCGCATGCACCTACAGGCTGTGGCAGCGGAAACCACTCTAAAAAAGACTACTCTAGTCAGCCGTCATCCACTGCTCAGGTTCTTACCAAATGGAAAAGGTGAGTTGTCAACCTGGAAAGTGCATAAATCAAGACCTACAAGACCCAAACCAAATAAAATGGATGATTATCACAGGAGCGGAGGCAAGGGACAACACAAACAAAAGAACAAGACACAGGAGCCTTGAATGCCATAAGCCTTCAATGTGATGCTATTAGAAAGACAAAAGAAATTAACTAACTTGCTGCAGGGAAACTGAGGTAGATCAAATTACATAATTGAGGTCTTTGATAATGACCCCCCCCAAAATTTTTTTTTCAGTTTTAGAGAAAAGACTAAACTTCTTCCACACACATGCACCTCTCTCTCATGCCCTAAAACAGACACTAGGCAAACAGCATTCAATATACCTGAATGATCAACTGATTTTGCAAGATCATCTGAAATTATTCCAAGAATGTCATCCTCTGTGTTTAGGACTTCGGATATATCAGCTAGCGTGTCATCAGCAGTACCTAAATACAGAAAGTGTATTTTCAATGTCTTGACATTTTCCCAGACATTAAATTCTAAAACACCCTGCCTCGTCCTACCACTTACTACATATCCCGAGTACAGCAGATGCTAAGTGCGAGAATCATAGAACATTAAGATTGTTACTTCTAAAATAAAAGATTTTTTTCATAGAAAAGGTACTCCAATGTTTTGAATAACAAAATATTAAAGATTAGGACCATTTTTATTTTGTGGCTAATTTAAAATTAAGTAAACAAAGATCTATAGGCAATAAAAGTGAAAAAAAATACTATAAGAAACAAAGCAAAAAAAATCACTAAGGAAGTGACATCTCTAAAAATCACGTCTGGAAAATAAAACACAGAAGATAAGTAAAATATGAAAGGCAAACCCATTATTTAAAAATTCCCTGTTTAAACCAGTTACCATCTGGTTCCAGCCTACCCCCCATCCCCACCTAACACTGATAATTCATTCCTTTCTTTATTCATTGAATACCCACAGAACTGGGGTTTCAGACTGTGTGAATAGACATGTCCCAGCCACTGAGAATACAGAATTGTATAAAACCAAGTACATTCCCTCACAGAGCTTACTTTCTCTGAGGGAGTTAGACAATAAATTACATCAGTATAAGTGCCATAAAGACTTTAAAAATAAGGAGACAGAACTAAGACTCAGATGTGGGGGTGCTGTATTAACTGGTCAGTAAAGACCTTTTAAAGGACATGATCACACATGTCCAAATGTGTGTAAATGAATAAAAAGGAGACATTAAGACCAGAGCAGGTAAGGTTTTGCCAACAGAGGGAGCCAGTGTGCTTGTCAAAAGAAAGAGAGCTAAGCAAAGGTATGTGTGGTTTTACAGGTCACAGTGAAGACTGAGCTTTACTCTCAAATATGATGTGTAACGGGAAGTTGCTGGAAGGCTGGGGGCCAGGAGATATGAAGTGGGTGGCTGCGGGACCTACTCTGAAGACAGAGACGACTGTGTGGGTGTATTAGAGATAGAATGGGAGTAAACAAAAAATCAAGGGTGGCTCCAAAGGTTTCTCACCTAACAAGTAGAAAAACACTTAGGCTATCTTTAGTAATTCTATTAGTCACTTAAGTTAGGGAACATGATTTTTTAAACCAAATGGGACAAATAGTTTTGTCACATTAAAAGCATACTTCCCAAATAGAATTCATATATACATGAGAATTTCTCAAAGTGAAAGAAAATACAAATTTTGTATGCCCAAATATTCATAAATTTATAAGAGAAATAAAATTATTTCAATAATATATTCTCTAGACAACAGTACACTTGAAAAAACAACTTTTGGATAATTCCTTCAGGAGTCATTTAATGTGAGTGACTGTGTTTGTTTTAGACCAATGGAATTCTATACACAAATCATAACAAACACTTTTTAAAAGGCCATGTTTTAAAAGTCTGCCCCTACCTAAACAGATTTTATATCGTACCAGCAAATTATTAAAATTGATTTCATGGACTATATTAAATTAAATTTAAAAAAAATGAAAGCCATTATTTGTGAATTTCCCATTATAAAGAAAAAGAGTGATTCAATTGCAAAGAATATTACGTTTCATCTAAGTTTTGAAACATTTATCTTATTATAGTCCTCATGTTTGGTTTTATCATTAAACCATTTCTCTTCAGCAGTTTTGTGGAAAAAACAACTTCAAACAAAGGAGAGAGGAAAAAGAACAAGTGGTAACGTCTTTCCTGTCACAGTGCAGCTTCTGTCCAATTTGTTCTCTTCTCCACAAAAACTCAAGTGCAAATAACTTCTGTTTAAGTCTTTTAATCCCTGGTCATGATTTTTACAGTAAGACATAACTTTCATAGTTAGGGCACCCTTGTAAGGACCCACAGATTTTTCACTACACACTATTTTAACAACACATTCACATGGAGAAGAGCAGGTCAGTACTTAAAACAACAGAATGAAAGTAAAAGTAAAATAATCTGCTAAAATCAATGAACAAAAGCATGGCCTTCAGTACACCAGTGGGAGAGACAGGACGTGTGCATGCATACAGAGGGGCTGAGATGCTTCTATAACTCAGTCAAGAAAAGTTACAACCAAAATACAAAAGCCTGCATTTTGATCCAGGATAATGCCAAGTTAACAAAGCTGTAATGACTTAATGTACCAAGTGGTCTTTCAGTGCAAGACTGCCTTAAGAGTATTTTCCAAATTGAGTTTATAAAACTAACTGAGCAACAAATATAATCAATGGCAAAAAGGAAGCTTGTCAGAAGAACATTAATTTATAATTGTTAGTAAGATAAAAAATCTAGGGGGGGTACCTCTGAGCATCATGACAGCATGGGAACAGAGATGTTGGCAAGTAATCCCCACTGAACAGGACCACCTCCCTTCTCCAACAAAGAATGCTCTGGCCCAAGCTGTCAGCAGTCAGAAATGACCTAAGGCTATGAGTTTCACTGATTAACAATCTGGAAGCCAGGTCCCTAACATAGCATTCTTGTCTTCTCTTGAATTTCTCTGGGCTGTGTAATTAACAAAAACCTATCTTACTTAAATCAAAGATTATTATATTTATAACTCATGGCCAAATTACACCCCCTTACATTTACCCTCAGCAAAGTGTAAACCTAACATTTTCCTTTGCAACTTCTTGATTTTGGTGGTAGTTACACAGATAAATTTATTTCCCAGATGTTATACACCTGCCCACCTAAAAAACAGTTACACTTACTAAATACGTCACACCTCAATAAAGATGATTTAAAAACTGTATATAAGGCCAAACCAAAGCATTTCAGAGGTATAATTAAAAGGAAGACGATGTCACATGATAAAAATTCCACATACCATGAGTTCCAGGTTTTGCTGGCGTTGAGGATGAACTAAGTAGTGGGTCTAAGGAAGGATCCAAGAAATGTGTGTTCACGTTTGCTTTAATTGAAAGCTGAGCTGTGTCTTCTGATAGAATATCTAAATTTAGCTTGTTTTGTCTACTTGTATCTAGAAGATCTTTTCCAAAGAAAGCTTCCTAGATAAAATAAAGCACATATGAAAATGACTGACTTATTTATAAAATTCTAACATGACAATAGATAATTCCGTTACCCTTTAGAACAAGAAGGCAGAAATAACAGACAAGCTTGGTATTTAACAACATAAAAATTGAATACAGAAATATATAAATGACATAGAAATATCCTGTCAATTCTTTTATATAGATTTCCCTTATTTTAAAAGTACAATTTTCTGCAGCTTTATAGAGATAAATAAAATTATGCAAACAGCAGCACACAATTTTGTCCAATGTGTTCTAGCGACAGCAGTATAATCAATAATTCCAGATTTAGGCTACAATTAAATTTAAAGATTGATAAATTTACAATACTATTGGCACCTAATTTGTATAAGAGAAACTCAAGCTTCATGAATATTATTTTTTTTTAAATCTTGCAATGTTTTTATTTTTATTTTTTTATTTTTTTTTTAAATATATTTTATTGATTTTTTGCAGAGAGAAAGGGAGAGAGATAGAGAGTTAGAAACATTGATGAGAGAGAAACATCAATCAGCTGCCTCCTGCACATCTCCTACTGGGGATTGTGCCTGCAACCCAGGTACATGCCCTTGACCGGAATCGAACCTGGGACCTTTCAGTCCGCAGGCCGACGCTCTATCCACTGAGCCAAACCAGTTTCGGCATCATGAATATTATTATTATTAGAGGTTACTTGCAGAGGATAGCACAGGGTCTGATCTACACTGTTAATATGTGCAAACTTCAGATTAATAACCTCATGCTGATTCATGAACACATTAAAGACTGAATACATTATAGATCTGAAAGGGATTTTTGTAGCCATTTTAATCTTACTATGTACACAAAATTTATTTCTCTTAAAAGGCTTTTAGCTTTTTCTTTACTCCTCTGACACGTCTCCATTTCAATATACATTCTCTAAAGACCAAGGTTTCATACTGGGTTCTTTACAACGCAGTATAGCTACAGAACTTCTGAAGGACCAATCAAAAGGACAAAAGGAAACACTGAGGACTGCCCCCCTGCCGCCCCTCACTTACTTTAACCCAGCAAGTCTGCTGTGGCCTATTTTCTACAATGTGGTCTACCTGGAAAAGGGGTCCTCTGTACAGGACACTTATGTAGTACTTGTCAACATTTCACACATTCTTGCTAAAGATGCATATCACAAAAAAGTTCACTGCAGCATTTTTAATAGCAAAAAAGTGAAAACTGCCTGATGACAAAAGGCACATGACTAAATAAATTATAGACACCCACACAACAGCAATTGTTAAAAAGGATATTGCCATGCTGTCAAAGAAACGTTCTAAAATACAGTATTAAAAGAAAAGCAAATTGAGTGGTATGTCCAGCTAACCATAAAATACAAACCAAGACTATTAGGACTGTATAAAAATCCTATCTAATAAAGAGGGAATATGCTAATTGACCCTCACGCCATTGCAACAATGGCAGCACCCACAGCCATAAGGAGGGAATATGCTGATAGACTGCCCCACCCTTAAAGATGATGGCACCCACAGCCAATGAAGAAATATGCTAATTGACTGCCCCGCCCTCAAAGATGGTGGTGCCCACAGCCAATAAGGAGGGAATATGCTAATTGACTACCATGCTCTCAAAGATGGCAGCGCCCACAGCCACAAGATGGCAGTGCTCAGTCACCTCAGCCCTGTCGGGGCAGGGGCCACCCGAGGCTCAGGCAACCAGGGCCGGCCGAGGCTTGCGCTGCCAGCAGTGGCAGCAGCAGAGGTGTGATGGGGGCATCTCCTTCCCCTGATCGCTAGGTTGCCTCCTGCCCCTGAGGGCTCCTGGACTGCGAGAGGGGGCAGGCCGGGGTGAGGGACCACCCCTCCAATGCATGAATTTTCATGCACCGGGCCTCTAGTAAACTATAAAAGAAGTTATGACCAGACAAACACCAGAGTATTAACAATACTAAGTGGACGGAAAAAGGGATGGGTGTGGGGGAGAGTCTGGTCGAGGCAATAGTATATTTGATTCAAATTTCTGCACATTTTTTCAATGAACGAGTTATTTCACTATGAAAAAAAATCTGAAAATCCATAAAGCTAGGTCACTGGGTAGCAGATAGGTTTGTTCTCATACCAAAATTGTTGTGCTCGCTTCGGCAGCACATATACTAAAAAAAAAAAAAAATGTTTATATCAGTAGGAAAAATGCTGAGTGGCAGGAAGCACGTTAGAGTTTTAGAGTTAATTTATTTAATGACTTCAGTATAAATCTGAGAAATCTGAGACCATATTAGCAAAACTTTTTCTTTAAGTGACTCAAGATGACATGGGTTCTCCAGGTCACATGGCACCACAGCTACTTAGTAGTCTGCATAAATATTTCTAATGGATAGAACATACAATTATGTATATTTTATTGTGACAGTGTTGTAAATAATAAAATTAAATTGGCCCAGCCGGTGTGGCTCAGTTGTTGAGTGTCAATCGATGAACCAGAAGGTCACGGTTCGATTCCCAGTCAAGGCACATGCCCAGGTTGCAGGCTCGATCCCCAGTGTGGGGTGTCCAAGAGGGAGTCGATCAATGGTTCTCTCTCATCACTGATGTTTCTCTCTCTCCCTCTCCCTTTGTCTCTGAAATCAATAAAAAAATATTTAAAATTGGGAAAAAAATTGTTACTGAATTCCTAGTGGGTTTTTGACACTATATATTCTGCCCACCCACCTTGGATGAGGGGGAAATACAACTGCTATCACAAGATGTTCAAGAAACAGTACCATTACAAAGGCTTCCTTCACTCCTTCACATACAAAAAAAACAAAACAATTAGCTATTACTATGTGTACCATAGTCAGTACACTGGTCACCAGAGGAAACAACTCAGCTCAGTAGATGAAGAACACAGCAGGGATCAGATCCCTTTGCTAATGGATGAAATAGTCAGTTTCCATACTTTCATAAGCAGCTCAAGAAAGCTTCCTAAATATAGATTACACTGCACAGAGGAGGAGCAGCAGGAAGAGGAGAGGAGGAGGTAGAGCAGGGGGAGGAGCAAGAAGAGGAAGAGGAGAAAGAGGAGCAGCAGGAGGCGCAGCAGCAGGAAGAGGACTTTACGTGCTTAATTTTTATTTAATCTCTCATTTCTGTGTAGTTGGTACGACCACAATTTTACAGATGAGACTACTGGGCACACAGATGTTAAACAGAACAAGATCACATAGAACCAGTAGCAGTAGTATTAAAATCCCGGACTCCCAAAGGCTCAGCTATTTAAAATGGACACAGCCCTGAAGATGTTAGCTGTTTAACAAAAACTGACACTCGTAAATATTACTACATACAGAAGTGACTGTGCTTAAAAGTCATATTTATTAAATACAGAAGACTTTTCACTTAAATTATTATTTATTTTTGTGCTTCTTATACATGAGGAAGAATGAACAGGCTCAGGAATGGGAAATCAGCTCATGGCTGAGCCAGATGGTCAATCTCAGTCCCCCTCCAATCCAGGACTCTTTCCCACACAGCACATGGCCCTGAACTCTCCGGTACTTCATGCTCACAAATTGGTATCTTTTCCCATAGTCCACATCTATCAAACATCACTTCTTTCTATGGATGGATATTTTGCTGATGTATATTTTAAAACACAGTAACAATTCTGTTTAAATCTTTAATTCACTGAGCCTCTAGAAGCAGACAATGGTGATTAAAGCTGTAACTGGCTGCTGAATGCCCACCTTCACTCAGGCAACATTATTACTGTTGCTCAGCAATGTTAGCCGTGTGCTGCAAGAAGTTTTGAAACATGCCACACCTGATTATTTAGGCAGGGGCACTGACCTCTTTTCCCTTAGACTGTCAAATGACAACAGCCAACACAATAGCCATCCAGTGTGAATGAATCAAAGTTATACTTTCTTTTTTTTTTTTGTCAGTTGGGAAAAAGTATATTTTTTGGTGTGTGGCAGAATTTTGGTAATTTGCTTATATGTGCCATGCGACGAAAAAGATCGACCATCGCTGCTATAACCTATACTAGCAAAGGGAGATGTCCACAGGACCTGGGCGTGGGCAGCACATAGGTGTGGCTGCTTTGCAAGAATGAGCTTTTCTCAGCCCAACGTGTCCTTGTGAAATATTCAGAAGTGGAAAACTAGAATAATAAAAACAACTTTGTGAAATGTATCAAAGCACAAAAAGGTAAACATTAATTTTCATGAGCCCTTGGAAGGTAAAAATGGCACTATGATAACTAATTAAAAATAAAACAAGTAAAAAACTTAACAAAACCGAATAACCTATATTTCAAAACTCAATACATTACATTTCTTTCAATAACAAACTACATAATATAATGTGAAGCAAAATATTACTTGTAAATAGACAGGGAAAGTTTCCTCGAGCTTGTTTTTCCTTTTCCGGTACCTCTTCTTTATTTTTTCAGTGTTTTCAGTAACAGAAACAGATTCATCAACAAGAGTATCTGGTAACTGCTCACTCCAACCTGAAAACAGGAGCCACATTTATGAATGCATGGTATTTACAATTTCCAGACAGATCCGCCCAAAGTAATTGTATAGCTTACCAATATACACAGTTCCATATAAACAAATAAGCTTTTTCTTTTGAGGTATAATTGACATGCAACACTGCATAAGGTTAAGGTGTATAGCATAATGACCTGACAAGCCTTTCACAAGTGTATCTCAAAGCAAGTCTACCAATATAAGTAAATTTTAAGCCTCATAAAATTTCATTTCATGTCTATTTAATATCAGCATGTTTCCTACTATCTCTTAATGAGCATTTCCCTGCTAGCAAAGCACAGCTTGTTTTTAGAACCTCAACATTTTGTTAAAAAAAAATAATTAAAATGAAAATGCATGGTGCTCATGAGTATGGAGAAATGGCTACTGGTACACTACTAATTTAAGAAGTATAGCCTTTGTGTAGAGTTTACTGGAAATATCCAACAAAAGTCTTTTTAGAAATGTGTGTCCTTCAATCCAGCAACTCCAAGGGGTTAATTGCAAATTAGGTATTTGTAATACATACATATTGTGGTAAGATATGACTATGAAATATACTTATCAATATGTGATGAATGGTCCATCTTAACTCAGAAATGGAAATAAACAAAGTTTGGACTATGAAATTAGTCCAGAACAAGTATGCTACTTAGAGCAGGTAAGCAATAATGACATCTCCTCCCCTTCTCAGGGCAAATGGCACATCCCTTTTGAAAATCAATGTGGGTGCTTTTGTTGTCAGATTACATAGGTAGACTGACTCTTCTAAAAAAGACTAAAAACAGTGGATAAATACTTAAAATTTTTTTAATGTACTAGTAATCTAACCAGAAAATGAATCCTCAAAGACCAAAAATTAAGGTAAAACAAGAATCAAAGAAATTAGCAAAGAAATAAATAAAACTCTCTGAAAATTTGTAAAAATCCACTGACCTTGAACTCTATAGTTTTCAGAGCCTGAGTAGGAATGGGGAATAGAAGACAAAGTTTAAGTCTTCTCCTCAAAGTGATTAACCAGAGGTGTCTTATAGAAAGGCAAGAAATAAAATTCCTCCCTGAGAATTCATAAAATCAGTATAGCCCTAATGTATAAGAAACTTGAATTTACACAACACAGGTGAACCAACAAACACTTCAATCTAAGAACTTAGCTCAAAGAAGTCCTGGTGTATTACCTCATGTTCCTGGAATTGACAAATATAAATAGTGTCTGAAAGAATCCACCTTCAAGTCAGTTCTCAGAAAGTTCAAAGAATATTCTAAAGAAGATGAACTCACAGTGCGGTAAAATCAATATACATGCATGTGGACCCATGTATCTCACATAATAAACACAGGGAATGAGGCACAGGGGATGAGCCAGCAGATACAGAGTAGAACCAGACAGCTAATATTTTAAGCTAATTAGATACACACAGAAATGAATGTTGGCTGATGCTAGAAGAAGAAACTACTGAAATATCAAGAAGGCAGTTTAGAAAAGGGTGAAAATGCAAATAAATTAAAACTCAATGGATGATACAGGTAAAGGAATAGAATATTGAACTAAAAGAACTGAAATTAGAGGAGAAAATAAAGAGACAGAACAAAAACACAAAAAATAGTTTCATTGATCATGTCACATTTCTTAATTAGGATTAATTATAGCCATGTTGAGTCACATTAGAAACTTCTTTAAAATCAAGAACTCTGCTTGGAGCACATGCTGAACACAGTAATTTTCCTTCTCCTATCCTATATAAAGCATTTAAAATATATAAGTATACAGATCATGACCATAATGATTACAAAGTCTTATTAGAATCGGCTCTTACACTATGGCTTAAGCAATGATTCAGCTTTCTTTGACTCTCTAAGTGAAGATGACAGATTATTAATTGGAAGATGTATTTTTAAAACATGATAGAATCTTGTTAAAAATTGCTGGGGTTCACTATTATTTTCAACTGCATAGTCTAAAAGTTTCCACTTTCATGCCAGAGAAAGGCCTCTGTGAAAAGGCCTTAAAGTACCTGATACATAACAAAGTGATTTGGTCCCTACACTATCTATACTTACCACAGGAAAAAAAAAGAAACTTATTTTAAAATCTCAAAGTAATGTAGTCTATTAGATTCAAATCATTTCCTTATCAAACCTAATTTCTGTATTACTGGTATGAACTGGACAGGCGCTCAAATCCTTTGATCATACGCAGCAATGACACTGTAGCATTATTTAGGATAACTCTTTCCAGTAGCAACAGCAACACAAACAAAATCCATACCTTCATCTCTGCTAGGTAACTGCTCAGAAATAGAGCCCGAGGAATCTTTCCTGATCACAGATCTTTTGGCTTTTCCTTGCCCGGTCCGACTTCTTTGCCGTACCATAAATCCACCGATACCTATCCCCAAAGAAATTGTATAACCTCATAATTAATTTATCCCTGTATACCTACAGTAAGTAGGGTGAAACTGCTTAGTCTTACATAATGAAGCATTGTACAAATTCAACATGGGCTAATTTAAATAATCAATCTCATTTTAATGAAAAACTGTAAGATTCTGGAAATAAGCAAATAAAAAGGTTAAAGCCTTATCACTAACCAACCAAAACAGGACATTCGAGGACAGCAAGACTGCACACTTTTCCTCTTCTACACAATGCCAGAGTAAATATTCTTTACTTAACAAATACCTATAACTCACATATTATCGCTTACTAGTAAATGGTCTACTAGCTGAGGGAGAAAAGAGACTAGAATACACTAGATGATGCAAACAAAATTCAAATGATTTCAGGGGTACTGTGTCTAGTCACTCCTCGTAAGACCCTTAGACACCAAAGACATGCATGACTCTATAGGTAAAAGCATGGAATCTGGAGCCAGATTCTGGAATTTTGGTCACTACTTATTTAACTTTTCAGACTCCTTACTGGTAAAATAGTGATATTGTACAGCACCTCCTCATACATAAAAGGATGAAATAAATTAACAGATATAAAGTGCTTGGAATAGTGCGTGACAGTCAATGCTTCTGTCATGTGACCCAAAAGTCTAAAAAGATACCTAATGGGCCACTCAGAGGTATGGACAACTTCCATGTGAGGCAGAAAGAGAAAAAAAAATTACGTTTTTCTAAAAGTGTATTTCTAAGCCTCACTAAAGGCCCAGTGCACGAATTAGTGCACGGATGGGGTCAGGCCGGTGCACCCGGATTGAGCCGGCCCAGCCAGGTAGAGGGGATGCAGGAGGTTGGCCACCCGGGAGGGCTCCAGGGCATGTTCACCCGTCTCGTTCAGTCCCGATTGGCTGGACCCCAGCAGCAAGCTAACCTACAGGTAGGAGTATCTGCCCCTTGGTGGTCAGTGCACGTCATAGTGAGCAGTTGAGTGGCCTTAGCATATCATTAGCATATTACACTTTGGTTGAACAGACAACCGGACACTTAGCATATTAGGCTTTTATTATACAGGATAAGTGAAGCACCCCTACCCCATTCTATTTTTAGCATAACTGAGCTTTGGATCAGAGCATGCAGCATGGCTCACACCTGGTCTGTATGGCTTCCGCTTCCTCTTTCTGACACCCTCTGTTCCTTCCACACCCTTGGCTTCACCATCCACAGCTTCCCGTTCAGGACTAGATTCTGACTTTCCATCACAGTCCATAAGTTCTCCTTCTGGAAAAAAGTAAATATACAATGAAAATTGGGGAAACCTACCAAATACATCATTCCTATGTAACAGGAAACACAAAGCAAAGTGGCTGCCAAGCCCTGCTCCATGCATCCCAGGGTAGGAAAGGTGTAGGAGAGATGACGAAGTCCCACATTAGCCGTAGAACTCATGCAACTTAAGGCAATTATGTCAGAAAATGCAACTAGTCTCCACCATGCTCCTCACACATGCTGGGCACTCCTGCACAGGGCCTTTGTCTGCATGCTCTACCTCAGGTAATCAATCTAGTGGCTCACTCACCCAACCCTTCAAACTCAGTGCTCAACACTGCTCTCTGTTCACCTGATCCTGCACCCCCTCCCTATGCCCCCCTACTCCTACTTACTCTTACTCTATTTTTTCCATAGCAGTTGCCAAACACATTGTAATTAACTTATTATTATATATTTCAACAGTCTTTCCTCCTAACATAAAAATGTAAGTTCCACAAGAGGAGAATTTTATCTGTTATCTTCACTGATATGACTTCCAACATGTGGCACACAGGAGGCTTTCAATAAGTACTGTTCAGTGATGAGATGTTGTAGAACAAAAAATAATAATTACTTTATTTCTCAATCAGAGGAAAAGACATTACCAACCTAAAAATAAGCAAGCCTGTGGTCATCTGTTTCAAAGATAAGCAAAAATATAACTCATATTGAATTTAATACTACTAAAATTATATTGTCATCTCAAGAATTCAGCTAAGAAAATCTTTTCTTTAAAAATATTTTTTTTATTTACTTCAGCGAGGAAGGGTGAGGGAAATAAACATCAATGATGAGAGAGAATCATTGACCGGCTACCTCCTGCACGCCCCCCTACTAGGAATTGAGCCAGAAACCCAGGCATGTTCCCTGGACTGAAATTGAACTGTGAGCTCCTGGTTCATAGGACAACGCTCAACCACTGAGCCATGCCAGCTGGGAGAAAAATCTTGATTATTAGATCAGGAAAATGTTTATAAACACCTGTGACTATAACTGTATATTTAAATATTAAGAATGGCGTTTCTATTTCTAGAATAGGATGCATGATCACGCTTTGCTTTAACCTAACCATGGTGCTCAAGCTTATAGCCTCGAGAAGGTTTATGCTGCCCTCTGAACTTTCCCACCTGCGATCCTCCATACACAATGCTTGGGGTGGTCCTGAAGCTCTGTGCTAAAGGACACATGAAAAGGGAGGGAACCTGCAAAGGCAGGTCCAGTAAGACAACCCACTTGGAAAGATCAGATGTCATATCCAGGGTTATCTGAGCCAGTGGAATTTACCTTTAAAGAAGTCATTCTTATTTTAAAGATTATTTTATCTACTTTAATTCTTGCAAACATACTGCACAAAAAATAAATTATTATTACCTCGACTATCATCCATTTCTCCATCCCGTGAATGCTCAGACTGGATGTCTGGAGGGGTCTGCAGGACGGCCACACTGTTCTGATTTATAATCTTCAATTTCAACTTTGGTTTTGACCGCTTTCTTCTTGGAGCTGTAGCTATGAGACTCTGCAACTGAGTCAACCCTGATTCAGTTAAGCACACACCATCCTGTGTGTAGGTCTTGGGTGGATCTAAAATTGTAATATCCAAGGATACAAATTAAAACTCTCACTTCAATTCTGATTAATAAGTTAATTCAAGACACAAAAGAAGACCTTAGCCAGTTTGGCTCAGTGGATAGAGCTTTGGCCTGCAGATCAAAGGGTCCCAGGTTCGATACTGGCCAAGGGCACATACCTTGGTTGTAGGCTCCTCCCTGGCCCAGGCCCTGGTTGGGGATGTGCAGGAGGCAACCAACTGATGTGTCTCTCTCACATTGATGTTTCTCTCTGTCTTTCCCTCTCTCTTCCACTCTCCCTAAAAATCAATGTAAAAAATATCCGTGGGTGAGGATTAACAACAAAAAGGTGGATATGAAATACCCAATGTGACTTCTATAGAGCAATTATCTACTAAATGAACAAATAATTAGCTAAGAGTACTTAATTAATTAAAAGTAAGAGTTACTGCCCTGGACAGGTGTTCAGTGGTTAGAGCATCAGCCTCCAGACCAAAGGGTCATGGGTTCGATTCCTGGTCAAAGGCATGCAGGTTAAATACCTAGCCCTGGTCTGGTCTTGAGCAGAAGGCAACCAATCAATGTGTCTCTCTCATTCAATATTCCTCCCCCGCCCACCTCCCTCCCACTCTGTCTAAAAATCAATGTGAAAAATATCCTCATTCCCTGAGTTAGGATTAATAAAAATAAAAAAAAGTAACTGGCAAAACTTGCATTTTTTTTTATGGTCTTCCTGGCCCTGTCTGGTGCGGCTCAGTTGGTCGGGCATCATCTCATGCACCAAAAGGTTGCTGGTTCTTCAATTCCCAGCCAGGGCACATGCCTGGGTTTGGGCCCAATCTCTAGTAGTGGGCATTGCAGGAGGCAGCCGATCGATGTTTTGATTTCACTTCAATGTTTGTTTCTCCCTCTCCCTTCCTATCTTCCTGGCATTTCTTTGTTCATGTATCAATGTAAAGATTTAGAAAGAAAGCAACGAAGCCAAAAGGGAAGCTTCGGTCTCGAGGTGTGAACCTTTTCCTGGGAAATCCAGTCAGGCTAAAAGATGAGGACCAATTTATACAAGAGAAACAAGAATACTGCAGAAGCCCATCTGGAAAGCAAAGTATCAATGTAATCACTTACAGGGAGAGATACAAATACGGAGAAACCCTGCAGTATTTTTTAAACCCACAGAACTGCCGTTCGTTAGGACAGTTTCTGAACTGTCCAAATATGTTTGTGCTGGTAACAGCACATGGGAGTACACAAGAGAATGAGAGATTAATAAAAGTATATTTATCACCATTCCAGGCTGATCTAGTACAGAAAAAAATAGCAACAGATTGAGTTAATGCTGAAGGAATGTGTTAACCAGGTCTTATTCTCTGCTGATAACTAAGCAGGGTAATTATCAATGAAAACAGCAAAAATGGACTAATGGTTATTTCATTGCCAACGGAGGAGATTTATAGGAATACTGTACCACTAAAACTAGATAAGATGTGCATTTATGTATCAATTATAGAAATGATTACTGCCTGGCCGTGGTGACTTAGTGGTTGAGCATGGACCTATGAACCATAAGGTCATGGTTCTATTCCCAGTCAGGGCACATGCCTGGGTAGTGAGATCGATCCACTGTAGGGGGCATGCAGGAGACAGCTATTCAATGATTCTCTCTCATCACTGATGTTTTTCTCTCTCTTTCCCTCTCCCTTCCTCTCTGAAATCAATAAAAATATATTTCAAAAGATAAAAAAAAAAAAGAAATTATTACCAACATTAGGGAATTTAGACCAGCACCCATATGATTAAGGTAGGTATCATGTATATGTGGAAGTCAGTTAAATCAATAATTATGTATTTATACCTTTTTGTAAACAACAGCCAAATAAAGCATTTAGACCTTACCTAGCTCCTTCACTTTCGTGACAATCTGTGCTACAAGTGAGGAATCACAGCATTCTGAGGAAGGCACTGAAGTGAGAGAAAAAAAGTCATGTAATTTTCTTTTTCAAAAAGGTGAAATATATTCACTGATTTACAAATGACTAAAATTTCTATTTCTGTACCCATTTTACTACAATAAATGCGTGAAAACTAAATAGAGTTTAAAAGTTGTCTTTAAAACAAGCAGGTGAGCCCTGGCCGGAGTTGTCCAGTGGTAAGAGCATCGGCCTGCACACTGAAGGGTCACCGGTTCGATTCCCAGTCAAGGGCATGTACCTGGGTCTCAGGTTTGCTCCCTGGCCCCTATTGGGCATGTGCGGGGAGCCAACAGCTCAATGTGTCTCTCTCACATCGATATTTTTCTCTCTCTTCTCTCTGTTCCTCCCTTCCACTTATCTGTCTCTGAAAAGCAATGTAGCCGAAACCGGTTTGGCTCAGTGGATAGAGCGTCGGCCTGCGGACTGAAAGGTCCCAGGTTCGATTCCGGTCAAGGGCATGTACCTGGGTTGCAGGCACATCCCCAGTAGGAGATGTGCAGGAGGCAGCTGATCGATGTTTCTCTCTCATCGATGTTTCTAACTCTCTATCTCTCTCCCTTCCTCTCTGTAAAAAATCAATAAAATTTAAAAAAAAAAAAGAAAAAGAAAAAAGAAAAAAAAGAAAAGCAATGTAAAAAATATCCTCTGGTGAGGATTAACAAAAAATTAAAATTAAAATTAATAAACAAGCAGTTGAAGAAAATGCACACATAAGAAGAAAAAACTGGTAAAGATAAAGAACCAAGGTACTGGGATTTCTACATACTGCTAACCACCACAAGGTTATAAGCTTTAAAAGCAAAATTACATTTATAGCTAAAATATATGCTTATTTTACTTTATGGAAGCAAATTGTTTTAGTATATTAAGTTGGGTTGGTAAGAATTATTTACAACACAAATAACTTAATTTTCATAAAATATTTGTTAAAACATAGTTTCGCAAAAAGAAAACAGAATTAGTGTCAACCATTCACTGGTTCTGAACAGCAAAGCACAGGGTTGTAGCCAAGCACAGACTCGCTGTCTAAACCATACTCTTACCATTTGATGTCAGCATATAGGGTCTGCACATGCTACAGTCAAAACCAGTGTCCGCCACATTTTCCACTTCCTCTTCAGTATTTAAGTTTTGACAAATGGCATGCATCCATCTAAAAAGACCATATTTGTACACTTAAAAAAAGGAAATATACTAAGAATGGTTTTCTTTTAAAAATAGGAGTTGACAGTCTCCACACTTCAAATCCCTGTCTAGACCAAAGTTACCCTTTTCCCCTAACCTTGCCTACTGACCCACAAACATTTTCAAAGCTGAGAAGGAAAGAAAAAGGAAAGAAATCAAGTACTAGGAAGGGATAATGGTTTGATGGTCATCCCCTAAAGATCTGGGAAGTTCGTTGCAGCAAGTAAGTGCATGGAAATCCAGAGACTGCAAACTGTAGAGTGAGTGAGTGAGTGTGTGTGTGTCATGTGGGGCACCTACCGTGGGGTATACACAGCTCATACAAATGAGGCTGAACAGTAACCAGGAAATAAAAAGAGCTGTCTTGCCTTAGAACAAGGAATTGTGGGCAGAGTCCTGAGAATCCTGCAGTGCTGATAAAATACTACTAATATCACATGTAGAGTTAACTGCTCACAGGGCAGAGTGTACCATTAAAACCAAGATAACCGTCTTGATTTTGAAGCTGCACACAGACCACAGAAGGAGAGCACACAGATATTTAGTGTCTAGACGAGCTTTAAGAAAAAGTGGCTAAAGGCTGAAACTGGTTTGGCTCAGTGGATAGAGCGTCGGCCTGCGGACTGAAGGGTCCCGGGTTCGATTCTGGTCAAGGGCATATACCTGGGTTGCAGGCACATCCCCAGTAGGAGATGTGCAGGAGGCGGCTGATTGATGTTTCTCTCTCATCGATGTTTCTGACTCTCTATCTCTCTCCCTTCCTCTCTGTAAAAAATCAATAAAATATATTTTAAAAAAAGAAAAAAAGAAAGAAAGAAAAAGAGGCTAAAGGAAAACAGAATGTGTGAGGTCCTTTGTAAAATCTAATAAAACATTCAGAAACTATCCGAGAAAAATGCATACATGCAGGCAATAATTTGGCTGCATCTATTTTCAAGGGATTTATCAACCCTCAAAAAGCCCTACTAGTAACTTAAAATCTTTAGTCTGGAACTGAGAAGACAAAACTAGAAACTTCTGTGGGTTTCTAGCTCACTAAAAACCTGGAAAGCAAAGGCGTTGTTTCTTAAATTTAAAAAAGTTATTTTCTAATTTTCTTCTACTACATTTATGAGAGAAAAGCTTGCAAACGATGAGGGGAAAAACCGCCAGCACAATACCTATCACATTGTCTGCACTGCAGAATGAGGTCTTCCTCCCGGTAGTTTCGGTAGCAGATGGGGCAGGAAGACAGGCTTGCACAGGGGGCACACTGCGTGTAGTTGTTCTGCCACTCACACCTCAGACCTGCAGATGTGGCTCCACAGTGTCTGCACCAAACACACCTGAAAGCCAATACCCACCACAAGTCGCAATTTTACTTATTCAGTTACTATATTTCCCTCTCCCAGGCCACAGCTTGGCTGGTCCCCATTCCTCTCTCACAAGGAAGAGTAGATGGAAATTATTCAATGTATATTTGAAAAATTTGATTAGTACCTATCATAGTAAATATGTATTATGCAATTAAGCAGACATGGCTAATTTTTAAAAGCTGAAGTAGCGTAAACCCTAGAGTACCATTTGCACTTCCAGCCTCCTTTGGGAACCGTCTGCAAGGGAGGGTCCAAGCAGTAGGTGTGGTAACTGATGTCGCAGTCATCGCACAGCAGGAGTCTCCCCGGGTCCGTGGCCTTCCCGCAGGCCTCACACACAGTGCACTCGAGGCACCGCCAGCCTTTGCTGAGAACCACTTTAGTGATCTGGAAAAGAAATAGCCGCCCATGTGGTTTATACGTAACCTACACAATGCACATGATGGAATACACCATGTAACTGAATGTGGTGCTTATGTACCTAAAGGCAGAAAAGAGGCAAACCTAACATTTACTGAGTACCAACAGTGGCCCAACACGGAGGGGGACACATTCATATACTTTGAGGAGTCCCCCAACTGGACAGAATAAAAGAAAGCGGTAAATATTTTAATATCTTAATGCCTTTTCCCATCCATATAACTATCCTGTGCAGAGGCTTATATGTCCACTTTACAGATGTGGTGACTGGATTGTACAGAAATCAAGTATCCTGCCCCCTTACTGTTAATATTAGAGGCCCGGTGCACAAAATTCATGCGGGGGAGGAGGGGTCCCGCAGCCCAGCCTGCACCCTCTCCAATACGGGACCCCTCGGGGAATGTCCAACTGCCTCTCAAATCCTGGACCGCTGGCTCCTAACCACTTGCCTGCCTGCCTGATCGCCGTTAACCTACTCTGCCTGCCTGCCTGATTGCCTCTAACCACCTCTGCCTGCCTGCCTGCCTGATCAGCCCTAACTGCTCCCCTACCGGCCTGATCACCCCTAACCGTAAATGCCGCACCCTGCACCCAGGACCCAGGCTGGCTTTGCCTGGGCCGGATGCAACTGCAGGGAACCGTGGGCAGGTGGCTTTGCCCAGGCCACAGGCACAGCTACAAGCACCCAGGACCACAGGGCAGGCAGCTTGTCCCTCTCCCAGGCCGCAGTCTGGCTGGTCCCCATTCCTCTCTCTCAAGTGTTGAGTGTCTGAGCTGTTACAGTGTGAAGGCGTGACAGCATGATGACCATTTGCATAATAGCTCTTTATTATATAGGACTAGAGGCCCGGTGCATGAAATTCATGCAATGGGGGGGGGGGGTTCCCTCAGCTCAGCCTGCCCTGCTCAGAGCAGGCACTGTGTGTGTGTGTGTGTGAGAGAGAGTGTGTCTGCTGGGGGCCTGCCCGCAGCCACACCGTGGAGGCTTGGAGCAGGCACCACTCTGTGTTGATCTCTCAGCTCCTGGCCTCCACTGTGTGTTTTTCTCTCCCTTGAGCTGTGGCCAGGGTGGGGTGCTGCCTGCAGGCTGCGCTTTGCTGCTCATGGATCACTGGATCACTGCAGAGATCAGGGGCAGGCCCTGCTGGGTGCGGCCTGTGGGGAACTTTCCTGCTCTGGGATCGCCATGATGATCCCAGGAGCAGGCCCACCTGGGGGCCGCCTGCCCTCTGCACTTGCCTGCTCTGGGATCACCATGGGGTCCCGGCTGGAGGTGAGGCTTAAGCGGCGTGTGGCTTAGGCAGCACACGGGGGTCCCGGCTGGGGCAGGGCTTAGGTGACACGATCGCCCCGCCTAAGCCCGGTCTCCCAGGGCAGCACATGGGGCCCGGATGGCGTCTGGCGCTGGCCAACCCTGACTGCAGTATGCAAATTAGCCATCTTTGATGGCGGCTAATTTGCGTATGGAGCTGATTAGCCAATGAGAAGCGTAGAGAAGGTATGGTCAATTACCCTTTTGTCTTTTATTAGATAGGACCAGAGGCCCAGTGCACAAAAATTTGTCCACTCGGGGGGGGGGGGGGGGGTCCCCTCAGCTACAGCCTGTGCCTTCTCGCAGTCTGGGACACCTCAGGGGATGACCACCTGCTGGCTTAGGACTGCTCCCTGGGGGGATTTGACCAAAGCTGGCAGTCAGACATCCCTCTGGCAGCCTGGGATCCCTCGGGGGATGTCCACTTGCCAGCGGGGTGCAGGCCTAAGCTGCAGTCCGAAATCCTTAGCGCTGCTGGGGAGGCGGGAGAGGCTCCCACCACCACCGCTGTACAGGAAGCCGTCAGCCTGGCTTGTGGCTGAGCAGATCTCCTCCTGTGGGAGCTCACTGATGACCAGGGGGCAGCCCCTGCATTGAGCATCTGCCCCCTGGTGGTCAGTGTGTGTCACAGTGACCAGTGATTCCCAGTTGTTCTGCCGTTAGGGTCAATTTGCATATTACCCTTTTATTATATAGGAGTGCCTGGCCAGCCTGGGTGAGGGGCTGATGTTTGTTTGCAGGCTGGCCACAGCCTCTTCAGGGTGGGGGTCCCTCCTGGGGTGCCTGGCCAGCCTGGGTGAGGGGCTGATGGCTGTTGGCAGGCTGGCCACAGCCCCTTTTGGGTGGGGAGGGGTACTGCTGGGGTGCCTGGCCAGTCTGGGTGAGTGGCTGATGGCAGTATGCAGATGGCCAAGCCCCCCAGCTGGGACCCTCACCCCATGAGGGTGTGGACATCTGGGTAAGTGGCTAATGGCTGTTTGCAGGCTGGCCACAACCCCCAGGCACCCAAGCTCCCAGTGGAGGCTGGCTAGAAGCAGGTACCTGGGATTCATTTATCTTCTATAATTGAAACTTTGTTGCCATTAGCAGAGGCCACAGCCAGCTCAGGGCAGACGGGAAGCTTGGCTCTCTATATCGACCGGGCAAGCAAGAATCCTGCTTGCTCCAGCTCCATGGCTGCTGGCTGCCATCTTCGTTGGGTTAATTTGCATATAGTCACTCTGATTGGCTGGTGGGCATGGCATAGGGCATAGCAAAGGTATGGTCAATTAGCATCTTTGTCTTTTATTAGTGTAGACTAGAGATCTGGTGTACAAAAATTTGTGCATTCGGGGGGTCCCTCAGCCCGGCCTGTGCCCTCTCTCAGTCTGGGACCCCACAGGGGATGTCCACCTGCTGGCTTAGGCCCGCTGCCCAGGGGGGGATGGGACCTAAGCTGGAAATCAGACATCCCTCTGGCAGCCCAGGAGCCCTCGGGGGATGCCCACTTGGCAGCGGGGAGCAGGCCTGAGTGTCAGTTGGACATCCTTAGCACTGCTGAGGAGGCAGGAAAGACTCCCACCATCACCGCTGTGCTGGCAGCCGTCAGCCTGGCTTGTGGCTGAGCAGAGCTCCCCCTGTGGGAGGCAGCTCCGAGGGCAGCTCCTGCATTGAGTGTCTGCCCCCTCGTGGTCAGTGTGTGCCATAGTGACCAGTCATTCCCAGTCGTTCTGCTGTTAGGGTCAATTTGCATATTGCCCTTTTATTATATAGGATAGAGGCCTAGTGCACAGATGGGGCCAGCTGGTTTGCCCTGAAGGGTGTCCTGGATTAGGGTGGGGGTCCCTATTGGGGTGCCTGGTCAGCCTGGGTGAGGGGCTAATGACGGTTTTCAAGCTGGCCACGGCAGTGGGCTGGAAGCAGGTATCTGGGATTTATTTATCTTCTATAATTGAAACTTTGTAGCCTTGAGCGGAGCTCAGGGCTGGCCAGGACAGGCAGGAATCTTGGCTTCATCTATCGCTAGGGGCAACCCAAGCGTCTTCCTCACTCCAGCTCCGTGGCTGCTGCCATCTTAGTTGGGTTAATTTGCATATTTTCTCTTGATTGGCTGGTGGGTGTGGCTTGTGGGTGTAGTGGAGGCACAGTCAATTTGCATGTTTCTCTTTTATTAGATCAGAAAGGATTTAAAATGTATTGACATAGTTTCTACTGGCATTTCATGAATTCATGCTTCTGAAACTTGTGTACACTGCAAAGGCACCAGTATTATGTTCAACATAAAAATGCAAAAAAAAACCGAAAAAAAGTAAAGTGTGAGTTCCCAAGAACTTTTTATGATCTTAGAGGACTAGGACTTTTGCAGTTCACATTCACTCCTCTGTTTATTCTCTCAGGTAACTTTGAGAATCTCTAGAAAAGTTTTTGAATCCCTATATTTCTAAAATACTCCTCAAAGTAGTCACACCATGTAATAGTAAGAATTTAGAATCAACATAGAGCCTAGAGTCTATTAACAAAAAGGATCACAAAGGGCCTGTGTTATAAGCAATCAAGACAATAAAACTCAGATCATGAAGAATAAGAGCCTAAAGCTACTTAACACATTGTATGCGGGAAACGTATTTATACGTTCTACCAGTGTAGTAGAGCGCGGGACACGTATTAATATGTTTTTTATAGACTAGCGGTAGAATGCGTATATAAATACGTAAACTAAAGTTATCGTAATTTTACTGAATGTTGCCATTTGCGCAAAAAATTAGCAAAAATGGCCCGCGCCACCTGTTAGCGCGCGATAAAAACTACCCGCGAACAATGTGTTAACACATTCCGTACCGCTCAGGAGTTTTCTCGTGTTTCGCGCGCCATCTGTTAGGACCGCTCACGAGTGTTCTCGTTTTCCCCGCCCATGGAAAAAGGAGCGAATCTAGATACTTACGTAAATTTTGTTTGGTCCCTCTTCATAGAGGAAAATGTTTTACGCAGTACCATACGTTAAAAAAGTACTAGGAACTTTAATTGTTTAATTGTTTTTGTAAATAAAAATGTTATAATTATTGAAAAACAACACCTAAAGTGCATTATGATGATTTAAATAACGTGCAGTTTGCCCAAAAACGTGCGGTCCCTGGCGTATGTCTTAGAGATTTCTATGCGGTACACAATGTGCTAAGAGAAAAATAAGTTAAATAAAGGAACAACTATTAAAATGGCATCAGACTTGCCCAGCCAGAGTGGTTCAGTGGTTGAAAGTTGACTATGAACTAGGAGGTCATGGTCTGATTCAGTCAGGGCACATGCCCAATCACATGCTTGATCCCCAGTAAAGGGTGTGCAGGGGGGAGCCAATTGATGATTCTCTCTCATCACTGATGTTCCTATCTCTCTCTCCTTTTCCCTTCCTCTCTCTGAAATCAATGAAAAACCATATTTTTAAAAAAAAATGGCACCAAACTTTATTTCAGCAGCCAGAGTTGGAAAGTTTAATTCCATGGAAAAATACTTTTCAAGGTACAATTCTTACTCAAGTAAACCAGTAATCAAGTGTGAAAGTAAAATACCTTTCAGACAGCCAAGGACTCAAAATTCAGGTCCCATATAACCCACCTAATGAAGTTACTTAAAGGTATGAGGAACAAAATGAGTGTGTGTACCAAGAAAGGAAAGATTGGGCTCCAGAAAGCAATGACCCCAGTGAAGGAAAGCTTAAGGAAGACAGCTGAACAAGGCCTAGATTGGAACAGGGGTGTGCAGGGAGGGGAAACACTCTTCCCAGAAAAGTAGGTACCTGCCAAAATAATCGGATATGATCTAGCTTCTATAGCAGGTAAAAACAAACAGCATCACAAGCTGATGGAGAATCATGAATTCATGCATTTTCTTCTTGCTATTAAAAACTCCATGAAAAAAAGAGAAAGTCATGGTATGCTACTCAGATGTTCAGTGAACATTTACTGAGTCATAGCCAACACTGTTTATTAACTAAATGCAGTAAAAGAACTACACTGGGGGATGCCGGGAGATTTATCAACCCTCAAAAAGCCCTACTAGTAACTAGCAAGGAATGTATTTTAAGAACTAAGTTAGCATTCATTTCATTCACAGCAGAGTCACAGAATCCAAGTCAGATAAAGCAATAGCACCAGCATCCAATTTAAAGCTATAGAGTTCATTCACGACCAGGACCTGCAGATCAGAAGTGGCTGTAGGGCGCGGCTATAGGGTTAAGCCTCAGACTGACCTGTTGGCAAAGCCACAAACAAGTCCCAGCTTAGAGGGCACAGTCCACTTAGCATAATTAGGATTGACCTTATGACGCTCCCTAGATCCTTCCTGGGTAGCTAATGGGCTGTGGGAGGTGCAGTAAGTGCTGCCAAAACAAGTGAAACTCACAAGAACAGTGTAACTATGGTGACCACTACCTTGTTTACCTCTGGCTATAAAATAAAGGCTCAGCTTGCCTCTGGATCTCTCTCTGTGGCCTCAGCCAGGCCCAGGAAGATCCACCCAGAGTGGGTGGGCAAACTTTTTGACTCGAGGGCCACAATGGGTTCTTAAACTGGACCGGGGGGCTGGAACAAAAGCATGGATGGAGTGTTTGTGTGAACTAATATAAATTCAAAGTAAACATCATTACATAAAAGGGTACGGTCTTTTTTTTTTTTTTTTTTTTTTTTTTTTTTTAGTTTTATTCATTTCAAAGGGGCTGGATCCGGTCCGCAGGCCGTAGTTTGCCCACGGCTGACCTAGACCCAGCTTATTCTCTTTGTCTGTCATTTCTTCATCCTTTCGCCACCCTCACTCAGGCTTTTGAACCCTTGGCTGAGCTGGCTCAGCACAAGTGGCCACCTGTGGAGAACAGGATTCAGTAGTGGGGGTGGAGCAAGAAGGGGTGGGTCAGTCATTGTGAGGCTTTTAAAGCCATTTGATATTTTTAAGCATGTGTATTCATTAATTTGATTAGTCTACTAATTCACGTAAATTAGTCTTACATTACCTTATTTACCAAATGGAGGCAAGAACCCTGGGTAGGAAGAGCAGGGTGGCTTAGAGCAGCAGCCAGCAAATATCTGTAAAGGGTCACACGGGCATCCGTGTGCGACCTGACCCGGGGTGGCCGGGCGGGGCAGCAGCAATCTGCCGGCCCGCCCGGGGCGACCCGTGTGTGAACTGACCTGGGGCAGCACCCCAACCACCAGATCAGCCCTGCCGTGTACGCGACCCGGGGAGGTGGGACAGGCACCGAGGGATCAGGCCTGCCATCTGACAGCCAGGGAGCGGGCCTAAGCCAGCAGGTGGTTATCTCCCGAGGGGTCACAGACTGTGAGAGGGCACAAGTGGGGCTGAGGAACACACCCACCACCACCACCCCTCCCCCTCCAGTGCACACATTTTTGTGCACCGGGTCTCTAGTAAACTATAAAATGGAGCTGAGATTAAAGAATACAATTCTCTGAAAAATCCACTGGATGGCTTTAGTGGATTACACACTTCCTAACAATGCTGAGTTTTGGGAAATATAGAAACTATACAAACTAAAGCACTCAGAGAAAAACTGGGGGAAAAAACAACAGTGTCAGTAATCTGGGGGAAATGTTATGCAATTTCACACATACACCTGAAATTCCAGAAACAGGGGGAGGAAACATAAAAAAGTTTTTGAAGAAAAATGGCCAAGATTGACCATTAAAAACATTAACCTCCTGACCCAAGAAGCCTAACGGACACACTCTGTAGATGGTTAGGGTGGAGAAGAGAGCATGTGGGGGGAGAGACCCAGGAGCACAACACTTTACTAACTATTCTCGGTGCTCTCAACTTTTATAATTAATAAGCAGAATGAATCAACGAAACCTCATGCCTTAGAAATAATAGTATAAAGCACATCTTAAAATAAATATTACTTTTTCAAGACAATAGCAGGATAATCACTACAATTCAAAGACAATAGATTTATAGAGTCAATTTCTTCAGGTAACACTTGAAAGGCAATACTGAAAGTATTTAAGTATTGGCCCATATGTACAATTATCCTGACAATATTTGATTAATTATAAGAATTGGAAGCAGCATACAGTGGGGCCTTGACTTACGAGTTTAATTCGTTCCGTGACAGAGCTCATAACTCAAATTACTCGTGTGTCAAATCAAAAAGTGAACGAGTGAGACACGTGATGCTGGGCTGATGTTGTGGCGTTCACTGTGAAGTTCGCTCCGCCAACCAGCGGTGGGGTATCTGAAGCTAGCTTGTAACCCGAATTTTAGCTCGCAACTCAAAGCAAAAAATCGGCCGAGAGATGGCTCATATCTCAAAAAACTCGTTAGTTGGGACGCTCGTAAGTCAAGGCCCCACTATACTATCCAAATCAAATGTAACTGTATTTTTTGTTACGTCATTTAAATGTAAGCATATTTACCTTAATACTGACACAGTATGGATGGTAACACTGCCCACACTGAGAACAGGCCAGTAATCTTCCCTCTGCTCCTTGGCCAAAACTGCCACAAACTACGCACATATCCTGAAATTAAGAACATGTGAACATAAGAATGCACTAAAATTTTATAATTTTATAGTATGATTCTTAGCTAGCACAGCTCTAGAGCTAGATATTAGATGGCTTCAGTGCACATGAGATAAAGAAGAAGTGGGCAAGGAGGATTCAGAAGTGGAAAACTGGAAATAGCTAAGTTCAAACCTGATGCAAAGTGAACTTGTCACTACTAGAAAACAGCACAACCGTATTGTGCATGGAGTTTTCTTCTTCATCCTTATTCGATGAAATATCAGCAGCAGACACCTAGAAAAAGCAAAAAAGATAAAATATCATGACCAATTAGTGTTTATCCCAGGAACTCAAGATAGCTTTAGCACACAAAAATCTAATTGATGTAATTCAGCATATTAGCAGTAAGTCACAGGATTATTTGTAAAATTCAGAAAAGGCATTTGAAGAATCCAACATCTACTCAAAATTTTAAAAAAAAATCTCAACAAATTATGAATAGATAGTAGCTTCTTCAAACTGATTTAGGATGTCTGTTAAGAAAAACAAAACAAAACTAGAGCTAACACCATATGTTATGACAAAAGATTAAATAAATGCTAACTCTCCAAGATAAAAAACAAGGTTACCTGATTTCATCCCATCTACCCAACACTATACTAAAGGTAACAGCAAATGTAATAAAGAATAAAAATGAAATGACATAAAACTTTATTTGCAGACATAATTGTGTATGCACAAAATCTACAAATGAATTCTACAAATATGCAACTAGAAGCAATAAGGGAGTTTTAGTTAAGGTTGTAGGATACAAAATCAATATGCAAAAATGAATATTGTCTCCAGATAGTAACAACCACAATATGAAATTAAGACATTACCATTTACATTAGCATAAAAAATATGGAAGACTTCACATGAATCAAGAAATGCTGTGAGAAATCTGTATGTTAAATACTAAATAACAGCACTGAAGAGAAATTAAAGACCTAAAAAATGGAGAGATACACAAAGAACATCATTAAAAAGCCAATTTCCCCCACACTGATCCGTTGTTTGAATGCAAACCCAACCAAGATCCCACCAGACTTATTTGTAGAAATTGACAAGCTAATTCTATAATTCATACAACAATATGAAAGATTTAGGCTGGTCAAAACAACTTTGAAAAAGTAGAGTATTAGAAGACTAATGGTGTCTGATTTCAAGAGTAGTTATAAAGTAGAAGTGATCAAAACAGCCCAGTACTGGATTGCCTAAAGATAGAGAAAATTTAGAGATTCCAAAATTAGATCCACAAATATACAGATAACTAACTTTCACGAATGATACAAAGGCAATTCAGAAAATGGTACTAAAACAACAGGATATTCAGTATGCCAAAAAGTAAACTTTGATCCATACTCACACGAGCCATAAAAATTAACTCAAATTGGATCACCGATCTAAATGCAAAATCTAATACCACAAAACTGCTATAAGAGCCCTAACTGGTTGCTCAATGGATAGCATCGGCCTGTGGACTGAAAGGTCCCAGGTTTGATTCCGGTCAAGGGCATGTACCTTGGTTGTGGGCACATCCCCAGTAGGGGGTGTGCAGGAGGCAACAGATCGATGTTTCTAACTCCCTCTCCCTTCCTCTCTGTAAAAAATCAATAAAATGTATTTTTTAAAAACTGCTATAACACTGAATACATTTCTAACATTTCTCAGACACCAAAAGCACAATCCACAGAAGAAAATATATTGGACTTTGTCAAAATTAGAGCATCTGGTCTTCACAAGACATAGTTATGAAAAGAAATGAATTTGCATTCTTAAAACAGGACCAGAACCCATGTTTCTTTGCTCCTTCAGTAGTAAAATTAAACAATCCCACCTGACTCCTGAACTTAAAATGACAATTAGAATTTGAAAAACAGGATTTTAAGGGAATAGTAATGCAGGAAATATTACCTGCCAAATAGTCATCATTGTTTTTTTAAATATATATTTAACTAAAGCCTCATCAAGTGTCAACAAACAAATATTTATCAACCTTAAAATGTCTAAGTAGTCATAAAATCCTCCGCATTTTAGAGCCCATGCTAACCTGCAACATCTCTCATTTCTTCTGTAAACCATTTTATATAACACTGAGAACAGCGCCAACCAAAAACTTAAATGCCAACAGAATTTTTTCAAGTAAACAAGAATATGACAGGAGTTTGTCCTTTTTTAAATAATAAAGAAAATATCCATTTGGATTTGGGAGGAGTGTTAGCATAGAAAGAACAGTGTCAAAAAAAAAAAAAAGAAAGAAGGCAAGAAAAAAGAAGGATTGGAAAGTAGAAAGCCTGACCAGAAGTGTTTAAGCAAAAACACAGTAAAATAACAATGTTAGCCTATTTATGTGACTCTTAACATCTACATAATTGCTATCCAAGAGATTACCATCATCAGTCAACGTGTTAAGGATTACAGCGAACAGAAAGGAGAGCCTTACCCCGGGTAGCACAACTGTCCCCATTCCACTTTTCAATTTGGACCTGCCTCTGCCGCCACGGCCGGACAGTCCGGCACCTCGAGGTCTCCGCTTTCCTGGAAACCCCGACCCACGGCCCTACACAACAGATAAGGAAAGGTCAGCATTCTGTACAAGTCCCAAAGAATTAGAAAAATTAAATGGGAGGCAAAAAATCTTATTAAATGTTACACATACAGTTTCCTCTTTTTTTATTTTGATCAGATAAATATTGAGATATCAGGGTTATTACTTGTGTCTTTTAACATATATTTTGCAACTTAAAAACATAAACATAAAATACGTACAACCTCAGAGTCAAACTTCAGGTCTGTCAGTTACAAATGCCCTACACCTGCAAACCCTGGCCTTATTTTTCCATTGCCTAACCCTGCATTCCAGATGGCTAGAACATCCACAGCCCACCCAAGTATCTCCATGTGCAACACCTGTAATCAATATACAGGAAGTATAAGAAACTACTCTGGCTACCTGGTCTCTCAGTAATCATGGTAAGAGCTAACCTGCTGAAGACTTACTAGGACTATCTTAGCATGTTTTACTCTCAACAATCTTATAAGGTCAGTCCTATTTTATTATCCCCATTTAAGAGACACAATGCACTGAGGGATGAAAGGTACAATAACTTATCAAAAGCCACAGACCTAGCAAGTCTGGTTCTTAACCACTATTGTGAACTGCCACATTGCACAAAAGCTAATTTTTGCTAGTACACAATAGTATTTCTTCTAGCCATTAAAATTGTCAACTTCTCTTACTATTCAATAGTTGTCTGTATGGACTGAACATGAGTGCCTCATTCTACTATAGTATTTAGAGTGCAGTTTAATTATAGGTAGGAAAATGGTGGAAGTATAAAAGGCTTGCTTTGAATCATCTAGATAATAATTACTTAAAACAGAAAAAAATTTATCTGAATTTTTTCCCAACACAAGAAAAAATTCTATGGGAAAACACGTTAAATTCCCAGATATTTTAACAAATAAATACTAGAATTATTTGTTGTGGTTTTCTTTTTCTTGTTTATACTCAGACTTATCTATTACTACCTCAAAAACCTAAAATTTACATATCCTGGTATGTATTTAAAATTATGCCTGGCTGGTGTGGCTCAATGGTTAAGCATCAACCTATGAACCAGGAGATCACAGTTCAATTCCCTATCAGGGCACATGCCCGGGTTGCAGGCTTCATCCCCAGTAGGAGGCATACAGGAGGCAGCCAATCAATGATTCTCTCTCATCATTGATGTTTCTATTTCTCTCCCTCTCTCTTCCTCTCTCTAAAATCAATAAAAATATATTTTAAAAATATATTAAAATACTCAAGAAAATCCTTTGCTATTTTTTCCCTAACAAGTTAAATAAAATAGTATTTATGTTCAACTGATCTCACTAATCAGTTTGAAATGTTGCACTCATTACCCAGTTAGCAGAACAGTTTCAAAGTCAATAATTAATGATTATATTGTGAGCATACGACACATACATATGAACAAAAGGGGAGGAAGTAATCTATTTCTTCCTTCAGTTTTAATAAATCCTTCCAATTTTCAAATTGCCCCTCCTTGTCCTCTAGATCTCTGAGCTTCTTTGAACAAGGGGTAGTGTAGGGCTGACTTGGATAGTTTCTTCTTGTTCTTTTGTTAATAGGTATGAAACAATTTTTAAAACTTAAGTCAAAGATTAAAGGAAGACTATAATAATCTCACAATTTATTTTTCCCCAACATCCAATGACACCAGTGAAAATTGGTGGTATTTGCTTCAAAACTGTCAAACAAGTCATCTTTAAACACTTAAAAAAAATACTTATACTTTCAACACCTTGCATGATATCAGAATGAGTTAAAAAAAATCTTCCAATGCTGACAGAAAATTACAAAGTGGAATCTACAACTCCTTTGAAATCTTTGATTCATCTAAATTAAACACCCTTATTCCAGAATTACATCAAATGTAGAAGATAAAGGAAAACTGTGTTCTTTAGTCAGTAAAATATTTCAACTTTTCAGATGATTAACAATTTTCAAATTAATTTTTTACTCTTCAAAATGCATCAGACTAAACTTATTTTAAGAACTAGGGAGTTACCCAATGACATGGAAAAGGCCCTATAATTTTGAGGTTAACACAGCCAATGAAATCTGCAACGACTCTGGTATTTCTTCTTCACTATTACATTAATAGCTTAGTGTAGTTTTTCTTTTGTAAGCAACGAAATTTTATGATATCACAAAAAATAACCAATAACTAATTACTTCATAGCCTCTGTGACAAGGATTTGACCCATACTGTTAATTACAACATAAAAGGAAGAAACCATGAAAAAGGTATTAAAAATTTACACTTAAAATGAGAGATGCAAAATTACAATTTAATTTCCTCCTAATTCATATTTTTAAGTGCAAACAGGTTGTCTCTTCATTATTAAAATTTTTAGGTTAAAGACGTGGCTCTGAAAGCTGAACTAGTTAGAAAAGAAAGGTTCAATTCTGAACTTCTACTCGGATAAGACCAGAAAGAAATGATACATGAATGTAAATGCAATTTTATTTACCACTTTGATGCTCCAAATGGCACTGCCAGGAAGCTGCCTGGGTTTAAAAATTTCCCGACCTTCTGAAATGTCTGGGGACCAGGAAGGTGGGCTCACTGTATTATGGGTACTCCAAGCCCCCTAGGATATGGCAGGTGAGAAAATAGATGTGTAAAACTCAGCAACATAAAAGGTCAAAGCCAGCAACTAAGGAATTTTAGAACAGCAAAAACAAATGCAGACGTGTGGAAATTTAGGACAAATTGCTTCAAGTTAGGGAAAAGAAGCTTATCACTTACAGTGACTTTATAATTAAATGTTTGCAGCTACAAATTACATTCAATATTTTATTCTGGTTGAAACATCAGCACAATGAAACATTAAAAATTAAGGTTTATATGAAATCAACACTGACTTATGCATTGCAATGATAACACCAAGTATAAATAAAAGGCGAACTCTAAAACTAGCACTATAAGAAACTATTTGGGGATTACTTTCTTCTAACAACAGTCACGCCACTGGAAAGGAGAATCGATAACCTTAAAGAATTCATGTAACCCACTGCTATAACAACCCAACCAGGAGGCAAAAAAAGCAATCAGAAAATGCAATAAAAAAATGAGCAATCAATAGACACATTCACTTTAAATTGTGGAAAGTTAGTTTGTAACCTTCAGATGCAAATACCATTATAATCCTAGCATCTAATTACTCTTCCTTCAATGACCATTCATTGTGAGTTTTGGTTTTTAGTTAAGGGGCTATTATACTTAGATTACATCCTAGGGATTAAGTTGAAAACTGAAAATGTTAAAGCAATTGTCCTAAATTTGCAAATTAAAATGCCTAAAGTATCTGATTATTTATACAAGAAATAGTAACTTATTAGAATAGTTACAATAAAACTAAGACATTTTACTACCAAATAACTACATTCAGCAATAATCTGAACTAATATGATGAAAACGCTAAGCAGCATGAAGAAAAATGTGTACTCCACAAAACTAACACTTTAAAGAAAAACACAAAATAAATGTCAAACAATAAAGTACCTATTTTGAATTAGGTAATTCAACAATGCTTAAACTTTAGACAACACAGTATTTACCAGGTTTCTAGAATATTATCAAACTACCACATAGTAACCTATTAATCACATAAAAATACCACTGGGAATTTAAATAATCAACCAAAAAGAAGAGCTTGACTATCCTCTGTGGAGCAGATAGTTAATGGGAAAACAGTATTTAAGGAAAAACCACGGAGGAAGAGACTGCACTTTTAATCAATCTACCTACCTCCCTTCAAGCTCAGCTAAAGGCTACTCTGCTCTCGCTCACTTCCCCACTATGAGTCTACTTCCTGCAGACCTGTCTTCTTTCCTGCTGGGTCCCGGTCTTTGGTAACCTGTTGTCACTGAAAGCCCTTTCTCTATGCTTATTTACTCAAACTCTCAACATCCACAGAGCTCTGTTGGGTTCGGAGCAGCCCCCTGTGAAATGGTTTCCTGCCGTCTGCTGCCAAACTTCGACCTTCATCAGTTGCCACGCAAGTTCTTTCTCCACCTGCCCTCCAAAGCCCCGCCTCTCCCAGGGCTGGAGCTGGACAACCTTCTCCTCACAGTCTTATCCTGAATGGTCTTGTTGGCAATGAGGGCTGGAAACACCCTGATGGATCTGTTGTCTCACAAGTTCACATATTCTGAGAGAACTTCCCTCTTAGCATTTTCATTTTCTCACATGAAATGTCTCAAGTTTACCATGTCTAAACTCTCTCCCTTCACCTGTCCCCTCTCAGACTCTAACCCCTTTTAGAAGTGGCTGGGAGTCATGAAATAATTCTCTTCCCTAATCACTCTCCCTGCTGCCTCCTCAATCCTTTCTCCCACCACTTCTTCAATCCAAACCACTGGTAAATCTGGTTCATTTTAGCCTCCAGTCTCTTCTCTGATCATTCTGCTTCTCCATCTCCCACTGCCTGGCCCAACCCCACTCCAAAAGGCCTCAACTTTTTTAACCTCTTCTTTGCCTGCATCTCCTCAAGCCTTTATCCATGCAGCAGCCAGAAAGGCTTTTCAAAAATTCAAATCTGATCAAGCAAGTCACTACTGTTGTAAACCATTCAACAATTCTCAGTGCACTTCAAACTCAACCTTGCCCACTGCGCCTCTCTCCAACCTCGGCGTGTAGCGCTGTCCTGCTGCCCACCCACCTCGGCTACCCAGGCTTCCCGGCTGTCCTTCAAACACGCCTCACTCTGCATGCAACAGAGCCCTGCTAACTCAGAACAATTCCAACTCTGATGGCTGCTTCTTCCGATTCCTCAGGTATGACCTTAATATTTGCTCATCAGCAAGGCCCTTCCTCAAATGAACCATCATTTCCCTTACCACTCCTTTGTATCCTCTCATTGGTCACAATTTGGGCTCATATGTTGTATTGCTTCTAATTATTTAGTGGTAGAGAGTAGAGGCAAGAGATGTGTGAATTAGTTCTCAATAGTTCAACTGGTTTTTCTCTGAGGGTATCTGACTAATGTACATCGTAAATTCCTTTTGGTAGATTGTTTAGGTTATGTCAATAGGCAGTTCTTAAAACATATCATAAAAAGTTATACTTGATAATGTTAAATTATCCATCATAATTTAAAAGTTGCCTTTGATGCCAAAACTACTGTCATTCTAAAAAGCATTCATGTTTCATAAAATATGGACAAAATGAAGAGTTCTATGGATCAAGAATGTTTGGATGTCATTTCAGGGATGATTGGAAAACCACCCAACTGCTATGAAGAACTTATATAATAAAAGCTTGGGTAATTACATTATGAATTTTAATAAGTACGTTATAAGACATTGGAAGATAAATGGTGTGCAATTTTATAGGAACAGAAGAAAAATTACGATATACTTAGATATTTTGACAAAGGAGAAATTATCCTTAGACCTTAAAACTGAAATTTAGCTGTAATTATTAACTTTAGTTATAAATTATCCTTCAGATCTCAGCTTTGATCAAAAAGAACAGACCAGAGGAAGTTAGTGTTCCCTGTCGACTGCAACATAGACTGCACTGTCGTTGCACTTGAATTTACACCAACTACACTTGTATTTATTTGTTGCCATTGGCGTATAAAGCTTGATGAGAAGAGACTGTGCTCTTTCTGTTCACTGCTGTGTTAAACATTCTGTTTAGCATTTATTGAACATCTACTTTTTTCTCCTACTTATTACTTTTTGCATGCATAAATGCATCAATAAACACTGTAGTATGATATGAACCATACTAATTCACCCACCAGTTAAAGCCTAGAATCTTGGATTTCCTCATCTATAAAAAAAATTAATCTATCCAATGCCCTGTTACTCTTTACAACATATCTACAAAATGAATTAAAATAAAAAGGGTTCAAACTGTAGACAGCAGGAGACTTTCCGCTGTAAAGAAAGCAAAATAGAACCAACTTGCTATTAAATCATATAGAATCTTCTAAAAAATACTACTTGGCAGAGATTGAATTGATTCCAACAATAATTATTGAATCCAAAACCTATTTAAAGTTGTATTAATCTTTCTGCTTTGAGGCCAATTTCTCAGGTAAATTTATCAACCTAGTAAAGTATACAGCTGCCACAAGGACTGTGGAGCAGGGAGATGGGGACAGCAATGGCAGGGGAGGATAGGCTATTATGGGCCACTTTCTGTTAGAAGTCTGATCCTGATATGATCAACGCCATGATTAGAGCCTAATCTACTGAAATCAGTTTTAGGAGTGGCCACAGAGGGTTTGGTGTCTCCTGGGCAGACTTCACATCTCCAAATCCTAAAAGTCAACCTGGGGCTACCCTCTCCCAGCATGCTATGCAAAACCCTAACAAAACAGAACCAAGGAAGCATAAAAGGATGAGTCTGGCTTAGAGAAAGTGAAAATGATGGAGAGTAGAAAAGAAAACTAGTAGGAGAAACAGAAAACATAAGTATTTATAATGTCTTTTGGGTACATACATTGACTCATATATATTACAGGCCCAGCAGCCAACACCTCAAAGCATTCTTTTCACATACATAAGTCTCATATTCAAAACAGAGGTTGACATCAAACAAGAACTTTAGTCCTGACTTGAAGCATACCAGAAAAGCATAGAAACAGAATGTGAATTTGGCTGGTGCTAACAATGCCTTTGTTTTGTTTTTATATGTTTTTATTGATTTTGAGAGAGGAAGAAACAGATAGAAACACCAATGATGAGAGAGAATCATCACTGATTCTCCTGCACACCGCCTATTGGGGATTGAGCCCGCAACTCGGGCATGTGCCCTGACTGGGAATCAAATCAGTGACCTCTTGGTTCCTGGGTCGACACTCAAACACTGAGTCACACAGCTGGGCACTAGCAGTGGTTTTGGTAATGGCTTCAGAAATGTCATGATAGGATTAAGGGCACTAAGAAGAAAGTCTGATGCTTCTAATTTGTATGTGCATTGGTTGACACACCAAAGAGTTCAACATTTTTTAGGGTTAAAACTACATTTTAATTTCTCAATGGTTTAGAGTAGTGCTTCTTGGACTTTAGCCAGCATGGGTACCTTCGTAAAATACACATTTTCACTCAAGTTAAAGTGGCCTCTGAGAGTCTGCCAGGCGATGTTGATATTCCAGGTCTGAAGGTCACACTTTAAGAAGCAAGGGTTGAGTCTTCAATTTTCCTAGAAAACAGGCCTGGCCTGCAAGCCTTGAGTATTTCCTATAGCCTACCCTGCTGGCCCACAGTACCCTGCAGTCTTCTCTACTCTAGCACACATCACACACAGTATAAAAGTCTGTTGTGTCAGCCTATGAACCAGGAATCATGTTCGATTCCCGGTCAGGGCACATGCCTGGGTTGCAGACTTGATCCCCAGTGTGGGGCGTGCGGGAGGCAGCCGATCAATGATTCTCTCTCATCATTGATGTTTCTGTCACTCCCTCTCTCATCCTCTCTGAAATCAATATACATATGCATATATATATATATATATATATATATATTTTTTTTTTTTTTTTTTAAAGAAACCTACTATATATCTTATTTACTGAGAGCAGTGTTTGACTCGGTCAAAGCCCACAGTTTGTTTCATTTGTACAAGTCATTATTAGTCAATCTGACTGGTTGTAGGACCACTGCTCCAGCTACATTTAATATGTGATTATATCCTTCTCAAGTCTCCATTTTCACAGAATAGTTAACTGTAGCAATCCACTATTCAAGAAAGGAAACAGGCCCTAGTTGGTTTGGCTCAGTGGATAGAGCGTCGGCCTGCGGACTGAAGGGTCCCAGGTTAGAGGCCGGCCAAGGGCACATGCCTGGATTGTGGGCTCAAACCCCAGTAGGGGGCATGCAGGAGGCAGCCAGTCAATGATTCTCTCTCATCATTGATGTTTCTCTCTCTCTCTCCATCTCCCTTCCTCTCTGAAATCAATAAAGAAATATATTTTAAAAAAAGAAAAGAAAGGAAACAGGGCAGCACTACCATTTCTTGTGTATCAGGTGCTTTATATGTGTTTTCGTTCAACTATAACAGCAACCATATGATGTAGTTTTACAGATGAAGCAACAAGACAATTCACAAGGTGACTTGTTTAGTGTCACAGACAATAATGGAAGAATAAGGGTTTGTATCCAAGCAACTGCACTATGGTAATATGCAAACTGACCCTAATGGCAGAACAACTGGAGGCAGCCAATTGATGATTCTCTCATCATTGACGTTTCTATCTCTCCCTCTCCCTTCCTCTCTGAAATCAATAAAAAAATATATATATTTTTAAAAATAGTGAAAGCATAGCAAAATCTTTGGTTTATCAATTTTAAATTCGTTTAGTATTTCTTTTAATTTCATCAGTAATTCTGGAACTGAAATTTTCACATTTATTAAAATGCTTTGCTGTGCATTGTGCATTAAGGTAGCCACTAGTCATGAGGCTATGAAGCACTTCTAATGTAGTTAGTCTAAAACCAGAGCTAGAACACTGAACCTGAAAAGTGAATGGAAAATATCTCATTAATAATTTTTATGTAGATTAAATGCTAAAATATATTGGGTTAAATAAAAATTAAAGTTAACTCACCTGCTTCTTTTTTTTGGGACTACTCAAAACACTGAAATTATACTACGGCTTGCATATTTCTATTGCACAGCACAGGCTTACCTAACTTCCACTGTAACTCCATCTCCAGAAAACACTTGATCATCTAAGCAATAACTGTCACACCAATTTACAACTTATAGATTTTCTTGGTATTTAATCAAAGAATTAATCGAATGTCTAAGTTTATTCTTGGAAAGGTTGATGTACTATTAGAAAATGGTTAAGGTAAATAAAGATTTGACCACTGTGAGGCAGAATTTTAACTGATGAAACACAATTCTCTGGTTAGGATGGTATTCACTATATTGGTCAAGACCACAGAACGAATGACATTTAACAAAATACGGAAATGACACTGATATTAACAAAATTTTAAAAATATGGAAACCAAAGAATCTTGCTTATATCATAATAACGGCTATGACAATCCATCTCATTTTATAGCCAGTCTCCACTGCCAAGAATATGCAAAATAAGCACTAAATAAAATAAAAAATATAACACAGGAATGCCTGATATTAAAGAAATTCATGTGATAGACTAATGGATTTCCAATATAAGGCTGGACACATTCCTGTTCATGTAACATAATCCCAGTACCTAAGCAATGATTTAAAAAATGAAGTGCTACCTTGTTCTAGGCAAGGCATCTCTGCACAAGTTTGGCAGTGCATTAGAGGGCTAGAACTCATCAATGGAGGCTGTTTGCTGCCCAACTACAACCGATACAAGGGGGAGGGAAAGCATGGCCAACGAAACACTCATGAGATTAGCAGCGGATTATGAAGCAGTAGTGAGATAAACAGGAGGCAAGACACTACCAGATTAGGGGTAAAAGAGGACACAGGAGAAGCAATAGCAAATATGGGGACATGGCTCATATAAATGGGATAAACCTGGAAACACACACACACACACACACACAATTTTAGAACATAAGTCAACAGAAAAATAATCCTAACGGTTTCTCAGTTGGAACAGAAGTTTCTAAATAAGGAGAAATGCTGTATTTACTTATTTGTGAATAAAGAATGTAAAGAATTTATATTCTTAAAGAATGTAAATTATCTGGACCAAAATTAAATGTGAGAATCAAATTTCCATTGCTAAGATCTTTTCAGAGCCAAAACTACGTAATTACTATATATCTATTCAAGAAATAAAAAAGACAAGAAAAACAAACAAAAGAAAATGAAAACAAGAGAAGACTAAGGAGCAGGAAAACTGGTTTGAGAATAAAAATCTCTCCTGGTTTATAACTGTAATGTGCCGTATTTACAAAATAAAAATATATCTGGACTTTATTTAGAGGAGACTAATTCTCACATTAAAATAAAATACAATTTTGTCTTCCTACTGATCTTATAATTCCAAAATAAATGACCAAGATACTAATCCTATAAAAAGTCAAAATTTTCATCAATTTAAGTCATGAGACTTGAAAATTCAAATTATCATTTTGACTAAACACTTATGCACTATTTGATATCTGGCCATTTTATAAAAACTTAAGTAGGATTTTGTAGAATAAATCAGTCTTAGATATGGCGTCTTCACTTTGCATGTAGTTTCGCTTAAGTGCCACTTAAAAAGAACTGGAACTTACCCTCTAGAGCAGTGGTTCTCAACCTGTGGGGCGCGACCCCTTTGGGGGGTTGAACGACCCTTTCACAGGGGTCGCCTAAGACCATTGGAAAACACATATATAATTACATATTGTTTTTGTGACTAATCACTATGCCTTAATTATGTTCAATTTGTAACAATGAAAATACATCCTGCATATCAGATATTTACATTACAATTCATAACAGTAGCAAAATTAGTTATGAAGTAGCAACGAAAATAATTTTATGGTTGGGGGTCACCACAACATGAGGAACTGTATTAAAGGGTCGCGGCATTAGGAAGGTTGAGAACCACTGCTCTAGAGGTAGAGCCCACATTACCTAAAACAATTTCAGAAGGAGCTCCCTTCACTTCCTGAAAATCAATAAGACAATTCTAAGATTTTTCCATGAAACCACTGATGTAAGTCCTAAGTTGAAATGTCAGCTGCACTATACCCAAAACTTTACTGTTTCTTTTAAAGGGTTCTATTGTAACTGCAAATAGGTTACATTTATATATCACAAATGAGTTGAAATTCCAAATAAGATCACTTCAAGTTTACTGCTTCATTCACAGCATTTTTTTTTAAATGGCCCATATACCTAAGTTAACACTACATTAAGTTCAACCTGAAGGCAAAAAATATTGCCCTCCAAAGCCACACATACACCTTGTTTTACAGAAATGCTCCAACATGGTTTGTCAACATTTTTAAAATCACCCTACCTGTTTAGAACGGGGTCTACCGGGAGAAAACTTCCTTTTGGTAATAGCTGGTTTACCCATGCCAATTTTCGGAGTGACTGAAAAGTAAGTGGTTGGCAGGATGTTTCCAACAGAAGCACTGAGCGCTGAAGGGTAACGGTGCAGCATGTCGTGGGAAGGCGAGTCCGAGGAACGAGGTGGAGAGGAAGGCGCGTGGGCCTTGCTTATGTCCACGGCCGATGGAAATGGTAACTCCGTCTCAGGCGGGAACTTTACAGATTTGTCTTGGCATAAGCCATCCTTCACACAACTCTCAACTGCAGGAGTCGTTTCAAAGTCCATGAAGGCAGCGGAAGATTCAGAACTAACTTTCTTTTCCATTTCTTCTTGTACCCTTTCTCCAGCTAAGCGTTCCATAGGGCATACAGTACTGTCCTCACGGGAGGACACCAAGGTTTCTGGTGGAATGGTGACGGAGTCCATGATTGAATTTGGAGGCCTGGACTCCTCAGTGGATGCCACCACCTGAGGTTCCTCTGACAACTGCAGCTCCTCTTGTGCAGTGACCGGGTGTGCCAGGATGTTGACGTTTCCCGACACATCCATTTTGTTTTCATTTTGATTTTCATCACAAGTATGTATCACTTTAGAAGACATTTCCACTTTTTCATTATCAACTGCATGAGAAATCCGATTTTCCAATTCAGGATGCATTTTATCTTGAGATGATTCTACAAAAGTTGAAATATTTGTTATGTTAATGTACATATGAATTTTTAAATTTCTAACTAGGAGTAGTTGTAAGACATGAATGTCTTATATGTCTGTAGCTTTGTGGCTTAAAAATAATAGGCTTGGGCAGATTAATCGCAGATCAGACTAGAAAACCTACAAAATTATCACATAAAATAGGATCCCCAAGGTGTAAGGTATTTCTGGTAAGAATATTAAAACAGAATTTCTATAACATGTATAGGTGTTTTATAAATTGAGCACTTACAAAACTATTTAAAACTTTGTAGGTGAAGTTATACTCATTTAACAACTAGGAAATGAAGTTCAGAGATGTTATGTAAGGTCTCCAAGTTAAAGTGAAGACTACTAGTCCAGAATATAAGGCTATTCTGCAACAGCAGGCACCCAGATGTAAACAAAGCTCTGTAGACTCAAATGTGTAATGACCACAGACAGAAAAGATTTTGCTCAGCTGTACCTGCTAACCTACTCAAGGCATGTGTTATATATGAGAAGTATTTCCAGTTGCTGACTAGTAAATTTTAAATCAGGGGACTAGTGTGTTGGACCATTAACCCAATCTTACTTAACAGTAACTTCAGGGGTCCAATCGACAGCCCTAAGTGCCCTATCAAGTAAGACCACTGACTTAGTAAAAAGCACTTAGTATTTCGAATACCATCGTGGTAATTTCTAAGTTACATTAACAAACACACTAATTCCTCCTTTATGATTTACCATGGTGAATGAAATTTATCTACATCCTTGTATCAGAATGAAATCTCACTTCTCATTTCCACTTTATTGGAAGACTATAGTTGAGGATAAAGAAAAAACATCAAATAAATCTGATTGTACCTTTTTAAGTTATTTTTTAATACATTTTTATTGATTTAGAGCAGAAGAGGGAGAGAGGGACAGAAACATCAATGAGAGAGAATCACTGATTGGCTGCCTCCTGCACGCACCCCACTGTGGATCAGGCCCGCAACCTGGGCATATGCCCTTGACCAGAATCAAACCCAGGACCCTTCAGTCCGAAGGCCAATGGGACTGAGCAAAACCAGCCAGGACTGTACCTAGTATTTTTAAACACAAAAATCCTTCAAAAATACTTAATACAAAATTAAACACACATGAAAAGTAAATGCTTAAGGGTTTAAAACCAAAAGTACCATTTGAGTGACTCAAATGAAAAAACCTTATCGTAATGCTATAGGAAGCCTAAGTCATATGCTAACAGAAGACCAACAGCCTCAAGTCACACTGGCAAAGAGGAACCTATGTAACACATGTAGAGACCACAAATATATTCCTTCTGTTCTATGCTAGGAAGTATTAAGATAGAAATATAAACACACAGTTCAATTATAGTCAGCTAGTTTAATACAATGATTTTAACTTGCCTAAATAATGAACACTTGATTTAGCAATTCTTTTTAGAGAATGTAAGCAGTAGTAAATAATTATTTGGGTATATTAATTTTGAAAGGCAATCGACAATGACCAATCTGTATAGAAACCATACAGGATATGGTTATGGTTGTAATGGGAGCAAACAGACCATAGGAACATGCCGCTTACCAGAAGTGAGAAGCCCCTGTGTGTCCAGACCTTCTGGCAGATTGCTCTTCTGCTGTTCTCCAGCATGGATCAGAACTGCTGGGAATAACACATGCGTGGAATCTCCAGCAAGGAGTCAAATTTCCCAAACCCTGCTCTTTCCAAGTAACTTAACATTTTTATCCTATTGTCAAAGGCCAATTTCCAATATAAGCACAGAACATCATGCTACTATTTCTTAGTAAGCAGGGTGTAAAGATGGGTATGAAAAAGAATGAGGATTCTGAATACGCACTATGAGACTTATTGTTATAGAGAGCCTTTTGTCTTACTTTTTTTACGTTACATACCTTTTAATAAGTTGTTAAATATGAAGTTAATCTCAGAAAATTCTCAATAATTATATTCAATCTATAAAATACACAATTTTACATAAACTACCAAAAACTATCAAATGAGCCCAAGATTTAAGTTTAAGAAGTAGTTTATCCCTCAACCTGGTCTCTCATTAATTTCAGATCCTCAAGTGCAGTAATATTATCAATTTTGAAAAAAGCTTAATTGAAATAACTAAAACAACCCTCAACAGGATTGCTAAGATGACCTCAAATAAATTTTTCATTATCTCAGCATGGAATATCTCACAATCAGGAATGGCTCTAGTTAGTAATTAACAAGTATAACTCAGAAGTAGAAAATAACAAATTACTTTTTTGGGTTTTTTTACAAACTAGAGGCCTGATGCACAAAATTCGTGCAAGGGGCTCGCCCCTCCCCCACCCCGCGGCTTCGTCCAGAAGGTCCTCGGGAAGGACTTCCGGTCTAATTAGCATATTATGCTTTTATTATTATAGATCACTTTTTAATGAAAATCAATTGATCCCTAAACAAATAATTTATTTGTGATTAAGTCTAGGTTACAACTCAACTACAAATATATCCGTACCCTTTCCCCTATTGATTTCTGTCTAAGGTTATTTTACTAAAAGCTCCTCTCTAAACAGTTTCCTAAGCAGTATGTATATCTTGGCTAATTTTTATTTAGGATACTAAAATTTCAGCAGACATTCACATATTCGCTGTACCCACATTTTCTCCAGAAAACGGGCTCTATTCATTATGGAAAACACTCTTACCATCTGGAACAATTCCAGATGTAGACTCTTGGCCGCGGGTGTCTTTAGTAACTGCTTGCTCGAGAAACACCACAGGGTCTTCAGAGCCTTCCACTTCCATTTCATTGTTATAATCTGTAACAGAAATGTATTTATTCTTTAGCTCAGAATGACTTTTCCTGGTTTTGTTTTTGTTCTGTTGTTGTTGTTGTTAACTAAGTCAACAGTTACTACGTTGCTTTAGTGAGGGTAAATTATCACCAAAAATATCATAAACTCTTCTTCATATTTTACTATTTTGAACCCAACATATCTTTACTTATTTTAAAACATGGAAAGTAGCCCGGCCAGTATGGCTCAGTGGCTGAGCATCAACCTATGAACCAGGAAGACACAGTTCAATTCCTGGTCAGAGCATATGCCGAGTTGCAGGCTTGATCCCCAGTTTTGGGGCATGCAGGAGGCAGCCAATCAATGATTCTCTCTCATCATTGATGTTTCTATATCTCTCTCCCTCTTCCTTCTCTCTGAAATCAAAAAAATTTTTTGAAAAAAATAAATAATAAATAAAATAAAAATATGGATAGCATAATGAATTAAGAGGTAACTGGTACCCAGCCAGTGTGGCTCAGTGGTTGAGCATCAAGCCATGAACCAAGAGGCCAAGGTTCCATTCCAGTCAGGACACATGCCTGGGTTGTGGGCTCAATCCCCAGTAGGGGGTGTGAATGAGGCAGCCAATCAATAATTCTTTCTCATTTTTATCCCTCTCTCCCTCTCCCTTCCTCTCTCTGAAATCAACAAACAAACAAAAAAGTAACTGACATTTTATTATTTTAAAAGGATATTCAACAACTGTATACTGATGCATACAGGAATAATATGAGTAATTAAGATGCATCTATTTAATCCCTTTGCAGATAATAACACAGAGACTTTTATAGAAGTTGTCATGCATACTGATGAAAATGAAAAACAATGGCAAGAAGGTCTGTTTCTTCACCATCTAAGAATCTTGTAATCATATTTATAGCTAACAGTACACTACTAAAATACCTGAGCAAAATTTGGGACTCTAGAAGTGAAAATTAACATATAAGAACAAAATTATAAAACTAAAACTTGTTTAGAGTGAAATAACCCAGATTTTGAAGCGCAAATTAAGTCCTATTACCAAACCTGGAGGAACCTGCACTGTTGGCTCAAAGAATATGCTTGGAGTAAAGCACAACAGTCCTGGATTCGAACATCCGGAGAACAGTTGTGAGAAGCTAGATGAGATGTCAGCCATCAGACACAGGTATCAGGGTCATGTGTGTATTTAAAGGCTGAGAAATTAAGAGTAAGATGGGACCTGGCACACAGAAGTCACCCATTATCACTAAAGCAGTATACTGGTGGTTGGCTGGGCCCAAGTGTACCTGCAGTGATGTCGGCCATCTCCACACCATCACCTGGCTGCAGCGCATCCATCTCGGCTGCTGCTAAGTGTTTGCAGTATGTGCAGATATACTCTTCTCTGAACTGAGAGTCCAGTTCCTGATCCGTTGGTTTGTCACATTCTAAGTGAATCCACCTGCAGTGATAAATATTTTTAGATAAAATGTTCTAGTTCATAACGTAGGGCAAAGAGAAGCAATTGCTGAAAAACTGGGCAAAGGAGAGGTTGGGGATGAGAGAGAGAGGTTATAGGGGTTGGCAACTGGGGAAGGACCTATTTAAGGAATGGGCGTTTCTGCATGTCATGAGAGGTGCTGACATACTTTTACTTCCATATTGTCAAACTATTTCCTCTTCAGTTCCCCCTCTTAATGCTCATTTCTGGTCTTGTCTTATCTTTTGCCCATTCAGTTCCTTACGCCTTTCAGATTCATGAAAATGTGACTTAACTTCACCTACAGCAGCACTCAGTACTAAAAGGAACATTAGAGTGATAAAGCTCAGAGCACAGATACATGGCAGAGGACGATCACACAGAGGAACTAACACAACACTTCAATGGCAAATGTCTTCTTACCTTTTGCACATATTACAGTGAAGCATGTCTTTCTGCAGTTCTGGGTTGTAGCACTTCCCGCAGAAAGGACACAAGTTGTCCTGCTGCTGGTAACAACTGTCACACACCAGGCAATTGTGGTGCCACTGAGAGCTAGACCGTGTGCCACACTCTACACAAATTCTGCAATTCTAAACGCCAGGAGAAATGAAAACAAAACCAGGGTGTTAAGCATATGTATTACAGTCCTTGTATATACCATTTGGAACTCAATGAAACATTCATAGATTATACATTAAGCTTTCATTTTCATGATGCTAATTAAGGGTATATATTTTTGAAAAAGCAATTTGTTTTGAGCCTCTGATAAGACATCACTCAATTTGAGCTAAAACCTCTAAGAAAATATAAATAGGGGATGGAGACATCCAAGTAAACATAAATAAGAAGGGGGGAAAGCCCAAGAGCTACTCCAACTTAAAAAAAAAAAAAAATGGAGCATATTCCAGAATCAGGAAGTAGCTTATGTGGAATACATCTGCTAAACCCCCATTGCAGAATGCAAATTGGTGCTGCTAGGGTGCTCCATTTGCTATGGGTAGCTTAGACACCAAAAACAAGGATTCACACTAAAGAAGTATCACCACCCATTCCAAATGACTTGGTGTCTAAAATTGTGAAAATAATCACTCTGCATCAAAATCCAACTATGGCTTCTCGTATTTTCTGAACAGAATGGCACTATTCTTTTCAAAATAGAGCTTTTTACCAAGTGCCAGGCCTCCGAAGGCCAGCCCAAACCCTCCTTTGTGCCTATGAGTTAGTCTGCCTTAAAGCCCTGGGCGCAAGACTGCGGGGCTCTCATTACCTACCGTGGCTTTCTGATCTAAAACACCAACAAAAGGAGCTGTATCTTTTTGAGCTGCTGGGTTGACATGAAAAAACTTGCTCACCAAAAAAGAGAAACTAGCATGAGCCATAAATCTGCTGAAGTCTTACAGGTATCATATGAATGCACTAATATTAATGCAAAAATCCTGAATAATATTACAAATAGACTCCAGTAGCAAACAGGAAAATAATAAGCCACATCCTAGTGGATTTTAAGCAAGGATGGTGAAATACAAGGACGGTTAAATATTAGAAATCCGCCCAGTAGGTGTGGCTCAAGTTTGTTGAGCATCATCCCACGCACCAAGAGGTCGCCAGTTGATTCCACTAAGGGCACATGCCCAGGTTGTGGGCTCAAACCCTGGTAGGTGGCATGCTGAAGGCAGCCAACTGATGTTTCTCACATCAATGTTTCGGTCTGTCTCTCTCCTTCTCCCTTCCTATCTCTCTCTCTTAAAAAACAAAATCATTAAGAGCATATTTTTTAAAAAGAAAATCTATTAATAAAATTTAACATATTCTTAGGTCTGAGAATAATTTCAATAGATTCTGAAAAGCCTTTGGAAAAAGATCAAAACCCATTCCTAATTTAAAGAACTCTTAAGAAAATAAAAGTGGGTGGGTATTTCCTTAATGTGATAAACATACATACATCAACTCTAAAGCCAGCATTTTATTTAACTGGGGAACCCTAGAGGTATTCCCACTGAAGCAAGGATGTGTACTCGATTCACTACTATTTAACATGATTCTGAACTTAATGTAAACATTGAAACAAAACCAAGGTAGAGTAATAAGAAGAAATAAAGCAGTATTGTAGATGTCAAGATAATATATTTGAAAATCCTAGAGAACTGATCACAAATTCAATATAAAAGAACTTAAGAAAGTAGCATGATATAAAACAAGCAATGATAAATAAAAAGAATATACACACAAATAACAACCAGTTAAAAGGTATAATAAATGAGAAAATCTCACTTATAACAGCAACAAAATGGATAGAATACTTAAGAATGAACCTATACAAAGAGAATTACAAGCGCTATTAGAGGACGCCTAACTAGATCTGCACAAACGCAAAGACATACCTGTTCATGGTTAGGATGTCTTATCATCAAGATGTCATTTCTCCCCTAACTCAATTAAAAATTTTAAAGTGATCCCAATAAAAACTCCAATGATGTTTTTTATGTAGTTAGGTAAGTTGATATAGAGTTCATAAGGAAAAGTAAACAAAAGAACAGCCAGGAAATACATGAAATTAAAAGGTTCTGAAAGGGGACGATACTTCCACACACTGCAGAGCCTCTAGACTTGAAACAGGATGGTAACAGAAAGATCCATGGAACAGACTAGCAATTCCAAAAATAAACCCCAACCCAATCTAGAACTCTGATCTGGAATCTCAAAGTGGATGGGGCAAAGAGAGTCTTTTACTGTCTGGTTTGTGGGCAACTGGATAGCCACCTGGAAAATGATACTTCAAATCATACACAAGCAGCAACTCCAAGTGGACTAGAGCTAAAAGTGAAAAATAAAGTGATGCAAAAACTGGAAGATAATATGAACTCTTCAACCTAGCTGGTTGTTCAGTGGTTAGAGCGTTGGCCCACAAACTAAAGGGTCTCGGCTTCAATTCTGGTCAAGGGAACGTACCCTGATTGCAGGCTCAATCCCTGGCTCCAGTCACAGCATGTGTGGGAGGCAACCAATAGATGTGTCTCTCTCACATTGATGTCTTCTCTCTCTCTCTCTCTCTCTCTCTCTCCCTCCCTCACTCCCTCCCTCCCACTCTCTCTAAAAATCAATGGGAAAAATATCCTTGGTGAGGATTCCTCGGTGAGAATTAACAACAAAAAAAGAACTCTTCTATAACCTCAGTGTAAGGAAGGATGATTCTAACTCAAAAAATCCAGAAGTAATAGAAAATGATAAATCTGGCTATATTGTGTGGCAAAAACATAACATTAGCAAAGTGAAAAGGGAAATTAACTAACTGGAAGGAAATATTTGCATCATATAACACAAATAAAGGCCTTATGTCCCCAATATACAAAGAACACTTAAATTGGGGGCGGGGGGTAAAAAAAAAATCAAAATCTTCAAGGATAATAGGCAACACTCATATAGAAGAAGGTAAAAATTACCCTTACGCACATAAAAAAGTTATCAACTTCACTCAAAAGAGAAATGAAAATTAAACTACACTGAGATACCATTTTTCACCATAAAATGGGCAAAAATTCAAAAGCTGAACATGATACTCTGTTGGCCAGGCTATAGAAAAAGTTGTTCTTTCACACATTACTTTCCTGGTGGTAATGTGAACTGCCATTAGCCCCTGGGGAAGGAATTTGACACTATCTCTGTCAATTTCTTGAGCATTCACCCCTGAGTCAGTAATTCCACTTCCAGGAATTTGTCTAGAAATCTTCTCTCAAAAATTCAAAAAACCTTAAACATAAAGTTACTGCCTTCAGAACCATTTGTTATGTAAATATGGAAAACTACCTAATATCCAAGCATAGCCCATTGGTTGAATAAACTATGGTGCAGATAAGAAAGTGGGGGAGGGGAAGGGAGAGGAAAAGGAAGAGGGAAATCAACTGATATGATTTGCAGACTTTTTTTAAGTGAAAAAAGCAACAAGCAAAAGAGCACATATAATATGCTACCTTCGGTATAAAGGGAAAATAATATATCTGCTATCATTATAAAATAATACAGGAAGGACAAATCAAGGAGCAAGCTAGTAAATGTGGTAGAAGTGGTTCAGGAGGAAATAACAATTCTGAGTAGAACTTTTGAAGGCATGCTAGTATTCTATATACTTTTAAAAATGGAAATCATAAGAAAAGGGGAATAAAGTCTATCACTGAAAATGAACTGAAGTTTCTTTGTTGCAGTGCGGAACTGAGTAAATGTGTGGGTGTTGGTGGGACCCAGATTCTTACTACAGAAGAACAGACATGCAAGAATGGGAGAAGGCAAAAACCTCAGTAGGAAGGATTGGCGTTGGAGTTATTGGAGTACATCCATTATTTATAAATTATGTGAGTATAAAGTTATGTTTATGTGTGTACATGTATTTGTACATATGTATGTGAAGTGCCCACATGCATTAATTCCTGACCCATCTGCTGACATGGCAAACCTAGTGCCTCTTCTCCACTACAGGCTCCTGAGCTAGAGGAGATGGCCGATTCCAGGGCTGGGGCACGAGAAGTGTAAGATGAACTTGAACATCTTGTTAGCCAAAATGTTAAGGAGCTGCTCACAAGGACATGGGACCCAGCTTCAAGAGGCTGCCAAAGGGAAATATGGGACAATCTGAGCACAAAACAAATTAGCTACAGTAATTAATTAAAGCATTATTTTACAAACAAAGGGTAAAAACTGCATCAGGCAATGGGTCCTAAAATCTTGGTGGAAATTTTGATGAGGAGCAGGGTATTCACATGATCTTAAGAGTGTCTCCTCACAAGGCTTTACTCGATACACGGGAGAAAAGAAAACGGGAGAAATCTGCTGGCAGCTTGACCAGATTATCAGATTGACATCACCTATGAGGAGACATGAGCGTGAGGTGCACAGGCTGTGACACCCGAGAAGGGCACTCATCACCTTTGCAGTATTTGGGCCAAGAATGCCTAACTCTGCATAATCATGAGGAAATACAAAGACAAAATGAAGAAAGTTCTATTTGGGAAAAACAAACAGGTATGTGGGAGAAAACTATTCTTCAAAAATGTCAATCTAAAAAACACAAAGAAGAGCTTGGGAAATTTTCCAGATTAAAGGAATCAAAAGAGACACAACTACTAAATGGGATACCTAACCCAGACTAGATCTTGGACCCTGCTTGGGAAGGGAGAAAATGTTATGTGGGACCTTAGATTAAGTGACAAATTGAAACATGGATGGTAGATTGGATGAAAATACTACACTGATGTAAACATATGAAGTAGGGAACAGTGTTGATTATGTAAGAATATCCCTATTGCCATGACCGGTTTGGCTCAGTGGAGAGAGCGTCGGCCTGCGGACTGAAGGGTCCCAGGTTCGATTCTGGTCAAGGGCATGTACCTTGGTTGCCGGCACATCCCCAGTGGGGGGTGTGCGGGAGGCAGCTGATCGATGTTTCTCTCTCATCAGTGTTTCTAACTCTCTATCCCTCTCTCTTCCTCTCTGTGAAAATCAATAAAATATATTTAAAAAAAAAAAAAAGAATATCCCTATTATTAGGAAATACACACTTAAGTATTTAGGGGTAAAGGAAACACAGTGTATGTAACTTACCCTCAAATGGTTCAGGCAAAAAAAAATATTGGGAGAGGAGTGTTGGTAAGGAGGGAGAAGAGAGTAGAGAGAAAGGGCAAAGATGATGACGCTGAAACCCCAACCATAGGTGAATCTAGATAAATGACATATGGGTACTTTTATTTTTCGAACTTTTAAAGTTTGAAATTATTTTCAAATAAAAAATTTTTTAAATGTATAATATACCAACACGCAAGCATTCTTGAAAGAGAAACAGGGAAAAGAAACCTACCTGACATGTGACTGGTCTACAGCAAAGTTCCTGACAAGATCACCCACACTCCAGCGGGCAACCTCACTGCCCTGAAGGCCTGTGAAAGCCCCAGCGTCTCCATCTCCAACGCAGTGTGGGCAGGTACCAGGCCTCCAAATGTTAAATTCTGACTAAAGATCATGGAGATGCATGGAAGAATTTAACAGGAGAGGATCATTCTTCAGACTGCTCAGAGGATAAGCCTGCCTACTACAAAAAGCTCCATGCAGATTCCATGGGTACCTGGATACTCATTTTAGGCATTACGCTGGCCACTTTATAGGCACATCTCCCTAAACCCAACACCCCTGTGAGCTAAGTCCTATTAACATTCTCTGCATGAGGAAAACTGGCTCAGGAAAGTTGAATAATTGTCCATAATCTTGCATTTAGTAACCAGAAAAGCTGATATTTGACACCACAACCTAACCTTTTATCCACATTATAATAACTCCATAGAACAGACTTTTTCTTTTTTAAACACAACTATCCAATCCGATTCCCAGCACGGTTATATTCTGTCGCTGAGAAAAACACCAGCAGAATCTGACAGAGAGCAAATTAGTAAGAGACCAGGACAAAGGGAATTCTGAGAACAACCTTGGGAAATAAACCTGAAATTTTGAAGACATTTTCCAAGATAATGAAAACCATGACAAAGAAGATAATGAAGTAAGAGCAGGAAACAAAAATTATCTAGATGTTACTAAATGGTATTAAAGAGAATATTAAAAAGGTAGTTTTTTTAAAGGCAAAGTTAGTCACACTTCTCTAGACCTGGAGACTGAAAGCTACACTAATTAGTGTAGAGCCACAGAGGCATCCTGGAAGCAAGTACAAAGAAATGAGAACAACAACAAAAAGACCCTAACTCTTTTAAGCACACACACAAAAAAGGATTATAGCTAGGTAACTTAAAAAAAAGAGATAAAGAAAAAATAAAAATTTTTCTTCTGTGATAAGCTGAAAAAACTCTTGGGGGGGGGGGGGGGGATGGGGATGGATAGTTTCCAAAGTATAAAAAAGAAAAAGATGTAACACAAAATTATACCAAACCAAATTCAAATTCTTGTGGTAGTCATAAGACAGGAGTGAGCAAACTTTTTGACTAGAGGGCCACAATGGGTTCTTAAACTGGACCGGAGGGCAGGAACAAAAGCATGGATGGAGTGTTTGTGTGAACTAATATAAATTCAAAGTAAACATCATTACATAAAAGGGTATGGTCTTTTTTTTTTTTTTAGTTTTATTCATTTCAAATGGGCCGGATCCTGCCCGCGGGCCGTAGTTTGCCCATGGCTGTCTTAAGACAACAGTATTCTTTCAGATATAGTATTTCAAAAAATTTACAATTCTTCTTTTAGAGAACAACAAGGATGACAAAAGATTAAAGGTGAAATGAGACTGCAATTTATAGAAGATATATATATATATATATACACACACACACACACACACACACACACACACACACATATATTTATTTCATTTATTTTTTTTGCAAAGAAAAGGTGACAAAGTTTATATTAGTCTGAGTTAACTTAACCAAGATAAAAAGAGAGAAAAAGAAAGAATTCTCATTCAATGGGAAGTGAGAGAAGAAAAAAAATACTTTCAACATTGTAATTTAACATTCATAAAATAAGATTCTGAATTGCAAATCATTGCAGGAAATAGAACTAGTTTGTCTTAAAATAGTCCAGCATCTCAATCACAACCACTAATCTCAAATAGTTAGCTCTATTAAACCTTTTAGAAGAAACATTTAAAATTACAACAAAGGGTCCAAAATAAAAAAGATGTGAAAAGATCATTCAATTGGTAAACTAAAACCCCCTGTGGCCATATTGTCAAGCAAAGTATCTGGTGAAAAATGCAAGTGTTACACGGGCAGTTTTACATTGATAAAAGGCATAATATATGTATCAACAATGGCCTGACCTACTTGCTCAATAACAGCCACAAAATAAGTTTCTTAAAAAAAAAGGAAAATACAAGGAGAAATTGATATGAAAAAGCACAGAAGTCAATTTTATATACATCCTTATATGCTGTTGAATCAGCTAACCAAAAAATAAGGACTGAAATGAAATTAAAAACAAATATTACACCTTAAAAAGTCACTATTTCAAGTATCAAAGTATTTGCCAAAAAAAAGCACACTGGTTAAACTATCTGATTAAATACAATTAGGGCAGAAATGAACATGCTTAAAGCACACCCTAAAAATAAATTAGGTCAAATGTATATAAATACAGATAAGCTTAAAATTATAACGACTTTGGGGACAGCTAAAACTATAACTCAAGGTAAATTTATAGTTACATATCCTTTTCCTTTGAAAAATCGAAGAAAACAAATTACGATTCAGCTTCCTAGTTCGGAGAAAGAAGGCAGGCAGAGGCGCGGCGGCGAAGACCAAGTGCGAACGTACACGTCTGTCCGACAGCAGGTTCTCCTCGGACGGCAATGCAGCGGGAGAGCCAACCGCACCACCGCGTCCAGCAGACGCGGGGACCGGAATCGCCGACGGGCGGCCGCGGCCCCTCCCTCCCAGGCAGGCGCACGGGAGGGCAGTTAAATGGAGACGACCCCTCCCTCCCCTCCAGTGCCCACCCACGGAACTCCCCCCCGCCGCCCACGGCCAGAGAACCAGGTGAGTTGCGGCCAGGTCCAGGCGCCGATCCTCACCTGGCCCGGGGTGCGGCGCAGGTGCTGGGCTCGCTCTGCGTCTCCCCCCTCTCCCTCTCCCGCACTCCATCCCGGGATTCTCCCGGAGGGCTCGTCCCTCTAGACAGGACCCCGCCCCCGGAGGACAAAAGACCCCTCTCTACCCCCCGGGCCAGCGCCTCGCTCCCTCCCTCAGGCCTCCACACCTTTCCATCTCCGGAAGGCGCCTCCCCCTGGAAGCCTCCCCGGCCCTGGGATCCAGGGCCCACCTCGGCCACCCAGCCACCCCACTGGAGGAAGGGAAACCTACACACGCCGACTGGGAGGGCAAATATAAGGGCCAGGACAGGGGTCCAGAAACGCATTTCTGAGTCAACGGGACAAGAATGGGAGGCTGCAGAGGGACCACAAATGTACTCTTGGAGGGCTGTTTTCTGAGAACTTCAAGTTTTTCAGGGAAATGCTACCCTAAAATAATTAATAAAATGTTAACTGGCCTGCAAGGTGCTGCAGTGCAGGTCTCCATACCGTCATTTAGCACTTGTGCTTATCACTGTTAGTCCCAAGTGCTGTCAGATAGAAAGAGGCAAGATCTGACCTAGTAAAATCGCGGTACAAAGGAGGAGATGCTTGGCGGACGCAGGTACCTGCACCGCAGCCCTCAGCTGAAGATCCACAGAGTAGCAGAGGGTTCTATCTCCATTCACAGCTCGTGGCAATAGCTGCACCCGCAAACAGCACGCCAGTAACTCACAATGAGGAACTGCTGGTCCATATTTTAGCGACCACTAGATCGGTACCCACCATGGTGCACCTGTGAACAAAGCTGCTCAGAGCTACCCAGTGACATTGATTACATCTAAAGCTCAAGGGCTGCCTGCTGGCCTTCTGAGGTCTCATTTCTCTGAACCAGGAAACACGGTCATCACATATCAATACTGTTTTTATAGAAATACCTGTACAAAGGCATTCTCAGTACCAACATCACTAAAGCCAAAGAAACCTAATGTGCGGAACTGGACCTGAGATAGTGTCTGTCTACTAAACTGAGACTTGGCTGTTTTGTTTCAGTGCAAAACTATTTGTTAGATTAAATGAATATTTACTCTATAAATTCTATTTAGTTTTATTTTTAAAGTCATTGTAATTACTGTAGATAAAAGAAGTTGATTCCTAGCTTCGTGTCTGTCCTATAAAATTAAGATTATAATTTTTAAAACCCTCAGCATGAGGGGAGTGCAGACACTCGAGTCTCCAGGTATTTACCATCTACATCCAAGTACAACATGAAAATGAGACTCAGCAATATTTCTTAATAATTCTACAGAGCAAAGCCCTGCTACTCAGTGCAATAGGACAGCCCAGGGAGATGGATAATGTAGAAGATGAAACATTACACTGATATTAGGAGACCTGAGTTCTAGCTCCTATTCTGCCTTTATAAAACAGTAAACTTGAACAAGTGAGGCTCTCACCGGCTCATAATCTAGAATTTGTTAAACTATACAGATTTCAAAAGAAGCATGTGAACTACTTTTATGATTGATTCAGCCTAGAGAACATTCAAAGAAAGGTCACAGTAAATGTCTTTGTAAATACCTCCTAAACAGGAAAAAAAAAGCAGTCAATTGAGAATTAAAGGTGGGCACACAGTGCAATATACAGGTCTTATATTATAGAAAAATGTACACTTGAAACCTATATGATCCTATTAAGCAATGTCACCCCAATAAATTTTAAAAATTAATAAAAATAAAGGAGTTGTTCTTACCTTCTACTTTAAATATTTAAATATTTTGTGCTTCCATGGACAAATAATTTGTTTACCTGATACTATACTAACTCCCCCCATAAGGAGAGTTGTCAGCCAACCTATAGGTTTATGGAGACAGAACCTCAGGAAGCTTAAAGAGATCAGCATGGAACACTCAGGGTCATAAATATGCAAATACCAAAATAGATGGAAGAACAGAGAATCACTGACTCAAAGAATATCCAGAAAGAATTAAAAATAACTGCAGAAAGACAGAGTGTGTTAACTGGAAATGATTTAGTAATGTGATATGTACGATCAATAATGATATGTACTATGTAATATCAAGCATAATATCTTAACTGATGGAAAAAATGTCTATAGATCTTGTCTCTTAAAATCCAAGAGAAACTTTAAACAACACCTAAAAAAATTAATATCTAAGTCAATCATCACTTACTAAAACCACCACGGGGGAGGCACAATATGCATATACTTATGCATATATAATGATTCCAAATAGTCAATGCAAGTGTTACAAACATACATACATAAAATCACTGTAAAACCACCTAGAAACTTCCCTATAGAAATTCAATGTATTTTATCTCTGGATTTTAAATTTTAAAAATATATCTCCGTTTCAGTATCCTCATATGGTGATACTATCTATTTCAGACTTTCTGGGAGGATTAAAGATAAATCATTTACAAAAAAATTTTAAGCCATAAACACTTATGCGTGTTAATAGATTCAGCAGCATTTTGTAACAGCCTGAAATTGTAAACAACCCCAATGTTCACCAACAAGCAATTCAATAAACAAATCGTGGTATCTCCACTACTTGTCAACTATATGGGTGAATCTCAAAATAATTATACTGAGTTTAAAAGCCAGAACAAAAAAGAGATTATATACCATATAATGTTCTTTATATAAAACTCTGGAAAATGCAAACTAATGTACAGTGAAAGAAAGAAGATTGCCTGGAAGATAAGGTTGGTGATTGGTGAATAGCTGGAGGGACTCACAGGGGCACCAGGAAACTTTTAAGGGAGATGAATATGTTTATTATCTTGAAGGTGACAATGGTTTCATAAGGGTATATATGTGTCAAATTATAGACTTTAAATATTACAGTTTATTGTATATCAATTATGCATCAATAGAGCTGTTTATTTTAAAGTTGATGGCAGTGTATATAAATTTGTGTAAGTATCCGGTTTGTCTGCTCTATATATTTAAAAAACATACAGATGCTGATATTTTTCTTAAAAAAATAAACAACTTACTTTGCATTTCCAGCCATTGGTTGGTACTGATTTCATAACTGGTTGAAGACAAAAAGTATGATACCCTTTGTCACACGTATCACACACTAGCATCTTGCTATCTTCTCCCGATTGTCTAAAAAATAAGATAGCATTAATGATGCCTGACCTTTTAAACTTATGTTTGTAACATAAGTAATCATCTAAAGAATCAACTCTGGGATTGCCCAGTTCATAAACACCTCAGTGTCTGTTTTGTCCATGTGCAGATAATGACAAAGGCAACCCCTAGATGTGACAGCATTCGTCCCAAGCTCCCTACAGGCTTTTCCTACTGACAGCTCACCTAGGGTGCACCTGCTTTAGTCATTTGGGGATTCCACAGAGAAGGAGGGGTTAAGGCAGGATGACTGACTCTGATCTTTAAGTATCACATACTATCCTCTTTTGGGAAGGAACTATAACTGATAGTTGATGCTGAAGGAACACCCTTCAGAACAGTGAACTGGGAAGACACAGTCATAATAAAAGGAGGATCAAATCTGGCATCAGACCTATCTTTATATTCAACTGCTGTTTTTCTAGCTATGCAACTCCTGAATAACTTAGACTTGCGTTCTCTTGGTTTCAGGTATAAAATATGAATAATTACCAAAGGTTACTCTGAGAATTAAATATAATTCTGGTTGAAGAGCTTAGAATACTCATTAAGCAGTATGTACTAAATAAATAGGTGTAAGAATTACAATCTTATAATTATTAACAACTATACTAAAAATAAATATCTGCCTTGATTCTTGGCTATTAATCACTCTCAGATACTAAGAATTTAACTCAAGAGGAGGGGAAAGAAAACCTGGGGAATGCAAAAAGAGCGGAGAGAGGAAATGCTGAATTAATCCTGGGGATAAACAGAAGTAAAACGGAAGATGGGTTAGTTGGTCTCCAGTTATTTCTTATTCTACATATAAAATTGCATATTTTATCTCTTCAGCTACATGGAAAGATCCCATAGGAAAAGCACTTTCTTCAAGTTCTCATATTCCCTCCCAAGAAACCAGGCACAGATACAAGGTACCAAATAAATGTTTATTGATATTTTCTTTAATTTTTACCAAAATATAACAGCATTTGGTCCTACTTATTCCACATAATTCTGAGATACTGATGCTTTGTTAAGAAATTAAATTATGAATAAAACAGACTGGTGGGCATAATTTCTCCTAGTTAAAAAAGTCCTCAGCTTGTAAATAATTTAAAGACTGCTGTAGATGCAGGTAACATCCCCAATCTATCATGCTGATTAGTAGCATGAGGAAAATAAGTCACAGAAAAGACTGGAGAAATGACTGAAGGATGGAATAGAACAAATAGGAAAAGATCACCCCATTGCAAATGTTTAAATGCCATACAATACTCTGTTTCAGTATTGTGGTGACTAGGATCTACTGACCATAACTGTCTTCAGAGAGATATAGATTTTTTTAAAAAAACAATGATCTTAGTTTAATTGTTCTTCCTGGAAAGGAAGATGACTCACTTTCAGTAGTTATGTTCATTTTCCTATTAAATCCCCTCCCCGGTCTCCCTCTAAAGAAGTTGCTTTAGTTTTCTAATATTTATTTTAAATTGTTAATATTACTCATTTTAAAAATTGTTGGCAAATTTAAATTAGCTTTTTAGGCAACCAGAGGAATTTAAATTATTAAAATTACTTTTGTGTAGCCTTTGTTTCAAAGTAACATAAATGTTAATACACACCTAGCATTTATTTCTTAAATTAAGACATGATGAAGGCGATGTGAATGAATATAGCTGCAGTCTGAACAACCTTTAGCACATCACACAAACCTCTCGGACCTACAAATAAGGTCTCTCACAAACTCAATACACACCTGTGAGTTGAAATTAAAACTTACTTGCAGTTCTGGCACACTTTGCACTCAGGACATTGCCAACCTGCACGTTTTAATGGAGTAACCGCTATATCCAGGCACATTCCATGATAGTGCTGACCACAAGTAGTACAAAAGAACTGATCTAACAGGTCTCCCGGGCTGTCGCACACTGCACAGTTTGCATCTTCCTTTGCTATAATTAACAGTAAAACAATGAAATTGTTGTATAAGAATTTGATAATTTTCTGACTTTACAGTTTAAAAATCACTTTAAGGGAATTTGCATGGTAAATCTTTCAGACACTTTAAGTTATCCACATTGAAGTGATATCCAATCAGAATATGGTCTCCATAGAAACAATGCAATATATTTAATCTAAATGTAATCACATTCAGTTTAATCATCTGGTTTTGCAATTTGTGCCTATACGTACTTGAGACCAAGCAGTTCTGATGTAGTCTTATATCCCTAGTACCAGTGACAATGCTGGGTGCCTACTTAATGCTTCATATATGCTGCTGGAAGAACCAAACCAGTAAAGTATCAACTGAGACATTGGTAGTGTAAAAAAACAACAACAACAAAACAAAAAACATTTTATTTGGAAGTTAAATATGTTCTGAAATTAACAAAATAATAGACAAAAAAATTAAGAAATGTTAATATCCATTAGATTAAGATGCATCTTAAGCATAAACAGACTAATTTTTATTTAAATCAAGTAAGTTTTTTTAATACTGAAAAATATTGTATGAGGGAGAACATTATAGATGGAAGCTACACATTCATACCCAAATACAATACTTCATTCACTATTTCGATATTCATCTATATTGATGGCAAGCTGTTTTAAAAAGCATTAAATTCTATATAATTATGGACATCATCTATCTCCTAAATGTAGATCAAAAGAAATGTCGCTTTTTAGCAGTTCTTTTACCACTAAAACAAAAAAATAACTAATAAACTGCCTTGCCAAGTACATAGTTAAACTCATTCACATTACAAAATAAATAAATAATGTTTTCTAAAATCATACCAATTTGATAGATAGATATAGATATATCCTACATAATAAAAACCTAATATGCTGTGTCCAACAGTTGATTCGACCAGTTGCTATGACATGCACTGACCACCAGGGGGCAGGTGCTCCAATTGGTAGGTTAGCTTGCTGCTGGGGTCCAGCCTATCAGAACTGGGCCAGATGGGCTGGACACGCCCTGGAGCCCTCCCACGGTCTCTCCCTACCTTGCACCGGTGAGGTTCCTCGGCCTGGCCTGTGTCCTCTTGCAATCCGGGACCCCTCAGGGGATATCGGAGAGCCAGTTTCAGCCCAATCCCTGCAGGCCAGGCTGAGAAACCCCACTGGTGCACAAATCCGTGCACCGGGCCCCTCCCTCCCCACACAATTATGCCTATATCGGACACTTAGGGCCTCAACTAAATGGTCTGATTAGCTGATTACCTAGGATTGTTTTAAATAGTATATATAATTTTTTTTCTTTTTTGTATTTTGAAGGTTTCATCAGTCCTCTCTGACTATAAGCCCTTTCTACCTTCTTTCTTTCCCAGTCGAGCATCTTGAAACCATGTAATAATCTATTCCATTTCCTTATACCAGTCAGCAAACTGGTTTTGTAGGCCATAGAAGTCTCTGGTGTAGAAACTTTTTGTTTTTATTTTAGAGTCCTTTTAAAATGGTAAAAAGCCATTTGTAGCCTGAGGGCAGCACACAAATGGGCCCTGGGACTGAGATGTACCTGGCCCCCAAGCTGGACCCCCTGGTGGCTCCACACCCACCATTCATCTGAAGCTACTTTAATGAGGCTACCAATGACCTGTGAGCTCCCAGGGTCACTTTTTGGACCTTACCTTATTTGCACTTCGCAGCATTTATATTACTAACTAAGTCCCACCCTGAAGTAAGATTTCTCTTCCCTTGGCTTCTAGGATGGCCTCCTCCTCCTGTTTCTCCGTAAGGTCCCCATGCCGCCACCTCTTCCTCCTGGGCTGGCTTTTGTGCCTCTCTCCCTCTAAATGGTAGGATTGCATCCTGTTCTTTCTTTTCTAATTCCCCATGCCTTCTCTTTGTGATCACATCAACTCCCACAATTCCAATTCCCCAATGGATATCGCCAGCCCCAAACTTCTTTCTAAACCCCAACACACTATTTGCAGGTCTTCCTGAACCTCAATAGCCAGATGTTCTAAAAATATACACTCAATGCCTCTAAAATAAAACATTTTTAAAATCTAACCCCCCCTCCCTCTTCTCTCAACCAGCATTAGTATCACTGTTGACCCTTTAACTCTTTCCTGACCCAACACAGCCACTGGACACCAACTCTTGTTGAGCCAACTTTCCCTGTCCCTGTCCTTCCATTTGTACAGCTGGGTCCTTGTACTCCCTACTGTGGTCAATGCAATGCGTTCTGAATGGAATCCCTGCATATGGTTCTGATCTCCCTAAATAATCTAATTATGCATCTAACTGCTGAAACTAAAACTGCACCAGTACTTCCTTTTTCACCTAAAAGTGAAAAAATAAAAACTTTCTAGTATGAGGCAAAAAAGAAAAACACAAAACAAAAAACCATTTCCTCCCTTTCCAACTGACTCTCAGGACCATTCACCAATTCCTAATCACGTCAAGCAGTTTGCTGTGCACATAACATACGCTGCTGCTCAGTGCCGTGTACTTGGACACCTATTCCCTCTGCATGAAATGTGGTTCCCTTGTTGTGCCCCGAGCCCATCCCAAAGAGACCTTCCAAACTCTGCTCACTGTCCCCAAATATGAAATATTACCACTCCTAAGCAACTATGTGCATAGTTGTTGAATATTCTTTTCTCCATATGCTTAGAAGAAACTGCTCTATAAGTAATTATAACACAATACTGTGCTCCCTTGAAGGGCAGGGACCTTGTCTTTTAGACTTTGCATCCTCCACTTCCTAGCACAAATAAAGTCTTATTAAATATATAGTTTAAGTAAATAACTTGCTTCTAAAGTCACTTTTAAAAGAATCTTTGATTGATAGGCATTAATTTAAAAATGGAAATGTTATAAATTAGTTCATTTTTTGTAAGGGTGAATTGTTTTTTCTTAATACTGAAATGGAGTGCCAATATTTACTCATTCAAGCTATGGACATTTAAAAACTAGTCTTAGATCTATTTGCTACCATCAGAACATACAGAAATTGGGGCAAGTACTGGACTCTGATGATCAGATACTCAATTCATCTTTCTATTGTAATTTGCCAGGAATACTACCCAAGGTCCTTCCGTGGAACTTCCTAGAGTTTGACTCTGACACTTCCACTTACCATTGCAGCCACCAGCCAATGTGGCTACAAAGCAAATGAAATTCAACCAGTCCAAATTGAGATGAGCTGCACATATAAAACACACCCTGGATTCCAAAAATATATTAGGGGGCAATAATATCTCAAATATTTTTTATTGATTACATGTTGAAATATTACTATTTTGTATATACTGGTTAGCATGACTACTAGAAAAATGACAATTACTTCTGTTGCTCACATGATATTTCTGTTACACAGTGAGCGCTATTTTATATAGCAAAGCCCATTTGGCACCTAGATACATGTGTGTCACTATGGCAGAGATAACTTCTTCATTCTATTATAGATTCCAGCAGTTCCTTAATGACAATGCTGTCATATTATTTGATTAGTGTGGGTCATTAGTAGTAAATTAAACTAAGAAAACATCCACAGGATACACTGGGTCCAGAAACATTTACTTTATGACATATAAAAATAACAACAGCAAAAAAGTGCTACATAAAGAAATAGAGTTCATTCCAACCACTGCCCAATCCGGGAGAAGATACATGCAGAAACCCTAGCACTGCCTATTACAGATCATACATAAGAAGATGATATTACTGGACAGCTTAAGCGTCTTGTCTCAGGTAAGTATATGTACACAGACATACATATGTGTCTGCACACCCCAGAGACATTAAGTTTGAAGCAATAATCCAATAACTATGTGAGATTTTTCTTTAAGCAGCTAGAAAGCAGAAGAGATTGGGTGTAAGACTAAAGTTAATTTGAGAGGACAAGAGTGAAGTCCAGGCCAGTGTGGCTCCACAGCCACGCTCTTCACTCCTCCTCAACACAGACTCCCAGGGGGAGGGCAAAGAAGGCGGAGAACATCTGAGCATGTACAAAAGCAGAAAGCGCCAGCACAGGCATGGAATGAGGAAGGTAAGTGACCGGGGGGGGGGGGGGGGGGGGGGGGGGGGGGAAGAGCGGGAGAAGCAGAAAGATAAACTTCGGACAAGGTCACTGCCTAAGTGACAGCTGTGACAAGAAAAGAGATGGAGGACAAGGCAAAAACAATGAGCTCAAAGTAGAAGGGAGCTTACCATGGATCCTGCTTACCAGTGTCTAGAAGCACGTAAGAATAATGTGCTGGTGTAAATAAAGAGTGAGAAATGTCAAAGTGATGTCAGATAGCATCAGTTTAAGAAGGACTACATCAGCATGGCTTCTGCTGGCACGACAGCACCGACCATCGACGCGGTCACTGCTGGCAGAACACTGTGCCAGGTGGCTGACCCACCATGGGGCGTCTCTAGAAAGAAAACGTAAATCATGGATGCTGCCCAGAGAGGCTGGCCCTTATGGTAGGTAGGCAGGTAGGTAAGAAAGAAAGGTCAGGGGACTGACAGAATGTAGGATAACAGCAAAGCAGTAGGACTTTGTGTCCAGAAATACAAGCACTACCAAGAAATGAAGTCTGGAGTTAAAAGCTTAACAGAGTAAAGGAGTGAAAAGCTGAGTGGTGGCAATAAATACACTGGAGAGGGGAGACGACAGAGGGGGGGGGGGGGCATTCCCACGTTTAAACCCTGCAAAGGGTCACACTGCAGACAGAATCACATCACACCCTGCCCTGTGTGACCCAGCCTGTGTTCATCAGGGTGTTGCCTTCACTATCCACCTAGAAGACACTATGGTACAGGCACACTGACAGCGACTGTCCACAGCTGTGCCAAGCTCTTTCCTCAGGCCTGTGCAGTGTTGCTCCACCTGCCTGAATGCTCTCCCCACTGCTCCTGCATGGCTGGCTTCCTGCATTCAGCTCTCCCTAGGAGGCAGCACACTCCTCAGGAAGCACGCTGGCTGTGTCTCCACGACAAGCATTCGGTGGGAAATTTCCAGACAAGGTCCATGTACATCATCATCAGGACAACAATGCTGGAGGTATGGCCAGCATCCATCCATGACACAGAGCGCCCTGCAACTGCTTTCTACTGAAAGTCCTGGCCTTGCTCGCTGACCCTGTCTTTGTTGGGATTTCTTTCTAATGGTGTCCGTGTCTCTGTTAGATTTGTCAACTTCCATAAAAAATGTCAATCTTTCTCCTAACTCAGCTAACTATCACTCTAACATAATGCTCTACACTTAGCCATCAGTATTCAATGTATACATATAACTTGAGCCTTAGATAAGAACTAAAATCACTACCTTTCTGTAAAGTAATTAATTTAGACAAGGTCCGATGCCACATGATATTCACTGACTTGTGTCTTTTCACTTATCCCCCATTTTTGAGACATAAAAGTTATGTACTTTGTGCTATGACACACAATTACAACAACTAGAAAGATTTTATGAAGACTAATGCATGGTCTTGTATATTATAGAAATACATTATATCTCCAATATTCTCTATATTCTTGGGTTAAGACGGATGGTCAGGAAGTTATGTATTTAGACTGCATTTTGCAAAATCCCCAAGAAATTGCATTTCCTTGGTTGGGCTTTGATTTTATACCACTAGCTTATTTTGAGGTCTGTTATAAAAAATTGCCCTGTGGGATTTGCTTCTTACACTACAAGGCAGCTACTTGGAGACAGTTTTAACACTGTAGCATGTAGTGTACATACAGTCTCAGTATCAAGTGAATTCTTGTCATATTGCTATGAACCAGGTAACTCTTCGTGCTGATTGCTGGAAAGCTCTGGAGCCACATCTGTAGTTTAGGTTGAGGAAGTGTGCGTTTAACTTGGGTACTGGCCTCACCATTACCTTCGTGTTTATCCTACCTGTATTTTACAATGGCCAAATTCCCTTGCTTATTTTTAGTTTTATTTTATCCTACCGTTCATGTATTTTTATGTGTCTACATAAATCTATTTGGGAACAAGAAACAGTACCAATAATCTCAGAATATCTTTTGGTTTTACGTTGCCAGCATGAACCTTTCACTCTAGGGGTGAAAAAATGATGGCAAATCATCTCACCTCAGTTCTGACACATCATTACTTTACAAAACAATTTATGATCTCTCACACATAAATGAGGTCTACGCTATTAGAACCAGTCTGCAGCACGGAGCAGTACAGCCATTAGGCAACAAAACACCTAACATTGGAAACACAGTCACGGAAAAGTTTACACACTGTTTACTGAGCTCTAAAGCATGACTAAGTACAAAAGGCTGAGTAAAATTCAGATTCATAAATACATACACATTGTTTGTTCCACTGGCAAAGTGTGACGAACCACCTAGAATGCAATCAACTCTAATTTAAACTAGCATCGTAGCTTGTGCACCCGGTGAAGTGATTCACTGCATGAGGTCTTAAAATAACAACACCTGGGAGAGTGGCTATGCATGAATGTTCTTTTTCTCCCAGATTTTAGTGTATAATCCAAAACATTCTTAAAACTTTAAATCCCTCCCCAGCCTAAATACAATTGACATTAGGTTTTTGCCTTACCTATAATTTACACCTGTATGGTGATTATACATGTAGACACAAAATAATTTTAACTGAATATAAAATTATGGTACTAAATAAAGATAAAAAATAATGATTATGAAATCTAACTGTACTGGAGAATACTTCAGTTTATGCCTCATAAATATAAGTAGCTATATTTATGTTTCACAGAGATGAAAAAGATAGGGAAAAGCCTTTATTGACATTGCTAAGAAATAGGTAAAGCTAGCAATTAGGTTAAAAAGACTGAATAAAGCATTTCACAATGAGATTGGAAATACAATTTAAGAGGGAAAAAGATCCCGAAGCATACATGCTCTTTGGAAATCCATAGAAATAAAAAGTTAAGATCTGTTTCATGACAAAGACAGCAAAGAGTCATAACTTTCGGTACAACATCAAATTCAAACGTTTAAACATTTTTCACTTAATTAAAAAATACTGTCAGGAAGAGAAAGGAAAAACCTTAAGTGTGGTTGCAGTGAACAGAGAAGACTCAGAAGCTGCAGGGACAGGTTCCACAAGGACCAGGCCGGTCTCCAGAGCGCAGAGGTCTGGGGTGACCTATCAATAGTGTACCTCCTGCAAGAACGCCTGAGTTGGAGATTTTCAACCTTCTTCATCTCATGGCACATAAACTAATTACTAAAATTCTGCAGCACAACAAAAAGTGTATTTTTGCCTGACCAAAAAAAAGGTATGGTTTTTGATTCATTCACACTGGATGGCCAGTGTTGTGTTGGCTGTTACCATTTTTTTATCTGACAATCTAAGGGAAAAGAGGTCAGTGCCCCTGACTCAGTAGTCAGATGTTGCATGTTTTAAAAGTCCTTGTGCGCACGGTTGAAAAATCTGAGTCAATCAGCTTCCAATTTTCCAGCTGGGTGCTGGGTGGTTTTTAGTGTAAAAGACACTGAATACTGTTTAACTTTTTAAAGGACTTACTTTATAGTGCATATTAAAATACTATATACTCAGTGTTTCTATTTTTTGACAGTGTTTTAAAAAAAATTTTTAAGAAAAACCACGTAAACTACATTTGAATTGCTGAGGAAGTAACTTTTTGCCTTTAACTTCAATGACACTGTTGATAACAGATTTCCCCCAAGGACCTCTGGCAAGGATCCCTCAGATTATCAAGATTATACAATGTTATCTTCTAGAACAAGCAGAGTGACACTCAGGGAGTGATGACATGCATTACTGCAAGTGAGTTCACTGGCTCATATCTAAGAATGTGTCTAAGTAAGTGCACTACTTACATCTTTCAGGAGCTTGGTCGATGTGCTCTGGACAAAGAAGGAAGAAGTGGCTGACGTCCTGGAAGGTGCCGGCCCCCACAGCACAAGGGTAATGGTATGTCTGTGTACATTTCTCTTCACAGCATTTGATAGTGGCTCCAAGGTGCTTACAAAATGCACATCGCTGAAAGGGGGAAAAGGGAAAAGAATTTCTTCATTAAACCTGGTAGAGGAACATTCAAATGCGGGACTAGGAAAGTATTAAAAACCTTTGTATGCCGAAACCGGTTTGGCTCAGTGGATAGAGCGTCGGCCTGCGGACTGAAGGGTCCCGGGTTCGATTCCGGTCAAGGGCATGTACCTGGGTTGCGGGCACGTCCCCAGTGGGAGATGTGCAGGAGGCAGCTGATCGATGTTTCTAGCTCTCTATCTCTCTCCCTTCCTCTCTGTGAAAAATCAATAAAATATATTAAAAAAAAAAATTTAAAAACCTTTGTACATCACTTGTAAAACTAGTTGAATCTGCAGAATAGCAAATAAAGGATCTGTTAGAAATAATAAGATCTAAGGTACTCAATTCGATGCCTGGTATAATAGTCTCATCCTTCCATTCAAGTTTACAAAGTTAGCATTTCGCTTTTTCACTGACTTTGTACAACTAAATTTTCAAAAATATCAGTAGTATGGTTAAAAAGGTAGGTTTCTAGTTGAGCATTACTTTCGTAAGTGTTTAAATACCATCAATAAACAAGTAAAACGAATATAGAGTCTAAAACATCTATCATCCTGCCTAAAAATCAATAGGTAGTAAACTAGTCAATCAGGGTAGGTTAATGAGGGACAACTATATTGTTCAAGGCAACAGATTGACACATTTCACTGTGGTAATTCACTTTAAGTTTCTTAATAAATGCTAGGAGTGTAAAGAAAAATTAGGTCATGACTATCTCCTCTCCCCTCGCTCCCACCAATTTCAATCTGATGCTACTCTTACAAGCAGTAAGAGCAAAGAAATAAGGCCCCCATGATCAACAAAGTAAGTCTAGAGCAGTGGTTCTCAACCTTCCTAATGCCATGACCTTTAATACAGTTCCTCATGTTGTGGTGACCCCCAACCATAAAATTATTTTCGTTGCTACTTCATAACTGTAATTTTGCTACTGTTATGAATCGTAATGTAAATATCTGATATACAGGATGTATTTTCATTGTTACAAATTGAACATAATTAAAGCATAGTGATTAATCACAAAAACAATATGTAATTATATATGTGTTTTCCGATGGTCTTAGGCGACCTCTGTGAAAGGGTCGTTCGACTCCCAAAAAGGTCCGCGACCCACAGGTTGAGAACGAACCGCTGGTCTAGTGTGTAAGAAGCCAGTCTGGACGATCTACGATGCTGTACTTCCTTAACTCACCTTTCCCTAAGAATGACTGGCTATCCGCCCAAGCCCATTTTGGACATCATTTCTTTTGTGGAGCTTTTGCTGTGAGGCCTACACTGTCTAGTGTAAAACCTCCCTCTGTGTAGAAGAGGCTAGGCTGTCCTTGTTACATTAACCTCTGAGTTAGCATTTATGCTTCTGGCATGGTTATTTGTCTTTTCCTCCTGTTCCAACATCCCTTGGTAGAAACTGGTAGTCCTAGTTTGTTCACGTAGCACCATGGATGCTGCTGACAAAGAAAGACCAGACATACATATCCTAAGAGGACCTCACCCTCAGGACTCACATTCGTGCGTGCGGCTCACCAGCAGCACAGCTGGAATACCTAAAGCCAAACAGGATGGTCTGCGGGAAACTGAGCCTCAAGGAACCACAGACATCTTCACATGCCAATGTTGACTCTACATGTCAACGTTCATGTGTAAACCTCCATAAGATAGCACATGCCATCAAAACCTCATAACCTGAGGTCCTCCGCTTCGAAACAATATGAGGAAGCTTAGCACCTTCTGGTGTGTCTGCTACACACTGAGTGCAGCCAAAAGACCACAGCAGTTTTTAAGTCACTCATAAATTCTAGCTGTACCTGTGACATTTTAATTTGATATAAAATCCACAGACTAATGCACATTTTAGTTCTTTTTTGTACTCAAGGGCGTTACAGCATTAAAAACACAGAGAAGTTCAGCCAGTGTGGCTTAGATGTCACCAATGTTTCTCTCTAAAAATCAATGGAAAAATATCCTTGGGTGAGGATTAACAATAACAACAAAAATGAATGTAATAAAAAAAACTCAAAGTATCTCTATATCGCTGTGGTGAAAAGATGATGGCAAAAAGCAATAATAATATTAAATCTCATTTTTTATCTACTAGCTTTGAATGTTTTATACTGGTATAGTTATTTTGGATTCTTTTAAATTGGTGCACAAAATAAACAATATTCTCTTTTTCTTTTAACTTCTTCAGTTAGAGGAAAAATTCATCAAAATTAAAAGAAAAGATACTATGGATTAGGGAATAAACAAAAATTTTATACAGATATATTATAAAATGCTACTGAAAACAAAGAACATTGAATCTTATCTCATATTCTCATATCATACATATAACTTAACTATAAAATGGATAAATAACCTAAGGTAACTTGGGAATATGCAAAGTTTTTTGTTTTTTTTTAAATATAAGGCATAATGAGCATAACCCATAAAAGAAAAAACTTAGCCCTAGCCGGTTTGGCTCAGTGGATAGAATGTCGGCCTGCGAACTGAAAGGTCCCAGGTTCGATTCTGGTCAATGGCACATGCCCGGGTTGTGGGCTCAATCCCCAGTGGGGGGTTGGCAGGAGGCAGCTGGTCAATGATTCTCTCTCATCACTGATGTTTCTATCTCTCTCTCCCTCTCCCTTCCTCTCTGAAATCAATAAAAATATATTTTTAGCCCTGGCCGGTTTGGCTCAGTGGATCGAGCGTCAGCCTGCGAACTGAAGGGTCCCGGGTTCAGTTCCAGTCAAGGGCATGTACCTGGGTTGCGGGCACATCCCCAGTGGGGGGGGTGCAGGAGGCGGCTGATCGATGTTTCTCTCTCATCGATGTTTCTGACTCTCTATCCCTCTCCCTTCCTCTCTGTAAAAAATCAATAAAATATATATTAAAAAAAAAAATTTTTTTTTAAAAAAGAAAAGAAAAAACTTAGAAAGTGGCAAATGACAAACTTCATCAAAATTAAGCCCTCTGCTCTTCAGAAAGCACTAAGAAAATGAAAACGAGTTGTAAACTAGGCAGGAATATTTATAAAATGCGTCTCTAATAAACAACTTGTATGAAGAATATATAAAGAATTCTGACACCTCAATAGTAAGAAGACAAATTAATTGGAATAGGGTAGGGGTAGGGGCAAAAGATTTGAACAAACACTTCGCTAAAGATACACGATAGCAAGTAAGTACATGAGATGTTCAATCTCAGTTATCAGGAAGCAAAAAAGAAGCCCACAAGGAGATATCACTGAAGGAGAACAGCTAAAATTCAGAAACACTGACAATTTCCAGTGTTAGCAACACCATAGAGCAAATGCACCTCTCACTACTTACTGGTGGAAATGGAAAGGTATACAGGCAAAGTTAAACATACTTCCAAACAAACAGTGTAGCATCCATGTTCACAGCAGCTTTATAAATAATAGCCAAGAACAAACTACCAGCTGATGAATGACCATTATGCTAACTACATGCTGTATGATTCCATTTCAGTATCAGCCTAGAAAATGCAAAACTGTAGGAAGAGGAACAGGTCAGTAATGGCCAGGAGCTGGAAGGGGGGCCATTAAAGGGGAGGAGGGGGCTCTGACCTCAGAGGGTCATGAGAGAACATTTTTGGGGTACAGGAAATATTCTATACCATGACTATGATAGTTACATACTTGATTGTACACACTTCTCAAAGCATGTTCAACTATAACCTATGAAGAGGTGAGTTATAGTGTATATAAAATATGCCTTAATAAGAGAAAGAATGGCCCAGCTGATGTGGCTCAGTGGATTGAGCGTCATCCTATGCACCAAGAGGTCTCTGGTTTAATTCCCGGTCAAGGCACATGCCCAGGTTTCAGGGGGTGTGCAGGAGGCAGGCAATGTTTCTCTCACATCTATGTTTCTAACTCCCTCCCTTACCCTTTCTCTCTCTAAAATCAATAAAAATATACTTTAAAAAAAAAAAGAATGAGTCACACAGAAAAATATTATTCACTGAATAAAGGCAGAGAGGCTAAAGATAAAATATGTAGCCCTTGCATGGTAGCTCAGTTAGTTAGAGTGTCATCTCAATACGCCAAGGTTGGGGGTTCGATCCCTGTCAGTGCACATGCAAGAATCAACTAATGAATGCATAAATAAGTGAAACAACAAATCACTATAAACTTAGTATTTTTTTATTATTAATTTCCTGTGAGTTGGAATAGTGTCGCAAGTGCTCAATCTGGTAATGCTGACACATATTGTATTCTACACATCAACCAGATCCTGGCATAATGAGTTTAATGCTTTGCCATCTAACTTGATAACAACAGAAGTGCTACATATGAAGTCCACTTTTCTTGTTTTAATATGCTAGGTATATATAACAGTAACAAAAGAAATAAATAAGCTGCCAGGACTGTACACATGGCACTCAAACACTGTGAATATAATTGTGTCACTGTGACTTCTACCACGTTCACAGCAATGACCAGCACGTGTGGTCTCTGCAGCAACCACTCAGCTCTGTCACTGTCATGCAATGGAAGACACAGATAATATGCAAATGACTGTGGCTGTGTTCCAATAAAACTTTATTTATGACACTAAAATTTGTATTTCCTATGACTTCATGTATTAGAAATATATATTTAAATTTGTTTAACCAGCTCAGCCAATGTGGCTCAGTGGTTGAGCATTGACCTATGAACCAGGAGGTCACAGTTTAATTCCCAGTCAGGGCATATGCCAGGGTTGCGGGCTAGATCCCCAGTGTGGGGCATGTAGGAGGCAGCCAGTCAATGATTCTCTCTAATCATTGATGTTTCTCTCTCTCCCTCCCTCTTCCTTCTCTCCGAAATCAATAAAAGATATATTTTGAAAGATAGAAAATAAAAACATGGATAGTATAATGAATTAGGAGGTAACTGGTGCCCAGCCGGTGTGGCTCAGTGATTGAGCATCGATCCATGAACCAAGAGGTCGAGGTTTGATTCCCAGTCAGGGCACATGCCCAAGTTGCAGACTCAATCCCCAGTAGGGGTATACAGGAGGCAACCAATTAATGATTCTCTCTCATCAAGTTTCTCTCTCTCTCTCCCTCTCCCTTCCTCCCTGAAATCAATAAAAATATATTCAAAACAAAACAAAACTACTCAATCCAAAAAAATGCAGCAGAAAAGAAACAATAGAGATAAACAGAAAAACAAAACAAAACAAAACAGGATGATAATCACATTAGTACATGGCCCTAATGCTCCAACTAAAAAGCAGATTGTCAGTAAGATTTTAAAAATCAAAATCAGTTCCTGCAAGAAATGCACATTAGCCTGGCTGGTATAGCTCAGCGGTTGAGCGTCGAACAAGGAACCAAGCAGCCACCAGTTCGATTCTCAGTCAGGGCACATGCCTAGGTTGCGGGCTCCATCCCCTGTGGGGGGTATGCAGGAGGAAGCTGATTGATGATGTAATCTCTCTATCCCTCTCCCTTTTTCTCTAAAAAATCAATAAAATATATATTTTTTAAAAAGTAATGTACATTAAATATAAAGACACAAATAGGTTAGAATAAAGGAATGGAATAATATATACCACTAGAGGCCTGGTGCACGAATTCGTACATGGGTGGGGTCCTCCACCTGGCCTGTGATTGGGGCCCATCAGGACCGTCTCACCCAGTCCCAACTGCGGCCGGTGGGTGGGAGGGACCGCAAAAGGGCTCCAGGACATGTCCGACCCCATCTTGCCCAGTCCCGATCTGCCAGACCCCAGCAGCAAGCTAACCTACCAGTTGGAGCATCTGCCCCCTGGTGGTCAGTGCACATCATAGCAACCAGTTGGTGGACTGCTCGGTTGGACACTTAGCATATTAGGCTTTTATATATATAGATTGTAACTCACAGCGCAGAATGCTCAGCACGCACTTTCCCTCCAACCCCTGGTCTTAGAAACCTCATGTCCTTCCAAGGCTCTGCTCAGCCCCTTCAGCTGCCACATGAAGTTGCATCGTGTGTGTGGAAACCCTTTGCAGGCTCCATGGGTGTGTCTTTACTTCGCTTCAGTTCAGATTACCCAACATAAGGAGATGCCCTCATTATCAGATAACACTATCGTGGTAAGACCCCTGCTCAGCCTACTGCAGTGGTTTTAAATAGGTCATGGGTCGCCCTAGATCAGGGGTCCTCAAACTACGGCCTGCGGGCCACATGCAAATACAAATATTGTATTTGTTCCCGTTTTGTTTTTTTACTTCAAAATAAGATATGTGCAGTGTGCATAGGAATTTGTTCACAGTTTTTTTAAAAACTACAGTCCAGCCCTCCAATGGTCTGAGGGACAGTGAACTGGCCCTGTTTAAAAAGTCTGAGGACCCCTTCCCTAGATGGTTTGGCTCAGCGGATAGAGCCATGGCCTGCGGACTGAAGGGTCCTGGGTTCAATTCAGTCAAGGGCACATTCTGGGTTGTGGGCTCAATCCCCAGTAGGGGGCATGTGGAGGCAGATCGATTTTCTCTCATCATTGATGTTTCTATCTCTCTCTCGCTCTGCCTTCCTCTCTGAAATAAAAATCTATATATATATAAAAGCCTAAGTGACTGAACAACCTAACAACTGGTCGACACTCAACTCAGGTGCTGCCCCCTGGTGGTCAGTGCGCTCCCACAGCCAACCTCCCAGGGCCAGCCAACCTCCCAAGGCCCCAACTGGCCCCGATCAACGGCCAGGCCAAGGGACCCCACCTGTGCATGAATTCGTGCACTGGGCCTCTAGAATATTTATAAAAATAAATAGGCCATGAATCAAACAGCGCTGCTCTCCATCCATCCAGTCCCCTCACCCCTCTTTTGTCTTCGCTACCCCCACCCCCCCCGCCACACACACACACACACACTCTGCTGGGGTCTGAAAATGGGGTCAGGATTTCTGCTTCAACCAAGGGCGATGCTTCTGCACGGCCCTCCTTTCCCGCCCATCTCTGTCCCTAGTTCTGTGGGGTCTCTCTCTCCCTTCCCTCCATCTAATTTGGTGGGCCCTGCTCTACCCCTCCTCCTGCAGCCTCCTGTCTGCAGCCTCCCCCTTTCTCTTCCAGGGGCAGAGCTCCCTAAAGGCTGTGCGGGGTGGGACTGTGCAGGGCAGGGCTGTGTGGGGCGGGGATGTGCATGCCCTGCAGCGGTGTGGAGATGTGCTGGGCGAGCCCAGATGGGGCCTGGGAGGAGTGCTGGGGTGACAGGTCACAGGGAGGAGGAGGGAGGGACGTGGAGCCTGTCCCATGGGACATGCACCCGGCTCCTCAGCTGCCCGCAACCCAGCAGCTTTTCTAGGCCCCTGCGCAGCTATCGCCCTCCGCCCCTCGCTGCCTCCCACTTCAAGTTTTGGACTCAGTTTCTCCGACTCGGCTTCACCCCTCTCTCTGCTGCGTCCCAGGGAATCCAAGGCCGCCCCTTGGCCTCAGGCAGGTGCACCTGGCCCGTCCCCCCTTAATGGTGCTATCCACTGTCCTGGAATAGTTAGTGAAACTTAACAAATAAAAAGAAGCAGCTCTGAAGATTATAAATTGTGCACTGACAACGCCACAGGCTGCAGAGGGCTGCACAGTCCATGGCTCTCGGATCACGCATAGCAGCCACCCGGTCCCTCCTGGCCCCCGCCCCAGCCCTCCTCCACTTGGGGCTCGGACCAAACCCTGGGAGTTTCCTGACAGTTCTCACCTCACATCACACTTTCCAGTCCAGCCCACCAGCGCCCGCAGCAAGCTAGCCTAGGTTGGAGCATCTGCCCCCTGGTGGTCAGTGCGTGTCATAGCAACTGGTCGAGCAGTCAAACTCCCAGGGGAACTAGTGGTCAAGGGGACAATTTGCATATTAGGCTTTTATTATATAGGATGTTTACACTAGTCAAAAGAAAGCTGGAGTAGATATATTAATATTAAACAAAATTGATTTCAGAGTTAAATACAGGCTTTTTCTGTTAAAGTATCCTTACCAATATCTTCCCTCTGAACAAAGTTATTTTATGTAACCACTAGAGCATTATCACAGCCTCTCTATGATGGAGAATAATTCAATGTTGTACAATAAAAAGTACCTACTACAATCCTATAGAGAGGAATATACTGGAATTGAGATACAATCCAACTTAAGAACTAAGCAAAAGGGTTAACATAACCGGCCCGAGACTACTATTCTTACAAAGGCCTGCTTGCAAGCTGGCACCCTAGGTACCCCAAAGAAAGGGCAATTTTTTGCAGCTAGACTAAGCGTGCAAACAGTGTGGCTTTCTCTCTGGTAAGGTTAGGCCCAGAGTGCCTTTGTGGCCAGGCCCCAATAAAGACCTTGAAACTCTGGGTGCAGGAGCATCACACACATGTGGCTGCACTTTCCTTGCTGGAAGAAGAGGGTGCTCTATGTGCCCCTCATGGGAGGGAGAGCACCGAAGGAAGCTTGCACCTGGATTCTTCCAGAGGCTGCCAGTGTCTTTTCCCGCTGAGATGCTCACCAAATCACATAAGTCTCAGCCATAATCACAACTCTATGAGTCCCATGGGTCCCTCCTGGGAGCCTCCAACCTGGACAGTCTTTTTTTTAAAACATATTTCTTTATTGATTTCAGAGAGGAAGGGAGAAGGAGAGAGAGATAGAAACATCAATGATGAGAGAGAATCATTAATCGGCTGCCTCCTGCACACCCCCTACTGGGGATGGAGCCTGCAACCCAGGCATATGCCCTTGGCCGGAATCGAACCTGGGACCCCTCAGTCCGCAGGCTGACACTCCATCCACTTAGCCAAGCCAGCCAGGGCCTGGACACAGTCTTATAGATGCAGCACCACACTGTGAATGTGTGCCTTTTCTCTTAAAAAACTATACTGGAAAAGGAAGAATATATACTTTGATAAATTTTTAAAATTTACATTACAGATCACTAGGATTATATTAAAACAGTATTACACATTAGTGATAAAATAGGTACTTGCAGATCACCTATCATAAAGAGGAAGGGAGAGGGATAGAGAGTTAGAAACATCGATGAGAGAGAAACATTGATCAGCTGCCTCCTGCACACCCCTTACTGGGGATGTGCCCACAACCAAGGTACACGCCCTTGACCGGAATCGAACCTGGGACCCTTCAGTCCACAGGCTGACGCTCTATCCACTGAGCCAAACCGGTTAGGGCGCTTACTTACATTCTTAATGTGTACTACCATCTTATGACAGAAAAGTTTTTTTGGTTGTTTTTTTTTTGCAGTCTACAAAAAGAACGCAAAACATGAAAACAAAAACTTACAACTCTTTTCTCAGAACTAAGTTGGCTTTACACAAAGACACCTGGCAAAAAAATCAGTATAATATGATGGAATTTCAATATGGGTTTGTGGTGTGAGGGTGAGAGTAGAGAAAATATAAGAAATTATCAACTCTAAGGGAAATGATATAAGCAATTTTTAATTATTTTTAATAGAGTATGACACTACATTTGATTCAGAAATAGTTAAAAGGACAGAAATATGTGTTAGAGGTTGATGAGTTATTTCTTTTCGGAGGGGAATGAGGGGAGTGCAGGAAAAAGAGGCTTCAGTGGTTCTCAACCTTCCTAATGCTGCGACCCTTTAATACAGTTCCTCATGTTGTGGTGACCCCCAACCATAAAATTATTTTCGTTGCTACTTCATAACTGTAATTTTGCTACTGTTATGAATCATAATGTAAATATCTCATATGCAGGATGTATTTTCATTGTTCGCGACCCACAGGTTGAGAACCGCTGCTTTATTTTTTTATTTTGTTTTATTGCTTAAAGTATTACAAAGAGTATTACATATGTCTCCTTTTTTCCCCCCCTTGACATTCCCCCAGCCTCCACTACCCCCCAGTGTCTTGTGGCCATTGGTTATGCTTATATGCATGCATACAAGTCCTTCGGTTGATTTGAGAACCGCTGCTTTAGATAAAGAAATGACCAAGCATCTGTAGCATGCAGAATTAAACTATTCCTTTGGTAATATTCAAACTACCTAGATTTCCAAGATGTTGGTCGCACACCCAGGCTTCAAAGAGCAAACTAAAAGAGAAACATCATTACCATTCCTGAACACAGGTTTATAGTTTTAGCATATTCTTCCACCTAGAAAATGATAATGTTCCCCTGGAAAAACTGAAAAGCAGTCCGAGGGAAATTCCACAAAAACTGAACTACTTGATAAAGAATGCCATTTAACAATTGAGGAACTTATATTAATTATATTAACTTGAAAAGAATAATGATATTATTAGTCAAACCAGGATTTCTCAACCTCAGCACTATTGGCATTCTAAGCTAGATAATTAATTCTTTGTTGTGGGAGGCTGTCCTGTGCATCTCAGGACTTTTAGCAGCTGCCACTAGGTGACAGTAGCACCTTCCTCTCCATTCCAACAAATGCATTTCATTGGCAAATTCCAGTCATGCATACATTCATCCCATAAATGACTCGCTTGTGTTCCAGGTACTCTATTAAATGCTAGAGATAAAATGATAAACCTAAACAGATATTACCCATGCCCCCATGGTGTTTACAGCCCTAGTCGGGGGACCAAAGAAAGATACACACAAACAATGTAAGTATACAATTGTTGCTAAGTAACGTAAGGAGAGCTACCTGTCCCAATGAAAATGTATAATGATGCAAGCTCAAATATTTATTATTAAAAGACCAGAGGCCCGATGCATGAAATTCGTGCAAGGAGCTTGGCCCTCGCAGCCTTGGCGGCAGCCCTCGGCCCTCACAGCCCCAGCTTCATCCGGAAGGTCATCCAGAAGGTCATCTGGAAGGTTGCTCAGCTGTCCCGTCTAATTAGCATATTACGCTTTCATTATTATAGATGTGCACATTCAAAAAGTTAACAGAGCCTGGCCATTGTGGCTCAGTGGTTGAGCATCAACCTATGAAGCAGATCGTCATGATTCGATTCCTGGTCAGGGCACATGCCTGGGGTTTTAGGCTCGATCACCAGTAGGTGGCATGCAGGAGAGGCAGCAAATCAATGATTCCTTCCTATTATTGATGCTTCTATCTCTCACCCTCTTCCTTCCTCTCTGAATTCAATAAAAAATATGTATTTTTTAATTGAGAGAGTACTGCAACCCTCCATCTGAGCTCTATACCTTGTTCTCATACTTCTTAGATTAAATGGCCTCTTGGTTTCAATTGCTGCCAATTGGGGGGCAGAGGGGTCCTCATAAAAATAAGGAGACTTGTCTTGGCTGGCTTGGCTTAGTGGACAGAGTGTTGGCCTGCGGACTGAGGGTCCCAGGTTCGATTCCGGCCAGGGACACATGCCTGGGTTGTGGGCTCGATCCCCAGTTGGGGGTGTGCAGGAGGCAGCCAATCAATGGTTCTCTCTCATCATTGATGTTTCTATCTCTCTCTCCTTCTCCCTTCCTCTCTAAAATCAATAAAGAAATATTTTTTTAAAAAAATAAGGAGACCTAAATAGAAGTCGTGCATCATTAGCAACCATTATTTTTCCCCAGTTGAAATTTAGCCAATATATTTTCACCTTCTGTAATCAGAAAGTACTTTTTTTCTTCCTAACAAATGGATTTAAAACATACCAAAAATCTTTAAAAATATTTTAAACAGCCCTAGCCGGTTTGGCTCAGTGGATAGAACATTGGCCTGCGGGCTGAAGGGTCCCAGGTTTGATTCCGGTCAATGGCATGTGCCTTGGTTCCAAGATCAATCCCTGTCCCTGATCAGGGCATGTGTGGGAGGCAACCAATCAGTGTGTGTCTCTCACATCAATGTTTCTCGCTCTCTGTGTGTCTCCCTCTCCCTTCCACTCTCTCTAAAAAAATCAATGGAAAAATGTCCTTGGTAAGGATTAACAATATAAATAAATATACAAGTAAATAAATAAGTTAATTAAAAAATATATTTTAACAGATCAGGAAATTCTGTGTCCAAGATTTTTTAATGACAAATGTGAGCATATTTTTTCATTGTTTGTTTTACAAACTTTTCTTGTTTCTGTTAATAAAATATCAATAGAAATAGTCCCAAATATTCATTTTTTATAATCCTCACCTGGGGATATTTTTTCCATTGATTTTAAGAAAGTGTGGAAGGGAATGGGGAGAGGGAGAGAGGAAAGAGAGACATCAATGTGAGAAAGACACATCGATTGGTTGGCTCCCGCACACCCTGACCTCTACGTCCTGGGAACCTCCAACCTTGACACGGAAGTGAGCCCAGGTAATGCCCTAACCACTCAGCAATGCCAGCTAGGGCCCAAATATTCATTTTTGAAATGCTCAACCCCAGCACACTTATTTGAAAACTCATTATGTTCTCATTGTTGATGTCACATTTATCTTAAAAGAGGAAGATGACATACCATGCACGACATTCAGACATGTCATTATAATGAAAATCAATAAATTTAAAACATCTGTCTTTTGGTAAAAATAAAAATGTAGTCTAAATTCAACAGCACTTTCACATACTCTGCCCCAGGGAGCCTGTTGAGATATTAAAGATTTTTGTCATTAGTTTTACAGTTATCCAGTCAAGATACTGTTCCCAGCCTGGCTGGCATGGCTCAGTGGTTGAGCATCAACCTATGAACCAGGAGGTTCAATTCCCGGTCAGGGCACGCCTGTCCCAACCCCTTATTCCCATCACTTGTAAAAATTTACTCTGTTTTAGATATTATTTGGACAATTATAAATTTGTAAACTTGTGTAAAATGAACCACACTGACAATCTCCTATAGTACTCTGGACTTCTTACTTATAACTATGAATGAATGAATGAATGAATGAATGACTCCATGAACGATCTTTAGTGCTATTCATTTAGGCTACAAATATTTCTCGAGGAACAACCAAAACAGAAAAAGATCCTGTGAGAATGGCACTATTATTCTAGTGAGAATAGAGAAACCAGATTGCAAGTAAATACACACTACTCGTATGTCAGATGGTAATACATGAAAGGAGAAAGAATAGCCCGGCAGTGACTCAGCAGCTGAGCATCGACCTATGAACCAGGAGGTCACAGTTCGATTACCGGTCAGGGCACATGCCCGGGTTTCGGGCTCGATCCTCAGTAAGAGGCATGCAAGAGGCAGTTGAATGATGATTCTCTCTCATCATTAATGTTCCTATCTCTCTCTCCCTCTTCCGTCCTCTTCAAAAACAATAAAAAAATAATAAATTAATTAAAATGTATTTAAAATTTTTAAAAAGGGGAGAAACAATAAAGCAGGGGTATTATGGGAGGAGGACAGACTTGAAATTTTTGATAGGGAGCCCAGCAAAGTCCTCACTGATAAGATAACTTGAATAAATATCTAAAGGAAATGAGAAAGCAAGCCACTCATATATCTAAGAAGAATATTCAACGGAGAAAGAACAAGAAGTGCAAAGGCCCTGAGGTGAGAGATGTCTGGCATACTTGAGGAAGACCACGGAGTCAAGTTGTCTGAAGGAAGCAGGGAAGGGGACAGTGCTACTGTGTGGTGTCTTAGAAGTACTTGGGGGAGGGGGCACAGAGCCTTGTTGGTTAGTTAGGACTAGCTTGTATTCTACGAATGAAATGGGAAGTCATTGAAGAATGTTAGGTAAAGGAGAGATGTGTCTGACTTGCGCTATTTATGTATTTATGTCAGTCCAGACTCGTGAGTACTTAATTTATTCTGTGGATGAAAACCCGTTACGGTCTTTTTTTGTTGTCGCTCCAAGGAGGTCTGCGGAACTCACTCAGGTTGGCTCCCTGCTCTCTGTTAAGTGCCCATCTTTCTATCAATTCCTGACATCCTCGTGCCTCATCACGTGTTTTCCCTGCACCAGGAACTACTTTACTTCTCAAGGAGAACAGAGGCTAGAAGCCAAGGTCCGGGCACAAGGTGTGCTCCCTGCTCCGGGGGTCCCGGCTTCCGGGCCTCGCAGGACAGAGCTAGGAAATTTGTGTAGAATGCCAATTCAGTCGTCTATACACACCTATTGTTCTGTACGTGTCTGTGTAAGTAGTAAACACCATGAGTTTACATCAATCCTTCTGATTCCATTCCAACACCACACATTCAGGCCAGCCTCTCCCTATTTGTAGCTCCTTTCTCCAACACTGAAAAACCTAGCTCTCGTTGCCTACCACATATTTACGAATTGTTCACTTATGTTATATCCGTAAAGCAGTTGCAGAGTTGCTAACCCACACCTGGGAGAAACTCATTGACTCGCTGGATTATACCACATCCGTGTTCTTTGTCGTTAGTTTTACAGTTATCCAGTCAAGATATTGTTCCCAGCCTGGCCGGCATGGCTCAGTGGTTGAGCATCAACCTATGAACCAGGAGGTTTGATTCCCCGTCAGGGCACGCCCTCGGGTTGCAGATTTGATCCCTAATACAGGGCATGCAGGAGGTAGCCAATCAATGATTCTTTTATCACTGATGTATCTATCCTTCTCTCTCTCTCTCCCTTCCTCTCTGAAATCAATAAAAATATATATTTTTAAAAAGATACTGTTTTCCAGTTACTTAGATTAGCTCTTTTCTTTCCTGGCCCTCTAAGTCAGTGGTTCTCAACCTTCCTAATGCCGCGACCATTTAATACAGTTCCTCATGTTGTGGTGACCCCCAACCATAAAATTATTTTCGTTGCTACTTCATAACTGTAATTTTGCTACTGTTATGAATCGTAATGTAAAAATCTGATATGCAGGATGCATTTTCATTGTTACAAATTGAACATAGAGCATAGTGATTAATCACAAAAATAATATGTATTTATATATGTGTTTTCCGATGGTCTTAGGCGACCCCTGTGAAAGGGTCGTTCGACCCCCAAAGGGGTCGCGACCCACAGGTTGAGAACCGCTGCTCTAAGTGTAAATTTTGCTTCCCAAAATATTCTTTTTGGTTCCCCATATCCTAGGTGGTTGTAATTGCTTGTTTAGGGGTGAGACATTCCTATGGCTCTAAGCCAGAGCTTTACAAAAAGATGTACCTGAGTAGTGTCTGTCTGCTATGCCAATCCATTCCCTCTTCTGTATACCCCTTTCCTGCTCATACCCACTGGGAACCAAGCTTCAGTTCTGGTTTATCCTATCTGTATACCTTTCCCATAAATGAGCATATGCATGTCTATTTCCTTATATCTTATACTTTATTGCATAAAGGGTTTCACACCATAAATGGTCTTTTGCACTTTTTTTTTCCACTCAAAGGTACATGCTGGAAACCACTGTGCATCAGCTTTAAGAGCTGTGCCTGTTGTTGTTTTCAGCTGCACCATATTCCACTATATGAACCGAACCATAGTTTACGCAACCATTCTATTATATGTGGTCATTTAGGTTGTTTTCAACATTCTGCAAATCAAACAATGCTACAACTATTAACTTTTAATAGTGCAAGTGTTTTTGCACTAATGCAGGCATGTTTTCAATGTAGATTCCTAAAAAGGTCACAGGGTAAGTGCATATGTAGCTTGTTAGATATAGCCAAACTTTCCTCCAGAAAATTTTATCAGTTTGTATTCCCACCCACAAAGTACAGCGTGCCCATTTCCCACAGTCTCATCAACAAATGTGTTGTTATATGCTTAAATTTTTATCAGTGAGACAAACTCTTCTTAGGAAAGAAAAAATTTTAAAAGTTCTAACTAACTGGTCTATCCTGTGCCTATTTTATAAAAGAGAAAACAAACGCATAAAAATGGCAACAGAAGACTGACGCTACCCTGCTTTGACTGAATGCAGTGGAGAAGTAAAGGTTTGACAAAGCTGCCCCTGGTTCCTTTCTGACCTCATCTCTCCATCTATTCCCAGCATTCTGTCTGCATTCTACTTGCTTGGGCCCAGTTCACATTAATGTCTAGATGAAGTGAGAATGAATGCAGCCCGCCTGGTGTGGCTCAGTGGTTGAGCTTCAATCTGTGAAATAGGAGGTCGTGGTTTGATTCCAGGTCAGGGGTCAAGGCACATGCCCAGGTTGTGGGCTCGATCCCCAGTAGAGGGCATGCAGGAGGCGCTCATCAATGATTCTCACTCATCGTTGATGTTTCATCTCTCTCTCTCCCTTGCTCTCTGAAATCAATAAAAATATATTAAGGGGGGGAAAAGAAGAAGGAATACAGGTTTCTCATGGCCCTGATTCCTCTGTCAGGGGGAAGGCATAGCCTTAATCTCTAAATTCCATCTAAATATTAATCAGTATGCATTTAAAGAACAAGAATGACAGAGAGAGTGAGGCAAGCTTTCCTTTACCCTCTTAGCGAACAGAGCTAGGAAAAATGTGTTTACACACTAACCCAGGTATATGCACATCTCTACATTTCCGTACCTGTGTAAATACTAGAGTTCATATTGATTCCTTCAATTCCAATCTAACACCAAAAGTTCATTTTAGCTTTTGTTTGTTGCCTTTCCTATAATACAGGCAGACCTAGTGCTATTGTGCTTCATGAAACATGTTGAGTCTTCCACACATTGAAGGCAAGACCCTCCGCCAGCAAGATTACAATTCCCTTTATTGTGATACCTGCTTTACAGCAGTGGTCTGGAACCAATCCCACAATTATCTCCAAGATATGCCTATACTCTTCAATGTCACAAAACTACTTCTGAGTTCACAGAAAAAATAGCTCACTGATCTATCATAGTCTTGATCTGGCCAGCTAAGTATTTTCAAACAGTAGAATTCACTATTATGCATCACATTGTTCAAACTTTGATAACACAGCACTCAAAAGTAATGTCACATTACCAAAGCAAGCACTCTTACTTGACTAATCTTGAGGTGAGAGTTACTTATCCATGTAAACCAGATCATTGTGATAATCTGAGTAAAGCTAATATTATAATGATTGAATTATTACTTGAATCTAAGTCCTTACACTTTTGGAAGTTTTAATTATATTCAACCTATCAAAGACCCTATAATTTCTATGTTCAAAATTTCCATTTTTAATATTTCTTTGGAAGAGCTGTTCACTTCACCAAAATATACTTGTCAAAAACCAAAGAGAATTTGTAGGCAGCAAAACAATTTCACTTCACGGGGTTTGTTGTCTTTATAGAGGGAGGGGAATATTGCATTTATTTCTCTACTTGTTTCACAATGAAAGCTCTGAAAGATGGCAGACTATGGACATGATGTTACTTGGGGACAGTGCCAACTTAGCCGAAAAGGAATATTTTAATCAATTTTTAAAACATCAAACAGGGCTAGTCTACGTTGTGGACTAAAGACCTGCCAAATCTCTTCTCTATTAGGTTAAATCTTCACCAAATAATTTTGTCTTAAAAAGTAACCACATGGCCTGGTGACAAGCGTGGCTCAGTGGTTGAGCATCCACCTATGAACCAGGAGGTCACAGTTCAATTCCCGGTCAGGGCAAATGCCCAGGTTGTGGGCTCGATCCGCCGTGTGGGGCATGCAGGAGGCAGCCAATCAATGATTCTCTCTCATCACTGATGTTTCTATCTCTCTCCCCTTCTTCCTTCCTTTCTGAAACCAATAAAAATATGTTTTAAAAAATGTAACCACATGGATTTAGAAGTTTAGTCACTAACTCTCATTTCTAAACATTTTAACTTCTGTTTTAAATGTAAAATATGTATCTTAAAAAGTTACATTTATTGCATAACTTAACATACTATGTTTCAGTGGTTTGCATAAACAACTCTTGGATACAAATTAATCATTTCCTATTTTAAGGGTTTTTGCATGACAGTAATCATTTAATAAATAATTCTTACAAGTGAGCTTCTATGTTGACTACAGGAAATGTTACAAAGCTGTGCTTAAATGTCTGTTTCTTCTCCTTACCTCTGTGCTCCCTGAGACAACAGCTTTGTCCACATTCACTGATAACGGTTCTTCCATCTGGCACACTCCCAGTGACCACTCCACACAGCGGTGATGAGCCCAACAAGTGCCTGAGATCATTAAAGTGAAAACGAGCATATGAATAACATTAACAATAGGAACACTAATAAGGAAAGACATAAAACCCCCAAATCCACTCTAAGGTGCAAATCACAAAAAAGGCACTGAAGCAGCCCTTCTCAAAACATGGTCCTGTACCAACTGGGAACTTGTCAGAAATACAAAATTTCAGACCCCAACAAACACCCACTGAACAAAAACTCTTACAGTGGTGCCAGAAATTAATGTTTCAACAAGCCCTCCAGGTGATTTTGATGAACATAAAAGACTGAGAATCACTGAATTAGAAATTAGTTCTCCAACAACAACAAAAATCAGTTTTTAGTCATTTTATTTAAATACTAGAGGCTCGGTGCACAAATTCGTGCACCAGTGGGGTCCCTCTGCAGGATCAGGCGAAAACCAGCTCTCCGACATCCCCCGAGGGGTCCCAGATAGCAGGAGGGTGCAGGCCAGGCAGAGGGACCCCACCGGTGCACGACTGGGGCCAGGAAGGGATGCAGGAGGTTGGCCAGCCGGGGAAGGATCACAGGAGGGCTCCAGGGCATGTCCAGCCCATCTTGCTCAGTCCTGATCAGCCGGACCCCAGCAGCAAGCTAACCAATTAGTCGGAGCATCTGCCCCCTGGTGGTCAGTGCATTTCATGGCGACTGGTTGACTGGTCAACTGTCTGCCCCCTGGCGGTCAGTGTACATTAGAGTGAGCAGTTGAGCGGCCTTAGCATATCATTAGCATATTACTCTTTGGTTGAACGGGTGAACAGACGGACACTTAGCATATTAGGCATTATTATATAGGACTAGAGGCTGATGCACGAATTCGTACACAGGTGGGGTCCCTCGGCCTGGCCGACAATCAGGAACATCTCACCCAGTCCCAGTTGGGGCTGATAGGGGCTGGCCGGCCAGGGGGAGGAACTGTGAAGGTCCGCTGCTGGAGGGCTGCTGGCCAGCAACAGGAGGTTGGCTGTGGGAGCGCACTGACCATCAGGGGGCAGCTCCTGCATTGAGCATCTGCCCCCGGTGGCCAGTGCGCATCATAGCTACTGGCCAGTCGTCTGGTCGTCCGGTCGTAACAGTCACTTAGGCTTTTATTTAGATTACTGGAAGATATTTTATTTGGAATCTTACACATCTTACCTAATAAAAGACAAACAGGTAAATTAACTGACACTCTGTTACGCTCAGCAGCCAATCAGGACAGTATGCAAATTAACCCAATAAAGATGGTGGTTAACTTGCATACGTAGGCACCCAGCAGCCTGGGTCCTAGGAAACTCATCAGGCACACAAGTCACTCCGAGGTAGGCCCCGTGTGAGCCCTGAGGAGCCTAGGAAGGGCCTGAGCCAGGGGGCTCCTGGGCAGAACCTGAACCTGCGATCAGAGCCGAGGGGGCAGCTATCCAGGCCTAAAGCCTCAGCCAGAGGCGTTAGGCGTGGGCAGAGGCGAGCCGGCGATCAGAGGGAGCTGGGGGTCCCCTGCCCAGGCTGAAAGCCCCAGCCAGAGGCCTTAGGCCTGGGCAGGAGCAGAGCCGGCAATTGGTGGGAGCAGGGGCAGAGCTGGCAATCGGAGGGAGCTGGGGGTCCCCTGCCCAGGCCCCAAGGCTGTAGGCCTGGGCAGGGGCTGAGCCAGTGATCAGTGTGAACTACAGAGGAAACACCTTTTCTGACCGCTCATTGGCTAAGCTCCCTGTATGCCACTGGTAATATTCTTAGTAACTTGGGTAATAAGAATCCAAGAAGGTGATCTAGGGTTTTTCACTACACTCCTGGAGAAAAAAAACGAAGGTCCACTGCTGGAAGGTTAAGAAATGTCTATCCTGTCCTAGCCAGTTTGCCTCATTGGATAGAGCCTCGGCCTGCTGACGGCAGGGTCTGGGTTCAATTCCGACCAAGGGCATGTACCTAGGTTGCAGGCTCCTCCCTGGCCAGGGCCCAGGTCAGGGCTCATACAGAAGGCAACCAATCAAAGTGTTCCTCTCACTTTGATGTTTCTCTCTGTCTTTCACTTTCTCTTCCACATTCTCTAAAAATCAATGGAAATATATCCTCAGGTGAGGATAAAAAATATAATAAAGAAATGTCATATCCTATGAAAGACACATCTTGAAAATTGCCTAAAGAAAGTTGTCATTTTTTCATGGTGAAGGGACTAGAGTCCGTGTTGATGAAAACACCTTGGTGGCTGCGGTGACTGGCAGTGGCTGCAGCAGCGGGGTGATGGGGCTCATGCCTTCCCCTGAGCAGCCCAGTCACCTCCCACAAAAGGAGACCAGACTGCGGCTTAGGCCCACTCCCCAAGGGGAGCAGGGAGCGTGCCTAAACCGTCAGTAGGACATCCCCTGAGGGCTCCCAGTATGTGAGAGGAGCAGGCTGGGCTGAAGGACACCCCCCCCCACCACCACCAGTGCACGAATTTCGAGCACCGGGACCCAAGTCCTATCTAATAAAAGAGAAGCATGGTAATTAGCCGTACATCCGCTACCCTTCCCATTGGCTAATCAGGGCAATATGCAAATTAACTGCCAGCCAAGATGGCGGCCGGCAGCCAGGCAGCTTGAAGCTAACATGAGGCTTACTTGCTTCAGTGATGGAGGACTCCAACATTCCCCGCCTGCCTTGCCAGCCTCTGAGCTTGCAGTTTGAGACATTGTTATAAATATAGAAGCTAAACAAAACCCCAGAAACCTGCTTTCAGTCCGCCGGGATCTCAGAGCTGGAGTTGATACAGTGTTTCGATTATAGAACACAAACAAACCAGATACCTACTTTCAGCAGCAGAGGCCTCAGAGCTGGAGCCAGAGCTATAGCTGGCCCAGAATAAAAAAAGAAAAACAAAAGAAAAAAAGGAGCAGTTGGGAGCTTCAGTCACCCGCCAGCCTGAAAACAGCCCTCAGCCCCTCACCCAGACTTGCCAGGCACCCCAGTGGGGACCCCCACCCTGAAGGGTGTATGACCAGCTGCAAACAGCCATCATCCCCTCACCCAGGCTGGCCAGGCACCCCAGTGGGGACCCCCATCCTGATCCAGGACACCCTTCAGGGCAAACCAGCCGGCCCCCACCCATGCACCAGGCCTCTATCCTATAGTAAAAGGGTAATATGCCTCCCAGCACCGGGATCAGCGGATCCGCGAGGCCTCCCGGCACCGAGATCAGTGTGACGGGGGCAGCGCCCAAACCCCCTGATCGCCCTGCGGCTCTGTGTGTGACATTGGGCGGGGCCACAACCTCCCTATATGCCCTGCTCTGTTTGTGACAGGGGAAGGCGCCCAAACCCCCTGATCAGCCCTGCTCTGTGCCTGATAGGGAGGAGCTCCCCAACCTCCTGATCGCCCTGCGGCTGTGTGTGTGACAGGGTGCGGCGCCCCAACCCCCTGATTGGCCCTGCTCTGTGCGTGACAGGGGGGAGCTCCCCAAGCCCCTGATGGGCCCTGCTCTGTGCGTGACAGGGTACGGAACCCCAACCCCCCCGATAGGCCCTGCTCTGTGCGTGACAGGGGGCAGAGCCCCAACTCCCTGATTGGCCCTGCTCTGTGCGTGACAGAGGGTGGCGCCGCAACCTCCCCATCGACCCTGCCTTGAGTGTGACAGGGGGCGGTGCCCCAACCCCCCAATCGGCCCTACCCTGAGCGTGACTGAGGGTGGCATCGCAACCTCCCGATCCGCCCTGCTCTGTGCATGACAGGGAGCAGCGCCCCAACTCCCCAATCGGCCCCGCTCTGAGCCCAATCAGGGGCTGCACCTAGGGACTGGGCCTGCCCTCTGCCACCTGGTAGCAGGCCTAAGCCAGCAGGTCGTTATCTCCCAAGGGGTCCCAGACTGCGAGAGGGCACAGGCCAGGCTGAGGGACCCCGCCTTCCCTCCCGAGTGCACAAATTTTTGTGCACCGCGCCTCTAGTCTATATATATAAAAGCCTAAGCGACCGAGCATCCAACCGGTACCTATGACATACCTTGGCCACCAGGGGCAGTCACTCAGACCGGTAGCTATAACGTGCAATGACCACTAGGGGCAGACACTCAGCACAGGAGCTGCCGTGCTGCGGTGACTTGGCAGCTGCAGTTCTTGGGTGATGCACCCAGAACCAGAGAAGCAGGAGCCCGATTGTGGGTCCCCTCGGGGGATGTCAGAGGGCCAGTTTCAGCCCGATCCCCATAGGCCAAGCCAAGGGACCCCCACCTTGTGCACGAATCCATGCACCGGGCCTCCAGTAAAATATAAAGGACATAATTTAATACTCTGTTTATGACAAACAGGCTATATTGCAAATAGGCTACAATATACCAGTACACCTCTATTTTGCTCTATCGCACACCCACCAAGAGTCCACGTCATCACTGATAACAGCTCAGTCATTAAGTTTTCTATCACAGAGCACTTGAACCACTATCAATAAGCAGTTCATCTATGGAATGAACTTTACTCAAAACTCCAGCAGCACCACTTCATGAGTACGCATTACTATTCTGTTATAATGGGATACCCACATGGCTAAGAACTAATGTTCTTTACCCCTACAGTAAATATACCACACTGCCATGTTCCCCATGTTCTCACAGATCCCTTTAAAATGTCCTGTTTTCAACTGTCAGATCACCATGGCATTGCTGCCTATACAAAAGTAAATACAAATATTTATGAAAGCATCCAATCTAGGGTTAGCTCTGTGCAGATGCTAACTAAATTAACTCAACATAATTAGACAATGTATTTTACCTAAGTAGGCATACTTAACAATGACATTTTTTACAATGTGAAAGGTATTTACTATGAAGTTGGCAATTCACTAAAATTAAGATGCTTAAAGAATCAAGAGGTAATTATGATTGAAGACCAGCTCCTACCTGTAGGATCAAATAAGGCTTGGACATCAATGGCATCGGGAAGACCGACGAGACTGAGCTCATCCCATAACTGAGTAACCTGGTCATCAGAAGCAGTCTGAGTGCTCACACTCACACACGACACTGTATTCTGCTGAGGAGACCGTTCTCTGGGGAAATAAAATAAAACCGATATGGAAGTGATAACAACAAAAATGTTTCATTTTACAAGTTAAATATCAAGTATTGCCAGGTCATCTTTAATTTATTAGGCATAAGCTGTCATAAAACAACTTTTAGAACACATCTGTTATCATTCATACATAGTGTAAAACGTGTCATGTAAGCAACAACTAAATCTCTAAATCAGTAAGAAATGTCAAAATTACAGTTTCGAATTTATTTTGCTATTCTATAATTTTTTTTTTAACTTGAGCTCTAAAATTCTTATCAGGAGCCATATTTTATCATATAAAGTGAATATTCTCCTTGGTCTTTCTTTAATGCTTATAAAACTTAACTCATTCAAATCAGAAATTTAATTTGTTTTTTTGTAAGTGAGGACTACAACCGCAGAGCTGGCAGTTGTTTACGTAAAGAAAGGTTATTTCTCAGGGGAAATGAGAACGCACTAAGTGTGAAGAGGGAGGCGTGGGAGCAGAACGTGTCAGCTGGAGCTGCTTATGGTCCCCTCGACAAATCTCGGCAGCTGGTCCGCCGCAGGATGTTGCAGGTTCTCTCTACCAAGACTGCACCTCACAAGTCAGAAGGAAAAAAGCAAAATACTTCCAAGCAGTTGACCCGGTTAAAAAAAAAAAAAAAAGCAAAATAGCCACCAGTGGGTTGGGGACAAGGAAGAAGATGATATAACAGCAAAAACCACAGTATACAAATGAACACTGAATAAGGTATACAATAAATGGGAGATTTCAGACTTCCAAGGCGCTTCAACTTCAGGTATTAATTAAGATAATTACGTAAATAACGACTGCTATTGCATTTAAACATGAAGCATGGCCAACCAGGTAGCTGTCAGTAAAACGTTAATGTCTCTAGAGGGCACAGTATTTAACCTACCATCTGGATTAAATGCTTACAGAATTACGCACTATTGAATATGGATCACAACTCACTGCACTTCTGTCTGCTGGGTATTTATCATGATTCCTATTAAGAGAATATCAGCACAATGACCAGGGTACTAACTTTTTATACCTGGAATCATTGAAAGAAAAGAAAGTATTAACATATTTCAATAAGTACATTTAAATATCAAACCATGTAAAAATAACCAATATGTTTTATGTTCAGCATTAGAAATTCATAGACTTATTTTTTTATAAAGTTTAGCATGCTATGCTATCTTCAAATTCTCATTTTTCTAAATGTCCACAGTAAAATGAGAACAAACTCTTTCCTATAAATATAATCTCCATTCCTACAAATATAGTCTTCATTATTAATCATTATTATTTTATTGGGAGGGGGAAAAATTAATAGCCCATTTATAAAGACTAATGTACCATTTTTAACGTATTTCCTTTGTACCAGTATTTTATGGGAGGATAGGTATAAAAATCAATGGGATGGCTAACCAGTCTATTACTAACCAGTTCCTAACCCAGCGCTTAATCAAATTTCCCCTTCGGTTTGTACATATGCATCACATCAGTAAGATGCCAATGTCAACCCTAAAGATGACAGCAACCCTCCTTAGGAAAGAACATCAAGAGAAGCCAGATGAAGAACATACCCCCAAAATTTTAAGTCTAAACAAAAGGAAAGAAGAAATAAACCCTTGATTATATAGTCTTCTATTTAGTAAACCAAGAAGAAAGAACTATTTTAAAACCTCCTTTACAAATTTAAAAAACAAAACAAAAAACAACTACCTGTTCATCTAATTTATAGCCCATTAGTAACATATTCTGTAACTATTTAAAATCACTACCAACCTAAATAATTGTTTACTCTTAAATAATTTTCAAATTTTATAATAAATGTGCTTTATTCCTAAGATCCACTAACTGGCTTATTACTGTTACTTAATAACTTGGTAAACACTAAGTGCGTATAAAGACTTTCATTAAACCAAGGAAAGCTACTTTTACATAATGAACATCTTAGCTCATAAACACTTTCACTAAAAATTAGCTTATAAAATAAGTTATGAAGCCCAACTGTATTTCCCAGAACAGGTGTTGATATAATTGCCATTATTCAAAGCAGAACATGAAGATATAAGATATAACCTGGTCCAATCCATAAATTTGTATTATTGACAGACGGTGTAATGAGGGGATGGGTATAAAAACCAATGGAACGGATAACCAGTCTATTACTAACCAGTCCTAACTAGTGGCTCAATCGAATTTACCCGTCAGGTTTTAAGATGCTAATGTCAACCCTGAAGACAGCAGCCCTTCTTAGGATTACAGCAGTCCTCCTTAGGATAAAACCACTCATTTTATCCCAATGGGAAGGCTCGTGTGTGTGTGTGTGTGTGTGTGTGATTAAAATATCAGGACTCCAGATACAGTACTTCTAAACTTCCTTAAACTGTTCCACCTTAAATTCTTTTAAAAGATTCTCTCTTGTGATTGTTTCATTTCCTACTTCAGGTCTTCAAGGCATTGGCAGCAGTCCAAAAGAAGGAACCAATCAAATAGGTACAACACAACAATGCCTTAGAACTTAACTCTGGAGAGAAGCCAGATAAGCACTTGGAGGATGACATCATCACCCTCCAGGGGCAGGACTGGCCAGCCTTCCAAGCTAACTTAATTTTACACTTTCTCGTGGACCTCAGAAAATTTTGTTCTCTCGACTACCAAAGCCAAATCCACAGATTAATAAAATGGCCTTTAACCAAAACTCTACAACATATAAAGAGATTTTTATGATTTGTCTAAACATATTAGACAAGTTTTTAATATAAATATATAGATACACAAATACCTTAGTAAATTCTTGTTTCGTTTAAAAAAAAAAAAAAAAAGAACATCTTTAACTTTAGAAAGGGCATTCTCAGCATATAATTAAGTACTTAGAAAAAAAGTCCACACGATATTGTAATAAGAGTTTACAAGACAGTTCAACATTCTCTGAACCATAAAAATAAATCAATAAATGGCACATAAAGAGCATTAGTGAAGCCCTAACTGGTTTGGCTCAGTGGATAGAGCGTCAGCCTGCAGACTCAAGGGTCCCAGGTTCGAGTCTGATCAAGAGCATGTATCTTCGGTTGCGGGCACATCCCCAGGAGGGGGTGCGCAGGAGGCAGCTGATAGATGTTTCTCTCTCATCGATGTTTCTAACTCTCTATCCCTCTCCCTTCCGCTCTGTAAAAAAACCGATAAAATATATTTTTTTTAAAAAAAGAACATTAGTGAAAAACACTTTGATTTTGCTGTTCTCTTATTATATTCTAACAAGCCATTAAAAACTTACTTAGAGGAAGGAAAGACTTCACTAATTTTTTTTACCTTCTTTTCCATTTACGTTATGTTCTTCAGAGTTCTCTTCCACAAGTTAACTTTTGTGATCACACTGATTTTGTTAATATACAGTTAAGATAGCAAATTTTTAAAAATAAGAAAGAAATTTTGAGAAAAGGAGTGTTTTTTTGGGTTAATGCTGAGTCATAGAGCACCCTATGAAAGCTGAAAACATGAGAAACTGTTCAGCAACACCATTTATACAGTCACAAACAATGCAATAAAGAGAAGTTATATACTCATAATGCATCCCAGCCATTTAAATTAAAATTGTTTATTTTTGCCCTAGCCAATTTGGCTCAGTGGTTGGAACATCAGCCCTTGAACTGAAGAGTCCCAGGTTCGATTCCAGTCAAGGGCACATACCTCAGTTGCAGGCTGGATCCCTCTAGCCCCTGTATGGGCGCGTGTGGGAGGCAACCAATTGATGTGTCTCTCTCACATCCATGTTTCTCTCTGTCTCTCCCCGTCCCTTCCACTCTCTCTAAAAATTAATGGGAAAAATATATCCATGGGTGAGGCTTAACAAAACAAAAACAAAAAATTGCTTACTTTCTCTGTCCTCTGTGTTTTCGCGGTGCTGAGTTTTGAATTTTCTCACAGGTCCCATTGCTGTTGTCATCAACGTCCTTCCTGCTAGAAGGTTGGTTTTTCCTCGGCAAGATAAATCCAGGTGTTACTCTAAATTGTCTTAAGTCTCCTTGTCCTAAGGAACTTTTTTCACCACAGTAACAAAAAGCACAGAGCTGTTCACTGGTAGAAATAAAAGTAAGGGAAACAAAGAAAGAGAAATTTAATTTTTCAAAGTGACAGCTACAGACAGCTGTGCTTTAAAATTAAATTGTTTTTAGTGTAAGACATTTTTAAATGCTAGTATGATAACAATTATACATTTGCAATTCTACTTTTCCACAGCATGATTTTTTTAAAATAACAAACATACCAAATCAAAAAATTATAGTGTATACTTAGAAACATGATTTTCTTTTAAATCTGATTCAAGAAACTCAAAGTATTAACAAGAATAACGAAAGTAAAGCTAAGACTGGGGAAGAGGATAGTGTTTAATGGCCACACAATTACATACCAGGTTTGTAAACAAGTGGTGACAAAGTTTTTATTAACCGCCTGATAGGACGTTCTTTATGCACGATACATTACCACACACACAGATACAGGGAGAAACATGAAGACATAAATGTAAGTTGTTTCGGGGCTGGACAGCTAACGAAGGGAAGAGTGGAAGGGGTTCCACAGGAATGGGAGAGGATGAAGAAGTGGAGCAAGGACTGGGAGAGCAGCGAAACTGTTTCCTAGGATACACTAATGACAGGTACCTGAATTATGCAATTATGAAAACTATATAACACAAAGAATGAAGCCCAGTGTAAACGATGCACTTTAGTTAATAATAATATATCACAACTGGGGTAGCAGCTGTAACAAATGTCCCACACTAATGCACAATGCTAAAATAGGGGGAACAGAGGCGGGAGAAGGCTGGCACCGGGAACTCTCTGCCATCCACTTGATTTTTCTGTATACCTGAAATTGCCCTAAACAATAAAATCCACTAATTTTTTTAAAGAAACTATTTTAAAAGTTAAAGGACAAGAACAATATATGCTTGTGGAATATATGCTTAATGAGGGACCTTAGAAAGAACAGAATAAAAAGTACTGTCACTCTTGGATATATTTCTTTTCACAGCTCATTTACAATAGCTGCACCCAAACCTTTCTTCCCATGAATCAGTTTCCGCCATCACGGCTGCCGTATCTACCCCACGAACATCATAATGTCTTGCATTAACAGGTGATAGAAATAATCTATAATCTCTTTTCGGTAATTTTTTTATTTGAAGATCTAATTGGCTTTATTAAGTGATTTATGAACGGGCAGTATCCCATCTAGCAACTAGAAGGGGCTCTCAATAATTTTTTTTAACGTAAGTTAAATTCATATTGGGTCTCTCTCAACTACTTTCCTTTTGTTTATGAAAGTTGACTATTTACGTTTTTCCAATATTACCTATTTCAATTTAATGATAAATGTGTTGCCCCTGGATACACACACACACACACACACACACACACACACACACACTTAAATGTGGTCTACTTTCAGAGTAGAGTCAAATAGAAAAAGAAAAATTTTTTCTTGCCTTCCTTTGCCAGTGTCTTATTAATTTTGTAACTCTCTGTGTGTGATTCTCTCTGCACTAGTGAGCTGACATTTCTCTCCGCATACCTAGTTTCTGGCTTGTCTCTCTCTCCCCCGGAAACATCAGCTATAAGCAGCAACAGTCGGGCTGACACCAGCCTCACTGACAACACTGATTAGAAAGCCAACCAATACTTTTGAAGTATTGATGGAAAATATCTTAACCTTCCATTTCATATCCAAAACCATCACTCAAATGTAAAAGTGTTGCTTTGGCCATTGCAGTAAATGGTTAGAGCACTGGCCCATGCACCAAAGGGTCATGGGTTCGATTCCTGGTCAAGGGCACATACCTGGGGTTACAGATTCGATCCCTGGCCCTAGTCAGGGTACATCTGGGAGGCAACCAATTCGATGTGTCCCTCTCATATCCAGGTTTCTCTTTCTCTTTCTCTCTCTCTCTCTCTCTCTCTCTCTCTCCTTCCCTCCCTCCCTCCCTCCCTCCTTTACTACCACCCTCCCCCCTTCTACTCTCTCTAAAAATCAATGGGAAAATAGGTCAGGATTAACAACAACAACAACAACAAAAGTGAAGGCGTAATAAAATCATTCCTAGGCTTATAAGATCTCAGAAATTTTACCATACAATACGCCCACATGAAAATATTTTTAGTGAAGTACTCAAATTATTGAAGCATTAGGAAAGGTTGTAAGAGATGTAGAAAGTAAGTTGAACATCTCAGAGTAATTTGTTACTTTGGGGGTCACAGGGGAAACCCCTGGTCTCCACTTTTAGAAAGCTGCAGAGCATTGCTCCCTCCTTGCCACCAACACTCGCCAGACAATCTACAAATTCACTTCTCTGGGCCCCATCAGACTGCAAGGAGCTGTAGGGCCACCAATTCACCTGCAACGGAAGGACAGGCATTTCCATAAGGTGATGAGATATAAGCACCTGCTGCATCTGGGGAAGAGGCTGCCTTATGTCTTACAAGGTAAGAAGAATTCAGTAAAAAAGTTAAGAAACTGATGAAGGCTGAGTGTCAGAGTGTAAAACATCCATGACCCACAGACACAAGAGGAATCTGTCTGTGGACCTCCCAGGTGCCCATGTGCATGGGAAAGAGTCCCATGGATGTGCCAGTCATGGTCCTAGCTGGGGGAGGGGAATCTGGGAAGTCACAAAGACCCACCCAGATTGTCTCTCCCATTTTTCCTGGGAAACAAAAACCTTAGTCTGGTGGGGGGGGTGGGGGAGGGGGGAACAGCAAAAATCACCATGCTGCAATGGTGACAACCAACTGTGGATGGAGGAATAGAATTAGAGGGATGGACTTTTAACCCTGGACAAGGAGCAAGACTACATCCTGGACCCAGGTCTCCCACAGCTGAGGCAATGGCATGACCACTGAGAATACCAATCCCTGAAGCCGAAGGCACTGTGCCTACCTAAGAATCAATTTGAATCGGAACAAGAAGCATCCTTCCTACCCACTCTACAGTGGAACTCTCACACATCACTGGTGGGAGCACAAAACAGTACAGTGCACGAGGAAACATGTTGGTGTTTTCCTTTAAAATGATCTCTCTCCCAGGCATTTACCCAAATGAAATAAAAACCCTATGTTCACATCAAAACCTAGAAGAGACTATTTACACCAATTTTATTCATAATTGCCAACAAAAGGAAACTGCCCAAATACTCTTTACTAAGAAATCCATAAAAAACTGTGGTAGGCAACTCCATAAAACAGAGCCCTACTCAGCAATAAAAACAACTACAACTTATGTAACCTCACAGATAAACTGGAACTGTTCTGTTTTTTGTTTGTTTTGTTTTTTGTTGTTGTTGTTTTATTGATTTCAGAGAGGAAGGGAGAGGGAAGAGAGAGATAGAAACATTAATGATGTGAGAGAATCACTGATCGGCTGCTTCCTGCACACTCCTCCCTGGGGTTGAGCCCACAACCCAGGCATGTGCCCTTGATCGGAATCGAACCCGGGACCCTTCAGTCCACAGGCCAATGCTCTATCCACTGAGCCAAACCAGCTAGGGCTGGAACTGTTCTTTACCTTCTGGTGGCAGGCGTTATAGAACTGTACATATCTGAAGTAACTAGAAAATTAAATGCCACAGATTGCAGAGATATGAAAATATGATGACTTTTTAAAAAAATCAATCAAAACTGTAAGTTTCAAATTCTTTCAAAATTAAATTCAATAAAGAATTATTTAGTCTGAGCCTTAAGTTAAGGGACACCATCTTAAAAGCAAAATATAATGTATAATCAATAGGAAAAAAAGTATCAATCCAATAGAATGCAGAAAAAAGCCCTGCCTTCGTTTAATTAACTCACCTCTAATACCTTGGCAGGGCCAGACCAAATGATTTCCCAGGCCTCATATGGCTCTTGGGCCAGACGTTACCCACCTCTGCGCTAGAGTATCGCTTGGTTCTACACCTGAGCGCACAGACACCCCTCCCCCCAACTACACAGCGAGGAAGCAGCCTGAAATGTAAAGCTACTAAATAATAAAATTCCATCCAGGTTCACATCCTAAGCTGTGCTCTCCTGTTGCTCATCTCCAACCAGCTGCATTCATCCTCTAACCTGATTTTGGCTTCCACACCAACTGAGACCAGGGAGCTCGCTGACTCTTCAGACACAGAGCGCTGCGGGGCCGGGGCCAGGCGCTTGCTACCATCCGCCTCCACCTCAGCATCCTCTTCTGCAGACTGTTCTTTGATTTCTGCTGCATAGTGAAGAAGAAAATAGAGAGTCATTTTTGTATTTACATTCATCTTCGGTGAATTTACCTATAAGCACATGTTATAAAGAAAAAAGGATAATACAATGACAATACTTCACTAACAGAGAAAAAGTTTATGTACATGATTAATGGCATGGCTTATATATTTATTCTCTACTGCAAAATGATAATCAAATAATGTAAAACAAGCCATACTTTTTCCTTGTCCTCAAATTACAATTCACTCTAAGAAGTTTTCTCCTAGTAGCAACTGTTATAAATCTGATGTTCAGGATTACAGCAGTTCGTCTACAGAACAAATGTATTTCAAAGTAACTCATTAAAAAAATACTTTCTTTGCAATTCATAAATTGAGCTTATGGTCAATTTGAAACAATCATTATGCCCTCTAATAATCAGCCACTCTAAAAGCTAAATAATTGAAAAAAAACACACCTTCACTCTATTGCCTTTTCAGCTACCCTCAAGACTCCACCCCAAGCACCTCACATGTACGTACTTTCTAAGGAGGCAACGTAACTGCTGCAAGGATTTTCTAACACAATCACCCTTCATATCATTCTTCTCTGCAAACAGAATTCTTGGCTTAGACCTCTAATTTCACTCAGATCTCTCTGCACCCCTACACACATACACACACTCCTCACAGTCCCTCAAGCTCCTCCTCTCTGCCTGTCCTCCTTTCACCACCAAACTTTATGAAACAGGCCTCTGGAGTGACTGCACCCATGCTCCGCACCACAGCAACCGGCCTCTCCACCACCCAGGGCAGCAGAACCAACAATCGGAAATTCACCTGACACCAACGACTGCCTCCTCCTCAGCGAGATGCTCTTCTGCCTTTGTAAGCACCGGGACAACAGATTACCATAGGCTCTGGTGTCATAAAGAACTGGTCCCAGGCCTGGCCAGCGTGGCTCAGTGGTTGAGCATAGACTTAGGAATCAGAAGGTCACGGTTTGATTCCCAGTCAGAGCACATGCCTGGGTTGCCGGCTCGGTCCCCAGTGTGGTGTGTACAGGAGGCAGCTGATCAATAATTCTTTCTTACCATTGATGTTTCTATCTCTCTCTCTCCCCCTCCTTTCCTCTCTCTGAAGTCAATAAAAACATTTAGAAAGAAATGATCTGGTCCCAGGTACCAGCTCTACCAACTACTAACTATAGGTACAGTCATCTGTCTCAGCCTCGATCTACTTGCCCATAAGTTAGAAGATGCTAACAAAGAGGAACTGGTCTAACATCTGTCCCTGCAGCTGGTTTCTCTCAGACCTCAAAATGTGGGTACAGCCCTCTCTGCATGTGCTCTTCTGTGAGGCACTTCATTACTATCCAGGCCTCAACAGTCTCCTCTGGACTTAACGATTCCTAAATCAACATCTCTGACCGTTTCCTCTCCTGAGTTCCGGATCCAATTTCCACTGCACACGAGACACACCCAGCAGCTGGAATACTGACCCTCACACCACATTTGAGCTCTAATTTCTGGGTTAGCACTTCAATCTGAGTCCCCTACCTTTGGGACCATCAGAGTCCTCTAGGTTAAAAATGAATGTTAGGGAAATATTTTGACAAATGAATAATTTGGAGAACTACTAATTGTTTTGTTAGAAAAAGGACAAATAATTATAAATCCTGTCAAATAATAAAATTAATGATAAGATGAGGCATCAAACAGATGGCTTTGTTTTTCCTATTTAAAAGAACATGTTTCTTTTTAAAATTGAAAGAGAAAAGTCAGTCATAAATTACATTTTTGTGGAGCCTATCAATCATGGCACCTACCCTGCCTACCCCAGCCACAAAATGGATGTAAAGTACCTAAAACCAAATCTACCAACATAAAGTGCACTCCATCAAAAGTTATAAAAAGATCTCTAAATTTTACTGTATTAAAATTTTTAATTTATATACAACAAAGCCCTCCCATGGACAAAATGAAAAATATGCACAGATTGGAAGAAAATAAATGTAATCTGTATCCCCTAAACGGTATTTAAATCCAGAGTAAGTAAGGTATTCCACAGATGAATAAGGCACATAACCAATAGAAAAATGGACAAAGGCCGTAGCCGGTTTGGCTCAGTGGATAGAGCGTCGGCCTGTGGACTGAAGGGTCCCGGGCTCAATTCCGGGCAAGGGCATGTACCTTGGTTGCGGGCACATCCCCAGTGGGGGGGTGCAGGAGGCAGCTGATCGATATTTCTCTCTCATCGATGTTTCTGGCTCTCTATCCCTCTCCTTTCCTCTCTGTGAAAAATCAATAAAATATATTTAAAAAAGAAAAATGGACAAAGGACAAAACCCATACTTCATTCCCATACACTATATTTCCGAAGGGTTTTTTTGTTTTTTAATAATATTTTTTATTGATTTCAGAGAGGGAGAGAGAGAGATAGAAACATCAAAGATGAGAATCACTTAATGAGCCGGCCCCTGCACATCCCCCACTGTGGATCCAGCCAGCAACCTGGGCATGCGCCCCGAAGACCAAGAGTCAAACTGTGACCTCTGGGTTCATAGGTCGATGCTCAACCACTGAGCAACACCAGCCGGTCTCCCAATGTTTTTTTGCAGCCAAGCTTGACAAGTTCTCACCATCAGAAAATGACCAGAAGTGACCATGCAGCTTCTACCTCCCCTGAAAGGGCTAATCGTTCCCCCCTTTCCCATGCACTATAACATGGACATATCAGCCACCTCGGTGTCGCACCCAAGGTGAGAGCAACGTACCACGGGAAGACAGAGACACAAGATGGAAGGAACCTGGGACCACAGACTACCAGAGGGAGCAAAGATGCCCCATCAGTCGGGACCTCTCGTCTCAGAAATATTACACAAGAGAAAGTTGTTTTGTTTAAGCCATTGGGGTGTCTGTCACAGCAGTTTAACCCATGTCCTAACTAACACAGAAACTGGTATCAGGAGTGGGGAAATGCCACAACAAAAACTTCAAATAGGTGGTTTGGTGACCAGGCAATGAGAACAGTGACACTGGAGTTTAGAAATCAAATGACTCTTCTTATGCTGTATCAAAATATGTGACAGATCTCTCACCTGCAATGACATGGAAAGTAGACCGGGTATCTACAGAGCCTGCAGATTTAGGGAAAAGCATCTAGAAAGAGCCAGGATTTGTATTGCCGGCCCTCAGTCCTTTTACAACCAAAGATACAAAGCAATACAGATCTGCTAGAGAGTCTCTCTGTCCATTACATATAAAGTCTCAAACAATGACCACATGTAAAATCCCCATATGGGAGCATTTCACTTCTACTCAGAGATGCCCAGAGCATGCGTGGGATACACTTTTCTGGCACCATTTCTATTACTAGATAAGGAGAAAGAGTCACAGTTCAGAGAAGAGATGAGAAATATAAACGAGGAAGAAGAAGAAGACTGCCTCAGAAGCTTGTAGGATTGACCCCAAGGGACCAGGGTCACAGGCCATTACCGTTCTAAGAGCAGCTCCGTTTAGCTCCAGGGGTCCATCCTGTTCTCTCTCTTCCCTCTGCCCATGACCCTAACCCGCATACACTAAAGAAACAGCAAGGACTGTGAGTTTGGTTTTACTTTTGGTTTGGTCCTTTGTCTTTAAGGAGTAAGGAAGACTCTTATACCTACTTCTTAGAGAGCTGTTCCAGGCACAAAATAGAAAAAGAAAAAGGTACCAATAAAGAACCAATCTTTTTTAACTGTTGCTCTTCATCTAGTGGAATAAGTTGGGTCTTACTGTCCATCAGCATCAAGGCAGGACAACTACATACGTGTTTGTGTCCCTCTCTTCTCCTGGCCTGAGTCTTCAGAAGATGTCAGAGTGTGTCAGCAAGATGTGGAACACAGTGCTCTGAATGAAAGGACTATCAACCAGTGGCAACGCAAGAAACGGTTCTGACTCCGGTTGCCAGTTATCAGTTTATTATTGAAAATGCACTCTTGAATACCATCCTGGGCTGGTGCCTAAAGCAAGGCACTACACCCCTGGGGTGCCTGGAGGGGGTGATTTTATCCTCAGCCCCTACCAGTGCTTAATCTGGAACCACTAGATGGCACATGTGGTTCAGCTACACTAAAGAACCCATCAGAGAGGGGGTTCCTAAGAGAAGTTGACAGCCAGTGCCTGTCACTCAAAAGACACTGCTTTGTGCTGGGCAATTCTTTGGGGAAACAAATGTAAATGGGATATGATGGTAAACCTGATCTAAAGTCTGCCATTCCACCTCTGACAACTGTTACTTAATCCAAAATAGTTGGTTTTATGACAAAAATATAATTTAAATGAATAGCAAAGGCTATTTGTTGGGGTAGTTAAAATCAAAGTCTTGGAATTGAATGGTCCAGAATTTGCATCCTAGCTGAGTCATTTGCTAGCAATGTGACATTGGTAAGTTACTTAACCGCATCTCAAGTTCAGTGTGCTAATCATTTAAAAGGCAGCTAACTACTCATCTGGTGTGGCTCAGTGGTTGAACATCAACCTATGAACCAAGAGGTCGTGGTTTGATTCCCAGTCAGGGCACATGCCCTGGTTGCAGGCTCAATCCCCAGGGGGGGGGTTGCAGGAGGCAGCTGATCAATGAGTGTCATCATTGATGTTTCTATCTCTCTCTTCCTCTCCCTTCCTCTCTAAAATCAATAAAAATATATTTTAAAAAATAAAATAAAAGGTAGCTAATTAATACCCTCTAGTATAAAACTGTCTTTAGGATCAGAAAAGATAATACATGCAAAGACCTACTCCCCTGCCTGAAGTACACAGTAAGTGTGGGTATGTGATTGCTATTCCAATTATCCACATTCACACACGCTATTCTAACTATGTATTAACTTTCCCATCTAGTTGGACAATACCCCCCAGACATCGAACACATGACGTCAGATCCCACATTATGAAACTGTGTTGTGAGAATAGGAATGAAAACTTATTCAGCACCTCCTGGCCTCGTGCTAGGGAGTTAATAAATCACTTCTTTAGAACGATTTTTCACCAAACAAAATAACTATTGACATACATTCTATTCAAATGGTAGCCAGTACAAAAACAGAATCGGGATCCTTACCTGTAAGGAGTCTAGTCAGGAGACAGCAAATGGTAATGCCAAGACACAGTAATTGTCGAGGTGGAAGTATGAGGTGTAATGAGGTAAGGGAAGAGATGAGGAGTGCAGCTGAGAAAGGAATGAGAAGCCCAGCTAAGAGTTCTCTCACTCCACCCACCCTTTTAAATAATAATATCTGACATAATATCCTTATTTAAAAGATAAAAAAACTAAAGTTTGAAAGAAGAATAAGAAGCTCAGATCACTGGGTAACAGCAAGCAAAGCTGAGAGTCAAAGCCAGAGGGCGCTCTTTCCATCAGCACACAAGACAACAGGGTACTGAGGCACCTGGCACAGCAGCTGGCTGGAGTGCAGGAGCTCTACGGCTAGATTCATGATAAAGCGAAATGTTCACTTTCTACTAAGGCTGTGTGACTGAGGAACATTTGTTGAATATGAGATGATATCTGAAAATACAGAGTTTTTCTCTATTTTTTAAGCACTACTGAATAAGATTGTAGAGAAAACACCTCACAGCCAAGTCCACAGAAATAAAACATTTTGATTTGGGACAATGATGAAATTATTTCCCTTAAAGGTTAATTTATTTGAAAGGGCTATATGTTTCCTATGAATATATTCAGCACACTCGCCAACATGACAGCATGACAGACTACAAGATGTCAAAAATAGCCCAGCGCCCTATTATGGCTTCCCTCATTAGCACACAGTACATGCCCTCAAAGCACCATATCTTTTAATGAATTTCTAAAATGCATTTAATCAAGTGTTCTTAGATCTTGGAGAGAGAAATTGCATCTTTATCTTTACTAACCTTTGAGATTTGGAGTTCTAAACAGCCGTTTCATTATGAATGTGCACACAAGCAGAGCTGGTATAGCCATAACTGTGTCTCGACACTAGCAGGAAGCAGGTAATTCCTTATCACATTCAGTGTTTGCAGATATCTTAAAATATAATATACCCTCATCTCTACTTCTAAATTACAGTTTTGTTAAATTAGATTTTATAATTTATGGGCAATTAAAAAATCACATTACAAAATTACAAATTTGGTTTTTACTATTTTGATCTTATCTCTATATATAAAAGCCTAAGCGACCGTTACAACCAGTCACTATGACACACACTGACCATCAGGGGGCAGACACTCAATGCAGGAGCTGCCCCTGGTGGTCAGTGCGCTCCCACAGCCAACTTCCCATGGCCAGCCAACCTCCTGCGGTCCCTCCCCCTGGCCAACCCCAATCACCGGCCAGGCCGAGGGACCCCACCAGTGCACGAATTCGTGTACTGGGCCTCTAGTTAAATATAATTATCTTTGCAGTCTTATATATTTTATCCATTTTAAAACACAGCGTGGAAAAGAGCCTTCCAAAGGGGTTAATGGCACAGAAAGCATCCAATTCATAGGAGACAGCACTTGCACTGGACTGCGCTCTATGAAAACAGGCACCAAATCTGTTTTCAAACCAGAGTCTATCACAAAACCTGGATGACATTCAATACTTGTTAAACTCATTATATACCATGTAATACAAACCATGCAGATAAATATTATACACATATAAAGACTTACAAAAAGCACAGAGAAAGATACAAAAAATATTTTAAATTGGCTAGTATTTACTAATTACATTAGTCAACACTAGCAAGTTTTTCTAGTAATCCAAACAATATGCTGGCTTCTATTAAGTAGAATAAAAATTATTTTTCTCTCCTAACTCCCTTTACTTCCACAGAATGACAATACTTTTCATGCTTCTTTTCTACTAAGACTACAGAAGAAAATACGTCTAAGAAATTGTGTAAGTGTGTTCTTTCCTTCTTTTGAATAGCAGTGGCCAAAAAAAAGTTGGCGTTTCAACAGTTCCACTTTCTGGATGTGTTTATATCTTACTGAATCTAGCATATCTGCTGCAATCAAAATGTTAGCACTACTGCAGAAACAGAAAAAGAATTAGCACTACCATAGAAACAGAAAAATGAAAAGACAAAAAAGCAAATATTTCATTTATCCTACCCTTTATTCACTAAACTACGTAAAATATTGATGCTGATTATTAGTATAAAGTAGCCACTTATTTTCACAGAGCACTGAAAGACTTTTAAATGTAGCAACTAAAAATCTATATATATAAAAGCCTAAGCAACCGTTCGACCATTCAACCAGTAGCTATGATGCACACTGACCACCAGGGGGCAGACGCTCAATGCACAGGCATGGAAACATGGAACAGACTGATGAATCTCAGAGGGAAGGAAGGGGGTAAAGAGGAAGGAAGGAAGAGATTAACCAAAGGTCTTATATGCATATATACTAGCGGCCCAGAGCACGGATTCATGCACCGGTGGGGTCCCTTGGCCTGGCCTGTGGGGATCGGGCCGAAACGGGCAATCCAACATCCCCCAAGGGGTCCCAGATTGCGAGAGGACATAGACCAGGCTGAGGGACCCCCAGGGCCGCTAGTTAATACATAAAAATGTGGCCCCGTTGGTGTGGGTCAGTGGTTGAACGTCAATCCATGAACCAGGAGGTCAGCCAATTCGATTCTCTGTCAAGGCACATGTCTGGGTTGTAGGCTCAATTCCCAGTAGGGGGCTTGCAGGAGGGAGCCAATCGCTGTTTCTCTCTTTCCATCCTTTTCCCTTCCTATCTCTCTAAAATCAATAAAAACATTTGAAAAAATAAATGAATGAATGAAAATGTGACCCTAACTGGTCTGGGCCTGCGGACTGAAGGGTCCCAGGTTCGAGTCCAGTCTAGAGCATGTACCTTGATTGTGGGTACATTCCCAGTGGGGAGCAGGAGGCAGCTGACCGATGTTTCTCTCTCATCGATGTTTCTAATTCTCTATCCCTCTCCCTTCCTCTCTGTAAAAAATCAATAAAATAATTTTTAAAAATGTGAAAGATTGGTTTTCTCTAAGATGTAAAACTTTTTTGGGGGGGCACTTTTTTTTCCTTTTTTTTTTAGTCCTCACCCGAGGAAATGCTTTGTAATGGCTTTTAGAGACACAGGAAGGGAGAGGGGAAAAGGGAGAGGGATAAGGGGGGGGAGGGAGGGAGGGGCAGACAAACATTGATGCAAGAGTAAAACATCAATTGATTGCCTCCTGCACTTGCCCTGACCAGGGATGGAGACAACACTTAACCAACTGAGCCACATGGGCCCGGGGTAGATCTTAACACTTATAGCCACTTATTCTCTTTATTAGAGGCCCGGTGCATGAAAGTCATGCACTGGGGGGGGGGGGGGGGGCCGGCGCCTCAGCCCAGCCTGCACCCTCTTGCAGCCCGGGACCCCTCAGGGGATGTCCTGCTAGCTTAGGCCCAATTCCCCCAGAGATCTGGCCTAAGCAGGCAGTCAGACATCCCTCTCGCTAGAAGGCCTAGGACAGTGGTCGGCAAACTCATTAGTCAACAGAGCCAAATATCAATAGTACAACGATTGAAATTTCTTTTGAGAGCCAAATTTTTTAAACTTAAACTATATAGGTAGGTACATTGTTATTAACTTAATTAGGGTACTCCTAAGGCTTAGGAAGAGCCACACTCAAGGGGCCAAAGAGCCACATGTGGCTTGCAAGCCGCAGTTTGCCAACCACAGGCCTAGGATAATCTGTCTAGGATACAGGACAGAGGTCCAAAAAGAATTAAAAAATTACAAAAAGAGGATAAATGGCAACAAACACAGTGATACAGTATGATGAGCATTTAATTAGAGAGAAGAATGGTACAAAAGCAGTATGAGAATATATAATAGCTGAGAATGTCCAAAAACAAATGAAGACTTCAAGAAACCTCAAATACCAAAATGAAAAAAGTATACCAAACCAACACAATATAAAAAAACTATAAATTAATAACAAAAACAAAAAAGAAAATCTGCACAAATACTTAGAAATTTTAAAGACTCTCTCAAGCCCTGACAAATCAAAGGGGAGATCAGAGCTACAAGTGAAAACCACTCAGAAAATAAAGCTAATAAGAGTAATATCCAAACTGAAAGGAAAACACCGTAAGTCATATTAAGAGAAAAAACTCACCAGCCTTAAGCAACTTAATTTTTTCGTTAGTAATTAAAGAAAATGAATGAACCAAACATTACTCCATAAGCTGAAAAGGACATCCACAAAAATTTCTACAGCTCACATGATACAAACAGTGAGTTTAGCAAGATTGCAGAGTACAAGGCAAACATACAAAAATAAATCATAGCTTTATAATTGGAAAGCAGTTTTTAAAAGTGTATTATTTCTGCCCTAGCCGGTTTGGCTCAGTGGATAGAGCGTCAGCCTGTGGACTGAAGGTTTGATTCCAGTCAAGGGAACATACCCATGTTGTGGGCTCAATCAATGATCAGGAGGCAACTGATCAATGATTCTCTCTCATCATTGATGTTTCTCTCTCTCTCTCCCTCTCCATTCCTCTCTGAAATCAATAAAAATATATATTTTTTTTAAAGTGTATCATTTCTGCCTGGCCAGTGTGGCTCAATGGTATTAACCCATGAACCAAGAGGTCATGATTCGATTCCTGGTCATGGCATATGCCCAGGTTGTAGGCTTAATCCCCCGTAAGAAGCATGCAGGAGGCAGCCAATCGATGATTCTCTCTCATCATTGATGTTTCTGTCTCTTTCTCCCTCTCCCTTCCCTTCCTCTCTGAAATTAAAAAAAGTATTTTTTAAGACCAATGAGCTTCTAGCCAGATTAACTAAGAAAAAAAGAGGATACAAATTATTAACATCGAAAATTAAAGAGGGTACATCACTACAGACCCCATGGACATTAGAATAATAATAAAGAAATACTATGAACAATTCTATGCCTATAATTTGAAAACCTAGATGAAAAGGACCAATTACTTGTAATTGTAATTGTAAGACATAATTTGCCAATACTCATCACAAGAAAGACACACTCTGAATAGGATTATATCTGTTAAAGAAATTAAATCAATAATTAATATCTTCCAAAACAGAAAGTGCCAAGCTCAGATGGTTTCACTGGTGAATTCTACCGAACACTGAAGGAAGATTTTATACCAATTCTGTACAATGTCTTATGGAAGATAGAAGCAGAGGAACTACTTCCTAACTCATTCTATGAAGCCAGTATACCCTAATACCAAAAAGAAACAAAGATTTTACAAGAAAAAAACAAAAAAAAAAACTACATACCAATATCTCTCATGAACATAAATGCAAAAATCCTCAACAAAATATTAGCAAATCTAATTCAACAAAGTATAAAATGAATTATACACCATGACCAAGTGGGATTTGTCCCAAGTATGCAAGGCTGGTTCAATATTAGAAAATCAACTACTGTAATCCACTGCATTAATAGGCTGAAATGAAAAATCACAGCATCATATCAACAAATGCAGAAAAAACATTTGCTAAAATCTATTGATGATTCACACACACACACACACACACACACACACACACACCCCAGTAAACTAGGAATAAAGGGGAACTTCATCAACTTGATAAAGAATTACCACAAAAAAGAAACCTAGAGCCAACATTATATTTAATGGTGAGAAACTAGCAGCTTTCCTAGTAAGATCAGGAGGAAGGACGGATGATTCAACACCCCTTTTCAATAATGTACTGGAAGTTTTGGCTACTGCAATAAGACAGAAAGGGAAATAAAAGGCATACTGGCTGGGAAGAAGGAAATAAAGCTGTCTTTGTTTGCAGAACATTTCTGTAGGAAATCTGAAAGAATCAACAAAAAACCTCCTGGAACTAATAAGCTATTATAGAAAGGTTTCAGGATACAAAGGTTAATATACAAAAGTCAATCACTTTCTTATATACCAGCAATAAACAAGTGGAAACTGAAATTTAAAAAATATATACCATTAACAGTAGCACCTCCCCCTCAAAATGAAATACCATTCCACCTTCATGGACTGGAAGACTCAATATTGTCAGGATGTCAGTTCCTTCCTATTTAAACTATATATCAGTGCAATACTAATTAAAATCCCAGCAAGTTATTTTGTGGGTATCGACAAAGTGATTCTAAAGTTTATACAGAAACCCAGAATAGCCAACACAAGGTTGAGGAAGACCAAGGTGAGAGGACTGACACTACCTGATGCCAAAAGCTCTATGAAGCTACACAGTGGTACTGATGAGAATTAGACAAGCAGATCAATGGAACAACATGGACAGCCCAGAACCAGACCTACTAAATAAAGCTGACGGATCTCCGAGAAAGGAGCAAAGGCAACACAATGGAGAAAAGATGGTCTTTTCAACAAATAGTGCTGGACATCTATGCACACAAAAATGAATCTAGACACAGACCTCACCCTTCATAGAAATTAACTCAAAATGAATCAGAGACCCAACTATGAAAGGCAAACCTGTAAATCTCTTAGAAGATAACAAGGAGAAAATCTCTATGACCTTGGATATGGCAAGGAAATTTTAGATACAACACCAAAGGCATGATACTTAAAAGAAGTAACTGATAAATTAGACTTCATTAAAATTAAAAATTTCTGCTCTGTGAAATACAATGCCAAGGGAAATAGGAGAAAATATTTGCAAAAGACATATCTGATAAAAGACTGTTATGCAAAATATAAAAGAACTCTTAAAACTCCACAATAAGGAAAAAAAAAACTTGATTTAAAAATAGGCCAAAGACTTTTAAAGACACCTCACCAGAGAAGACATACAGGTGGCAAATAAGCATATGAAAATATGTCCTTTTCTTTACTATTCTCCTTGTCCTGTGTGTTCACTTAGAAAACTGGGTAAAGTCCACATTATATATGTTATCAGGGAAATGTAAATTAAAAAATAAGACACCACTACATACCTATTAGAATGGCCAAACCCAGAACACTGACAACCCCAAGTGCTGACGAGAATGTGGAACAACAGGAACTCTCCCTCACTGCTGGTGGGAATGCAACATGGTACGACCATTTGGAGACAGTTTGGTGGTTTTTTCAAAACTAAACACACTCTCACCATATGATCCAGCAATCGCGCTCCTTGGTATTTATCCAAAGGAGCTGAAAACTTATGTCCACAAAAAAACCTGCACACAAATGTTTATAGCAGCTTTAATTCATAACTGCCAGAACCTGGAAGCAACCAAGATGGCCTTCAGTAGGTGATGGATAAACAAACTGTTGTATATACATACAACAGAATATTATTCATCAATAAAAAGAAATAAGCTATCAAGCTATGAAAAGAACCTTAAATGCATATTACTAACTGAAAGGAGCCAATCTGAAAAGTCTATGGAGACAGTAAAAAGAACAGTGGCTGCCAGGGGTCAGAGGAGAGGAAGGGATAAAGTAGGCAGAACAGAGGACTTTTTTTTTAGTATATTTTTATTGATTTCAGAGAGGAAGGGAGAGGGAGCGAGAGATAGAAACAACAATGTTGAGAGAGAATCATTGATCAGCTGCCTCCTGCACACCCCCTACTGGGGATCGAGCCGGCAACCCAGGCATGTGCCCCTGACCATAACTGAACCGGGACCCTTCAGTCCACAGATTGATGCTCTATCCACTAAGCCAAACTGCCTAGGGCAGAACAGAGGACTTTAGGGCAGTAAAACTACCTGCAAGACACTATAATGATGGATACCTGTCACTGTATATTTGTGCAAATCCACAGAACGTACAACACCAAGAATGAACCGTAGAATAAACTATAGACTTAGGGTAATAATGATGTGTCAACAGAGGTTCAACTCTAACAAATGTAGTATGCTGGTGGGGGGTATTGATGATTGAGGAGGCTACGCATTGTGTAGAGGTAAGAGGTATATGAGAAATCTCTGCACCTTCCACTCAAGATTACTGTGAACCATTAACTGCTCTAAAAACTATAGTCTATTTAAAAAATTAAGCTAAGGTTAAATAAACAAAGTATCAATGTGAGCGGGTGTTCATAAGCATGTGTATACACTCACATCTACGTATTTACTAGTATATCACTAAAACAAAATAACTATTTCTCTACACAAAAAAACAACATGATATTCATCCTCAGAGCCTAGATTTTTGTATCTAATCCTATTCTCCCCACTAAAAAGAACTAGGAGTCTTGGTGTATAAAGAATGAGGGATGGGCCTGAAAAAATGTTGTTACCAAAGAGCAATGCTTGCACGTTTTGAGATGATATCAAAAAAGACTCAGAAGCCAATTGAAAAGAGACTCCCACTAGCTACACTCTGACAATTTGAATAAAATTATAATTAGCTAAATCATAATTAACCAATTATAACTAAAACAAGTTTATGAAGCCCTAATTACATAATGATTCTCAAAGAAAAGTGGAATTCCTATTCTTTTTTTTTTATATATATATTTTATTGATTTTTTTACAGAGAGAAAGGGAGAGAGATAGAGAGTTAGAAACATCGATGAGAGAGAAACATCGATCAGCTGCCTCCTGCACACCCCCCACCGGGGATGTGCCCGCAACCCAGGTACATGCCCTTGACCGGAATCGAACCTGGGACCTTTCAGTCCGCAGGCCGACGCTCTATCCACTGAGCCAAACCGGTTTTGGAGGAATTCCTATTCTTAAGTAACTAGCACTGCATCCAAGTTTTTGTATTCATAAAGAAAAGTACAGAGACTGGTAACAGCCACCACCTCCATTAGAAAGACTGGATTTTCTTACCAATGAAACATAACAAATTGATCCATGGGATGGATATCTTGCTACTTTCCCAATAACCACTAGTAAGACAGCATTCTCAACACTCACACCCCACACATCCCCTATAGAGTGCTCATTTTCATAAATACTCTTCTATTACTACAAATCATTAAAGTAATGTGTCAAGACATGGATTTTACAGGAATAAGAGGCCTTCCAATAAACCCAGGGCCTTGGGACATGCAGAGAAGTTCAAGCCTTGCAGCCAACTCGAGCATGCTTTCAAACTGACTGGAAATGTACGGACTCTTCCCTTTGCTTGGGTTTCTTTGCAGGTTGGTAGTTTTAACAATTGTTCTTTGTCCTTTTCTTTACTATTCTCCTTGTCCTGTGTGTTCACTAAAAGAACTGGGCACAGGCCAAGGACAAAGACAGAGTAAAAACTAATGCATTTGGCTTTATTTAACTTTAGTATAAAAGGCCAGGATGAGAAACAGATCATCCTGAGGCTGTTAAAATCTTTCACTAAACTGTATTTGCCTTGACATCCCATAGGAGATAGTGTGAGGAGATAAGTTTATTTGTGAGGCTTCAGGTAAGAAAAAAATTAGGTTCCGAAATATTAGTTTTGTGGTGATGTTCCAAGCACAGAAGACAGAAGTCAAATGCCTGAGAAAGGACTATGCTTGGTGCACTCTGAGAAAAGCAAGGAGAACAATGTGGGTGTGGCCCAGAGAGCAAGAGTGGAAGATGTGGTTGGACAGGCAGGTTAACAGAGCGTGAAGATCACGGTAGGGACTTTGGATTTTATTTTAAACTAGAGGCCCGGTGCACAAAAATTTGTGCACTGGGGGGAGGGGAGGGGGCGTAAGCCCGGCCTGTGCCCTCTCGCAGTCTGGGACCCCTCGGGAGATAACGACCTGCTGGCTTAGGCCTGCCCCCCGGGTGGCAGAGGGCAGGCCCAATGCCTAGGTGCAGCCCCTGGTTGGGCTCAGAGCAGGGCCGATTGGGGAGTTGGGGCGCTGCCCCGTCATGCACAGAGCAGGGCAGATCGGGAGGTTGCGATGCCACCCTCAGTCATGCTCAGGTTAGGGCCGATTGGGGGGTTGGGGCACCGCCCCGTCACTCACAGAGCAGGGCCAATCAGGGGGTTGGGGCGCTGCCCCGTGTCACTCACAGAGCAGGGCCCATCAGTGGGGTTGGGGCTCCGTACCCTGTCACGCACAGAGCAGGGTCGATCAGGGGGTTGGGGAGCTCCCCCCTGTCACGCACAGAGCAGGGCCCATCAGGGGGTTGGGGAGCTCCCCTGTCACTCACAGAGTAGGGCCGATAGGGGAGTTGGGGCACTGGCCCCTGTCACACACAGAGCAGGGCGGATCAGGGGGATGGGGCGCCACACCCTGTCACACTCAGGGCAGGGCCGATGAGGAGGTTATGGCTCCACCCCGTCACACACAGAGCAGGCCATGGGGGGGGGGGGGGCATCCTCTATCACCCACAGAGCAGGGCCAATCGGGGTTGGGGCACCGCACCCTGTCACACACAGAGCCGCAGGGCGATCAGGGGGTTGGGGAGCTCCCCTCTATCAGGCACAGAGCAGGGCTGATCAGGGGGTTGGGGCGCCTTCCCATCATGAACAGAGCAGGGCAGATAGGGAGGTTGTGGTCCCGCCCCCTGTCACACACAGAGCCACAGGGCGATCAGGGGGTTTGGGCGCTGCCCCATCACATTGATCCTGGTGCCAGGAGGCCTCGCGGCTCCGCTGATCCCGGTGCTGGGAGGCATATTACCCTTTTACTATATAGGATAGAGGCCTGGTGAATGGGTGGGGCCGGCTGGTTTGCCCTGAAGGGTGTCCTGGATCAGGGTGGGGGTCCCACTTGGGTGCCTGGCCAGCCTGGATGAGGGGATGATGGCTGTTTGCAGCTGTCACACACCCTTCAGGGTGGGGGTCCCCACTGGGGTGCCTGGCCAGTCTGGGTGAGGGGCTGAGGGTCGTTTTCAGGCTGGCGGGTGACTGAAGCTCCCAACCGCTCCTTTTTTTCTTTTTATTCTGGCCAGCTTTAGCTCTGAGGTTTGGCTCCAGCTCTTAGGCCTCAGCTGCTGAAAGCAGGTATCTGGTTTGTTTGGGTTCTATAATTGAAACATTGTTTCAACTCCAGCTCTGAGATCCCAGCTGGCTGAAAGCAGGTTTCTGGGGTTTTGTTTAGCTTCTATATTTGTAATGATGATTAAAACTACAAGCTCAGAGGCCGGCAGCCACAAGTGGGGAACGTTGGAGTCCTCCGTCACTGAAGCAAGCAAGCCTCATGTTAGCTTCAAGCTGCCTGGCTGCCGGCCGCCATCTTGGCTAGCAGTTAATTTGCATATCGCCCTGATTAGCCAATGGGAAGGGTAGCGGAGGTATGGCTAATTACCACGTTTCTCTTTTATTAGATAGGACTAGCGGCCCGGTGCACAAAAATTTGTGCACTCGGGGAGGAGAGGGGGGCCCTCAGCCCGGCCTGTGCCCTCTTGCAGTCTGGGACCCCTTGAGAGATAACGACCTGCTGGCTTAGGCCTGCTCCCGGGTGGCAGAGGGCAGGCCCAATCCCTAGGTGCAGCCCCTGGTTGGGCTCAGAGCAGGGCCGATTGGGGAGTTGGGGCACCGATCCGTCATGCACAGAGCAGGGCGGATCAGGAGGTTGCGATGCCACCCCTAGTCACGCTCAGGGTAGGGCCGATTGGGGGGGTTGGGGCACCGCCCCCCTGTCACACTCAAGGCAGGGTTTATAGGGAGATTGCGGTGCCACCCCATCAGGCACAGAGCAGGGCCGATCAGGGGGTTAGGGAGCTCCCCCATGTCACACACAGAGCAGGGCCTATAGGGGAGTTGGGGCACTGCCTCCTGTCACACACAGAGCAGGGCAGATCAGGGGGTTGGGGTGCCGCCACTGTCACACTCAGGGCAGTGCCGATGGGGGGGAGGGGAGGTTGGGGCGCCGCACCCTGTCACACACAGAGCCACAGGGCGATCAGGGGGTTGGGGAGCTCCCCCCGTCACGATCAGAGAAGGGCGGATAGGGAGGTTGTGGCCCCGTCCCCTGTCACACACAGAGTCGCAGGGCGATCAGGGAGTTGGGGAGCTCCCCCCGTCACACACAGACCAGGGCCGATCAGGGTGTTGGGGCACTGCACCCTGTCACACACAGAGTCACAGGGTGATCAGGGGGTTGGGGAGCTCCCCCCTGTCACGCACAGAGCAGGGCTGATCAGGGGGTTGAGGAGCTCCCCCCTGTCACGAACAGAGCAGGGCAGATAGGGAGGTTGTGGCCCCGCCCCCTGTCACACACAGAACCACAGGGTGATCAGGGGGTTTGGGCGCTGCCCCCTGTCACGCTGATCCGGGTGCCGGGAGGCCTCACGGCTCCGCTGATCCCAGTGCTGGGAGGCATACTACCCTTTTACTATATAGGACAGAAGCCTGGTGCACGGGTGGGGGCTGGCTGGGGTGCCATGAACGGTGTCCTGGATCAGGGTGGGGGTCCCGCTTGGGTGCCTGGCCAGCCTGGGTGAGGGGATGATGGCTGTTTTCATCTGGTCACACACCCTTTAGGGTGGGGGTCCCCACTGGGGTGCCTGGCCACCCTGGGTGAGGGCCTGAGGGCCATTTTCAGGCTGGCGTGTGACTGAAGCTCCCAACCTGTCCTTTTTTCCTTTTTTTTATTCTGGGCCAGCTTTAGCTCTGAGGCTCAGTTCCAGCTATGAGACCTCCGCTGCTGAAAGCAGGTTTCTGGCCTTTGTTTACCGTCTGTATTTGAAACAATGTTGCGGTCCTGCTGGCTGAAGCCTGGGGTTTTGTTTAGCAGCTATATTTGTTACAATGTTGCTTAGAGTGCAGCGGAGAGGCTGGCAAGGCAGGCGGGGAAGCTTGGCTTCCTCTGTCACTGAAGCAAGCAACCCTCCCTGTTCACGTCAGCTGCCTGGCTGCCGGCCGCCATCTTGGTTGGCAGTTAATTTGCATATCGCCCTGATTAGCCAATGGGAAGGGTAGCGGGTGTACAGCTAATTACCATGTTCCTCTTTTATTAGATAGGATATCACTGGAAGCTTTAGATGGTTGACAGAAGAGAAAGAGAAGACTCTTACTTTGGGTTTGAAAAGATCACTCTGGCTATTATGTGAAGAACAAGACTAGATTGGGGCTATAGTAAAAGCTGTGAGAGCAGTTAGGAAGTTCTTACAACCCTCCACGTGAGAAGTGGTGATGGCAAGTACTGGAGGGGCAGCAGTGAAGGAGGTGACAGTGTTGTAACTAAGGCTATATTGTGAAAGTAAAACCCAGAGGACTTTCCAATGGGCTTCATACAGTAATCACATGCTGCCTAACAACGCACAAGAGAAATGCGTGCGTAGGCAACATCTTCACTGTGTGAGCTCACGGAGTGCACCTACACCATCCTGGGGGGTGGAGCCTACTACTGTAACTGTATGTGCATACTTTCATTCGACCGACGGCACAGTAGGTGTGTTCTTATCACGTCACCCCAACATGCGAGAAATTGTTGCACTACAACATTATGATGGCCCTGACATCACTAAACAATAGGAATTTTTCAGCTACAGTATAATATTATGAGACCACCGTTGTATGTGCCGTGTGTCATTGTCAAAAACACTGTTATGTGGCCCATGATTGTATTTTTATTTCTTAAGATTTTTTAATTGATTTTTAGAACGAGGAAGGGAGGGGGGGAGAGATTTGAGGAGAGAGAGAGATCAATGTAAGAGCAGAACATCAATCCAGTCCGGCCAGTGTGCTCAGTGGTTAAGCATGAACCCATGCATTCTAGGTCACCTGTTCGATTCCTAGTCAGGGCACATGCCTGGGTTGCAGGCTTGATCCCCAGCAGGGTACATGCAGGAAACAGCCAAAAGATGTTGATGTTTCTCATCAATGTTTCTATTTCTCTCTCCCTCTCCCTTCCTCACTCTCTAAAATCAATAAAAACAAATAAAAATTAAAAGAAAAACACGATCTGGCTATGTCCTGCACTCCCCCTACCAAGGATCAAGCTCACAACCCAAGAATATGCCCTGACTGGGAATCAAACCAGCCCCCTCTTGGTGCAGGGGACAATGCTCAACCAACTGAGTCATACCCTGCCATGGCTCCATTATAATCGTTTTTAATTTTCCATTGATTTTTTTAGAAAGAGTAGAAGGGAGTGGGGGGAGGGGGGAGAAAGAGAGAGAGAGAAAGACAGAAAGACATCAATTGGTTGCCTCTTGCACGCACCCCAACCAGGGCTAGGGATCGAACACAACCCTTCAGTCCCTAGGCCAACGCTCTAATCATGGAGCCATGCCCTGGCTGGTTTGGCTCAGTGGATAGAGCATCAGCCTGCAGACTGAAGGGTCCCAGGTTCGAGTCCAGACAAGGGCACATGACTGGTTTGTGGGTTCGATCCCCAGTAGAGGGCATGCAGGACCCTCTCTGAAATCAATAAAAAATGTTTAATCATGGGACCATCATAATCTTATGGGACCACTGTTGTTATGTGCTGTCACTGACCAAAACACTGTTATGTGGCCCATGACTATATGTTTAGCCTGAATAACACATGATGTCATTTATTGAGGTGGAAACACTGAGAGAGAAGGTTTTGGGGTGATAATAAATAGTTCCACAGAGGACACATTAACTTTGAGATCTTCTTTACACATATTAAAGATGGTAAGGCCCTGGACGGTTTGGCTCAGCGGATAGAGCGTTGGCCTGCGGACTGAAGGTTCCCAGGTTCGATTCCGGTCAAGGGCACATGCCTGGGTTTGTGGGCTCGATCCCCAGTGGGGGACATGCAGGAGGCAGTGGGTCAGTGATTCTCTCTCATCATTGATGCGTCTCTCTCCCTCTCCCTTCCTCTCTCTGAAATCAATAAAAAAAAAAAAAATTTTTAAAGAGAGATAAAAAGGAAGCTAAAGATATAGGTTGTGTTCGAAGCAAGAAAAGAGATGATAATATAATTTTTAGAGTCACCAGCATATAGATAATATTTAAAGTAACTAAAATGAATGAGACCGCCTAATGTATGGGAGAATGAGCAAAACAGAGCGAAGAGAGACCAGAGAGGAAGGAAGAAGATAAGAGGATGTGGTATTCTGAAAGTTTGGGGTGTGTGGGTTTTGGTGGGTTTTTTTTATTGTTTTCAAAGAAGAAGGGAGAGGGAGAGATAGAAACATCAAGATGAGAGAAAGCATCATTGATCAGCTGCCTCCTGCATGCTCCCTACTTGGGATCGAGCCCAAACCCCTGGCATGTGCCCTGACTGGGAATCTAACCGAGACCTCCTGGTTCATGGGTCAATGCTCAACCACTGTGCTCAACCACTGTGCCACACTAGCCAGTCTTTTTTTTTTTTTTTTAAAGGTCCAATCCTGAAGGTGGCTAGCTTCAGGAAACAGTACTGCGTAGTGAAGGTGAGCGTGGCAATATGACATCCTTGGTGACATTGACAAAAACAATGTCAGCAGAGTAGGAGGAAGAAAACCTGACAGAAGTGGGTTCATGAGAAAATGGTCAAAAATAAGTTGCAGCAATGTTTGCTATAAAAAATGAGCAAAGAAGCAATATAGAAGCTGAAAAGGGACGTTTGATCAAGGGAAGTTATTTGTGCTCAAATGCTCATGGTAATGACCCCCCGGGAGAAGAATTCATGATGCCTAGGAAAACTGAAGGTCCGTAACAAATGCAAGGGGACAGACTCCAGGACACAAGTGTAAGATCGGCCTTACTTCATCCCATTCTGGCAACAGGGACGGTGGAATGTATAGGTAGAGATGCAAGCAGGAAAGACTTGACAGGAGTGAATGTGGAATTTCTTTCCTGGTTGCTTCTATTTTTTTCCATTGAAGTAATAAGCAAGATGATGGATTGAAGAATGAAAACAATGGGAGGACATGTTAGAAGGTTGAAGAAGAGCGAAGGTGGTTCAAGAATCATCACTGATAACAGGAGAAAGAATGTCTAAGTAAAAGCGGGATGAGTGGAGGGCAGCAATCATGACCTTCTTGTGATTTGAGGTCATAAATTTAAAATGAAACTAGTTGGCAAGTTTATGGTGTTTTCCTGTCGAAAAATGCAGAATGTGGGTTTTGTTATGAAGGCAAAGCAGTGGGAGAACGGCAAAGGAGTTGAGGGTACGTAAGAGAATGACTACAGGGATGGGTCAGAGAATCTGACCTGGAAAAGGATGGTAACAAACCGTGTTGGTAAGATCACTGGATTGGAGGACTTGACATGGCTGGTGTGGACATTAGGAGATAGTGAGCTGGGAAAAGAAGAGGCAGTATTTACAGGGAACAATTGTTGAAAGTGAGATTTTGGAAGTGAAACAGTGATACAATGGCAAAGGCAAAAGCATGACCCTAAGAAGAAGTGGCTGGGATGGGCTGGAGAATAAGATTTTTTAGGGCAGAGGTTCTCAACCTGTGGGTAGCGACCCCTTTGGGGGTCAAACAACCCTTTCACAGGGGTCGCCTAAGACCATCAGAAAACATATATAATTACATATTGTTTTTGTGATTAATCACTATGCTTTAATTATGTTCAATTTGTAACAATGAAATTGGGGGTCACCACAATATGACGAATGTATTAAGGGGTCGCGGCATTAGGAAAGTCGAGAACCACTGTTTTATGGCATCAAGGAGCTAAGGGTCTGGGTACTGAATAGATTATAAAAATTGGCAACAGGAGCCCTGGCCAGCGGGCTGTTAGTTGGGCGTTGCCCCGAGCACTGAAAGGCTGCCAGTTCGATTCTGGGTGAAGGCACATGCCCAGTTTGCAGACTTACCCCCAGAAGGGCAGCTGTCCATGTTTCTCTCTCACTGATGTCTCTATCTCTCTCTCCATCTCCCTTTCTCTCTCTCTGAAATCAATAAAAACATATGTTTTTAAATCAGCAATGGGCCCTAGCTCGTTTGGCTCAGTGGATAGAGCGTCGGCCTGCAGACTGAAAGGTCCCGGGTTCGATTCCGGTCAAGGGCACCTGCATGGGTTGTGAGTTCTAGCCCCAGTGTGGGGCTTGTAGGAGGCAGCTGATCAAGGATTATCTCTCATCACTGATGTTTCTATATCTCTCTTCCTCTCTGAAATCAATAAGAAATTAAATAAAAAATTTAAAAATTAAATAAAATTGGCAATGGGAAAAGCAGAGGAGAGTAGGAAGGCAGGTGCTCAAGTGTCAGAGAATGCGGGTGAGTTCTCAGAAGGCTGCTAATCAGTGCAACCCGAGGGACCTGTGGGCCATTCTGAAATGTCACTTAGAACTTTGAAGATTTTCACCTAAGAAATAACTGTATAAAGTACAGAAAAAATTAAATTAAGGGGGAAAAGTCATACAAAAAATAACTGGAAAACTTATATAAATCCAAGTTTAAAGTAATATGGTGATAAATGTCCACCAAAAAGTGAAATGCAGAATTCTGATCATCCAAGCTTCCCTTCTGTCACTCTACCTAACCAGACCCTGCTGGAAAAAGAGATGAGAGGAGAACCAAGATGGCGGCATAGGTTGGCACCGGAGTTTGCTGCTCTGAACAGCTACTTCAAAGGTGAAACCAGAGAACGGAGGGGACATCACCCAGAACCACGGGAACGCTGGCTGAGTGGAAGTCCTGCAGCTGGGAGGAGGGAGAAACGCATAGGGACGCTCGGAGGAGGCGCAGTGCTGAGGTCGAATTCTGAGGTGCGGAGTGCGCGGAGCGGGCTGGCGGCGGAGGGCGCGGTTGGCGTTTTCAATCGGGAGGGAGTCGCAGACTCTGGGCTCCGGATCCGGGCGAGTCTTTGGGGACCCAGACTCAAACGGGAGAAGCGGGACTGTCTGGCTTCGGTCGGAGCGAGTGCAGCTTTCTCTCCGAGCTTTGCAGCGGGTGCTGGGACTCAGAGAGGCAGAGCCCCTGGGGACAGGACTGAGAGCCGCCATGACTGCTCTCTCCGGCCCACCCTGTTGATCCTGTTCGACCCGCCCCGCCCAAGCCCTGCACAGAGGCATTTGCCGGATGGCCTCAGGCAAGGGCTGGATTGGCACCTCCCTAGAGGACAGAAGTTCTCTCACTGCTGACACAGCTGATTCTCATAGCCACTTGGCCTGGAGGTCAAACCCTCCCTGGAATTAGCTACAACAATCAAGATTTAACTATAAGACTGCGAACAGGGACCGCTAGGGGGTGCACCAAGGTAGCATGACAAAATGAGGAGACAAAGAAGCAGGACAGAGTTGTCAATGGAAGATATAGAGTTCAGAACCACACTTTTGGGGTCTCTCGGGAACTGTTTGGAAGCCGCCGATAGACTTGATGGGATCTACAAGAAAACTAATGAGACCCTCGATCTTGTATTGGGGAACCAACTGGAAATTAGGCATACACAGACTGAAATAACGAATATTGTGCAGACTCCCGACAGCAGACCAGAGGAGCGCAGGAATCGGGTCAATGATTTGAAATGCGAGGAAGCAAAAAACACCCAACCGGAAAAGCAAAATGAAAAAAGAATCCAAAAATGCGAGGATAGTGTAAGGAGCCTCTGGGACAGCTTCAAGCGTACCAACATCAGAATTATAGGGGTGCCAGAAGATGAGAGAGAGCAAGATATTGAAAACCTATTTGAAGAAATAATGACAGAAAACTTCCCCCACCTGGTGAAAGAAATGGACTTACAGGTCCAAGAAGCCTGGAGAACCCCAAACAAAAGGAATCCAAAGAGGACCACACCAAGACACATCATAATTAAAATGCCAAGAGCAAAAGATAAAGAGAGAATCTTAAAAACAGCAAGAGAAAGAAACTCAGTTACCTACAAGGGAATACCCATACGACTGTCAGCTGATTTCTCAACAGAAACTT